>NC_136073.1:920950516-921550516 GCF_964261635.1 Lissotriton helveticus
CAAACAAGAAAAAGTCGCCCCCATCCATAGCCACCAAGGTGTAACTGCTAAGTGTAACATTTCCATCAATACAGTGCACTATGAGTGACATCAAAGGACCAGAATAACACTTTCGTGCCAGCAATCGACATGAAGCTGAGTAAGACCCAAATCAGCAAATACACCAATGACTAACAAGAGACTCTAAAAGGTAAGGATAAGGCTGCATTATGTCAGCGATTCCCAAGCTAAACGTGTGCCTGTGTGAAACAATGACGTAAATACGCTACTATGGGAGTCAAAGTGCCAGTCAATGCTGCTTAGTTGCACAAGATAAAGGGCCACAATAAAGCTTCCTTGCATACTCAACCACGAACTAGCCACCCTTTATCAGAGGTACCCGGGATCAACCGCTATGTGTGACATTTCCATGGTACAGAGCACAAAGAGTGACATATGTTCTTCCCTTGCAGTTGTCCAAAAACTGTTATTACCTGCCCCCTCTGGTCCCTACCAGTAAAACCCATTCAAAACAATTGCAGGCCTACCTGCTAAGACAAAACCCAAGCTGGGTGAAACGTGCCAATAAGTGTCCAACTTACTCTGTGCACGAGAAATAAAACAAACCGATAAATCCACAGGCAAAGTCACCACTAAACTTAACTTACTCCGTGGCGTAGAGCGGTCCTCACTGAAAGCCAGCAGTGCTGAGGAAAACAATAGAGGGACGGTGCCGCAGACCAGAAACAACTACCCTGCTCAATCGAGCACTGATAACTTGTCTGCAAAAACAGTGGCAGGCGATAGCCGCACCTCCGGGAGTCCAGGCTTGACTCACCTACAGGGTAAAAGGTTACCAGTGTGACAAGTGTGTGCCCCGCCGCAAATAAGCAGGGAAAATCGTGAGGGCCCCTCCGCTCTTGTGGGACCCGGGAGGATGTCATGACATCAAAATAGAATTAAATAGTGTGTCCAGGTACACTATTGCCCAGCTAGTTACAGGAATTCAGTAATAGCTGAATTGAACAGATCCAAATTATAACACAATAATACTAGCTGCTCTTAGAAACGTAAGCACTCCTACGATCCCTATCAAGAGGAGGCATGAGCGTTGCCTGCTAGACATGTGCGTGAGCAGATTGTCACAAAATACATGTGACTACCTTTACTTCATGATAGTAAAGCGTGCCCCCATAACACTAACGGTGAAGGGTTTTACCCTGCCAACGTTGTGGGCTTCCTGGTGCATCCGGTCGAAAGCAAAAAATATTTATATATATGCAAGATATGCCCAAACTCTGCCACTGCGTACCAAGAGAACACCCCAACTGGTGCCTAGTAAATAAAAAAAGTGCCCAGACTCTTAAGTTGTTATCGAAGAAGACATCCCCGTATTGCCCAGGAACTACCTGCTCTGTTCACATACACCCGTTTACTGATCATGGTTACTTCTAAGGGGCATAACGTGCGCGCGCCGCGCCGCCAACAGGGACAGAAAAGACTCCTGTGGAGAGACTGGGGGGTCCCAGACCCTAGCTCACTGACCCCCCCTCCCCCTAGTGTGCTATGACCAATATCCCTGCTGGTAGTTCAGGTGTCCACCCATGTGAGTCGGGCAGTTCTCCAGAGTGGTTCCATACATAAAGCATCCGTAGAAGCCCTGCCCCCCTAATACCAATACATAATCTCAGCCCGGGCAGAAGAGACCCCTCATAACTCGTCCCTTAGACATACTACCGAGTGACACCTTCTCATCCCAGGCCTTCACACCGACCCCAAAGTGCTCCTTCTTTAAAGACACTATCAATACAATACGTGCCCTCTAATATCGGACGGAAGACCTCTGATAAATAAAGTTCTCTTCTCCATGACTGTGGAAATGGTCTTCCCAGTGTCTTGTGATATGACAGGTGCCGGTTATTGCAGTAAAATCCTTCTACCTATATAGGTACTCTTATAGTAACATGCACACAGACTTCTATCTTGTAACACACTCTTTGCTACCACTTACATCGTGCTTGCTTCCTGTATTTGCACAAGTGCCACCACGGCGTACGTAACTTACGTACTTGTGATAGACATTCTGCCAAGTAAAGCATTCTATACCTCCTACTTGTACCAGGTAAGCGTATGCAACTTGCCCTCATATCACTTATCCTCCTGTAATGCAAGGCTAGCTACTCCCTGTAACATGTGCCCACGACAGTCACTTTGCTACATGTAACTAGTGGTTGCTTATAAGGTGTACACCTAAAGTGCTCCCACATACCAGTCCTGTCCCTATTGTGAAGCACCTTGACACATTCAGAGTCTCTGATGTACAAATAAATATGCAGAAACATTGCAAGTGTAACAAACGCTTCCACTCGCCTCTTGCTCATAAGCTGTTTGTACCATTTACCGAACTCATGTAGTCCAAATTTCCATGTCGTGCAACAGATTCTTATGTAATGCTCTGACACCTACGGGAAAAGTTCGCGCTATACAAAAAGCATTTGAATAAGAGTAGCACAGCTCCTCCCAGCCGCATGAAGGAAGCAGTAAACAAGGCTTGTATAAATTGAAAGCTGGTACTTCTATGCAGCGCTCTGACACCAAGAATAATGTTAGTGCTGTCTAAAACCTCTAGAGGACCAAAGGCGGGAAATGTTCTTCTGGCAGGAGCCGGCATTGCACAGACACTACGTACACCCGAACACGCAATACCGAAGTGTCGCACGCTGCACCAACGAGAAAAGACCACTGCACAGGGCGAACCATACCTGCAAAAGGCAGCTGGTAGCGCCCTGACTAAACAATAAAATTGCTAGCGTTTCTGCGCACCCGGAAGCTGCCAGTCTGGGTGCGGCCTACTGCCAAGGGAGCCCCCCGCCTCCACTGAGCAGGGCATCTAGATGCGCTTGGGTACCCCTTCACTGACCAAACGTTCTCCTCCTGTGAGAACACTAGCAAATCGTAAGAACTCTGGTAGCATCCGGAGGCCAAGAAATATAGAAAATATACTCCTGTCTTAAAGGCGTGTCCTCCTAGTGCGTCCCAGTGCTTTGGGAGCAAGCCATTACGAAGAAAGCCTTTTCCCTGTGTTTGTCCATATAGAAGACATGCATACTTCACCTTTTCCTATAACACAAGGCTTGCTACCTCTTACATACATTAGCCCAAAACGCTGCCATGTCTGGTCCGGGTAGCCTACCAAACACCAAGCCCTGCAGTGGCCGCACAAAGGCTGCCCTAATCTTCTGTATCCACACGGATTACACACCGTGCCACACTGACTGCTTTGTTATGCCTACAGTAAATTATAACCATCTGAGCTAAAAGCCATACTAATCAGTGGTACCTGCAAACATATGTAAACAGCAGGAAACGCATGAAAATACTCTGCATTGAGAGGCCACGGAAGGGAACCGGGGACTTCCACCTGCGAAGCCCTTGCTCTAACCTGAGCTCCTTCCTTGGTCGAAAACTTGCAACGTCCTCAGAATGTGGTGACAAACAATCTGCCTCTTTGGCTTAATAAGGGCTCTTACATCAAGGAGCCCGTAGCGTACTAAACTTGCGTGCCTTAGCGCAACACTCCAACGCTTGGCCACGAACCGCTCCCTGTCCGTCACAACCCCCATCGCCGCCCGCGAGTCAACCCGCGAAAACTCAAGAGAGTGAAAATGTGAAACAAAAGAGCTCCCACTAAATCACGAGAGCAAAAGCATCTCAGCACGCTCTTGGTGCTGACCGTGTAGCGCGGCCCGCAAGGCCGGTCTGTGCACACCGAGATGGCTGAACAATGCCCCTGAGGGCGGCCAAAGGAAATACAGACATGCCTAACCATTCTATAATCCGAACCAAAGAGGCCACTCTGCACGTCTGCCCCTGAAACGCGTGCACACAAATCTGCATAATGGACTGCCGACGTGCCTGTCCCACAAAGTGAAACAAAACGAAGCATAATGGTCGTACCAAAGGGCACCAAGACCCCCATGCGCCGGACCTTTCGAAGAAACTGCCAAGAAAATGGCGGCACCAGGCGTCCTAAACCACAAGTGCCGGACATCGAAAGTGGTGCCCCTAAAATGGCCGCACACAGGCGCCATTAACCACGTGCCTCAGACAGAGACACAGACTGCCCCTGAAAATGGCCGCACTGGGCGCCCTTACGCGTATGCGCTGGACATCATACAATGGTGCCCCCTAAAAATGGGCGCACACGGGCGCCATTATGCACGTGTGCCGAAAATGGAAGGAACCTACTGCCCGAGACCTGAAACCGACAGTAGCCGGAAACCCAGTGAAGAGGCGCAGGGGCGTAGCACTGGGCGCCCTGTCCCACTGCTACCCACCGAGAAGAGCAGCTCCAGGTGGGAAGCGACACCCCAGGGTCGAGCATCAGAAACACGGCACTGGACGCACGCACTAAACTACCCTCTCAGACAGAGGACTTGCATCGCTGCACCCTTACCTCCCGGGGGAACTACGGCACTGAAAAACAGCACAAAGACATAACCCACATAGCATCCGCACAGTGCACTGCACCAAACCATCCCATAGCGATTCGCTGCGTCGCGCCTTCCATATATATGCTAGAGTGGAGGCGAACTGGCTAGAACCATGGGGGGAGCGCACTCCTGCAGCAGCCTCCCCCCTTGCGCCTGCCGAACGGTGCGCCTGTAGACACCCGCGCGTGTTAATTTCTGGGGCGGGGGAACCCAGGTTCATGGCGGGATGAGGAGGGACCCCCCCACACACGATCTGCGACCACTGTCAGGCCCATGGCGACTCACAACCAAGCCGCAGGCCCGGAGATACAGCTCACTTCCCCCCGTGAAAGAAACGAACACCCCTCCGGTGCGTGCTGTGGCTCGTGACGCCATTGAGACAGACGGTGTATAACGAGTGTCCAATCCATGCCGACACCAGATATCCCCGCCCCCCCCCCCCAGGGGGGTATTCATTTGCAAGTAAACACCTCAAAAGAGTCGGAAACCTACTAACAATGTCATGCACTCCACTAGTGCTCACACCAATCAAACGGCGGCATTCTAACATCGAGTCCAAAAGACATTGCTAATCTGTTAAAGGCTTGCGACATGTACTATGCTTGGATTCGAACCCATCGCCTACTATTTAACATCGGCAGTGATAACATTGCATCACACAACATCTGCATTGCCGCAGCGATCCACAATACAAATGCCGAGGTCCTTCCTCCCGATGATGGTCAGTTACTCCTAACGAAACACCAAACACTCCGGTATCTGCTGCGCCTCTAAAAGCGATATTTAAAACCAAATGTTCCTCTCTCCCCAGGGGAGATCACCTCCGCGTGTACTAAAAGAAAATGAATTCCTACCCTCACCCGTCTAAATGCCTTTGCTTGCTCAATGCCACCAACACCCATCCTGCAAATGCCTGCCCACGAGACTAACCTGTGACCGCATCGGCCCGATGCCCCGACGGGTGGTGCGAGTGACCTTCAATACCCCGCTACCATCGGACACCAGACGGGAAGCCCGGCAACTTGCCCCGAACTTCCAGGCACGCAGCCTGCGAGCACAAAACTCACCACAAACAGGCAAAACAAGGAACGACCCTGGCGCAACCAAGCAGGGAGACGGGCAGCACGAAACGGCGTCAGGGTGAGGGGACAGCGGACAAAGAGGACGCTCGGTGCGGTGGGCGGGGGAGGAATATATACTCTCCCCAGGCCGGAAGTGACGCGCGGGACCCTCTGGGGTCCCAAAGGGCTGGGCTGCCCCGTGTGCCATCTTGTGGCACTACGGTGGCCGCCCTCTTACTTGTGTCCCCTGCGGGGACGTGTCGGTCGGCCTGCATTTCTTAAGGCCAAGGCCTCTCAGAGGATTTTGGGAAGTGCACGCCGCCTCGTGCACGAGCTTGCCTGAGCCTTCTGCCTATCAGCCTGCCAGTTTCCTCCCCTAATTATTCACTTCACTTGTGACTCCCCACATCAAAGCCTCAGCCTACCTCCCTTGCCATTTGCTTCCTAACCAGCCTGCCTCGCATAATTGCATCAGACCCGACACTTCAAAGGAATGCGCCCCCCCCAGAGCCACTTTCACGGCTGTGCATTTCTCTCCCCCTCCTCCCCACAGCAATGCCAGGAGCTTGTTTTTAAATGCTTCAATGAGATAGAACAGAGATGGCAATGCGTTGCATGTAATGATACAGTTTAAAAACTGAATTCGGTTTTACTTCACGAGCCGTTTTCCAGGGTGCTGTAAATTGTATTCGATCATAGAACTCAGTAAAAGACGCAGGACTACAGCACCTAATTTGCAAACTGCACGGAGGCTTAACAAAACGTTTCTATCTCGAGCAAATACTGTTCCATCTTTTTATATCAAAAGACTTAGGGTGCCACTCTGCATTTCCGCTTCTAAATGATGGGTTTGTTTCGTTAACCGATGCTAAGGAGAAAAAACCCTCTTAAACTGACACATAAAAACAGCAATCGTCTTAATTCGTGCAGTGCACACCGTACAAAAGCCCTAAAGATGCTCAAATTAGAACAAGCTGCTTGATTGTCACTGCAGTGTCATGTCACATTAATGCATTAATGCATGACAAACATTAAACCATACACTTAAATGGCAATTTATATCATTTAAATGTTTACTGCCAAACCAGCCCATCGCTCACTTAAATGTGACTTTTTGACAGCTAATTCCAGTTAACCCCCCCCCCCCCCCCATCCACTTAATTAGAACTTTCAATGAAGAAAGGAGAGGGACCTGCCTATATATGATTTTCTTTTGTTATTCAACATGCCACGCTCGGGAACTGCGTCCTTGTAATGGATAACCAGATAATGCATCAAACCCTCCTGAAAACTTTTATGGAATAACACGCCAAATTCATATTCAGAGAGGACAGCATATTGTCCGTGACTCGGTGCGCGCTGGCCTCAATTCTCCGCCCCCTAATTACTTCCCTTTCTCGGCCGCTTTGCCTCAGGCATTTCTCCTCCCCTAATTCTTCGCTGCCCACGAGTCCACTCAGCAAATCTTACTCCGTCCGTGGAGCGACAGCATCCCTTTGACTGCATTCATTGAAGTTAGCAGCTCACTGTAGCGGTGTCACACAGAGCACAGAATGCCAGGGAGCCCGGAACATTTCAACAACTGCAGCATATCACCAGCCACAGCTCCTAGCTTCAAAACATGCATCTTTTCCCAGAAACCAGTTTGCATGCTTTTTCAATCGTGACCCTAAGATTTCTTTTAAAGACCCAATCGAATGATGTAACTGTAAGGTATCTATGCGCTGTTCATGTTTTGTTCCACAGGCTTTTTGTTCAATTAGTGCTAAAGAGTCACTAGCAGAAGTCTCGATTTGCCACGAACCACACAGCAGCCCACACCCACTTATAGGGATACAAGCGAAATGATGAGCAAAAAAGGCCCACTCCTACCCACATATTTCTGATGACAGCAACCCCTCAAAAGCACTGTTTAGAGCCCAAGGGCTTTACCCGTCAATTCGCACCCTATGTATCAACGCTCTCTCGCCCCACGGCCACGCAACATACCCCAGAACCCCAGGCACACAATCACCATCTACATTCTGATCAATTATCCAACGACTAACTACAGATTCGACCCATTCTCTGAAACATTGCTGTGAGAGTTCGCAGCAGTAGTTCTCACACTTGGAATAAACAATATTATCAGCGACGCTTAATCCAGCTTCAATCCTCGTCCAACGACAAAAAAACACAAAAATAACTCTTCTTAATGAATGGAAGACACACGCCTTGATACTCCATAGTCACTTACATGCTAAATGCTTGCAAAGATGTCATGGATACGTCTCCGGCCTGCTTCACAGGTACTGGGATGTTACTTCCACTAAGTAAATAGCTCTTGATTCTGCTCCGAGATCGCACCCCCTCCAGAGCTGCGAGCGCCGTGCCCGGTGTGTCTGTGGTGGTGGTGTGGAGTAAGTTTACATTCGCCAGGCCTTTCAACACCACCATAAACAGGGCAGCCCCAAACACGCGCTCTGGGATTAAAATAAATAATAAAAAAAACAATATTTATGCTAGGAAGCAATTGAAAAGTTTGCCTTTACGAGAGGAGTGTACGAGGGGCTTCATGCAAATGCGCACGGAAAGCTTCTCAGCGACTTTCGGGCACATGCATCATTGAGACATTTTGCACTTCTTAATTTGCGAAAAATACCGAATTGCAAATTAAGAATTGCAAAATGCTATGCATCATTTTTTTCGGTATTTATTTGTGATTCGGTAAAAATCGCAATTTTTACCGAATCCCAAATAAATACCGAATTCGTAAGTGCATTTTCGCAATTCCCATTGATTCCTCGTAGGAGTCAATGGGAAGGCATTTACAAATTCGCAATTTGTTGATTTGTTGATGCATTCCAAGGGTGCAGGGGGGGTCCAAAGGACCCCCCCTGCACCCCTGAAATGCATTTGAAAGTGCATGTTTCACACACACATGTCCTAAGGACATGTGTGTCTGTAACATGACAGTTTAAAAAATGCATTTTTTTGCTTTTTGACAGATTTTCGCAAATTACCACGAGGGTCAACCTCGTGGTAATTTGCACTTCCAATTTCAAAATTCGCATTTTTTTTTAAATTGATGCATTGCATTTAAGGAATCGCACAAATGCGATTCCATAAATGCATTCGCATTTTTAAGAAATGCCAAAAAATGCGAATTCTGGAAAAGTGTTTGATGCATCCCAAAAACGTATTTAGGAAGTGCAAACGGCCGAATTTACCGATTCGCACCGTTTGCACTTCCTAAATAGGTTGATGCATGTGTGTTTTCATAGTGTTTTTTAGGTCTCGCCTGTCGATGCGCATGCGCATCGAGCAAGCGAGACTATAGGGGCTCATCGACTCTTTATCTAACTTGCAAGGAATCGTGGCGATTCCTTGCAGTGCCCGTGACTTTTAAGCTCAATGCGCATGTGCATTGAGCTTAAAAGCGCGTGCACAGCCGCCCGCATTCCTCCGACACCTTTGAAGTGAAGCTTAGCTTCACTTCAAAGGCCCGGCTTCTTCACACCCACATGCCGCTCTGCCCCGCTCCGCCCCCTCCCCTGAGTCATCCTGCCTGCCCAGACTTCTCCTCCCCCCTACTTACATCCCGCTTTCACTTGTTTTACTTACTCTTGTCCCATATACACATATTCCTTTGGATAAGCTATGTAGCGCCCGCCTCCAACAGCCCCACACGTTCTCGGGGGGAAGCTGACATTATCTCCGCTCTTTGTTTACACTGGGAATTCTTGTTCCCATGGTTATCATGACTCGCCACAGGCCCGTCAATCGGCATGCCGAACGTTCTTTGTAACACGCAGACCGACCAGCCGATTTGAATCGTGTATGACGGGGCACGTCGACGGGAGTCTCTCCTCGTTTTCACCATTGACATTTTACCCCATCACACGTTGCTTTCCATTACTCTTCCAATATAAAGAATCTCCCTACTGAGCCAATGGATGACACACCTCTCCAGAGGCGACACGCTCACACGCTTTGGGATCTGCTAACACTGCAGGACCCGGCGCCCACCAGCCCCCTCGCACCCCTTGTGAAGGGATATGTTGGGCATTGCTGCTGGTTCGTTCCAGCATTGACATGCCTTACTTTGCACTCATGCCCAAGTGCGCTTTTTTTTGTTTGTTATTTACCGGCCCCCGTTCACGCATGCACACCATTTGGTAACGTGCATTCCGCAATGTGTGCATTACTTTTGCATCATCTCCCATTGTCCCCATCTCCGGCCCACCCCATCATGCACACCACGAAGATCGGCTAATCCGTTTTAAATTGTACCACCTTTCTTCATACTTAGATCTCTATTATGTATATACCTTTCCCTGTTCACCCATGTATAACGTATTGAGGGCCTTTCTCGGCTAGGACTTTAGACCTACGGAGTTGCCGGCCGCTCTACACTCATTGTCCTCCACTTTTTGATGTCTCTGATATTCCATATGTATTATCATGCCTCTCTTACTATGCTTTAATACTATTCAGACCAATTTTGAGCGCATCTCCTTCTTTCTTCTGACATCATTTCAACACCCTTTTGAGACCTTCCCACATGCGCCACCTCTGTTAGCACCATGATTTGAGCTCCCATCTATGCTCTTTTTTGTTGCTCAAGAAGCTCTCTAGTACCATGCTTACACATCTTCCTTGTTCCACAACAGTTCCATGCATGAGGCCCTTATCAAGGCGGCCCTCCAGAACTATTGGATGCATCATTACTCACCGCTGCTAACCCAAGCATAACGGGTTCCGTCTAGAGATAGACCTACCACGTATGGTTCCTCATCACATTGGACATTTAGACACACACGGAAGATGGGATGCAGCGACCCTCAACCCCTCACTCACCCTCAACCCCTCACCCTCAACCCCTCATCCTCAACCCCTCATCCTCAACCCCTCATCCTCAACCCCTCACCCTCACCCTCACTCACCCTCACCCTCACTCACCCTCACTCACCCTCAACCCCTCACCCTCACTCACCCTCACCCTCACTCACCCTCAACACCTCACCCTCACTCACCCTCAACCCCTCACCCTCAACCCCTCACTCACCCTCAACCCCTCACCCTCACTCACCCTCAACCCCTCACCCTCACTCACCCTCAACCCCTCACCCTCACTCACCCTCAACCCCTCACCCTCAACCCCTCACCCTCACTCACCCTCGACCCCTCCCCTTCGACCCCTCCCCCTCAACCCCTCACCCTCCCTCACTCACCCTCACTCACCCTCACCCCCTCACCCTCACTCACCCTCACTCACCCTCACCCTCACTCACCCTCACCCTCACTCACCCTCACCCTCACTCACCCTCAACCCCTCACCCTCACTCACCCTCACTCACCCTCAACCCCTCACCCTCACTCACCCTCACCCACCCTCAACCCCTCACCCTCACTCACCCTCAACCCCTCACCCTCACTCAGCCTCACCCTCACTCACCCTCAACCCCTCACCCTCACTCACCCTCACTCACCCTCACTCACCCTCACTCACCCTCAACCCCTCACCCTCACTCACCCTCACTCACCCTCAACCCCTCACCCTCACTCACCCTCAACCCCTCACCCTCACTCACCCTCGACCCCTCCCCCTCGACCCCTCCCCCTCAACCCCTCACCCTCCCTCACTCACCCTCACTCACCCTCACTCACCCTCACCCCCTCACCCTCACTCACCCTCACCCTCACTCACCCTCACCCTCACCCTCACTCACCCTCAACCCCTCACCCTCACTCACCCTCAACCCCTCACCCTCACTCACCCTCACTCACCCTCAACCCCTCACCCTCACTCACCCTCACCCACCCTCAACCCCTCACCCTCACTCACCCTCAACCCCTCACCCTCACTCACCCTCACCCTCACCCTCACTCACCCTCACCCTCACTCACCCTCAACCCCTCACCCTCACTAACACTGAAACCCTCAATCACCCTCACTCTTACTCTATCTCACACTCTACACCTCAGCCTCACCCTCACTCACTCACCCTCAACACCTCACCCTCACCCCCTCAACCCCTCACCCCCTCACCCTCACTCGCCCTCACCCTCAACCCCTCACCCCCTCACCCCCTCACCCTCAACACCTCACCCTCACTCACTCTCAACCCCTCAACCTCACTCACTCACCCTCAACACCTCACCCTCACTCACTCACACTCACTCACCCTCAACCCCTCACCCTCAACCCCTCACCCTCAACACCTCACCCTCAACCCCTCACCACCTCACCCTCAACACCTCACGCTCAACACCTCACCCTCAACACCTCACCCTCAACACCTCACCCTCACTCACCCTCACTCACCCTCACTCACCCTCACTCACCCTCACTCACCCTCACTCACCCTCACTCACCCTCACTCACCCTCAACCCCTCACTCACCATCACTCATCATCACTCACCCTCAACCCCTCACCCTCACCCTCACCCACCCTCAACACCTCACCCTAACTCACAATCACCCTCACTCACCCTCACCCTCACTCACTCTCACTCTCACTCACCCTCAACCCCTCACTCACCCTCAACCCCTCACCCTCACTCACCCTCGACCCCTCCCCCTCGACCCCTCCCCCTCAACCCCTCACCCTCCCTCACTCACCCTCACTCACCCTCACCCCCTCACCCTCACTCACCCTCACTCACCCTCACCCTCACTCACCCTCAACACCTCACCCTCACACAGTGCAATAGGTCTCAGAGGATTTTTAGTTAAAGCTTTTACAATTGTTTATGGCTTTTTTGATTTGTAATTCTTTAGCATTGGCTACAAGAAATAAAAATGCTAAAGATTTACAACAAAAAACCCATAAACAATTCTAAAAGCACTAACTCTAATGCTGCGAGACCTATTGCATTTCCAATGCTTGTTTTTTAACTTTTCGACTGCTCATTTAAACTGTGGTACTCCCTGTGAATGTGGGGTCCCACGGGTGGGGGAGGGGGCAATTGTCTGTGACTCGCTACCTGGGAACAATCCATCGATTCCAAGTGTGAATTGAACGCAAAAGTGTTGAATATAGCGCTTTATGCTAGGGGTTCACCCCGATTCTAAGCCCTTTTAATGTTGGCGGCTGTGATGTGGCCAGGGTCAAACAGCGCAGGTGAACCGGAAGGCAGACGGCTGTAAAACACACTTTTAATATGCAAAAGCATTACCACCAGCACACCACCTTCTGCGAAGGTAGCACGATGCCCTGCTTTTCACTGCTTCTAGGCGCCCCAGTTTGGGGAGGTAAGGGAACTCAGGCATAGAAAGATGAAAGTATATGCTTAGCGTGGTAATGAACGTATTGTCCGACATTCCCAGACGCCAACGTTATATTTTCGAAAACTCATCCAGCACTCCAAAACCTGTCACTTGTACCTCCCCGGCTGCCCTCTCTGCAGAGTGCACGCCTCTTTGTCTGTCACCTTGGCACATCTGTGGGTCGCTGCAGGAGGGAAGGCCCTTCATGTCAAGCAACTGCCTGCCCTGCTCTGTCCTCACTGTGCTTCATTTAATGAACACTAGTTTTGTCTCTTATATTAATTTCATACATCTCTCCACCACTTCTGCCCTCTGTTAGACTCGTTTTTTGTGCCTTTCTGCCCTCTGCATCACCACATCATCACTCCGCGCTACCCCAGCATCACTCAGCACCACCACATTATCACTCAGCACCACCACATTATCACTCAGCACCACCACATTATCACTCAGCACCACCACATTATCACTCAGCACCACCACATTATCGCTCAGCACCACCACATTATCACTCAGCACCACCACATTATCACTCAGCACCACCACATTATCACTCAGCACCACCACATTATCACTCAGCACCACCACATTATCACTCAGCACCACCACATTATCACTCAGCACCACCACATTATCGCTCAGCACCACCACATTATCACTCAGCACCACCACATTATCACTCAGCACCACCACATTATCACTCAGCACCACCACATTATCACTCAGCACCACCACATTATCGCTCAGCACCACCACATTATCGCTCAGCACCACCACATTATCACTCAGCACCACCACATTATCACTCAGCACCACCACATTATCACTCAGCACCACCACATTATCACTCAGCACCACCACATTATCGCTCAGCACCACCACATTATCGCTCAGCACCACCACATTATCACTCAGCACCACCACATTATCACTCAGCACCACCACATTATCACTCAGCACCACTCAGCACCACCACAGCACCACCACAGCACCACTCAGCACCACCACAGCACCACTCAGCACCACCACAGCATCACTCAGCACCTCCACAGCACCACTCAGCACCACCACAGCACCACCACAGCATCACTCAGCGCAACCCCAGGTTATAGGTGTCACATTTGCGAAAGTTATAACTATTGGCATTGTAAATGACAAAGCTATTAATTTAGCAATTTTCAAAACCAACACATAAATAAAAAATTTGTCATTTACAAGACCAATAGCTCAAACTTTCCTAATGCGAGCCCTATTGCATTGCAAATGCTTGTTTGCTCATTATTTCCCTCAAAGTACGTTGCTTCCTTGCCTTCGGTTTGGAGCAACGAGCCCTGGTTGCCTTTTCGCTTGTCTTGCTATTTTCTGTGGTTTTTGTTAGGGCTCGCCTGCTGATGCGCTTCAGCGCATAGCTGGCGAAGCTCTATAGGGGCTTATCCAGTGTTTATCCACTGGCGATTCCACTGGCGATTCCTTCAAGTGCATGTGCTTTTTAGGTCATTGCGCTTGCGCAAGCCCTAAAAAGCGCGTGCACAATGCCACCAGCCGCCTGCCTGCCTGCCTCGCATTACCACATCAAAGGCAGCCCTCCGAGCGCATTTCTCACCCCCTAATTATTCACGGCCGGCCGGCAGGCACATCAAAGGCTGCTGCTGCCGTGACTCGCATTTCTCCTCCCTCCTCCCCTATCACTGCCCAGGCCGGCCATACTTTCTCTTTACAAGGGCGCCCATTCCTGAATCACTTGAAATCTCTCCACATTATTTGCATTTTGTTAATTAAAAAAATTAACTTCAACACAGCGTTGCACATTTTTCTCGACTTCGGAAGGATGAGTCCCAATCTCATTTGTACAAAGTGTTGTAATGGGATTATTGGAGAGTTAGAGAAACGTGCTCACAAGTTACATTTTTATGCAAATCATCTGAGTAAATAAACAATAGCATGGTGCCGTTTGCGTCCTTGACTTGATCTGGTTTTTATTTTTATTTTGCTATTATTCTCACAAAGGCTAAGAAGGTCTGCCTACTTTAGTATTAAGTGCTATACGTCGCATAAGCAACAGCTAACCATTCACTCACCCACGCAACGCCACTCACCCATGCAACGCCACTCACCCACGCAACGCCACTCACCCACGCAACGCCACTCACCCACGCAACGCCACTCACCCACGCAACACCACTCACACACGCAACGCCACTCACACACGCAACGCCACTCACACACGCAACGCCACTCACACACGCAACGCCACACACGCAACGCCACACACACACGCAACGCCACACACACATGCAACGCCACACACACATGCAACGCCACTCACACATGCAACGCCACTCACACATGCAACGCCACTCACACATGCAACGCCACTCAACCACGCAACGCCACTCACACACGCAACGCCACTCAACCACGCAACGCCACTCACCCACGCAACGCCACTCAGCCACGCAACGCCACTCAGCCACGCAACGCCACTCAGCCACGCAACGCCACTCAGCCACGCAACGCCACTCACACACGCAACGCCACTCACACACGCAACGCCACTCACACACGCAACGCCACTCACACACGCAACGCCACACACACACGCAACGCCACACACACACGCAACGCCACACACACACGCAACGCCACACACACACGCAACGCCACTCACACATGCAACGCCACTCACACATGCAACGCCACTCACACATGCAACGCCACTCACACATGCAACGCCACTCACACACGCAACGCCACTCAACCACGCAACGCCACTCACCCACGCAACGCCACTCACCCACGCAACGCCACTCACCCACGCAACGCCACTCACCCACGCAACGCCACTCACCCACGCAACGCCACTCACCCACGCGACGCCACTCACCCACGCAACGCCACTCACCCACGCAACGCCACTCACCCACGCAACGCCACTCACCCACGCAACGCCACTCACACACGCAACGCCACACACACACGCAACGCCACACACACACGCAACGCCACACACACACGCAACGCCACTCACACATGCAACGCCACTCACACATGCAACGCCACTCACACACGCAACGCCACTCACACACGCAACGCCACTCACACACGCAACGCCACTCACCCACGCAACGCCACTCACCCACGCAACGCCACTCACCCACGCAACGCCACTCACCCACGCAACGCCACTCACCCACGCAACGCCACTCACCCACGCAACGCCACACACACACGCAACGCCACACACACACGCAACGCCACACACACACGCAACGCCACACACACACGCAACGCCACACACACACGCAACGCCACACACACACGCAACGCCACTCACCCACGCAACGCCACTCACCCACGCAACGCCACTCACCCACGCAACGCCACTCAGCCACGCAACGCCACTCAGCCACGCAACGCCGCTCATCCACGCAACGCCGCTCACCCACGCAACGCCGCTCACCCACGCAACGCCGCTCACCCACGCAACGCCACTCACCCACGCAACGCCACTCACCCACGCAACGCCACTCATCCACGCAACGCCACTCATCCACGCAACGCCACTCATCTATATGCAAAACGAAAAATGTCAAACTCTTCTATTGCGAGACCTATTGCATTTTCAATGCTTGTTTGTTTTATGTGACCTGGAATGTTTCTAGCTCCCCCCGGAGCCAGGACGCGGGACAGAGATGGGGCCTTGGACTTGTATCGGCCTTCACATCTTGTTTAGGTGGCTCAGGGTGGCAGGCCCTGGTCCTTTCAGTAACAATTATGCCCAGTGTTAGGAATTCACACTTCGTTCCCAACTACGCGGTTCTTTGACACATGAACTCCGATTCTCTCAAATGAATAATTCTTGTAATTAGGGCTTTGTATGGGAGCGTGAGATGGCCTTCATCTGCGGCATGTCGCATGTGGTGCTCTGCAGCCCGGGGGGTTTCCCGGTTCGCGGTCTCCGTTGTCCGGAGGCTGGCGGGGGCGCGAGCGTTTTTGATCTGAGGGGCTTTGGGCTTGGTTACCGTAGGGGTTACTCAGGGGAGCGGCTGGCCGTTCTCCTGGTTCACGCGCCTAGGAATGGTCCTCTCCGGGTTAGCTCGAGGTTTAGGCGGGCATGGGCATACGGCCATGCCCCTGGGTTAAGTTTTCAGCACGTCTGCGGCGGACTCAGCTGCTGAACCGTCAGTGTGGCGGGTTGGCTCCATATTGCGGGCCATGGCTTTATAGGAAGACGCGAAGGGTTCAGTTCACTCAGCGGGTGGCCCCGCCCTCATGCTAACCTTATCTTTGTTCCCTTGAAACTTGCTCTGCAATTTTCATTACACAATGTCTAATAACGACAATAACATCTAAACCGGTGGAGCTGCGGCTTACCAAGCCAAAGCAGCTTTTAATTTTGCATGTTTTGATGAAACCGATGAGAATGCTATAATCGTTCCTATTAATTTAAGGAGAGCCATCACTCTAAAACTTATAAGACATGGTCTAACACCAAGAGGTGGTAGAGCAGTTTTTGTGATAGAGCCACATGAATCTCACCAGACAGAGGTATTCTACTCATGGATAACATTCCGTGAATCACATCCAGTAACTAAAATGTTTCACTTCTACAAAGAAGATCCACCAGAGGAATATATTCCTTTCAAGGATATTGAAATTCCACTCACATACCAGGAGCATGAGCTCTGGTTTAAAGCTGCCCTAAAACATTTAAATCACATTACCAGGCTTGCTTCACTAGGGAGACCAGGAGTAACATGGCCTGTTTTAGCCGGTTACACACCTGACCCTGACATTGAATCAATGTCGGACGAGGAATTACTTAATATCTAAAAATGAATAGAATTATACAATTAAACCACAACTGTCTGAGTTCTGAAAATAACTCTACCAAACACAATCCTCTCTCTTCTAAAAAGAAGCTGGAAAATAGTAAACATTCGAAAGAGAAGCGTTCTCATTCCCAAGGTAGGTCTCCTCAAAAGGAGCCCTCTGAAAGGAGGTTTTACCTCAGAAATATGGATAATTTGAGAAAACCTGACGGGTATCAAGATACAAATACAGATTCCTCTTGTACCTTTTAGATATCGTCACAAACATCTGAAAGAAGAGGACGGTCAGACAACAAAGGAAGCATGAAGTCCAAAGACAATCAACACGTTCAGAGAAACAAACCAAAACCTCAATTCACAAAAAAGAAGGTAGCAGGTCTAAAGATCAGACATGCCGAGGATTCTGAGAACACAACTCAAGAACGGCGAATGAGCTCAGACAATGCTGGACAATGCAGCAGAAGTAACAATAGCTCGCCAGAACCTGAAGGGACTTCTGGAGACTGTGGACATAAATGAGGACATTCAAGTTGAAACTGCAGACATCAGGGTTAGCTCTCCACATAGGTTATATGAAATAACACTCCGGATGGAGGGAGACATAGCGAGAAAAGTGAAAGCACTCTTTTGGGAGCAACTTTCAAAGGGTTATGATATTCTCCTAGCAGAACAGGACTGGCCACCGGAATTTGTCAGAGTGCGCCCACACGGCGATGACATCATTATGCCATCCTTCTCCAACCATGTTCTGGGACATTGGAAATATACTTGTACCAGGAAATGGGCAGTCGCCCAAGCACCAGCATTATACAAAAATCATGCAGGATAGGATGGGGACTCATCTCACCACAAGATCCATTTAAAAAATCAACCAACTGCACAAAGGCAGTACCCAGTTAAGCAAGAAGCTAAAAAACAGGCCAGGGAGATCTTAGATCAACTTGAATACCAAGGGGTGATTGAAACATGCACCTCATCAATGAACAATCCTTTGTTTCCTGTTTCCAAACCAGACAATACATATAGTCTAGTTTTGGATTGCAGACACCTAAACTCTTGTTGTAAAACATTTGCAGTGCAAAATGCACACAGTACAGCATTAATGAATAGCATTGTGCGTAAAAAATATAAAGCCACATTAGATATTTCAAATGGTCTCTTTTGTCAAAACACAGCACCTGAAAGTAGGTATTTAACAGCTTTCTCAATAATGGGGACCCAGCGTCACTTCCGTCGACTCCCACAAGGTTTCAAGAACTGCACGGGGTTATTCTCAGCTAGGGTAACAGAGTTAGTACAGACTTATGAATACGAAGCATTGTCATATGTCGATGATATCTATCTGAAATACAATGACCTGAATAGGCACTTGAATAGGGTGAACACCATTATACTGGGCTTCGCCTCGGAGGGTTACACATTCAATTTCAAGAAATCAAGAATTACCCATCTCAGTGTCCTTTTCTTAGGATATGAACTTTCAAGTGAAGGCAAAAGCCTGGCAGCCAACCTTTTAGAAAAGTGTGTGCTGCTCCAACCAACAAAAACACTGAAAAGGTTACCTGAATTTTTTGAAGAAATTACAATCTACGCTACGCAGGAAGGGTTAAACCTCTCTATGAATTAATTAAACCTGATTTTAAAATCATAAATTGGACACAAGAGAACACAGAAATTTTGCCTTCACTTCAAGCTGACATGTTAGCAACAAAACATTTACAAACACGTGTAAACGTATGCAACTTAGTGATCCAAATCATTCCGGGTCAATGCGGCTTCACCTACTGAACTTTTAACAAAGGTGGATGAGTACCAATTGCATACAAATCACATTTGTACACACAAGCAGAAATGAAATTCACTTCTGCAGAAAAAAATCTTACACGCAGTTGAAACTGCTGTAGCAAAAAAAAGAGCCCTAGCACAGGGAAAACACATTATGGTTGTGACACCTGTACCAGCTTTAGAGGGAGTCACAGACATGAGCAATCTGAATGCAAAAGCTTTACATCCAAGATGGATACAATGGGTTAATTAGCTTGCTGCAACTGATGTTGAATACGTTTTTGATCCTTATTTGAAAACACAAGCATTCCTGCAATAAAAACACAAATGTCCTCTGCCTAATGAAATTCTCCCTCTTGACCAGTATGAATTTATAATTTATACTGACGGATCTGCACAACCCACTACCGGGGAGTAAGCAAGTTTATAGTGCAGCATGCGCAATCATTAAAGGGCGAATGCGCGATGGCAAATTTAGACCTACAGTCACAAAATGCAATCTCTAGGATATTGTACAGCTCAGCAAGCTGAACTACAAGCATTCAAAATGGCACTTGAAAATACGGATCGCGAATTCCCTACACTCGTAGTGTGCAATTCTTTTTACTGTGTTCAATCATATAATGAAAATTTACAGAATTGACTTTAAAACGGTTTCAAAGATGCAAAAGGTGGCAAAATCAAGCATAAAATGCTTTGGCAACAAGTAGTTCAGTTGCGAAACAGACTACAAAACACTCACGTGATACGCTGAGACATCAACATGATGGTGTTCATGTTGAAGGGAATTCATTGGCTGATGAGGCCGTAAAGGGGGCTGTGCAAACGGTTTCCGTAGCTGCAATCACTTTTTCAAAAATGAAAATAGACAACGTAATAATACTGGCTATCAATGCATCAAGCAAAGGCAGCGGTGCCGCGTTACCTAAAATGTTTCCACTCAATTACTCATTTATAATAGATGCAAACAATGTTCCATTTGCTCAAATCCCTGGAGTGGGGGATAGGGTAAATCCAAACATGGAACATAGATTAGGACTAATCCTAGCAGCACATGAAGGGATCGCCTCTCCTCATGCAGGTGTTTCCGCCACAATATCGTTATTAAAACAGAGGTACTGCTGGCCAGGCATTAGGAAACAGACTCAGAGCTATGTTTTGGATTGTGAAATATGACAAAACATTAAAGTCTCTACTGTGAAACGTACTGCGTAGGCACTCCTGTTAATCTCAGATAAACCATTAGCTTGCGTTTACCTTGACCACTGCGGTCCCTTACAAAGGGATGGCAACTACAAATATATCATGATCGCAGTGGACTCGTGTTCAAGGTTCCTTTGGATGTGGCCTCAGCGCTTGGCTGATGCTCGAACTGTTATAAAAGATTTGTGAGTCTTTATAGGCACATGCACAATAGGCACACTACACTCTGACTAGGGCCCTGCGTTTAGCTCGCGAGCTTACAAAGAAGCCATGGCCAGTTTGGGCGTAGCATTGCTGTATTCTTCTCCTTTCCATCCTGAGGGAAATTTTGTTGTGGAAAGAAAAAACCGGGACATAAAGCAGTCTATAACAGCTAGGGTATTAGGCTCGGGTGATGGGTGGGTCAAACCTCTTTATGGGGTCCAATGTGCATTAAACAATTTGTCAAGAAGTTCTCTAGGGGGTGTCACTCCATATGAGGTCCTTTTTGGGACTAGAATTTTGGTACCAGACCTTGATTGTCATGGTACACTGGTGGAAAATAAGAAATTTGATATCAAAGATCGTTTGGCTGTTTTACAGGACTTAAATGAACTAAGAGCGAAACAAAGCAACGTGCTCCTGAAACCAACCACCAATGGGGAAAATCCGGCCATCCCAGCAAGGCCTGTCTGGATCCCAAAGCTTGGGGATCTAGTCAGAGAAAAGATTGCGAACAAGAAGGAATTTGGGATTTCTTACAGACAACCACTACCTGTCCTGGCAATCCACGGATCAAGAACAGTACTTTTGCAGCCCCTTGCTGGTAAAAAGGAGAAAAGATTTGTGTCCATCGACCTGATCAAATCACACTATGTGGCCGATACTAAGCAGTAGGCCAAGTGGACTCCGACAATGTAGCAGACGCACTCCTCTAGCTACAATCCAAGATGTTCAAAATGAGAGACTCATTACCTTTGAAGATTCTACAGTGAGAAATGAAGGACTAAGCAACAAAGCTATGGAACTCGTACCTCTTGAGACCCAAATAATAGTTTGTCCTGATACACCTATATGCAATGAAGTAACAAGTGATCAAGTGGTTCCAGCGGTTTTAACGAATCCTGACGCAATTCCAACCATTGACAGAACTGCCTCTGGGTATTTCATTGACTTTGATGCGTTTTCTGAGGATCCCAGAAAACCTGAAAAAACACCAGCACAAAGAACTTTAAAAGAACAAGAAACAGACTTTGTTCATCACCTGACAAAACTCATCTGGTTTCACCATGGATTGAACTATGGATTGTTTTGGGAATATTTTTCTTTCTACTTTGATTAGCTCTGGTAATAACTCTAGGTATGCTGATGAATGGAAAATATATTCAAAGGGACACAGCAAGTAAGAATGAACTTCTCCAGCCACACAAATCATCCCATTGTGAAGCAAGAGACTTGTCAACAGTGAACACAGCCATTCCTATACAAGATGGAATAGTTTGGGACAGAACAGAATATGACATTTTTGGCCCGTCGGAGCTTTTGAAGATTCTACACTTATTTAAGATTGTATTAAGTGACTTTATTACCAATAGTACCTTTTCTCATGATTGGGACTTCGAGACTGTTAATAAGATTGTCTGATCTAGAGATGTCTGCAGTATTCACAAATCATGAATATTTAGAGGGTTCATCAGACTATGAACAAATGAATTGTTATAACCATTACGGCCATCATTTCTTGCACAGATCTGTGTCATCTAGAAATGTATACACCTCCAAAAGGTAGCTCAAAAACTTTTGCAAATAACTTTCCATATTTTTCAGCGTTCAGTATATCCAATGCAGAAACATTTTACTTTAGAAATATGAACAAAACAGGAATGAAAATGATGTTAACCAATATGAAACAGATTTATTCTGCAACCTTTATTGCCCAACGGTGTAGACAGGGTTTCGACTTTTGGAAAGACAACATTAAAACAAAATCTGTCTGGGGTACGAAAATTGGCAAGTGCAGGGTGTTGAAGCTTTGTTTAGAGCCTGTATTATCCCTGAGCAAATTGTTTTTGAATGACACTGTCCAAAAAACATCTTGCCTTGGCTTGGCCAAGATCAAAGACATGAACACTCCCTCAATCCCTACACCTGCAAGTAATAGCACTACACAGGGGGAGGTATACATACATATTATTTTGCATCACAACAGATCAAATCCAGATTGGAACTAATGGTTGCTCTGGCCCACAGACACAAACAACTGTCAAGATCGATTACTGAACAAAACACAGTGTTTCACTATCAATAGGCCAGACCCATGATAGGTTCAAAGACCGCATCCTGGGGTAGTAACAACATACAGTGTAGGGAAACTATGCATTGATTGGCTACAGAAAGCTACACTAAAAGGATGTAGGGTAAACTAAAAGGATTACCCAAGCAGAGACTACAGAACGTATACAAGAAATTGATCATATTCATTTAGAGAAATCTCTCTCTCTGTAGTAGACAATGGGTTAACGACTCTGTCATCCAGGATATATTCATTGGACAGCATTGTGTCATAGACGACATGGAACAAGATATGGTAATGTTGCAACATGGTAAGTCTCAGTTACGTTCTATCATGCTATTAGGCTGGACGCTACAAAACCTGCGTGCAGGCCATGTGCCTTGGTGTTTAATCAACACTACGTCACTGTTTAAAGAATTCAATCTCACTGATAGAGATCAAACTGGCACAATGGGGAGCAGACTATACGGTGCTGAGCATTGAAAATCTGGAAAAATTACCAGCTACTTAGTGGATAATACATGGTAACATTACTCTGCCTGTTACAATTTTCCATTTTGCCATCTCATACTGTGGTACCTACTGACATGTGATGCTGCCATCTCATACAGTGGTACCTAGTGACATGTGATGTTGGTATCTCACACAGTGGTACCTAGTGACGTGCAATGCTAACATCATACGTCACTAGGTACCACTGTATGAGATGGCAGCATCACATGAAACTAGGTACCACTGTATGAGATGGAAGCATCACACATCACTAGGTACCACTGTATGAGATGGAAGCAGCATACCTCACTAGGTACCACTGTATGAGATGTCAGCCTCACGTGTCACTCGTACCACTGAGTGAGATACCAGCCTCACACATCACTAGGTACCACTGCATGAGATACCAGCCTCACATGTTACTAGGTACCACAGTATGAGATGGCAGCATCACACATCACTAGGTACTACTGTATGAGATGGCAGCATCACACGTCACTAGGTACCACTGTATGAGATGGAAGCATCACACGTCACTAGGCACCACTGTATGAGATGGCAGCATCACACGTCACTAGGTACCACTGTATGAGATGGCAGCATCACACCTCACTAGGTACCACTGTATGAGATGGCAGTATCACACCTCACTAGGTACCACTGTATGAGATGGCAGTATCACACGTCACTAGGTACCACTGTATGAGATGGCAGCATCACACCTCACTAGGTACCACTGTATGAGATGGCAGCATCACGCGTCACTAGGTAACACAGTATAAGATGGCAGCATCCCACATCACTAGGTACCACTGTATGAGATATCAGCCTTACATGTCACTAGGTACCACTTTATGAGATGGAAGCGTCACTAGGTGTAATAAAAGAGCCGCTCTTGTGATTTTGGCACCCTATAATGACCACCACCATTGTAATTGACTTTAGTGTGTTCCTCAATGTAGGATGGTCCTGCATATGCCTGCTTCGCTTCTGTCCTGTAATCTTGCTGTCTTTCGGTGGGAGCTGTTACGGAGTGGCCAAGAACAGAGCATGTGGGATGTGCATTTGAAGGCATGATGCATTGGTGATAATTAGGAGTTCTTACTATTGGCTTTGACCTTTCTGTGTTCTGACTTTACCTTGCTTTATGGCAGTGCTGACTATTGCCTTTGACATGCTCTCATGTCATCTTGCTTTTCAATTCCATCTTGCTTTGGCCCTTTCTGTGTGCATGGCTTAACTAACTCCATTTTCATGACTGAAGCCATTTTCTGTGCCTGCACGAAGCTGCAGAGCTGAAGAGGGCATGTTTTGATTTCCTCCAGGTTTTTCACACTTTTCTGACTGGAGGAAACCAGTTCTTATCAGAGGAATGTGCATGACCCGTCTGGAAGCTGTAGCAAAGGCCGTGGCCTTGGAGCAGACTGGTAGGGGCTCTCATGAGAACGAGGGGGCGAGGCTTGCTAGAAGCTTCGTTATGTTTGGATTTGGATTAAAAGGGGGAGCCTCCACTGGTCTGGTGGAAGTTTGGGAGTTTGGATTCCGAGCGAGGGCAGACTTGTCTATCTTGGATTGAACTCTGATTTCTGAGCTCTGATACCCGGCTGTGTGAAGACTTCCCCCGGCCAGAAGTGGGCAGTGTATGCATCAGGTGATATATTGAGGTTTGTGGTTATTGCCATTGTGATGTGTGCCAGTGGCTGTGATCAATTGAGGTGTTTTCTTTGCGGTGTGGGAGGTGCACATCCAGAGTGATCCTCTACTCTGTATATATATCTTTCTGATCTCTTGCAGGACGTCCAGTGTATCTTATTTTATATCCGTTATTGCTTGTTTATTAATCAGTATTATAGTTTGCTCAGTTATTGATTCATGCCTTTAGATTTTAAGTGTGCTACATATATTTGAATCTAATGCATTTGGTATCTGAGACAGCCTTTGTTTAGAGAGTATTATGTAATAAACCCCAAGCCTTATTCTAAAAGTGATAGTCTATGCATTTTGGTAAATAAAACTCCTTTTCAAAAGGTGCTGTTCGTTTTGTGTTGAAGTCTTGCTGTGCCAGGGGTGGTAAGACATGCTCAAAAGTGTATATTATTCAAAGGTGCAGTGGTATATTTGTCTCCCAGGTGGGAGTGCAGTGATTGGGTGTGGCTTATTGGTGAGAAGCTACATTCAAAGCATTTTTGACTTGGTTGTTTGTAGGATATGAACATTGATGTAAAAGGGGAAAAATATGTTTTCTAGAAATTAAAAGCATACTCTCAGATACCAATTGATGTATGTATGTATTTGGATGGGAGGTGGCCCATATGGTGTGCTAGCTCATGAGTGAGCTCATTGTCCTGGGTGGAGTGAGAATTGGAGTGTGTGTTTTGTAAAAAGTGCTTATAAATAATTTGCTACGGTAGGCAGAAAGGGCTGGATCCCTTTCAAGTGTTTATTAAGAAATGTATACAAAATATGTTCAGCTGCAGTGTGAATTTGAGACATGAGAGGCACGGTTTGTGGAGCCAAAAATACCTCTGCAATGTTAACCTGTCAGATTAAATTATTGCAAAGATAAGTGGGAAACTTACAAGACTGTGGTAGAAAAAGGATATGGTTTGTATCATGCAAAATAAGTATAAGAAAAGCAGAGGGAGGGTTAATAGGAGAACAGTGCATTTAAAGGTTGGAATTCACTGGAACCTTGAAATGTGGGATGTTCTTTGTTTGACATCTTTCGAAAAAGCGCTTGAAATTGTTTGGTTTCTTTGAGAACATGATAAAATAAAAGGAGCATTTGCAATTGCTTCCCAGGTAAATGAATGAATCTGGTCCTTTTCTAAAATGCCTGGAAAGAGTTTCTTGTTGTCCTGGTTGTTCTTAATTTGTAAAATGTAACAAATGTAAAAATATGGTCTGATTAAAAGTGCTAGAAAGTACATTATCTTAACATAGGAAGTGATTCAACATGAGGTGTGAATTTGTGCTGCACAGACACACATTTTAAATGTGCACTAGTACAAGTGAAATATAGTCTCATGGTCTGACAGGGGGCAGTTTATAGCTTTGAAATAAGAACAGAAGAAAGAGAGACAGAGGTGTATTAGTGTTGAATAAAATCTTTAGCTTGTGAATTCTGTTTCATTCTGACAAGAGGTGAAAGGGTTAAGAAAAAATGTGAGGCTGTTTTCCATCTCAGACATGAAATGTGTCGTGGGAGTGGATGGCACGTAAAAATCTGGTTTAGGAGGAGAAATGAAATACACAGTCAGTGATAGTGAAGTGCCTGAATCTTTGAGTTAGATGTTTTGGAGGTGTTAGAAAGGCGCTCCCTGGGGAGGCAGAAGATGTCTGACTGACCACCCCGAGACCCACCTCTCCGTATGGAGTCTGGCCGAGCGTCGCCGAGAGGCCTCCGGAGTGAGGCTCCTCTCTTAGAATCGTACAGCAGAGCAATCACACCACTACAAAGGGACACCACATAAGAGGATAACTTCTTAGAATCTTTATCAACAATAAGGATTGGTTCTCTCGGCAATATGTACAAGCGGATCGGGGGATCCTTAAAGTCTCAGTAACTGCGGGAGCGGGGTAGCGGGACAGTCTTAGTACCAGGTTGGTACGGGGATACCCTGCGCACAGCCATCAATCCTCAAGCTGGGGGGTTCCGCAAGGTCAGGCCGCGGCAGCGCCAGCAGTCTCCGAAGATGGTTTCAGCGAGATTGGGCCGCGGCAGCGCCAGCAGGCTCCTGAAGATGGTTTCAGCGAGGTTGGGCCGCGGCAGCGCCAGCAAGCTCCCAAGATGGTTTCAGCGAGGTTAGGCCGCGGCAGCGCCAGCAGGCTCCCAAGATGGTTTCAGCGAGATTGGGCCGCGGCAGTGCCAGCAGGCTCCCAAGATGGTTTCAGCGAGGTTGGGCCGCGGCAGGGCCAGCAGGCTCTAGAGGTTCAGGGTTCAAAGTAGTGAGTCTTCTTAGGGTCAGCCGCGACAGCGTCAGCAGAGCTCTCGACTCCAGGATACAACTGCTGACCCATTCCAGAGCTGCCCCAGATATAGGTCTGGAGTCCTTTGATGTCCGGACCCTCGCGCCTTGGGGGGTCAGAGGGGCCGGGATGAGAGTGTCCAGACACCCAGCAGGGGGGTGGAGCCAGCGCCCAGGGAGACCGGAGGGCGATCGAAACCAGGCGTCCGGGGACGGCTGGGGGGCCATCGGAACTCCCCTCCTCCTTGATCCGTCAAGAGGCCGCTTTACCACCTGGTCGGATCTTGGTGCCTCGATGTTGGGGCTTCGCTGGGGCCGCGACCGAGGACGGGCCGAGGCCACGTGGTCAGGACGTGGAGGGTCCAAGTTGGAGTCGGGGCCTGAGATGGCGGCCCGGGATAGGGGTCGGACCAGCAGAGTGGGGCGAGTAGGGGTCGCTGCTTTCCAGGGCCCACCATGTGGGAGGAAGGAGACCACGCCACGAGGCCGGGTCCAACACACGTCCCCCCCAGCTGAAGGCGGGGAGAGTCACCCATCTTCTTGGGGGTTCTCCCCGTCGAGGCGGAAGAAGCGGGACAGGCCGTCGGCGTTGGCGTGGTCGTTGCCGGGGCGATGTTCCACAGTGAAGTCCATCCCTTGGAGGGAGATGGACCATCGCAGCAACTTGGGGTTCTCTCCTCGTATCTGCATTAACCACCGCAAAGGCCGGTGGTCAGTTTGCACCCGGAAGTGAGTGCCGAAGTGATAGGGTCGGAGCTTCTTGAGGGCCCATACCACGGCGAAGGCCTCCCGTTCAATGGTGCTCCAGCGTTGTTCTCGGGCCAGCAGACGTCGGCTGATGAAGGCCACAGGTTGATCAATTCCCTCGGGGGTGGCTTGGGAAAGGACCGCCCCGACACCGTGCTCTGAGGCATCTGTTTGGATTATGAATTCCCGGCTGTAGTCGGGGGCCTGGAGCACGGGGGCGGTACACATCGCTGTTTCAGTGTCTCAAAGGCAGCCTGACACTCGGGTGTCCAGTGCACCTTCTGGGGCTGCTTCTTGGAAGTGAGTTCGGTGAGGGGGCCCACAATGCTCCCATAGTTCTTCACGAAGTGCCGGTAATACCCAGTGAGCCCCAGGAAGGCTCTGACTGCTGTCTGGGTGACCGGGGGTTCCCAGGCCATGATGGCGTCGATCTTGGGTTGGAGGGGAGCCACATGGCCGCTCCCCACTTGGTGTCCCAGATAGGTCACGGACCCTTGGCCTATCTGGCACTTGCTTGCTTTTATTGTTAGTCCGGCCCGCCGGAAAGCCGCCAGGACCTCCCAGAGGTGTTGGAGGTGCTCGGCCCACTGGAGGCTGTACACCGCAATATCGTCCAGATATGCGGCGCTGAACTCTTCTAGCCCCGCCAGTACCTTATTCACCAGTCTCTGGAACGTTGCGGGGGCGTTCTTCATCCCGAAGGGCATCACCCTGAAGTAGTAGTGGCCATCGGGGGTAGAGAAAGCGGAGCGCTCTTGGGTGCCCGGGGTGAGACCGATCTGCCAGTAGTCGGAGGTTAGGTCGAATGTGCTCAGGTAGCGGGCCGCCCCCAGGCGGTCGATCAGTTCATCGGCCTGGGGAATGGGGTGTGCATCAGTCCGGGTGACGGCGTTCAAACCCCGGTAGTCGACACAAAATCGCAGTTCAGGAGTGGCGCCAGGGGCGGCGGCTTTTGGGACCAGGACGACAGGGCTGGCCCAGGGACCGTCGGAGGGTTCTACTACCCCCAGGGCCAGCATCTTGGAGACCTCCGATTGGATGCAGGTCCGAACTCGGTCGGGAACTCGGTAGGCCCGGTGTCGCACAGGCGGGCTGTCCCCGGTGTCGACATCATGGACGCACCACTGGGTGACGCCGGGGGCGAGGGAGAACAAGTCTGCGAATTGACCCAACAATGTTCGGCAGTCCTGGCGTTGTTCTGGGGTCAGGGCGGAGGAGAGGGCGACCCCCTCGACGGAGCCGTCCTTCTCGGAGGAGCTCAGGAGGTCCGGTAGGGGCTCGGAGTCGTCTTCGGCCCCACCATCAGTAGCCATCAGCAGGCTAAGCTCCGTTCGGACAAAGTGAGGCTTGAGCCGGTTGGTGTGGAGGACCCGGAGGGGGTTCCTGGGGGATTCCATATCCACCAGGTACGTGACAGGGCTCTTGCGCTCCACCACCTTGAAGGGCCCCGTCCACTTGTCCTGGAGGGCACAGGGTTCAACCGGGGACATGACCAAGACCTGTTGGCCCGGCTCGAACTCAATGGAAGAGGCGTTTTGGTTATACCAGCGTTTCATCTCCTCCTGGCTGGCCTCGAGGTTGGCTTCTGCGAGTTCCCGGAACTTCCGGGTCTGATTTCGGAGGGTCAGGAGGTACCGGTAGACGTCGGGGGGAGCCCCTTTGACAGCAACCTCCCAGCCTTCTTTGACTAGGATGAGGGGACCCCGGACGGGGTGTCCGTACAATAGTTCGAAGGGGCTGAATCCCAGGGACTTCTGAGGGACCCCTCGATAGGCGAAGAGGAGGCAGGGCAGCAGCACGTCCCATTGGCGTCGCAAGGGCCCCTCCAGGCCCATGATCATCCCTTTAAGAGTGCGATTGAAGCGTTCCACCAATCCATTCCCTTGGGAGTGGTAGGGGGTCGTAAACTTATACGTGACCCCGCACTGTTGCCACAGGGACTTCATGTATCGGGAAATGAAGTTCGTACCCCGGTCACTGACAACTTCTCGAGGGAAGCCCACCCGGGAGAAGATCCCCATCAGCGCCCGGCCCACCACGGGGGCCGTGACAGTCCGGAGAGGGATGGCTTCCGGGTAGTGGGTGGCATGGTCCACGAGGACTAGAATAAACCGGTGTCCTTGGGAGGTGCGGGGCTCCAGAGGCCCCACAATGTTGATTCCCACCCGCTCAAATGGGGTGCTGACGACTGGGAAGGGTTGGAGGGGGGCCTTGTGCTTCCCTCCACTCTTCCCGCTGGCTTGGCAGGTGGGGCAAGTCCGGCAGTGATTGTTCACATCATTCCTCATTTTTGGCCAGTAGAAGTGGGTCACCAGGCGGCTGTATGGTTTGTCCTGCCCCAGGTGCCCGGCGAGGGGCACAATGTGTGCCAGGTTCAGGAGGAAGTCTCTGAATCGGAGGGGGACCACCAGCACCCGGCCGGCCCTAAGTTCAGCAATTTTCTGTTCGCTATAGAGGAGCTCGTGGTCCCAATAGACCCAGTGGGACCCCGAGGGGCCTCCGGCGGCTTGAGTGGCGGCTTGTTGTCGGAGTCCCTCGAGGGAGGGACAGGTCTTCTATTTCTGCCGGAACTGGTCTCGTGTGGGGCCCCCTTCTTGGCGCCATTGGGCTAGTTCCGGGAGGTTGCCGAGCTCAGCAATTTCCTCACGGTTGGGCCCCAGTCGGTCGGGCTCTGGATCAGTGTCTTCGGAGACGGCGGGCGGCGGAGGTGCGGGCCACTCTGGTTCTTCAGCCGGGGCGGCTTCTGTCGGGGCGGGGGCCCGGGTGGCCATGGATCGGGTGCTCGCACAGACCCACTCGGGAAGGCCTAGCATCCCCAGGTGCTCTCTCCGCTCGACGTGTGCCCAGGGGGAACTTTCTAGGTAGTTTCCGAGGAGGCAGTCCACGGGGGCATCGTCCCGGCCGGTCACTTTGAGCGTGCCCGACACCCCTCCCCACTCGAAGGGGATATGGGCCATCTGGCACAGGCTCTCGGAATTGTCCGCCGACCGAACTGGGCACAGCACATTGGGCAGGATTTGGTCAGGGGTCACCAAGTGGCAGCGGACGGCCGTTACGCTGGCTCCGGTGTCACGGAGGGCTTCAACCCGGTGTCCATTAATGGTGACCCATTGGCGGTACTTTTGAGTGTTGCCCCGAACGGGGCCCGGGGGATCATGTCTCTATCGCCTAGACATACCAGGGACATCGCGGCGGGCTCCTACTCGGTCTGGTCGTGGTCGTAAGTCTCTTCTTCGCCCCTCTCTTCTCCCAGGGCGGCGGCAGCGATCTGGCGATTTTGAGGACCGGTGGTGCCGGGTCGTTGGTTCATCGGGCAGAGGGGGTCATTGGCATAATGACCGGGCCGCTGGCATCTGTGACAGGTAACGTTCGGACAGGTAACGTGCTGGGGGGGGGTCCCTCTTCTGGCCAAGGATGGCGAAGTGGAGGTCGGGGGCGGCCCCGTGGGGGAGTCTCGGCTCCTGTTTTGGCCCCACCCGCCGCCTCGCGGACGGTGGTTCCCCGGGGAACCTCGGCCGTAGTCTCCCATCGGTCTCCGGGGGACCCGGGTGCTCACCCATCTATCAGCCTCGACGGCGAGTTTACATGGCTCGGTCAGTTTGCTGTCGAGGAGATGCTGTCGGAGTTCGATAAAACAGTTGTTGGAGAGGTGCTCCCATACAATGAGGTCGAACAGCTGCTCGTAGGTGGTGACCTGGCTGCCTTTGATCCACCCCTCTAGGGCTCTGCTATAGAAGTTCACGTACTCCACCCATGTAGTACCGGGGAGTTTCTTACAGTCTCGGAATCGCTGCCGGTACATCTCAGGGGTGAGTCCATAGCGAGTAAGGAGGGCGGCTTTCATATGTTCGTAAGAGGTCATCTCGGCATCTGGAAGTTCTAGCAGGGCATCTCTCCCTTCGTTGACGAACTTCCCCCACATGCCGGCGCCCCAGTCTTTTTGTGGTACTCGATGAGAGGCCATTGCTACCTCGTAGGCCTTAAACCATTGTTGGATGTCGTCGTTTTTGTAGTATTCTTTGACGACATCTTTGGGTATGTGGACCTTTGTGTCTGCAGGCGGAGGCGGGCTCCGGGTCCCGGAGGCGCTGGCCTCGCCAGTTTTGGCCTTGATCTCAAGTTCTTTTAAGCCACGCTCGTGCTCGAACGTGAGCTTCTTCTCCTCTAAGTCTCTCTGCCTTCGTTTCTCCTCCAGGTCTCCTTGCAGCCGTAGTTGCTCAAGGGCTATCTTTTTCTCGGCTATCTGCAATTCTCCGTCTAGACGGAGTCAGACGAGCTCCAATTCGTGGAGCCGGCTCCTTTCTCGCTCCCGGGCGTCTTCGGGGGAGAGGCCCGTGTCTCCGTTTGTATGTCCTTCCCCCGCTGGGGTTGCGTCGGTCTCCGGCCGTATGTTCGGAACTGTGTTATCTTCGTTCTTTGGTGGCGTCGCTCCTGCCTCCACCCATGTTTGTAGGGCCAGCTTGAAATCTTCTTTGGTGTTTAGTCCAGTGGTAGCAATGCCCAGGTCCTTGCAGAATTGTTTCAATTCTTTATGGTTATATTATTCCAACCGTTCCTTCTGGAACTCTGCGATCGGTCTGGTTTCTTTGGTTGTCATGGTCGCGGTGTGTTTCTGTCAGTAGCGGGTGAGTCACTCTCTGTACGATTTGCGTTGGCTCGGATCGCACCGCCTGCCACCAATGTTAAAAAGGCGGTCCCTGGGGAGGCAGAAGATGTCTGAATGACCACCCTGAGGCCCACCTCTCCGTATGGAGTCTGGCCGAGCGCCTTCGAGAGGCCTGCGGAGTGAGGCTCCTCTCTTAGAATCGTACAGCAGAGCAATCACACCACTACAAAGGGACACCACACAAGAGGATAACTTCTTAGAATCTTTATCAGCAATAAGGATTGGTTCTCTCGGCAATATGTACAAGCAGATCGGGGGATCCTTAAAGTCTCAGTAACTGCGGGAGCGGGGTAGCGGGACAGTCTTAGTACCAGGTTGGTACGGGGATACCCTGCGCACAGCCCTCAATCCTCGAGCTGGGGGGTTCCGCAAGGTCAGGCCGCGGCAGCGCCAGCAGGCTCCGAAGATGGTTTCAGCGAGATTGGGCCGCGGTAGCGCCAGCAGGCTCCGAAGATGGTTTCAACGAGATTGGGCCGCGGCAGCGCCAGCAAGCTCCGAAGATGGTTTCAGCGAGGTTGGGCAGCGGCAGCGCCAGCAGGCTCCCAAGATGGTTTCAGCGAGGTTGGGCCACGGCTGCGCCAGCAGGCTCCCAAGATAGTTTCAGCGAGATTGGGCCGCGGCAGCGCCAGCAGGCTCCCAAGATGGTTTCAGCAAGGTTGGGCCGCGGCAACGCCAGCAGGCTCCAGAGGTTCAGGGTTCAAAGTAGTGAGTCTTCTTAGGGTCAGCCGCGACAGCGTCAGCAGGGCTCTCGACTCCAGGATACAACTGCTGACCCATTCCAGAGCTGCCCCAGATATAGGTCTGGAGTCCTTTGATGTCCAGACCCTCGCGCCTGGGGGGTCAGAGGGGCTGGGATGAGAGTGTCCAGACACCCAGCAGGGGGGTGGAGCCAGTGCCCAGGGAGGCCGGAGGGCGATAGAAACCAGGCGTCCGGGGACGGCTGGGGGGGCCATCGAAACTCCCCTCCTCCTTGATCCGTCAAGTGGCCGCTTTACCACCTGGTCGGATCTTGGTGCCTCGATGTCGGGGCTTCGCTGGGGCCGCGGCCGAGGACGGGCCGAGGCCACGTGGTCAGGATGTGGAGGGTCCAAGATGGAGTCGGGCCTGAGATGGCGGCCCGGGATAGGGGTCGGACCAGCAGAGTGGGGCGAGTAGGGGTCGCTGCTGTCCAGGGCCCGCCATGTGGGAGGAAGCAGACCACGCCACGAGGCCGGGTCCAACAGGAGGCTTGCAGTGTGATCATCCAGTAGCACTGAGAAGAGGTCAGGCTTTCTGTGAAGACTGAGGAGGAATTCCTACGGGAGGGGCCATCCCAGCTCCTCACCCCAACAGACAGACCTCTTCTTTCAGATGGATGTTCGGGAGGCTTGCAAATGCGCAGAATTCCTCCTCTCCCATGAGGAGAGTCACAGAGCAGATAGGAGCAGACGAAATCTGGCAGGCGTGCTTGGCACTTCGGCTTTGGAGGAGACAAGGTGGGAGCCGGCAGCAGAGTGAGAAAGAAGGCTCTGCTTGTTATTTTTTAGCAATAGACCCAGTTAGGTTCCGCAGAAATCTTAGAAAGGCAGTGCCTTAAGGGGGATTAAGAGACAGCACACAGAGAGCAGCTTCTGATAGTTTGAAAAAATGAAGTAGGAAAAAGGTACAGAGAATAGGAGTTATAAGGTGTCCTTTTGCCATCCTTGAAACAGATTTGAACATTAGTTGAAGAGATTGTATTGTATTGTAATTGCATTTATATAGCGCTTACTACCCCATACGAGGCGTCGAAATGCTTTTTCTGAGAGTAGCACGCTACTCCGGTACTCATAGAGGATTAGTGTTCAATTAGTATAGTGAACCAATGCGAGTACATTTTAAGTGGTGGATAGATTTGTCAGTTATTTGGATTTGGAATGATAGCAGAAGGATAGAGGAGGACAAAGGTTTGTATTTATATAGCGTTTGTTGACACACGCTATTCAGGAAGCCTACAAAGGATTACTGGTGAATTCATATGGTGAAGTAAGTTCAGTGGTGGATATTAGTCAGTTACTTGGAGTGAGAAGGATAGCTGAGGGATAAAAGGGGAAGAAAGATTTGCATTCATATAGCACTTGTTACCCGTGAAGGGTGTTGAAGCACTTTTCTGGTGAGTAGCACGCCACTCCAGAACCCATAAAGGATTACTGTTAAAAATTAGTATAGTAAAAAAAAAAAGAATATATGAAGTAATTTGAGTAGTGGAAATGTTATTCAGGTATTTGGGTAGTATATTAGTATAGTTTAATATGGAATTTGAGAAGTGAACATGTTAGTCTGTTAATTTCGATTGAAAAGGATAGTGGGGGGATAAAAGAGTGAAATATTTTTTTTCTTGTTTTTAGGTCTTAGCAATAGGAGGAGGCTTTTGGATGAGTAAAAAGGAGCTTTGGAGGGGAGGACTCAGAGGAAAGAGTTTAGAAAGGTTTGTTTTAGGGCAGCATTTCTGGCCCTAGTCCCGGCCAGTCTTGAACAGGCTCAAACAGGGAACTGACCTTGTCCTCTCTGCCCTTAATAGGCTCAAACAGGGAACTGCCCTTGTCCTCTCCGCCCTTAGCCTCGATGCCCTGGCTGAGATGCACTAACCCTGGCCTTTCATAGCCCTAGTAATCAGGTGACCCCTTCAGCCAATAGGAACCCTAGCCCTAACACTATCCAATCACAACAATAGCCCTAAAATGTAGAACCAATAGGAGACCAGGTCCTTACAGCCAATCTTAGCCCTAGTCCAAGCACCCAATCAGTTCAACAACCCTAATCTCTACGTCCAATAAAGGCCTTAGCCCTACCAGTAGTCCCAAAACAAGTCCATGCAAGCACTGTGACAGGTAGCCCTAGTCCCTACTTCCAATAGAAAGCCTACCCCTACTCTAAGTCCCACACCTATTCCAGCAACCAATAACACCACAAGCCGTAATCACTACTTCCAATTAAAGGTCTAAACCTAGCCCTAGTCCCACCCTACTCCTAACAACAAATAACATAAGAAGCCCTAGTCCCTACTTCCAATAGAAATCCTAATCCTAGCCCTAGTCCCAACCCTACAAAGATTGAATCACAGACCCAGAACCCAATCAGAACCCTCAAATACCCAACCAAAGAGGACATTAACCCTAATCCAATAGAATCACCAGATACAACCATCAATCAGTGTAGACATATACCAACCACTAGCAGACCATACAAGGTCCCAGCGACCTCAGGAAAGGTTTGCTGGCCAGGGAGTTGGAAGCTGCTTCTCCTGTTTAGAATCTCCTAGGAGACAGACAGGCTCAATCCACACTTTGGACTTCAGCAGGTAAGGGCCTCACTAACTTGAAATCTAACAATACTGTTTGAATAAAACTTTACTCCCCCTGCTGCCCAAAAAACGAAGTGCACAGGTGTGAGAACTGGGGTCACCAGTTCCACGAGGTAGCTTGGCGCGAGCAGGTAGGCACCCGAAAGCTTAGGTGTAAGGTGACCATACAGCACACACCCCCACTGAGGCAGGAAACGCACACAATAACTGACACCACACCAGCTGGTCTATTAAAATCAATACACTTTTATGTCGAGTAAATTCAGGGTTGGCAAGTAATTCAGTGTAACCACTTAATCAATTGCAGCATTAACACATTAGACCATATTTCATTAAGGGGCAAAGTGAACATTTCATAAGGAAACTGTAGGCATTCCTTCAACATTTCATTAGGCATATATGAATCTTGTGCATGGGGACTCGGGAAACGTTTCACTAAAGAAGCTGAGTAAAAATTTCATCGTAGAAGCCTAGGTAAACCCTCTATGCAACGCTAGTCTCTTAGAATTCATTCCACACTTCATTAGGCCTATGTAACTCTTGGGCCTGAATCAACATTTCTTTACAGAGGTTTTAATAGTAACGATCCTAAGCAATATTACTGGGTCAGCAGGGCACACCAACACTGTTCTCTCTGCTCCTGCAGCCCCGACATAACTGTCCCCTAGGTAGGGGTCAACTCCGATAACCAATGAGTATTTAGGGCCTAGGTAATGTTCTGGCCCAGTTCAGGGGTCTCCGGTATGCAACTAGGGCCAACGGGGCCCAATTATAGTTCTCCCGGGGAAGGGGCGATCTCAGGCCCTCCTCCTGGCTCCCTGGAGGCCCCGCGTCTACTCGAGCTTGCCGCCCTCCTCCCCCAGGGGTTACCTGAAGTCTCCGGGCCTACTCGGGCCCCTTGCGGCGGTGATGGCAGGCTGGTGCGACACCCTAGGGGCTCGCGCTAGCTTTAGCGCCCTCCGGCCTCCTGGGAGTGTGGCGCCCCTCTGGGGCTTGTGCCGGTTGCAAGGGGGCTCTTGCGCTCTCCCTGAGCCCCGCGTGGCTTTCTCTCCTGGTCCCCGGCCTCCATGGGCATCCCTTGCCCAGGACCAATCAAAGGCGCCTGAGGGGAGGCATGCACGCCAATAGCAGCGCGGCTTGCTGAAGCGTGTCAGCCTCTCTCCGGTTGCCGGGCAGCAAAGGTGGGGGTGCGGCTGATGACGCGGCCGGGCGCCCCCGTCACGTGGTGGTGATGGTGGTGGCTTCAGGGCCTAGCGCGGCCCACTCTGACTCCGGCGGCCCTCTTCTGGCACCGGGGGCCGCCTCAACGATGCACACAGCGGGGGCCTCCCCCTCGCAAGCGCCGGGCCGCGGCGGTGACGGCGGGGTGTAATGACCTACTTCTCCGTATGTTTTGGTGCTTCGGTCAGTCACCAGGTCATTACTTACCACATCCTTTCTCAGGTTCCAGAAAGACACCACATTTCACAATACTTACCCAAGAAAGGAATAAACACTGAAAACATATAAGACCATTGCCGAGGAGCTCGCAAATAGCAAGTCACAACACCTCCTCAGCCGAGAGGGTACACAGAAAATTACAACACCTCCCCTATCCGAGAGAGTACACAAAGCATGCTCCTCCTAGCAATGTATTGCATAGAATAATTAGAATTTAGACATCCCTGATGGGAGCCGATTTCCCTCCCGTATCAACAATTACCCATTAGAGGGGAATCGCCCATCCCTCTGTAAGTACTTGGTAAAAAAGGGCCCCGACCTTCCCTCACAAGGAATGCAAACAAATGATATGCTCTAGGGTTTCTTTATTACATGATAATAGGATGACAAAAGAAGGAAATAATTAAACATCACAGTAAACATTAGTAGCAATCATCAACGCATACATATACATAGAGCCTGAAAATAAAAGCATAGTTAGATAAAGTTAGATATACATGGACCACCTCACCATAATCTTAGGCGTCTTGTCATCTGAAGAAGGGTCCGTCTCTCTTTCCCTCTCTCTGGTTGGGTCAGGACTCTCTGTTGCACAAACACGTCTGCACGTCTGCACCGTGATGTATCATCAGACCGCCAAAACACCAGACCAGCATCTCAGTTCAGCATCTCAGCCTCTCCGAATCTCTGAATCTCTCTGCCTCTCAGAAACTCTCTTCCTTTCTCTCGGACCCCCTTTCTCGGACCCCCTTTCTCTAATATAGAATGCAGCTCTCCATCGAAGTTTCTAGCTAACTCCGCCCACAGTTCTCACTGGATTCCTGTACCACCTCATACCAAGAGCACAACAAGCAGCTGGCCAAGCGTTTTGCTCTGACTCGGCACGAAGAGAGCACATTTCACCCGATAAGAACTGGTTCACTACTGGTGGACAACACATGTAATCTCAAATATCACCTCTCACCTACAGAGGCTCAGAAGATGGCTACAGTTTAGAATATGGAGTTGCTCAAGCATAGGCCTCTACTACTTGGAAAGCTGAATGATATTATACCACGTCAAAGCCAATAGGCTAAAGTCATAATTCACCTTACTCAAATAACACTATGCACTTAATCCCTCAGTATCCACTATGGAGCACATGTGTGCACCATCACCAACAACTCTGCACCTCGACATCCCATACCTTCTATTCTTTGGCAAGATTATTCTAATGCAAGACCATCCTACATTAAGGCTAAAGTAACATAGCACACTAAAATCAGTTCACAATGGTGGTGATCGAGGGTCATCACAGATCATCAGACCACTAAAGTGGCTCATTCACTACACGGGGACAGGAGGCTCCCGGGCGGCACGAGGCAGCACCAGTAATCCCCGGGCCGCGGCGGTGAGATCGGCAGCGCTCTCAGGGGTGAACCACTTCAGGACCACACAGATGACCGGGGCTGCGGCGGTGATTGCAGGCAAGTCCTTAACAGTATTCACTGGGCACAGCGCTAAAAGGGGCAACAGCGCTTCTATCAGTCCAGCAAGCTGGGAGGCACAAAGGAAGTCTCTAGAGCCCCGGCACTCTGGGGGAACACAGCAGGGGAGCGCTTTGGCAGTTCAGCTAGTTCAGGCAATTTAGGCAGTTTAGGCAGACAACTGCGGCACGACAACACAGGGGGGCACAGGTTGAGTAGGGAAGCACGTGGGTGGTACAGAGCTGGTACCTGGTTGATCATCAGCAGTGCTTCTTGGAGATAGGTGCTTCTTCTTGGCGCTTGACGGTTCCTACGCCCTTCATTGGCAGTTTCCTGGGGGATTGGCGATAAGGGGGGGTTGAGTTGGTGGCTGGTTCCTGTAAGTCACTGCAGGTGGGTCCCTGGGTTCCCCCCACGCTGTGCCAGATCAGTGGGTTTGGTTAGCGTCCCTTACTCAACTTGGAAGGCAGTGCCTAGGCCCAGTTACTCCCAGTGGTATAGGTTCCTCCCCTAGGCCCTACCGCCTAAGACTCCTGCGTCGGTTCCCCCAGGTTAGTGATGCCCCAACTGACTAAAAGATTTCCCTCCTTTCCTTAAATAATCCCAGGTCATGTGACCACTCTGTAAGGCGGCAAAAGAAGACCCCTCCCCTATTCCGGAAGGTTCCAGGAGCTTCCCTAGTCTAGCTATGGGCAGAAAAGGCGGGCTGGGGTTGCAACAGTATCTTAAGGTCCCAGCCAGCTCCTGGCTACTAGGGTGCTACTAAAAAGACCACTCCGCAGTAGCAGGGGCCTGTGGTAGCCATGTTGGTAGGAGAGAGCACCTGCACTTTAGCACTGATTAGCAATGGTAAGGTGCCCGGAGACCTAGGTCCAACAAAAAAGAGGGTGGAAAAAACAAGGCAAGGGCAAAAAAAAAAAACGGGGAAAGACCACCCTAGGGCTGACTGGTCTAACAACAGGCCCTAGTAAAACACAGTTTAAACAGCTCACAGAAGCACCCTCTGATGTAGAAAAACCCTATTGCTGGGGGGGGGGCAGGGGGGCTGGTTTCACTGGCTTGTGAACACAAAATGGTGGCTGGGAGAGCACTGTTTTAACATACAGGTCTTAGCACAGAGCAAAGGAGAAATTTAGAGGGAAAACAGAAATTGTCACCAAGGAATGAGAGGGCCAAACTACAGAGGTTGGACTGCAAATCCCACAATTCAACACTCTAAATGGAGGCAATCCTGGGCAGGGAAAACCACAAGTTTGAAACACAACACAAGTGATAAAATATGCAATTACAGGCAGGCTAAAACTACAATTTTTAACTGTAACAACCACAGGCATAGACAGTAAGCACAGAAAGTGAAAATCGTTTTTTAGGTCTCGCCCTGGAACAGGGACGGAGACTTATAGTCGGCTGATGCCGGGGAATGAGGGACACAAAACTGGCACGATTTTTAGCATTCGGATTTGGCTGCGCGAACGCGCACGTTCCGTCCTGCGCCGCCCTCCCAGCCTACTGCGCATGCGCCGCCCTCCCAGCCTACCGCGCATGCATGCATGCACACAGACACAGACACACACACACACACACACACGTCGCAGACAGACACTCGCTCACACACACACCCCCTCCCCCACAGTCACACACACGCACTCCAAGACACATACACACACGCACGCACACACATACACACACATACACAGGCCGCCCCCCCCCGCGACCAAATGCTCCTCTCCTTCCGCCCGCCCGCCGCTCAGCAACGCACTCACCGGCTTCCTCTCCTCAGCTGCAAGGCCCGGCAGCAGGACTCTTCTTCCCTCCTTCGGCACCGGGGCGCAGGGTAGGCTCCTGCCTGCTCCGGTGCTCCCTGCTCCCAACACGGCTCCAATCGCGGCTCTTCCGTGGGAGGCGGGGTAGGCTCCCGCCCTCCTACTTCCTGTTTCCGGGTGTCGCGCCGGCCTGCCTGACTTCCTGGTCGCAGGCCGGCAGAGTAACGAGGATGTTTTGCGGTATGTATTTATTTATTTAATTATGCATTTTTATATAGCGCAGACTTTACCCGAAGGCGGTATTTATTTATTTATGTATTTATGCATTTTTATATAGCGCGGACTTTACCCGAAGGCGGTATTTCTTTATTCATGTATTTATGCATTTTTATATAGCGCGGACTTTACCCGAAGGCGGTAATGCTTGCCTTAGCGTAATGGTGTTCCTTCTTAATTTATTGGTGGTGTCCCTGTTAGAATTATTCCCACTTTTAGTCTAGCAATGCTTGGCATGATGTTGGCATCTTTGGCATTATTGAGCCCATCCCTGGTATAATGGGACCACAACGTATTGTGGGCATTCTTGACCCAATTGTGCTTCTCTTCACCAGCGGTGATGGTCATCCCTGGCATGCGATGGGTGTTCATGGAATTGGATGTTGATATGTAGACATGTAAAGCCAGACTCTGTCCATGGGGCAGTAATATTCATGAGTACTTGATGACATGGAGATCAAAGATACAACTAAAACTGAAAAGCCATTATTTTGAGAGACTGTCATATTTGTTTTTGGGAATCAGAAATATTTATTAAAATGAAATGCTTGTAATAACAAGCCAATGCATGATTACCAGCTGTGATCGTGTTTTCAAAATGTTTGTAAAGTTGATATTAAAGTGATAATTCATGCTAATTTCTGTAGTCTTATTTACATCTTGTTTACAATTATACTATACTACTAATGTATGTTTACTAGCCATAACTGTACTGTTATATGTTACATTTTAATTACAGTGTTTGCCTTTTACAATCATTTTCTTACAAACTACCTCGTAAAACAAAAATATTTATGGCTAAAATATTTTGCACTGTTTGCACAATATATTTGTGATGTTTACACTTACCTATTTGAAATTAAAATGTACAAATGGACATTTAGTCAATTACCATTAAAAAGTTTAACTTTTTTGCTAAGATATTCTTGTAATCTTTTATGCAAACAAATTTAAATACTGCATAAATAATTTTAACAACAAATACTTTATATGTAGCTTTTTATGTACATAAGAAAACTATAGCATAAAGCAAAAAACATTGCCATTTACAATAATAATAGCTCAAACTTAAATAATGCGAGACCTATTGCATTGCAAATGCTTGTTAAACAACTTTTTGTCTTGGGAAGAGATAGCACTAGTCTGTCTCCTTACCACTTCCTGGACTCTGCTCAGTGCAATCTGGGGCACAGGTAGGCTGCAACTAACAAGATGGAGGAGAATGATTTGGGGTGCTCCCATCAAGGCCTTGATGTATTTTGAAAGCAATTTGAAAACAAGTTAGTTTTTTTTTTGAAGAAAGAATTAAACATGTACTCAAGCCATTTGTTTTGACCAGCTAGGATGAGTCAGATGTGAAAAAATGTGAGTTTAGAGAACGTGAGGAAAATGAGCAGACCAGTATAAATTAGAAATGTTGGTGAAGAGAAATTTGTAGGGCATGGAAGTCGGAGGTTCCACCTACATTTGCTGATTGTCTAAAAAACATAATTATGATCAGTCAGTCAGACATGCCTGGTGATGAAGCGAGTACTAAAAAAATCTGGTCTGCATTAGAGGCCTGGAGGAAGAACTAATATGGGTCCAATGATTATGCCAGAGGTTTGTTGTCCTGTCCTCCCTGGTACCTATGTCTGTTTAGCTAGGGGAACGGAGTTGGACTAGGAGACAGCCTTACCTCTGGGTGAACTCTGTATGCGTTGTGTGGAAGGCGCAGAGAGATCCCATCTAGAGTTTACGTATTCTGGTGGCATGTATGAGGACTAAAAAAAAAAAAAAAGAAATGTTGGTGAATAATGAATTTTGTTTTACAGGGAGGAATGTTATCTTAGGAAATGAATGCAGCAATGTTTTTAACTCTGCACAAGCAGTTTGTGTAGAATGGTTTTAAAATGTAGTTACTTTAGAAATGTGACAGTGTATTTTGTGGGCCAGTTCAAGAGAAATGTGTTCTTTATAGTTTTTGTAATGAACAGGGAAAGGAAAAATGGGGTTTTTTATGTTACAGATACTTTTGTGTTATTGCGCATCGACAGATACTGGACAGAGAGTATTACAATGAAATACAATTAGATTTCTCAGGTCCTAATGAAAAGTCATGGGGTAGAGATTGAGAATATAAGATTCCCCAGAGTGTGCTGACGGAGCCTGACTGAACCTTTAATTTAGTTGCAGATGACCAGGCTAAAGTCTTGGAGACATGATTCAGATTTGGTGTGCATACCTAAATGCGAGCACCTAGGAGATAAAGATCATATATGCAGGTGGGCAGAACATGAAGGGATTTCCCCTAGATTTAATCAGAATTGTGATTCTTATGCACCAGAATGCACAAGCAATAGAAAGGGAAATGCCGGTTGAGGAAAGGAAAATTACCGAGGCAGATAAAGTGTCTTGGGTTTCTGTCAATAGATAAAGGGAGCACATATCCAGCAGTGAGTGGAGAAATATACAGGAAGTATACTGCCCCAGCCTTTCTTGCTGTACAGAGAATAGAGAGTTTTATTCTCATACCAAGGATTCAGAGATTAAAGCGTGGGTAGAATTCTCAGACAACTCTCCAGAGCTAGAGAGATATGCAGACAGTGATGAAAAATGTTTTTTGCAAGAAGAGTGATGCTTTTTTCTTTTTTTAGATCATCATATTGCGGTGCCTTGGTGTGCGTGGCACCCCATTCCCGTATGAGTGGGCCCTATCCCCTCCCCCAACCCCCGCTCTCCCAAGCCTGGTGGAGCTGCCAAGCCGTACGGTGGAAGGTGAAGTCCTGTAGCTGTGGGAAGCTGATGTTCTGTGGCTGACCGGACCGGATGGAGTCCGCCTTTTCTGAATGGACCGGATGGAATCCTTCTATGCCGAGCGAACTGACGGATGTGTTGGAGATGGAGATAACGCGCCTAGCCAAAAGGCTGTGTGCCTTGCACACACATGAACTGTTAATTTGAACATGGAAAGAGATGAACAACTGAGATGTTGTGCAGCAAATTGAGCAGATATTTTGTTAGCTTGAGACTAAACAGAGAGAAACCTTTTGATGGTGCTTTTATTTTTTAGCAGGCAATTCATATTAGTTTGGCTGCCTAAGCAGCAGAAGTTAATTTATTTTGTGTATCCAGATATGTATGAGTTATTTTTGTGCTTTTCATTTTAAGCACCAGAGTTATTGCTTTTCACATGTATTTGGGAAATGCAGTCTTCTTTTAATTATGACATGTAGTTATAGATGGTTTGCTTTCAATTGAGAAATTACATAATTGTGTCTTTCAGTTGAGACTTGCTTTGACATATGCTTTTGTGGTTTTACTGAGACTGAGAAATGCAGTTTTTCATTGATACTTATGTCTTTAGTTATGTAATTCAGTTTTTGATATATGTGAATGGTGAAGGTCAAGGGTCATGGTGTGGAATGTATTGAGCCACTCTTGTGATTTTGGCACCCTATGATGACCCTTACCACCACCATTGTAATTGACTTTAGTGTGCTCCTCAATGTAGGATGGTCCTGCATATGCCTGCTTCTCTTCGGTCCTGTAATCTTGCTGTCTTTCGGTGGGAGCTGTTACGGAGTGGCCAAGAGCAGAGCATGTGGGATGTGCATTTGAAGGCATGATGCATTGGTGAGAATTATGAGTTCTTACTATTGGCTTTGACCTTTCTGTTTTCTGGATTTACCTTGCTTTATGGCAGTGCTGACTATTGCCTTTGACATGCTCTCATGTCATCTTGCTTTTCAATTCCATCTTGCTTTGGCCCTTTCTGTGTGCATGGCTTAACTAACTCCATTTTCATGACTGAAGCCATTTTCTGTGCCTGCACGAATCTGCAGAGCTGAAGAGGGCATGTTTTGCTTTCCTCCAGGTTTTCACACTTTTCTGACTGGAGGAAACCAGTTCTTATCAGAGGAATGTGCATGGTCCGTCTCGAAGCCATAGCAAAGGCCGTGGCCTTGGAGCAGACTGGTAGGGGCTCTCATGAGAACGAGGGGGCGAGGCTTGCTAGAAGCTTCGTTATGTTTGGATTTGGATTTAAAGGGGGAGCCTCCACTGGTCTGGTGGAAGTTTGGGAGTTTGGATTCCGAGCGAGGGGAGACTTGTCTATCTCGGATTGAACTCTGATTGCTGAGCTCTGATCCCCGGCTGTGTGAAGACTTCCCCCGGCCAGAAGTGGGCAGTGTATGCATCAGGTGATATATTGAGGTTTGTGGTTATTGCCATTGTGATGTGTGCCAGTGGCTGTGATCAATTGAGGTGTTTTCTTTGCGGTGTGGGAGGTGCACATCCAGAGTGATCCTCTACTCTGTATATATATCTTTCTGATCTCTTGCAGGACGTCCAGTGTATCTTATTTTATATCCGTTATTGCTTGTTTATTAATCAGTATTATAGTTTGCTCAGTTATTGATTCATGCCTTTAGATTATAAGTGTGCTACATATATTTGAATCCAATGCATTTGGTATCTGAGACAGCCTTTGTTTAGAGAGTAGTATGTAATAAACCCCAAGCCTTATTCTAAAAGTGATAGTCTATGCATTTTGGTAAATAAAACTCCTTTTCAAAAGGTGCTGTTCGTTTTGTGTTGAAGTCTTGCTGTGCCAGGGGTGGTAAGACATGCTCAAAAGTGTATATTATTCAAAGGTGCAGTGGTATATTTGCCTCCCAGGTGGGAGTGCAGTGATTGGGTGTGGCTTATTGGTGAGAAGCCACATTCAAAACACTAGGTACCACTGTATGAGATGGCAGCATCACACGTCACTAGGTACCACTGTGTGAGATACCAGCATCACACATCACTAGGTACCACTGTATGAGATACCAGCCTCACATGTCACTAGGTACCACTGTATGAGATGGAAGCATCACGCGTCACCAGGTACCACTGTATGAGATGGCAGCCTCCCACGTCAATAGGTACCACTGTATGAGATGGAAGCATCACCAGTCACTAGGTACCACTGCATGAGATACCAGCCTCACGCGTCATTAGGAACCACTGTATGAGTTGGGAGCCACACACGTCACTAGGTACCACTGTATGAGATGGAAGCCTCACATGTCACTAGATACCACTGTATGAGAGGGTAGCATCACAAGTCACTAGGTACCACTCTCTGAGATGGCAGCCTCACACGTCTCTAGTACCACTTAATGAGATGGCAGCATCACACTTCTTTGGGTACCACTTTGTGAGAAAACAGCCTCACACGTCACTAGGTACCACTGTGTGAGATGGCAGCATCACACATCACTAGGTTCCAGATGGCAGCATCACACGTCACTAGGTACCACTGTATGAGATGGCAGCATCACTTGTCACTAGGTACCACAGTATGAGATGGCAGCATCACACGTCACTAGTTACCACTGTATGAGATATCAGCCTCACATGTCACTAGGTACCTCAGTATGAGATGGCAGCCTCCCATGTCACTAGGTACCACAGTATGGGATACCAACCTCACATGTCACTAGGTAGCACCGTAGAGATGGCAGGATCAGACGTCACTAGGTGCCACTGTATGACATGGCATCATCACGCATCACTAGGTCGCCAACCCTCACGCACCTCGCGGACACGTTAGTCCGAGGCGCGGCGCTTGGTGCGAAGCGTACACCGCTATGGGCTTACAATGGGGTGCGCGTCTTTGCACTCCCATGCGAGGCGTACCTTGCTAGCGTACACAAAGGGGTTTCAACTTCTACGCGCCTCGCGTATGAGGCGTACAGCGCTGTCAAGGTCAATGCGAACAGCGCTTTGGGGAAAACAGAATGGTGCGGACCCCAAATCCGTTGTAGACTCGCTGTCGAGTTTGGAATTCACAGTACCTTGGTTAGGCGTTGCAGGTACGGCGCTCACGTCCACGCGGCGTATCTGGTGGGGACGAGTCGTACTCTCCTAGTACGAGCTAATGGACAAGCTTTCTTTCGGATCTTTAACGGCTGGCCGCTTCTGGCAGGCAGGCGCGGCACATGGCCTCCAGTACGGACAGTACTGGGGGGCGCTTCAGGGTGCGGCTAGGCCTATTTCAGGTGCTAGAGGGCAAAGCGGGGCGGCCGGGTACGTTTCAGCATACGGTCGGCCGTCCGAGGTGTATGATCGCGCTTTAATCTGAATTCCTTGTAATCCACAAAAATTTGCCCCCTCTCCAATTATTTTACATTGGGGACCAAATACACTCTTATTTTAATTCGGTCCAGTATATTTATTTATACCTTTTAATTATATTCTTTTGTACAAACACAGTTTCGAATGGCAGAAAAAGAATACACCTGAAGATGGTTTGGACATTGATGGTCTAAACTTGAAACGCGTCGGCTATTACAGCAAGAGCGGGCTATTACAGCAAGAGCGAATTGTAAACAACTATAGTGTTTCAGGAGAATTGTGATATATTTCTTTATTCCTGATTTAAATGTAGTAACTTCTGCTAATGTCATGAAGTTTGACCATTGATTTGATCTCGTATATTGCAAAAACTTGCACTGCAATGTATATTGAATGTTGGATGTATTGTGTCTATTCATTGTTTGTTGATTTTGTAAATATGTTTTGGTGCTAACTGTTTATTTAATGAGTTTTGTCAGTAATTGTTTGTTTGGTGTATTCTTTTTCTGCCATTCGAAACTGTGTTTGTACAAAAGAATATAATTAAAAGGTATAAATAAATATACTGGACCGAATTAAAATAAGAGTGTATTTGGTCCCCAATGTAAAATAATTGGAGAGGGGGCAAATTTTTGTGGATTACAAGTATATAGGACCCAGCCCTCCTTCATCCCCACTAAGGGTCTACCTCCTTTTTTGTGTTTAATCTGAATTCAGGCGGGAGGGGCGAGGGAGCACACCACGCGCTCGTGTAGCAGGCGGGGTGACAGGGGAGCAGGTGGCCCGGCCCAACGGGGAGAGAGCGACTCAGCAAGAGCGGAGCTCTCAGCGGGCAGGGGCGGCCAGGCTCCTGAGTGTCACGGCCCTAGGAGGGGGCGAGGTTGCACAGGACTCCGGTGGGAAGAAAGCACACGGCTCGGTCAAAGACGAGCGAAAGCACAATTAACCCACTGGTCCTGGGGCTCAGTTCAGGGGGCAAGCTCAGATCAAGCCCTTGGAGATCGTTTCAGGCACAAATATGACAAAGTCCTTTCTGGTCTTTTCCTCTCCTTCCTCAGCAAGGCACCACTGCAGGCCAGTCCTTCAGGTCAGGGACAGTCTCTCCTCCTCCAGCTCTAGTCGGGCAGAGGTTCTTTGTGGTCAAAACAGGATCTGGTTTCTTAGGAGCAGGGCTCCTACATGTATACTCAGTTTCTTTTGTCTTTGCAGGCCCGGGGGCCTGAGCCTGGTTCAGCCCAGTTTTGGAGCACTTTGTTTACAGGAAGCTGCCTCCTTCTTTCAGGGTGTAGGGCAGAGACATCAGACGCTCTTGAGGAGGTGGAGCCAGCATTGTGGTGGCAGAGCACAGCCCTATTCAGAGTCAAGGGGCACTCCTCCCACCTAGCCTGGGGGTAATCCCTCCATTCACCACTTGGCAGCCCAGACTGTTCCCTGGAAAACCCCCAGCCCTGTCACACACAGAAACCAGACAGCAGATACACATCCTAGCGGACGCAGTCTGAAATGGTCAAGCAAGCAAATGCTAACTTTCTAAAAGTAGCATTTGCAAACACAGGAAATTAAAATAAACTTTACTAAAAGAAGTATTTTATTACTCTGAGTTCAGGCATACTAGACTTGACTTTCTACCATGTTCCCTGAGCCTGCTGGGATTATAGAGTGTAATAATTCCGGCAGCCCATTCTGGCCTATGAGAACAGGTAGCCATACAATAGTGAAAACGAAAATGGCTGTAATTCACTATTAGGACATGCCACACACATCAGGGCTTGTCCTACCTTATGCTTGCAATGCACCCTGCCCTTGTGCCTACCATAGAGGTGACTAATATGAAGTTAAGGGAAGGTTTTAGGGACTGGCAAGTGGGTGCACTTGCGCAGTCAGCATGACAGTACCAGACTGCACGCAGGTTGTGCAATGGCAGACCTTAGACACATTTTAAGAGGCTGCTTCAGTGGGTGGCACAACCAGTGCTGCAGCCCCACTAGCAGTATTTGTATTTACAAGCCCTGGCACTCCTGGTGCACTTTACTGGGGACTGACAGTAAATCAAATGAGCCAATCATGGAAATCAATTTACAGGTACACTTTACATTGGGAGCACTTGCACTGCGGCACGGATTGGCCGTGACGCAGTGCCCTGAGCAGCTAACACCAGCAAAACATCTGAGGCACATCAGCAAAAAGTGGAAGGGAGACTCACGCCAAGGTGCCAGATCTAACACCACTGTATAAGATGGCAGCTTCACACGTCATTAGGTACCATTTTGAGATGGCAGCATCACAAGTCACTAGCTACCACAGTATCCGATGGCAGCATCACACATCACTAGGTACCACTGTATGAGATGGCAGCCTCACACATCACTAGGTACAACTGTATGAGATGAAAGCATCACACGTCACTAGGTACCACTGTATGAGATGGAAGCCTCACACGTCAGTAGACACCACTGTATGAGATGGGAGCCTCACATGTCACTAAGTGCCACTGTATGAGATACCAGCCTCACACATCACTAGGTACCACTGTATGAGATGGCAGCATCACTTGTCACTAGGTACCACTGTAAGAGATGAAAGAATCATACCTCACTAGGTACTACTGTATGAGATGGCAGCATCACACGTCACCAAGTACCTCTGTAAGAGATGGAAGAATCATACCTCACTAGGTACCACTGTATGAGATGGCAGTATCACGTTTCACTAGGTACCACTGTACGAGATGGCAGCCTCACATGTCACTAGGTACCTCTCTATGAGATGGAAGCATCATACCTCACTAGGTACCACTGTATGAGATGACAGCATCACACGTCACTAGGTACCACTGTGTGATATACCAGTCTCACATGTCGCTAGGTACCATTGTATGAGATGCCAACATCACACTTTACTAGGTACCACTGTGTGAGATACCGTCCTCACATGTCACTAGGTACCACTGTATGAGATGGCAGCCTCACATATCACTAGGTACCACAGTATGAGATGGAAGCATCACTCGTCACTAGGTACCACTGTATAAGATGGCGGCATCACACATCACTAGGTACCACTGTATAAGATGGCGGCATCACACATCACTAGGTACCACTGTATGAGATGGCATCATCACACGTTACTAGGTACCACTGTGTGAGATACCTGCCTCACACGTAACTAGGTACGACTGCAAGAGATACCAGCCTCAAAAGTCGCTAGGTACCACTGTATGAAATGGCAACATCACACGTTACTTGGTACCACTGTTTGAGATACCAGCCTCACACGTCACTAGGTACCACTGTATGAGATGGCAGCATTTCATGTTACTAGGTACCACTGTATGAGATGGCAGCATCACACGTCACTAGCTACCACTGTGTGAGATGGCAGCATTTCATGTTACTAGGTACCACTGTATGAGATGGCAGCATCACACGTCACTAGCTACCACTGTGCAGGGGCGGCTGGTGACATTTGAAAGTGGTGAGGCGTAAACTAATTTGCATATTGCACCGCAGCGAGCGAGCGAGCCCGAACCACCTTGCATCCATCCATACATTATTCATGCATCCACCCATCCATCCATCCACCCACCCACCCACCCACCCACCCATCCTGCATCCATACATCATTCATTCATGCATCCACCCATCCATCATCCACCCACCCATCCTGCATCCATACATCATTCATTCATGCATCCACCCATCCATCATCCACCCATCCTGCATCCATACATCATTCATTCATGCATCCACCCATCCATCCATCCACCCATCCATCCTGCATCCATCATTCATTCATGCATCCACCCACCCATCCATCCTGCATCCATCATTCATTCATCCACCCATCCATCCATCCACCCATCCATCCTGCATCCATTCCTGCATCCATTCATCTATTCACCCATCCATTCATCCATCCATCCTGCATCCATCATTCATTCATGCACCCATCCATCCACCCACCCACCCATCTTGCATCCATCCATCATTCATTCATGCATCCATCCATCCACCCATCCATCCTGCATCCATCATTCATTCATCCACCCATCCATCCACCCATCCATCATCCATCCTGCATCCATTCCTGCATCCATTCACCCATTCATCCATTCACCCATCCATTCATCCATCCTGCATCCATCATTCATTCATGCACCCATCCATCCATCCACCCACCCATCCTGCATCCATCCATCATTCATTCATGCATCCACCCATCCACCCATCCATCCTGCATCCATCATTCATTCATCCACCCATCCATCAACCCATCCATCATCCATCCTGCATCCATTCCTGCATCCATTCATCCATTCACCCATCCATCCATCCACCCATCCATCCTGCATCCATCATTCATTCATCCACCCATCCATCCACCCATCCACCCATTCATCATCCATCCTGCATCCATTCCTGCATCCATCCATCCATTCACCCATCCATCCATCCTGCATCCATCATTCATTCATTCATCCACCCATCCATCCATCATCCATTCCTGCATCCATTCATCCATCCATCCATCATTCATTCATGCACCCATCCATCCATCCACCCACCCATCCTGCATCCATACATCATTCATTCATGCATCCACCCATCCATCCACCCATCCTGCATCCATCATTCATTCATCCACCCATCCTCCATCCAGCATCCATTCCTGCATCCATTCATCCATTCACCCATCCATCCATCCACCCATCCATCCTGCATCCATCATTCATTCATCCACCCATCCACCATCCATCCTGCATCCATTCCTGCATCCATTCACCCATCCATTCATCCATCCATCCAGCATCCATCATTCATTCATGCATCCACCCATCCATCCTGCATCCATCATTGGAACACTCATACCGTGTAGATTTTTCTGCGTGCTGAGCCAGAGCCAATGATAGTGAACCAGACACAAAATATAATTGTTGATCCGTGTTTTTTAAAAATTAGTTTGTATACCCATCTTGATTGAATGTAAAGCGCTCTGATATCTGCAGGATCTTGTTTACGACTTTTAGTATGCACCTGCACCTCTGCTCTGCGTGGTGCAGCATTAGCCTATTCAAGCACCTTGGCCTCGAGCTTGCTTTGTCGCCCCACCTGCTTACCCCTCACTCAGATGTACGATCTCGTTCAGTGTGGAATCGTCTGGCGACAGATGCCTCTCCTCGCGGCCTGCATGACTCGTGGATACTGGGTTCGCGGGGGGGGGGGGGGGAGGCGGTGTGGGGATTAATTTAATGAATACAACAAAAAAATAAACTTACCAGGCATCTCCATTCTCCTCCAGTCCCGCGTCGCACTAACTTCTGCCCGCTCTTTTCTTTTGCAATTCTAACTGCCAGATCAGGAGACTGGATGCGCAGGGTGTCGGCTAACCCTTGTTTACTTACTCTATATCCTGCCACTTGATAGGGCACGGGGCGACTTTGCAAAAAACGCGTCACAGCCCGAGCAGGATCCTATCTCCAGACGCTTGCACCACATTAGGCATGCGCAGCATGCCTAATGGTTTGTGAATGTGAGTGAGGGGCGACGCTCCTCACTCACATGCGCAGACAGACCATCTTCTGGACTCCTCGCCTGCGTGTGCTGTGCCTTGACACATGCGTAATTTCACCCGTGACTCACAGGCCGGTCGGAAATGTAAACCGACAAATTCGTCTGCTTACGTTCCTGTTGCCCAAACTGCAGTGAGCCGTTTCTTTTGTAGGGCGCTGCCCCGTTGCCCCTATGGACCAGCCGCCACTGCCACTGTGTGAGATGGCAGCATCATGCGCCACTAGGTACCACTGTATGACATACCAGCCTCACATGTCACTAGGTTCCACTGTATGAGTTACCAGCATCACACATCACTGGGTACCACTGTATGAGATATCAGCCTCACATGTCACTAGGTACATGTTAGAATTGAGGGTCTCTGGTTGGCACAGGTATGCACTTGTGACAATCAGGGACCCTCTCCTCTAGTCAGGGTAAGGGACTCACTCCTCAGAATAACCCCTGCTCACCCTTTAGGTTGCGTGGCGTGAGCAGACAAGGCTAATCCTCAGGGAGCTGAATTAGTTAAGCATTTATGACCACATACAGTAAAATCACCGACTCACCACAAAGTGACACCATGCATAAGGTTTGTATCAAAAATACGTAGGCTTTATGTAAAAATTAGGTTTCATATGCAGGCTTATTTACAAGACCAATATAACTAGGCTTTCCTGTTTTCAGTTTCTATTTTTGGTAATTTCTGGTGGGGTTTTTTCAGTGTTTTCAATACTTTAAAAAACAGTTATCAGTGGTTACACATTTTCGCGCGACTAAAAACAACAGAAAAGTGTTTTTGGAACGTTTTGCTTTTGTTAGTGCTTGCTTTCTGCACTTATAGAACAGGATATATAGATAATGTGCGTACAGTGTATATGAGGTCCAAATAGAGTTTTGAAAATTAAACTTATTGTAATACACCATACAATACTTCTTCATGAGTCTTTGGTCATGTGCGCTCGCCATTTCCTTCCCATGAAACTTCTGTGAAAATACCCTCTCAACATTGGCACTTGAAACGGGCAACTCCAAAACAGCCAGTACACAATTTGTTAACTCTGGCCACTGACATAGCTTTCACCGCAAATACTGGTTGCTGTGCCAAAGTCACTAAAGGTGTTGCCCAGCCTACTCTCAAGGAGAGGTTTCACATCTACACTAATTATGCTGAACACTTGGCAGACAAGGCTTTTTTCAAGCTCGAGTTTTTTTTATTATGTCCACTACAAAAGCTATGTTTTCCTGTAAGAAACTAATAATACAGTAGAGTGCACATTTTTCACATCACTCTGTTTATGCGACTAAAGATCCTCACATTTCTTGCCTTTGGCACCATCACTCAGCAAACATTCTGTAAACGGTTGCCACATGGATAATAGAGCATTCATAGCCCCTTGGAGTGGGAACCATCAGCTAAGGGACACAGTTGAGATGGCTCTATCTTTGATGCCACACAAAGCACATTATTATAAATATTTGCGATTTAGTTTCTGTGCATAAGGAAACAGTACATCAGAATGGACTAAAAAGTCGATAGCAACCCTCATTAACTCTGAAGATTGCAAAGATGCTTTCAGCATTCCATCTAACAAGTGGCAATGATCTCCTACAGGGAATCACTTAAGCTCAGGTATCATTTTTGACAGGTCATCACACAACTTTTTCATATATGTAGCCGAATCACTGCAAATACAAACAATATCACTCCAAATTTGTTGAACTTGGAAAGAACATTTTTTGCAGAGCATTCCAAGTGACACTGAGTTCCATGTTTTCCAAAAGTCTGTTGTCACGTTTTCATCAATATCCTTGATGCTTGGTGATTGCACTCTTTATACATATACTTGTCACTGTATCTTGCATCAAATGTTTAAATCCTGAGGTGTTGGCAATTCACCTACTGTCAATACTGACCCACTAGAAACTGTGGGCTGATGTATTAAGGGTTTTTACCCATTCTCAGTGGGTAAATGTGATTACATTTCAGGAAATCTTCTTATGAAACAAGCCATTTTACCTAACAGTGAAAGAATCAAAAGCAGCCAAAATATCAAATATGATATTGATATTTCCTGATTCTCTACAGTTTACAAAATATTTAAACGAGACCTGAAACATGCTTCTGAACCCTGCATCTTTAGGCCAAAGACCACAAAACTGAAAAAAGCAAAAGGAAGAAGAAACAATATTTTGGGGCATCCCTAAACAACAAAACTCAAGCAGAATAATGTTAGCCCAGGCTTTGGAACTGCTAGCTTGTATAACAACGTTACATTGTATTGACCCCGGAAGAAAATAAGAAGAAAATAAATTACTCTTTCACTCTCTTTTTCCTTTCTTTGAATGGCAATTAGTTTGTGGTTGTGCAGGTATTTTTTCAGTGTTTATATGTTTTCACTGGTGAGGGCTATTTCTATTTCAGTGGGGTTTTATTTATAGGGTTAAACCTAAAACCCCACAGCCTAAATATAAGGTTAGTTCAATGAGGCCACGAGATCTACAAAGGCAAAAGTTCTTTCAAAAGGCTGGTTTGGGGGTCCTGTGCACTTCGCACCAGTATGGAGACCACTTTCTTGATGAGTTCGTACCTTTTCAATGACGCGATGCCAACGTCGCGGACCCTGTGGTCCAAGTCGCACTGTTCCTGAAAGGCGGGAATCCGGGGTGCACAGATGCGGCCCCACAAGAAGGCGGGCCCGGGACGAGGTCTGCGGTGCTCTATGGTAGTCCGGCACGGTCAAGGGGCCTCAGAATGCGAAGCGACGGAGCGGGACTGTGAAGCAGGGCAGACAATCCGGGGCGAGGCTTCAGGGAGGCGCACAACTGTAGTATGATGCTGGGGGGAAGATCGCACCAGGGGCGATCTGATGTGCATTTCAGGTACGCACCGTACCGGACTAGACTGGGAGACTCCACAGGTGGGTCCAGCGCGAAGTGCGGGGATAGAGGGGCACCTAGAGGCGGGTACGGGTGGTACCGGCGGCTCATTCTTGGTGCGGTGCGCACGCCTCTGAGGTACGAACCGTACCTTCCATGGATGTTGAAGTGGACAATGCGGGTGATCCTTTACAAGTCCGGAGCGGGACGGGAGGCAGCCGGTGCGCTTTCAGTGTGCGGGTGTTTCTCGTCTCCCAAAAGGCTCCAGGCTCTTTCCAGCGGCTGGGGCGGTCAAGGTGTGCGGCTCAGAGGAGGAGGGGGAGCAGGGTGCGGGCAGCCCAGCGGAGCGGGACATAGCTCATTGGCAAGCAGTGCGGCTCGAGGCAGGAGGGCGGACAGGCACGGGCTGAAAAGGGGGGTGAGCGAGGCACACTTCAGGCGGGGCTCCAGCGGTACAAGGAGATCCGGCAAGTCCCCGCAACTTGGCAGAGAAGGCAGATAGAGTCCACTGGTCCTGGGACTCTGTTCAGGGGGCAAGCTCAAGATCAACCCCTTGGAAATAGTTTTAGGCACAAAGTTACAAAGTCCTTCCTGGTCTTTTCCTCTCCTTTCACAGCATGGCACCACTGCAGGCCAGTCATCCAGGTCAGGGACAGTCTTTCTTCCTTCAGCTTCTTCCTGGTCCTTCTAGTCGGGCAGAGGTTCTTCGTGGTCAAAACAGGATCTGCTTTCTTAGAAGCAGGCTCCTACATTTATACTAAAAATCCTTTGTTCTTGCAGGCCAGGGGGCCTGAGCCTGGTTCAGCCCAGTTTTGGAGCACTTTGTTTACAGGAAGCTGCCTTCTTCTTTCAGGGTGCAGCGCAGAGACATCAGATGCTCCACAGGAGGTGGAGCCAGCATTGTGGTGGCAGAGCACAGCCCTATTCAGAGTCAAGGGGCACTCCTCCCACCCATCCTGGGGGTAATTCCTCTATTCACCACCTGGCAGCCCAGACTGTCCCCCGGAATTCCCCTGCCCTGTCACTCACACAACCCAGACAGCAGATACACATCCTAGCAGAGGCGGGCTGAAATGGTCAGGCAAGCAAATGCTAACTTTCTAAAAGTAGCATTTGCAAACCCAGGTTATTAAAATAAACTTTACTAAAAGAAGTATTTTATTACTCTGAGTTCAGGCATACTAGACTTGACTTTCTACCATGTTCCCTGAGCCTGCTGGGATTATAGAGTGTAATAATTCCAGCAGCCCATTCTGGCATATGAGAACAGGTAGCCTTACAATAGTGAAAAACGAAAATGGCTGTTATTCACTATTAGGACATGCCCCACACATCAGGGCTTGTCCTACCTTATGCTTGCAATGCACCCTGCCCTTGGGCCTACCATAGAGGTGACTAATATGAAGTTAAGGGAAGGTTTTAGGGACTGGCAAGTGGGTGCACTTGCACAGCCAGCATGACAGTACCAGACTGCATGCAGGTTGTGCAATGGCAGACCTTAGACACATTTTAAGAGGCTGCTTCAGTGGGTGGCACAACCAGTGCTGCAGCCCCACTAGCAGTATTTGTATTTACAAGCCCTGGCACTCCTGGTGCACTTTAATGGGGACTGACAGTAAATCAAATGAGCCAATCATGGAAATCAATTTACAGGTACACTTTACATTGGGAGCACTTGCACTGTGGCACGGATTGGCCGTGGCGCAGTGCCCTGAGCAGCTAACACCAGCAAAACATCTGAGGCACATCAGCAAAAAGTGGAAGGGAGACTCACGCCAAGGTGCCAGGTCTAACACCACTGTATAAGATGGCAGCCTCACACGTCATTAGGTACCATTTTGAGATGGCAGCATCACAAGTCACTAGGTACCACAGTATCCGATGGCAGCATCACACATCACTAGGTACCACTGTATGAAATGGGAGCCTCACATGTCACTAAGTGCCACTGTATGAGAGGGCAGCATCACAAGTCACTAGGTACCACTGCATGAGATACCAGCCTCACGCGTCACGCGTCCCTCGGTACCACTGTATGATAGTGAAGAACGAAAATGTCTGTAATTCACTATTAGGACATGCCACACACATCAGGGCTTGTCCGACCTTATGCTTACAAGGCACCCTGCCCTTGGGCCTACCATAGGGGTGACTAATATGAAGTTAAGGGAAGGTTTAGGAACTGGCAAGTAGGGGTACTTGCGCAGTCAGCATGGCAGTACCAGACTGCACGCAGGTTCTGCAATGGCAGCCTTTGTATTTACAAGCCCTGGAACTCCTGGTGCACTTTACTGGGGACTGACAGTAAATGAAATCAGCCAATCATGGAAATCAATTACATGTACACCTTTTACACAGGGAGAGCATATGTACTTTAGCACTGGTCAGCAGTGGTAAAGAGCCCAGAGTCATTAAACCAACAAAAACAGGTCAGGGAGAATATTGGAGGAAGGCAAAAAAGTTCAGGGATGACCCTGCCAAGAGGGCCAAGTCCAACAGTACCACTGTATGAGATGGAAGCATCAGATGTCACTAGGTACCACTGTATGAGATGGAAGCATCAGACGTCACTAGGTACCACTGTATGAGATGGCAGCATCACACGTCACTAATTACCACTCTATGAGATGGAAGCATCACACATCACTAGGTACCACTGTATGAGATGGCAGCATCACGCGACACTAGGTACCACTGTATGAGATGGCAGCATCACACGTCACTAGGTACCACTGTATGAGATGGCAGCCTCACATGTCACTAGGTACCACTGTATGAGATGATAGCATCACACATCACTAGGTACCACTGTATGAGATGGCAGCATCACGCATCACTAATTACCACTCTATGAGATGGAAGCATCACACATGACTAGGTACCACTGTATGAGATGGCAGCCTCACACATCACTAGGTACCACTGTAAGAGATGGCAGTATTACACGTCACAAGGTACCACTGTATGAGATAGCAGCCTCAAACTTCACTAGGTACCCCTGTTTGAGGTGGCAGCGTCACTAGGTACCACTGTATAAGATGGCGGCATCACATGTTACTAGGTACCACTGTAAGAGATGGCAGTATTACACGTCACTAGGTACCACTGTGTGAGATACCAGCCTCACACGTCACTATGTACCACTGTATGACATGGCAGCATCACATGTTACTAGGTACCACGGAATGAGATGGAAGAATCACACATCACAAGGTACCACTGTATGAGATGGGTACCTGTAATAACCGATTTTTGGCGCAATTTAGAGCTTCTGCCAAACATACAGCTATTACTTACCACAGCCCTTCTCAGGAATCATAACAAGCCAGACATAAACATATAAAATACCAACCTGAGAAAGGAATAATACTAACAGCTAAAGATACAATAAATCATAGCTCAGAGGGTATGTGTAGCAACGTCTTCCGATGAATCAATCAGCAATGCACCCTGGTGCAGACTTAGCAAAATCAGCAACACCTCTTGGTGAATCAGATCAGCAACGCACCCTGGTGTGAACTTAGCAACGCCTTCCGGCGAATCAACGAGCATTTGCACAAGCAACACCTTCCGGTGAATCAAATCAACAACTTACCACTGCACGGCAAGAATCAGCAACACCTCCTGGTGAATCAAATCAGCAACTTACCACAGGTAAGAATCAAATAGCAAAATTAGCAACACCTTCCGGTGAATCAATACATACCTCTTACGCTATGTTGGGTTGAATTACCTACAATTTGGATATCCCTGTTTTGGTGTCAGTCTCCCTGCCGTATCAACAATTACTCATTAGAGGGGAATTCACCCATCCCTCTGTAAGCACTTGGTAAAAAAGGGTCCAGACCTTCCTCCACAAAGAATAAGGCAGTTATCCCTAATTAGAAGCAGCGCACCTTCCTGTCATCAGTTACCTGTAAAAAGGGGTAATCCGGCCTTTGTACAACAGAATCGGGATAAGAAGAGCCCACACTCCCTCTTAGTGACAACAAACAAATGGAATCCATGCAAACTGGGGTCTTTTTATTACACAATGATCACAACATAACAGAGAAGAAGAAATAACTAATGCTCTTTATGGCACAATGATAGAATGACTACTAATAAGCAATCACCAACACATACATTCATAGAGGAAGCTGAAAAGTAAGGATAGGTAAGACATAAACAGTTATAATAAAAACATTCTAAGAACACGTCACCATGTTTATCAAGGGGCCCATCTCTCTGGTTCGATCAGGATTCTCTGTTATCACCACACCACCATCACCAACAGATCCAGTCCCGATATCCCTCGTGGCCCTTGCACTCCACCGGTCTCCAAATGGCTCCCAACTCGCTCCTGACCTCCCGACTCAGCTCTCCAGCTCTGAACTCAGCTCTGCAACTCTCCAACTAACTGGCTGAATTCCAACTGCACAACTGACTGGAACTAAGCAGCAGACCCACTGATCTCCATCTGAACTGAGCACCAACTGTCCAAGTTCCAACACCTTCAGCGGCAACTTCCAACTGCCTCCAACTGCAGCTTCCAACTCTGACTGACTTCAAGCTCCAACTCCTTCAAAACTGACCGCCTCCAAACCGGACTCCTTCACAACTGCCTGTCTTCAAGCTGAACTCCTTCAAAACTGACTACTTCTCTCTCCAGTTCCAACAACAACTGACTCTCTCCCCTCATTAATATGGAATGCCTTCTCTCATGGAATTTTCCAGCAAAACGGCCCGCCTACTACCAGATTCCTGCACCAGACTCCGTGCTACCAATGCACCCCCGTGGCCAGCTGTTGTTGCGTCTGCAGCCCAGAGAATGAGCACATTCTTCTGTTAAGATCCAGTCCATGCTGGTTCTTAGCTAGTGAATAACAAGTTATAACTCAAACACCACCCTTCACCCACAGGCTACCCAGAGCAAGAGTTGCAGAAAAGAACATGGCATCTCTCATGCATAGGCCTCTAGGCCCGAAAAAGATAAAAAAACAGCATATAATGGGACATAAAGCTGTCAAAGCCTATAGGCAAGCTCTACCAACTGGGTAAAATAAAGGTCAAGAATGGGCAGATCACAGTGCATATTCAAATAACAGTAGCATATACTGAGATGGTGGTTGGCAATGGTCATAAACGAGCCAAAAAGTACCAATATCTCAGTCACTACAGTACCACTGTATGGGATAGCAGTACCACACGTCACTAGGTATCACTGTATAAGATGGCAGCCTCACATGTCACTAGGTACCACTGTATGAGATGGAAGCATCACATGTCACTAGGTACCACTGTATGAGATGGCAGCATCACACGTCACTAGGTACCACTGTATAAGATGGGAGCCTCACATGTCATTAGGTACCACTTAATGAGATGGCAGCATCACAAGTCACTTGGTACTACTGTATGAGATGGCAGCATCACACGTCACTAGGTATCACTGTATAAGATGGCAGCCTCACATGTCACTAGGTACCACTGTATGAGATGGAAGCATCACAAGTCACTAGGTACCACTGTATGAGATGGCAGCATCACACTTCACTAGGTACCCCAGAATGAGATGGCAGCATCACGCTTCACTAGGTACCACTGTATGAGATGGCAGCATCACTCGTCACTAGGTACCGCTGTATGAGATGGAAGTGAGGTACTGGGTTTTTCAAAACCGGTACCGAACCGGTAACCCAGCGGTGTCAGGGTACACCCAAAGACCTCGAGTACTTTCCTGATTCAGACCACAGAAACTCAGAGTCTTCTAGGTGAAGTCAAGGATCGATTTTATTGGCTGAAACCAAGTAACAGGTCCTAGAAGTACAACAACACGGGATGTATATTCTCAGGAGACTGCTCAATCTTACAAAGCCAGGCTTCTCTTTTTATACAAAATATTGTGCTTCAGGCAAACATTCTCAGATTTACAGTAGCCTATTCGCATATTTTCACTACAAAGAAAAAGCAGAGTCATGATGACAAGCCCACATTTCAGAACGTCCAGCCCACAACAAATTACCCGGCAAGGCCCAACATTCTCATCAGATATCGGTGGACCCCCAATAAAAACGGGCACCTCCCCATCATAAAGCAAGTGAGAGAGAAAAGAGCAGGGACAGGTCTGAGCAAGATTCGGCAGGGTGTGTGTGTGTGATGAAAAGGGTTCTTGGCATGTTGTGCCTTGATGCTATCTCGTTCGGCCACTGGGAGAGGAACTGACCAAACAGGTTTGGCCTGGGGCAATGGTTCCAACTTGCCCAGGTCATAGGAAAGTCAATTAAGGTGTACGTGTTTTTGGAATCGAATTTAGCTGTATTATAAGCCTATGTAAAGGACAACTCACAAAATGGCTGCCGTACACAAAATGGAAGCCAAGGGTTCAGAACGAAAATGACGATTTCGAGGTGAAATCGTCACTCGAATATGACGAAAATGCTTGTACATAGTGTACTAGCCATTTTCGGTCTTTTGATATAAAAATCGTCATGCTACGACGAAGTTTTATTCACGAGTCCAGAATTTTCAGAACTACAAACCCTCCTTTTGCCCTTACATAGGCAATTTAACCTAATCTCATGCTAATCTGAGTCCAGGTATATATTCCTAAAGTCATTGAGATGTTGCTGTAACATCATTCTAGTACTTAGTTCGTCTCTTGATACAGGCTTCCTTACACATGATGCAGCACAGAGGCCACATATTGCAGGAGCACACTGCACGCACAGACAGAACAGGAAAAGAATGGCTAAGGCCATCCCAATGACCATCAGAATTTTCCATCCCCTGCCGGATATCAGTTCCCAGAACTACCCCATTAATGACCAATCTCCTTTATCCACATGAATAGATTCGGAAATCTTATGCAGTTTGGAGATGGCCTGGTACACTGTTGGAGCGTTATCTGGAATCAAAACACAGCAACTCGATTGGATCAATCTACATACCCCACCTGGGTCTGCAAGTATGACATCTAAAGCGACCCTGTTCTGAAGGGTCATAAGACGATCCAACTGGAGCTCAGCAGTCAAGTTACTAAGGGCACCAGCAGTTTCAATCACGGTGGACTCAACCACCCTTGTCAATTGCCTTATGTTCCTGCTGTTAACCATGGGTCCCCAGAACGGCAGAAAACCCTTTGCGAAGTCCCCAAATTCTTGACCTGCAGTGTCTTCTTTACTCAAGACACCTCTAACTACCCTTGTCTTGTGGTAATCTGCCGCTGCTGTGTAGGTGGGGGGGCAACAGGAACTAAACAAAACATGAGCCGGAAAAGTCAGGGGGCAACCATGTATAGGCTCTATCATGGCAGATGAAATAGGTACCCTTAGCTGCTAAAAATGCTGGGGAAGTCTGAGACCCAAAAACATATGTTTCAGTACAGACACTCTTCCCTAACTGAGCTCTGGGATTCTTGCCAGTACCTTGCAGACACAGGTGACCCTGATGGGGTAGAATCCAAATCGGGGAAGATCTCTTAGCTTGCTGTTTCTTACTCAGGGTAGCTCCATATCCGGTCACGTTCCATCCTATATATGCAAGTGTCTCATCTTCGGGGGTAGTTTCATAGGAAATATCTTCCTTAATCATGTCGACTATACCCTTAACTAGAGCACTATTCTTAGGATTGTCTTTTACAGAACGTAGGGGGTGGACTTCACGTGCATATAGGAACATTGTTCTATATGCCCACACAGAACCATTATGGCTGAAAGGCAGGACCAGATAAGGGATACCTTTATCCGTTGTATGAGGCATAAGACCACACACCCAACAGTTAGTCATGTTCATTACTAGTTGGTGTTGGTGCAAAAGCTGATCAAAGGAGTTATTAATAAACTCTAATCTCCTAGCTGATTCGTGTTCAGGAAGGGGTTGAAAGGAATGTGAGGAAACAGTAGGAGGAGGTATGGGCGATGTAGTGGGTGCAAATGTTACTCGAAAAGAGAATAAAACATAACTTATTAAAAATATCATCACACTGAATAACATAAAAATGCACAATATCAAAAAGCTTTTCTTTGTCATTATTTTACATATCTTGGTTTTAAAGTTCACTCTTTTGGCAGGTCTCTCCATCTCGGAAAACTCCATCCTCTCTAAAGTGCTGCCCGCGATGGGAGGTTGTTTCTGCTAAGGAATGCTTCTGTCAGTCCAGGGCAACTCCCTTAGACCAACCAGAACTGCCGACCTAACGTCGTCAGCTGCACCCCAAAGACTTTGGGCAATCGCGGCCCTAGCAGCGGAACCCGGATGGCGGTTCGAAAAACAAAAATAAGAAAGTTTCTCAGATGGGAGAGCTGCACTTTCAAAAATAGTACTTGGAGGGGAAAAAAGATTTTTATTTGTCCATAGGTCTTGGCCTCAAATTATAGCGCTTTTTCCCAAGTACTGACTGATCCTGAAACAGGAGTTCAGGCTCTGTAGTGTTCAATCGCTTTGATGGTGATACTGCTGGTTGCAAAATTTCATCGCTCTCTTGTTCAGTCAGTGTTCCTTTTACACGTGCATCACTGAAAGGCAGAAAACGTGGCACGGTTTCAGTCTCTGAATCAGCGACACCCTTCTGGACCCACTGGTCGTACGGCCGACGTAGAGGGATCCGCTTGCAGTGGATCCCGTGGATCCAGTTTTTCTTCCCCTCCACTCGAACAGCTGATCTTGTGGAAAGAAGGACGAGGTGCAGTCCGGTCCACCTGGGCTGCTCGTTCTTGGTTCGCTGGAAGTTTTTCACGAGGACACAGGATCCAGGGTCGATTGCATGACCTGGAGTTTCAGAGACCGGAGGCAGGGTGTTGTGAACCTGTTGATGCAAAACACGCAATTTAGCCGTCAATTCGTACAGATAATCAAGCAAAACAGGGTGTTCGAGTTCGCTGAACTTAGTGGGCCTTGGCACTCCCCATATGTTGGCCGGGCGGCCAAAGAAAATTTCATAGGGACTAAGTTTCACTCGCGAATGCACAGTCATTCTGGTGGATAGGAGTGCTAAGGGTAGAGCGTCAGGCCATTTAAGACCTGTGCTCGCTTGAATTTTGGCCAATTTTAACTTAAGCGTGCCATTGTAATATTCTACTAGTCCAGCTGATTGGGGGTGATTTGCAGCGTGGAACTTTTGCTGGATACCTAGCCCTTCACATACTTTCTTCATCACACGACCCACAAATTCACTCCCATTATCACTCCAGACCATTCTAGGCATTCCAAATCTAGGGAAGAACTCTTTCACAAGGGCTTTCGCTGTGGACAGGGCAGCATTGTCCTTTAGGGGATATGCTTCTCCCCATCTTGAGAAGGCACAAACAACAACGAGTACGTATTTTAAGTTATTGCACCTCTCCATGTGGATGAAATCTAGCTGCAATACCTCAAACGGATACGTAGGAGGTGCAAAATGACCAGCTGGAGTTGGGGTTCCCCTACCAGGATTGTGTTTCAGACACACCATGCAATTCTTGACCACATTCTCTGCACACTTAGGAATTCCTGCATTTTGCCATACTGGGGCCAACAACTTGCAAATCCCTTTCACGCTGATGTGAGCCATTCCATGAGCCATTGTAACCACTGCAAGCACATACGCATCGGGTAACAACCATCTCTGATGCTCTGACAATTCAATCCAACAACCATTTGCATCCATTCTACCCGTACTTTCTCTCCAGATGCTCAACTCTTTCTCTGTAGCCTCAGCTTGAATAGACATCACACTCTCTATCGTGTCTTCACACATTCCAACATCACCAACCCATCTTGCAGGGCCTGTAACATACATTCGGCTCATTACATTCCTTGCAGTTTCTTTCGCGATTTCGTCAGCAAATGCATTTCCACGACCAACATCATCAGTCACCTTCTTGTGAGCACTACATTTCACAATCGCCACTTGCAGAGGCAAGGTCAGTGATTCAAGAAGCTCATTCACCAACTGACCATGCTGAATCTTAGCTCCATGCGAAGTCAGGAACCCACGTTCTTTCCACAATCGTCCAAAACTGTGAGCCACTCCAAATGCATACTGACTGTCGGTATAGATAGTCACTTTCATTCCTTTTGACAACACACATGCTCTCGTGAGTGCAATAAATTCTGCTGCTTGAGCTGAATTATGTGGAATACGTGCAGCTTCAACAATCGTATGCAAAGTCGTGACAGCATATGCTGCAGTCGTGTCACCATTCGGAAGCTTGAAGCATGAACCATCCACCCATAATGTACCATCACACTTAGCAAGAGGAGTGTCTCTAAGATCTATTCTCCCTTTCATTTCTTCTTCTGTTCTAAGAAAACAATCATGCTGTTCTGAAGCATCTACTTCCTCTACAATTGGTAACAACGTAGCTGGATTGAGAGAGTTGCATCTTTTTATGTGCACATGACTCGCTAACAATGTTAATTCATAACCTGACAATCGATCACTAGTTAAGTGCTGTGTCTTGGTTCTGTTTAACAACGTGTCTACTGCATGTGGGACCATCACGACTAGCATGTTATTCATTACTAGACCAGCAGACTGTCGAATAGAAACAGCTGCTGCCGCTGTTGCTCTTAAACAACTTGGCAATGCTTTAGCTACCGGATCCAAAGTCGACGAAAAATATGCACATGGACGCTGTTTGTCTCCAAACAACTGTGTCAGTACTGACAATGCACAGCCTTCTTTCTCGTGGACATACAATGTAAAAGGCTTACTGTAGTTGGGGGTACCTAACACAGGAGCCAAGCATAATGCTGTGCACAATTCAGAAAAACTTTTCTGACACTCTTCAGACCAAGGAACAGGATTGGGTGTATCTTTACACGTTAATGCCACCAAAGGTTTGGCTAATAACGAAAAATTCGGTATCCACTGTCTGCAATATGATGTAATACCCAAGAAAGCACGCACTTCTCTCTGTGTTCTTGGCACACTCAATTTCGCTATTGCCTGAATTCTTTCTGGGGTCAGTTTCCTTCCCTCCTTCGATAAGAGATGACCTAAGTAGGTCACTTCTTGTCGACAATATTGCAATTTGGAAAGTGACACCTTGTGATGCAAATCACACAGATGACGCAACAATGACAACGTGGCTTTTTTACAGATTTCCTCAGTATCTGCAGCAATAAGCAAATCATCAACGTACTGTACAAGAGTAGCACCTTCAGGTAAAACAATCGTATCAAGCTGTGTTTTTAAAGCTTGACTATATATTGATGGGCTTTCACAGTAGCCCTGTGGAGCTCGTTTAAAGCGGAAGCTTTGTCCTCCTAAACTGAAGCCAAAAATATCCCTGCTCTCCTCAGCAATCGGGATGCTGAAGAAAGCATTCTTCAAGTCAATCACCGAAAACCAGGTTGCAGAAGCTGGAATCATAGTCAATAGGGCAGTAATGTCAGGGACAACTGGAAATTGTGGCACAACTATTTTATTCACCTCTCTCACATCAATCACAAATCTGTACACAGGTGGCTGAGAGGGATCAGTTCGTTTCAAAACAGGCAGAACAGGACTATTGCAAACGTTGCCTCTTGTCTCTTCAATGACATCTTTTTCAATCAGATCGTAAACGATCGCTAGCAAAGCTTTTTCACCTTCACTAGAAATTCTATATTGGGGAATTCGTGGCATTTTAACATTGGCTCTCAATGTTACAACATATGGTGGTATTTCTAAAAGACCCACATCATTAGGACCAGTAGCCCAAAGAATATCAGGAAAAAACGACAATTCTGTTCGAAGTTTATCCCTTGACAAATACATTGGAGAAACCACTTTCTTACCTAAAGTAAGTTGTACTCCTGAAGGAGAACAGTACAAAGTCGCACACAATCTTTTTAACAGATCTAATCCTAACAAGTTTTCACCACAACCTGTTGTCAGAATAAGGGGTGCTTCGAATTCACAAGGACCAACAGAAAGAGACAAAGGGTCAGAAATCGGGTTCCTAACCGGGGCGCCAGAAAAACCTACAGAAACATTCATTTCGCCAGACAAAGGTGCGCCAGGGAGTTTGGAGTGCATAATAGAACTCTTCGTAGCACCAGTATCCAACAGAAAAGGCTCTGACATACCTGATGTAATCACCTCAACGTATGGTCCATTCTGATCTACTGGAACTGAAACAACTCCCTCTCTTTGTCTATGGCTGTCCTAGCAATCATTACCTTCCCAATGCTCATCTTCTGTATAGTAATCATCAGCATAGTACTGAGCTGTCCTACCAGATGCGTTATTCTGCTGATCGAACCTATTCATAGAATTTTGAGGCGGAAGGGGACGTGCGTTCTGGGGGACGTTTCCACGTCCTCTACCTCTAGGCGCTTGCTGAACACCTCTACCTCTTGTGTTTGACACACCATTCGCGCGCTGTAACAGAATAGGGCAACTATACTTAAAATGACCCTCTTCCTTGCAATATGAACACTGTTTGGGACCTACAGGAACACGTGGTTGAGTATACTCGACTCTTTGCGAGTTCCTCTGATACTGTTGAGGCTGCTGATAATTACTCTGATAGTTATTCTGACCACCATTATTCTGGCCACCACCACCACGTGGCGGATATGCTTGCTGTAACAGAACCTTCGTTTTCAACTCTTTAGTTTTCTTTTCTGCTCTATCTTTCTCGTCTTTGTCTCGATTTTCGTAATATTGTGCAGTAGCCAATATCTGTGCTGAAGAGGAAACTGCCCAAGAACTCTCTGAATCTTTCAACTTCTTACACGACTCCGGAAGCAGATTGTGCACAAATTTATCGACGAACAAACGCTGACCACCTTCTGTGCTCATATCTTGAGCACTGTGGTCGACAAACGTTTCTTCAAACCTGGTGAAGAAATCAGACACCGTTTCTTCTTTCTTCTGCTTACACGCAGACAATTTATCCCAATTTACTCGCATGGCAGGCATTAAAGTCTTCATGTAATTAATAATCCTACCAGGGAGTTAAGTTACTAAAGGCTCAGGCTTAGCACCACCAATTTGTAGGGCATCTGCAGCAGCAATATTAGCCCATGAGTCACCTAACTCCTGATCATGATCTGCATGGCAAATCTTTCCCCATAAAGGCTGTGGAACAACGTTCCCAAATAACATATCGATATCGGCTAAATTCATGATACATGACCCAGCAGTCTGTGACAACTCTTTGTAATACCCTGCGGGATTTTTACGGGGATCAGGCAATGTCTGTTTAAGGGCCAAAACTTCAGCTCGCTTCCATGGAACATGTACCCACACACGCTGAAAGTGTGGCAGAATAGGTGGGTTAGCATTTGCGTCACCCTCTCTCCATTGTGGGGGAACTTCTCTCATGGGGTATTGTCTCGCCTTCTTTTTAGCAGAAGAATCATACTCAAACAACGACTTAGAAACACCTTCAGTCCTAAGCGACAACAACGTCGCAACTGCTTTTCTAACATCTGAACCCACAATTGTGCCTTTTGAAAATTCGAACCGTACATGGCTCAACTCGGGCGGATTAGAGTCCAAATCATTTTCCTCTAAATCTTCACACAGAAAAGCACACATTTTCTCAAAAACGTATCTCTGCTTTGAATCTTCCCACTGATGGAAGACATCCATAACCGAATATAGATCATATATTGTCGGGTCAGTCACCCATCTATATGCCAAATGATTTAACGTTTCTTTCTCCCTAGAATCAGGCTGTTTGCTACGCAACTGTTTATGCTCAGAGACAGGAGCCGGACTTGCCGCCCCAAAGAAAGGATACAAAATACTAGTAAGAGTGCTAGCCACTCTCTGACAAACAGAAGGAGAAGTCGAGGAAAAGACAAGAGGGAAGGCAGAGTGAGACGAGGCAGATGCAGACGAGGCAGATGCAGACGAGGCAGATGCAGAGGCAGTGTCAGGAGAAGTACTAGGAGTGGTAGTCGATATGGTAGTCAAAGTTGTAGGAAGTATAGGAAGAGCAGATGTAAAAGTCGGTGGCCCTTGAGGAGGCTGCACCGGAGGAGCAGGAGCCAGCTGAAGAGTAGCTGGTGGGTGCTGTGGAGGAACAGGAGGCAATGCAACCACGGGTTGCGCAACTAAAGGTTGCGGAGGTGCTGTAGCATTCTGCGCATAGGGGGGTGGCGAACTTAACAAATGCGCCATTAACGGATCTTTTTCAAGCTCTTTTGCTGCATCTTGCTGAAGAGGCGGCAAAACTGGATAGCATTTATCTATCACCATTTTACGTTGCCTGTGCAACTGCTCACTCATCTGTTCTTCTTCATTGTCTTTAAACTGCATAGCAGCTTGTATTACCGAAATACCCCTTTCTCTCTTATTTTTCTTCTCTAATTTAATTTCCTTCTGTTTGGCCTCCTTACGCCATAGGCGGAAAGAGGCAAACATCGCCGGCCGGGCTTTCTTCTTAAAAAGTTTAACTTCAAGGTTATCTAGGATTTCGGTATCAAAGCTACCGTATTGGGGCCATTTTAAAACACCATCTTTTCTGGTGTATTTGATCCACACTTCGTTATATGTGATGGGGCCTACTCCATGTTTCACATATAATTCATAAGTTGGAGTTCCAATCAGAGAAACCGGACACGAGTCCTCCAATCGGGAGTCCCTATTACTACAACCAAGACAAAACAAATTTCCAAGTCTGCTAAGACCAGGCATCTTCGCTCTCTAGTCTAGCTCCAAACTTCAAAGGATTATCGATTACGATATTTCTCTTGAATACACGAGTCCTTCGGTTTTGGCACTTGCAAGTTCCAAACAAAATGATCCCAAGGGGATACCCAAAACTAAGAACCAACTAAGGACTGGGAGACGCTCTGTAATATTTAACACTGCAGCTTTAATAGAATCTTAAGGACGTCATTAGCTATGTCACCTTATGTTGACATGGGAATGTTCTAATTTCAGTCAGTTGATGTCTGCTGGCATTGTATGTGGATGGGATCTTTATTCCTGGATTAAACTTCATTTAATATATCTTTCTATATCTTGGATTCATTAATGAAGATACTTCACTGGCGTAGTCGGCATTGGAAACTTTTAAAAGGAATACATGGATATTTTATGAAAAGATCCCAACATCAGTTTTGTGAGGAGAAAAACCAACTGAAGAAGTTAATCCTTTCTTAACTGGCATCCAACATTTGATACTATCATCTCTTGATTACATCAATATCAAGATTTCAACATCAACAACCTTGACTGTAATTTTCGTGAGTAGAAACCACTTTTACCTATATCAAGCTTGAAAGTAACTGCCAGCATTCCATGCTACTCAAGCGCTTTATTTATCTTCTGACAGCCGACACCTTTTGGCACGTATAGATTCAGGAGGAAGCCATTTGGGTTAGTGTCTGCTTCCTCTGTGTTTCAACGGGTAATGGAAAAAGTTTTAAAAGATGTTCCTGGTGTTTGTATATATCAAGATGATGTATTAATCTTTGCAGAAAATGTATCTGATCACAATGCAACATTGAATATGGTATTGGAAAGATTCAGCAAACACAATCTCACCGTAAAAGCAAGCAAATGTAGATTCAGATCCGATTCAATAAACTACCTAGGACATAACATTTCTGGTGAGGGTGTGAAACCAAAATCCGAATTGGTGGACACTATAAACAATATGGTAGCACCAGAAAATAAAACTGAACTCATGAAGCTTTTAGGCATGATTGAATATTATGCAACATTTGTCAAAGGCTTTGCCGAATTAACAGTAAACATGAGGTGTTTGTTGAGGAAAGGCGTGGAATTTCATTGGTCTGATCAATGTGAGAATGAGTTCATTGAAATTAAACAAAAGTTAAACAGTGCTCCTGCGTTAAAAAGCTTCAACCCTAAGATCAAGTCCATTTTAATTACTGATGCAAGTGAAAAAGGGTTAGGTGCTGTATTAAAGCAAAATGGTCCTGATGGCATGCAAACCATAATGTTTTTATCTAGAAGTTTGAGAGACGCTGAAACTCGTTATTCCGTTGTAGAGAGGGAAGCTTTGGCTGTGTTTTGGGCGGTGAGAAAACTAAAGAAATTTCTTTGGGGTCTGGTTTTTGATGTCCATACTGATCATAAACCCTTAGTGGAAATTTTTAGCAAGAAAGGGTTGGATCTTGTGTCAGGGAGAATATCAAAGTGGGTTATTGGCCTACAAGAATATAGCCTTGGTGTTCAATACATTCCGGGTGTTGATAATGGCATAGCAGATGTTCTTTCACGCCTAGTTTCTAAAAGTGATTTGGGAGATGATCATTTGGAGTTAGATGATGAATTGGTTTGTGCTGTGGATTACAAATTTCTATCAGAGAAGAAATGGTCTGAGGAATTGAGAAAAGATAATACCTTATGTGAAGTTATGTCTTTGATGAAAAATGGTTGGGCTAATAGCAAGGAAGGTTCTGCGCTGACAAAGCCTTTTTGGAAGGTACACAGCGAATTATCTGTTGATAATGACTTGTTGTTTCGTGGGACAAAGTTGATTCCACCATCTAGTCTCAGGAAAGATTTGATAGATTTAGTTCATGTTGCTCATTCAGGTTTATCCAAAAGCAAAGAGAGGCTTCGCATGTCCTATTGGTGGCCAGGCATGGATAAAATGGTTGAAAGGGTAATTAGAGAGTGTATACACTGTAATGTTAGCGATAAGTCTTATAATACGCACACGCAACCTATGTTTTTAAGAAGAAGACCTAATGGTCCTTGGCAGGACATAACTCTGGATTTAGTGGATCCTATACAACATAGAGATTCTCAGGTTTTTATACTGGTGGTCATTGATATGTACTCAAGATGGCCAGAAGTTTTTTTTAATCAGGAATTGATTCAAGTAAGATTATCCAATGTTTGGGTGAGTTATTTTATAAAGAAGGTCTTCCTGCAACCATTTTATCAGATAATGGTGTGCAATTTGTTTCCAAGGAGATGGCACATTATTTATCTTCTAAGGGTATTACACATAAGACCTGTTCTCTTTACCACCCTGAGGCCAATGGCATGGTCGAGAGATTCAATAAAGTGATCAAAGACACTATTAGTTTAGCCAAAAACTTGTCATCTGATTGGAAAAAATGTGTTTTGCCAAAAATAGAAGAATACCGATATACTCCTCACGCGACAACTGGAAAGACTCCATTTTTGTTGTTTCATGGGAGAATTCCTAACACACATGTTGAACCTTTTTGGGTTAATAAGTATGAAATGTTGAAGGGCAAAGAATGTGTGTGCAACAAAGATGAAACTGTTAAAATTGAAATGGATAAAGCTAAACGTAGAAAAGCATATTTTGATGTTAAAAAAAGTGTTAAAAAAACTGTTGTCTGTGTTGGCGATATGATCATGGTCAAACGTCCTGGCATGGTGGGTTGTTCAGAAACAAAGTTTATGAAGCCTATCAAAGTGATCAAAATTTTTAACAATGCAGTGCAAACACAAGATCATCGCATTTGGAATCTAAATAGAGTTGTCGTTGTTAGAAAGAAATTGCAAGGTGGTGAGAGTTTGGATTCCAAGGAAAAGAGTTTGGAAAATGGTAAAGCAATTGATTCAGGAAATATTAGGTCTTCTACACGCGTGTCCAGAAGGCCTACTTATCTTACTGATTTTGTATAGTTTATGTATCTGGATAATTTCATGCATGTTGTACAACTTATTTTTATTGTTTTTTTTTGGAGGGAAGGAGATGTGTAATATTTAACACTGCAGCTTTAATAGAATCTTAAGGACGTCATTAGCTATGTCACCTTATGTTGACATGGGAATGTTCTAATTTCAGTCAGTTGATGTCTGCTGGCATTGTATGTGGATGGGATCTTTATTCCTGGATTAAACTTCATTTAATATATCTTTCTATATCTTGGATTCATTAATGAAGATACTTCACGCTCCACTTATACTTAACTGAGATATCGATGACGTCACCAGAAGACTCGTCTTAGCGTTTCGCTCTACCAAACTTCAAGGGTCCACATCAGGGCGATAGCCAGGGCAGCAGTCCTTTGTAGCCGTCGGGAAGCGGGGAACCTCGCAGCAAAGACTTTCGGACCACGTCGACATGCAAGGGTCGATGAAGTGGCGGCCTTCCTCCAGAATTTTCCCACGAAGCTCCTCACGAACCTCTGGCTGGACCGGTACCACTGGTATCACCCCACGTTGGGCGCCAACTGAGGTACTGGGTTTTTCAGAACCGGTACCGAACCGGTAACCCAGCGGTGTCAGGGTACACCCAAAGACCTCGAGTACTTTCCTGATTCAGACCACAGAAACTCAGAGTCTTCTAGATGAAGTCAAGGATCGATTTTATTGGCTGCAACCAAGTAACAGGTCCTAGAAGTACAACAACACGGGATGTATATTCTCAGGAGACTGCTCAATCTTACAAAGCCAGGCTTCTCTTTTTATACAAAATATTGTGCTTCAGGCAAACATTCTCAGATTTACAGTAGCCTATTCGCATATTTTCACTACGAAGAAAAAGCAGAGTCATGATGACAAGCCCACATTTCAGAACGTCCAGCCCACAACAAATTACCCGGCAAGGCCCAACATTCTCATCAGATATCGGTGGACCCCCAATAAAAACGGGCACCTCGCCATCATAAAGCAAGTGAGAGAGAAAAGAGCAGGGACAGGTCTGAGCAAGATTCGGCAGGGTGTGTGTGTGATAAAAAGGGTGCTTGGCATGTTGTGCCTTGATGCTATCTCGTTCGGCCACTGGGAGAGGAACTGACCAAACAGGTTCGGCCTGGGGCAATGGTTCCAACTTGCCCAGGTCACAGGAAAGTCAATTAAGATGTACGTGTCCTTTGGAATCGAATTTAGCTGTATTATAAGCCTATGTAAAGGGCAACTCACAAAATGGCTGCCGTACACAAAATGGAAGCCAAGGGTTCAGAACGAAAATGACGATTTCGAGATGAAATCGTCACTCGAATATGACGAAAATGCTTGTACATAGTGTACTAGCCATTTTCGGTATTTTGACATAAAAATCGTCATGCTACGACGAAGTTTTCTTCACGAGTCCAGAATTTTCAGAACTACAGAAGCATCATACCTCACAAGGTACCACTGTATGAGATGCAAGCATCATAACTCACTAGGTACCACTGTGTGAGATGGCAGTATTACACGTCACTAGGTACCACTGTATGAGATACCAGCCTCATATGTCACTAGGTACCCCTTTATGAGAAGGCAACATCACGCGTCACTAGGTACCCCTGTATGAGGTGGCAGTATCACGCGTCACTAGGTACCACTGTATAAGATGGCATCATCATACCTCACAAGGTACCACTGTATGAGATACCAGCCTCATACGTCACTAGGTATCCCTTTATGAGATGGCAGCATCACGCGTCACTAGGTACCCCTGTATGAGATAGCAGCATCACGCGTCACTAGGTTACCACTGTATAAGATGGCAGCATCACACGTCACTAGGTACCCTTATAAGAGATGGCAGTATGACACGTCACTAGGTACCACTGTATGAGATACCAGCCTCACACATCACTAGGTATCACTGTATGAGATGGCAGCATCACGTGTCACTAGGTACCACTCTGTGAGATGGCAACATCACGTCACTAGGTATCACTGTATGAGATACCAGCCTCACACATCACTAGGTACCATTGTATGAGATGGCAGCATCACATGTCACTAGGTACCACTGTATGAGATGGCAACCTTACACATCACTAGGTACCACTGTGAAAAATACCAGCATCACACGTCACTAGGTACAACTGTGTGAGATAGCAGTATCATGTGTCACTAGGTAACACTGTATGAGATACTAACATCACTAGGTGCCACTGTATGAGATGGCAGCCTCACACGTCACTAGGTACCACTTCATGAGATGGCAGCATCACACATCACTAGGTAGCACTGTATGAGATGGCAGCATCACGCGTCACTAGGTACCACTGTATGAAATGGCAGCATCATGCGTCACTAGGTACCACTGTATGAGATGGCAGCCTCACATGTCACTATGTACCACTGTATGAGATGATAGCATCACGTGTCACTAGGTACCACTTAATGAGATGGCGGCATCACATATCACTAGGTACCACTGTATGAGATGGCAGCCTCACACATAACTAGGTACCACTGTATGAGATGGCAGCATCACAAGTCACAAGGTACCACTGTATGAGATTGCAGCATCACGCGTCACTAGGTACCCCTGTATGAGATGGCAGCAGCACACGTCACTAGGTACCACTGTATAAGATACCATCCTCACACGTCACTGGGAACCACTGTATGAGATGGCAGCAGCACACGTCACTAGGTACCACTGTATAAGATACCATCCTCACACGTCACTGGGAACCACTGTATGAGATGGCAGCATCACACGTCACGGGGTACCTCGGTATGAGATGGTAGCATCTCACGCCACTAGGTACCACCATATGAGATTGCAGCATCACGCTTCTCTAGGTACCACTTAATGAGATGGCAGCATCACACATCACTAGGTACCCCTGTATGAGATGGCAGCATCACACGTCACTAAGTACCACTGTATAAGATGGCAGCCTCACATGTCACTAGGTACCACTGTATGAGATGGAAGCATCACACGTCACTTGGTACTACTGTATGAGATGGCAGCATCACATGTCACTAGGTACCACTGTATGAGATGGCAGCATCACACATCACTAGGTACCACTGTATATGATGGCAGCCTCACATGTCACTAGGTACCACATAATGAGATGGCAGCATCACACGTCACTAGGTACCACTGTATGAGATGGCAGCATCACACATCACTAGGTACCACTGTATAAGATGGCAGCCTCACATGTCACTAGGTACCACTGTATGAGATGGTAGCATCACAAGTCACTAGGTACAACTGTATGAGATGGCAGCATCACACGTCACTAGGTACCCCAGAATGAGATGGCAGCATCACGCTTCACTAGGTACCACTGTATGAGATGGCAGCATCACTCGTCACTAGGTACCACTGTATGAGATGGAAGCATCATACCTCACAAGGTACCACTGTATGAGATGCAAGCATCATAACTCACTAGGTACCACTGTGTGAGATACCAGCCTCATATGTCACTAGGTACCACTGTATGAGATGGCAGCATCACACGTCACTAGGTGTCCCTGTATGAGTTGGCAGTATCACGCGTCACTAGGTACCACTGTAAAAGATGGCAGCATCACACGTCACTAGGTACTCTTGTAAGAGATGGCAGTATTACACGTCGCTAGGTACCACTGTGTGAGATGGCAGCATCACACATCACTAGGTACCACTGTATTAGATACCAGCCTCATACTTCACTATATACCCCTTTATAAGATGGCAGCATCACACGTCACTAGGTACCATTGTAAGAGATGGCAGTATTACACGTCACTAGGTACCACTGAATGAGATACCAGCCTCACATGTCATTATGTACTACGGTATGAGATGGAAGCATCACACGTCTCAAGGTACCACTGTGGGAGATGGCAGCATCATGCGTCACTAAGTACCACTGTATGAGATGTAAGCATCACACGTCACTAGGTACCACTGTGTGAGATGGCAGCATCACGCGTCACTAGGTACCACTGTATGAGATACCAGCATCACACGTCACTAGGTACCACTGTATGAGATGGCAGCATCACGTGTCACTCAGTAACACGGTATAAGATGGCAGCATCACGTGTCACTAGGTACCCATCTGTGAGATGGCAACATCACATGTCACTAGGTGCCACTGTATGAGATGTCAGACTCACACGCTCACTAGGTACCACTGTATGAGATGGAAGCATGACACGTCACTAGGTACCACTTTATGAGATGGAAGCATCACACGTCACTAGTTACCACTGTATGAGATGGAAGCATCACACGTCACTAGCTACCACTGTATGAGATGGCAGCCTCACACGTCACTAGGTACCACTGTATAAGATGGCAGAATCACACGTCACTAGGTACCCTTGTAAGAGATGGCAGTATGACACGTCACTAGGTACCACTGTATGAGATACCAGCCTCACACATCACTAGGTAACACTGTATGAGATGGCAGCATCACGTGTCACTAGGTACCACTCTGTGAGATGGCAACATCACGTCACTAGGTATCACTGTATGAGATACCAGCCTCACACGTCACTAGGTACCATTGTATGAGATGGCAGCATCACATGTCACTAGGTACCACTGTATGAGATGGCAACCTTACACATCACTAGGTACCACTGTGAAAAATACCAGCATCACACGTCACTAGGTACAACTGTGTGAGATAGCAGCATCATGCGTCACTAGGTAACACTGTATGAGATACTAACATCACTAGGTACCACTGTATGAGATGGAAGCCTCACACGTCACTAGGTACCACTTCATGAGATGGCAGCATCACACATCACTAGGTAGCACTGTATAAGATGGCAGCATCACGCGTCACTAGGTACCACTGTATGAAATGGCAGCATCATGCGTCACTAGGTACCACTGTATGAGATGGCAGCCTCACACATGTCACTAGGTACCACTGTATGAGATGATAGCATCACGTGTCACTAGGTACCACTTAATGAGATGGCGGCATCACATATCACTAGGTACCACTGTATGAGATGGCAGCCTCACACATAACTAGGTACCACTGTATGAGATGGCAGCATCACAAGTCACAAGGTACCACTGTATGAGATTGCAGCATCACGCGTCACTAGGTACCTCTGTATGAGATGGCAGCAGCACACGTCACTAGGTACCACTGTATAAGATACCATCCTCACACGTCACTGGGAACCACTGTATGAGATGGCAGCAGCACAAGTCACAAGGTACCACTGTATAAGATACCATCCTCACACGTCACTGGGAACCACTGTATGAGATGGCAGCATCACACGTCACGGGGTACCTCGGTATGAGATGGTAGCATCTCACGCCACTAGGTACCACCATATGAGATTGCAGCATCACGCTTCTCTAGGTACCACTTAATGAGATGGCAGCATCACACATCACTAGGTACCACTGTATGAGATGGCAGCATCACACGTCACTAAGTACCACTGTATAAGATGGCAGCCTCACATGTCACTAGGTACCACTGTATGAGATGGAAGCATCACACGTCACTTGGTACTACTGTATGAGATGGCAGCATCACATGTCACTAGGTACCACTGTATGAGATGGCAGCATCACACATCACTAGGTACCACTGTATATGATGGCAGCCTCACATGTCACTAGGTACCACATAATGAGATGGCAGCATCACACGTCACTAGGTACCACTGTATGAGATGGCAGCATCACACATCACTAGGTACCACTGTATAAGATGGCAGCATCACAAGTCACTAGGTACAACTGTATGAGATGGCAGCATCACACGTCACTAGGTACCCCAGAATGAGATGGCAGCATCACGCTTCACTAGGTACCACTGTATGAGATGGCAGCATCACTCGTCACTAGGTACCACTGTATGAGATGGAAGCATCATACCTCACAAGGTACCACTGTATGAGATGCAAGCATCATAACTCACTAGGTACCACTGTGTGAGATACCAGCCTCATATGTCACTAGGTACCACTGTATGAGATGGCAGCATCACACGTCACTAGGTGCCCCTGTATGAGTTGGCAGTATAACGCGTCACTAGGTACCACTGTAAAAGATGGCAGCATCACACGTCACTAGGTACTCTTGTAAGAGATGGCAGTATTACACGTCGCTAGGTACCACTGTGTGAGATGGCAGCATCACACATCACTAGGTACCACTGTATTAGATACCAGCCTCATACTTCACTATATACCCCTTTATAAGATGGCAGCATCACACGTCACTAGGTACCATTGTAAGAGATGGCAGTATTACACGTCACTAGGTACCACTTAATGAGATTGCAGCATCACACATCACTAGGTACCAGATGGTAGCATCACTTGTCACTAGGTACCACTGTGTGAGATGGCAACATCACATGTCACTAGGTACCACTGGATGAGATGTCAGCCTCACACGCTCACTAGGTACCACTGTATGAGATGTAATCATCACAAGTCACCAGGTACCACTGTATGAGATGGCAACTTCACATGTCACTAGGTACCACTGTATGAGATGTCAGCCTCACACGCTCACTAGGTACCACTGTATGAGATGGAATCATCACACGACACCAGGTACAAATGTATGAGATGGAAGCATCACATGTCACTAGGTACCACTGTATGAGATGTCAGCCTCACACGCTCACTAGGTACCACTGTATGAGATGGAATCATCACACTACACCAGGTACAAATGTATGAGATGGAAGCATCACATGTCACTAGGTACCACTGTATGAGATGTCAGCCTCACACGCTCACTAGGTACCACTGTATGAGATGGAATCATCACACTACACCAGGTACAAATGTATGAGATAGAAGCATCACATGTCACTAGGTACCACTCTGTGAGATGGCAACATCACATGTCACTAGGTGCCCTTGTAAGAGATGACAGTATTACACGTCACTAGGTGACGGTATCAGATGGCAGCATCACACGTCACTAGGTACCACTGTATGACATGGCAACATCATGCGTCACTAGGTACCACTGTATGAGATGGAAGCATCACACGTCACTAGGTACCACTGTATAGGATGACAGCCGCACATGTCAATAGGTACCACTGTATGAGATGGAAGCATCACACGTCACAAAGGTACCACTGTATGACATGGCAACATCATGCGTCACTAGATACCACTGTATGAGATGGAAGCATCACACGTCACTAGGTACCACTGTATGAGATGTCAGCCTCACACGCTCACCAGATACCACTGTATGAGATGTAATCATCACACGTCACCATGTACCACTGTATGAAATGGAAGCATCAGACGTCACTAGGTACCACTGTATGAGATGGAAGCATCACACGTCACAAGGTACCACTGTATGAGATACCAGCCACACACGTCTCCAAGATGACATGTATTGGACAGATTAAACCACCGGGTGGCGCTGTTGTATAACATGTATTCACTGCTTGACAAAACCTTCTCCATAATGACATGTAGTGGAAAGATGAAACCACCGGGTGGCGCTGTTGTATAACATGTATTCACTGCTTGGCAGGACCTTCTTCAAGATAACATGTAGTGGAAAGATGAAACCACTGGGTGGTGTTGTTGTATAACATGTATTTACTGCTTGACAGGATGTTCTCCAACATGACATGTAGTGGAAAGATTAAACCACAGGGTGGCGCTGTTGTATTGTATTCACTGCTTGACCAAACCTTCTCCAACAAGACATGTAGTGGAAAGATGAAACCACCGGGTGGCGCTGTTGTATAACATGTATTCACCGCTTGACTGGATCTTCTCCACGATGACATGTAGTGGAAAGATTAAACCACAGGGTGGCGCTGTTGTATAACATGTATTCACTGCTTGACAGGACCTTCTTCAAGATGACATTTAGTGGAAAGATGAAACCACCGGGTGGCGCTCTTGTATAACATGTATTTACTGCTTGACAAAACCTTCTCCATAATGACATGTAGTGGAAAGATGATACCACCGGGTGGCGCTGTTGTATAACATGTATTGACTGCTTGACTTAATCTTCTTTAAGATGACATGTAATTGAAAGATTAAACCACAGGGTGGCGCTGTTGTATAACATGTATTCACTGCTTGACTTAATCTTCTTTAAGATGACATGTAATTGAAAGATTAAACCACCGGGTGGCGCTGTTGCATAACATGTATTCACTGCTTGACTGCACCTTCTTCAAGATTACATGCAGTGGAAAGATGAAACCACCGGGCGGCGCTGTTGTATAACATGTATTCACTGCTTGACAGGACCTTCTTCAAGATGATATTTAGTGGAAAGATGAAACCACCGGGGGGCGGTGTTGTATAACATGTATTCACTGCTTGACAGGATGTTCTCCAACATGACATGTAGTGGAAAGATTAAACCACCAGGCGGTGCTGGTCTATAACATGTATTTCCTGCGGATCTATGACATAATATCGACAGACAGAATATCTACATACAAAAATATCGACACAAAAATATCGACATCAAAAATATCGAAGTCATATCTTCATAAAGGTAAGTACAAAAATATCGAAAAAATAATATCGTAGTACAAAAATATCAAAATAAAAAAATATCGTTTTTTTAAAATGTATTATTAATAATGTAAAAATATTTTTTTAATACATATAATTTTACAAATATTAAAGAAAAACATTCAAGCATATTAAAAAAAATTATAACTAATGCATATACATTAAAAATAAAATAAAAACTCTACATATAAATTTATATATATACTTACTCCACATATTGCAACGGTAGGAAAAGCGTTGGATAGCGTAGGGGTAAAAATTACTATTTCCACTCCAGAGGGTGCAACAGTAGGGAAAGCGTTGGATAGCGTAGGGGTAAAAATTACTATTCCCACTCCAGAGGGTGCAACAGTACGGAAAGCGTTGGATAGCGTAGGGGTAAAAATTACTATTCCCACTCCAGAGGGTGCAACAGTAGGGAAAGCGTTGGATAGCGTAGGGGTAAAAATAACTATTCCCACTCCAGAGGGTGCAACTGTAGGGAAAGCGTTGGATAGCGAAGGGGTAAAAATTACTATTCCCACTCCAGAGGGTGCAACAGTAGGGAAAGCGTTGGATAGCGTACGGGTTTAAATTACTATTCCCACTCCAGAGGGTGCAACAGTAGGGAAAGCGTTGGATAGCGTAGGGGTAAAAATTACTATTCCCACTCAAGAGGGTGCAACAGTACGGAAAGCGTTGGATAGCGTAGGGGTAAAAATTACTATTCCCACTCCAGAGGGTGCAACAGTAGGGAAAGCGTTGGATAGCATAGGGGTAAAAATTACTATTCCCACTCCAGAGAGTGCAAGAGTAGGGAAAGCGTTGGATAGCGTAGGGGTAAAAATAACTATTCCCACTCCAGAGGGTGCAACAGTAGGGAAAGCATTGGATAGCGAAGGGGTAAAAATTTCTATTCCCACTCCAGAGGGTGCAACAGTAGGGAAAGCGTTGGATAGCGTAGGGGTAAAAATTACTATTCCCACTCCAGAGAGTGCAACAGTAGGGAAACCGTTCGATAGCGTAGGGGTAAAAATTACTATTCCCACTCCAGAGGATGCAACAGTAGGGAAAGCGTTGGATAGCGTAGGGGTAAAAAATTACTATTCCCACTCCAGAGGGTGCAACAGTAGGGAAAGCTTTGGATAGCGAAGGGGTTTAAATTACTATTTCCACTCCAGAGGGTGCAACAGTAGGGAAAGCGTTGGATAGCGTAGGGGTAAAAATTACTTCCCACACTACTCCCCCTTTAACACACAACACACTACACATACAAAGAAACACAATTAATATACATTTCAATTAATCAATTAATAACAATTAATATTATTAATTTTATGTTATTATAAATGAACTAATTAACACATATTAATTACCAATTAATTAACAATAAATACCAATAAATAAATACAATCTCCTTAATTTATTACATTTAATTATATCACACCCTATTCCCCTATAAACACACAACCCACTACACATAAATAAATCACATCATTTAATCAGTTAATAATTATTAATTACCAATTAATTATTAATTAACAATAACAAAAAATTAAATATATTAGCACATTAACTCTAATTAATTTAATTAAATAATTAATATTATTTAATTACCAATTAATTATTAATTAACAATGACAAAAAATTAAATATATTAGCACATTAACTCTAATTAATTTAATATACTATTTAATATTATGTAATTACCAATTAATTAATTAACAATAACAAAAAATTAAATATATTAGCACATTAAATCTGATTAATTTAATTAACTAATTAATATTATTTAATTACCAATAATTATTAATTAACAATAACACTAAATTAAAGATATTAGCACATTAACTCTAATTAATGTAATTAACTAATTAATATTAATTAATTACCAATTAATTATTAATTAAAAATATTTACAAATATATATTAATTAATTAATTATTATTAAATTACTTCCCACCCTATTACCTATAAACCCACAACCCGCTCTGATACTAAAACGCAAAATGTAAACAAAATTACTAATTTTCTAACATACATTACAAAACATATTTAACAAACATATAAACAACATAATAAAATACATAACACTAAACAAAATTTAGATATTAGTAAATTTCGATATTAGTAACATACATACCTTAAAAAACGATATTATGTCTGTCAATATTTCACACATCGATATTCTAGTAACATACATACCTTAAAAAACGATATTCTGTATATCGATATTTTACACATCGATATTCTATACCATCGATATTAAAACATCGATATTATTGTATATCGATATTTTAATTTTGTTATTTTGTCTCACTACCATTTCCTGCTTGACTGCACCTTCGATGCAGCTTTCTTCGCATGGAAACAAAATGGTCAGGAAGGAAGAGGACCGAGCAGAATCCTGTCAGGGCCAGAACACAAACCCTCCCTGTGCTGACAAGTATAATTCACCGGAGGCTCCTCAGGTCATACAACACAGCCACACAGTGCCTGCATTGGGCACCACAATGTCCGCAGTGGGTCCGGGCTATACACAGAGAGCTCGATACACCCGCTGAATACTGCATAGTACAAGGATTGTGGAGAACAACACAGAGCACAGGCAAACCCTCTCCAAGTATAGGCTGATTAGAGGTGAGTGTGAAAGGTTTGGGAACAGGTCAAACCGCAAACAGAGGACAGAGTTTGGCAACAATTAGACATGTGAAAAGAAAGGGAGAAAGACATGGTCTCCTAAACTATCCACATCACAATACTACAATCTGGGCACTTCTTTCCTTACATCTGTAAAACGAAGGAAGTCTGTAAAACTAAGGAAGAAAAACTTTTCACTTGGGAACACGCAGAGGCAGGAACCCTCCTCCTTGTAGGTAATGTTAGACCTGGCACCTTGGCGTGAGTCTCCTTTCCACTTTTTGCTGATGTGCCTCATGTGTTTTGCTGGTGTTAGCAGCACAGGGCACTGTGCCACTGCCAATCAGTGCCACAGTGCAAGTGCTCCTTATGAAAAGTGTATATGTAATTGATGTCCATGATTGGCTTATTTGGTTTTCTGTCAGACCCCAGTAAAGGGCACCAGGAGTGCCAGGGCTTGTAAATACAAATGCTGCTAGTGGGCCTGCAGCACTGGTTGTGCCACCCACAGAAGCAGCCTTTTAAAATGTGTCTAAGGTCTGCCATTGCAGAACCTGCGTGCAGTCTGTTACTGTCATGCTGGCTGGACAAGTGCACACATTTGCCAACCCCTAAACCTTCCCTTTACTTCATGTGAGTCACCCCTATGGTAGGCCCAAGGGCAGGGTGCATTGTAAGCATAAGGTAGGACAAGCCCTGATGTGTGTGGCATGTCCTAATAGTGAATTACAGCCATTTTCGTTTTTCACTATTGTAAGGCTACCTGTTCTCATAGGCCAGAATGGGCTGCTGGAATTATTACACCCTATAATCCCAGCAGGCTCAGGGAACATGGTAGAAAGTTAAGTTTAGTATGCCTGAACTCAGACTAATAAAATACATATTTTAGTAAAGTTTATTTTAATGTTCTGTGTTTGCAAATACCACTTTTAGAAAGTTGGTATTTGCTTGCCTAACCATTTCAGCCCACCTCTGCTAGGATGTGTATCTATTGTCTGGTTTCTGTGTGTGACAGGGCTGGGGAATTCCAGGAGACAGGCAGGGGCTGACAGGTGGTGAATAGAGGGATTACACCAGGATGGGTGCTGGGAGTGCCCCTTGACTCTGAATAGGGCTGTACTCTGCCACCTCAATGCTGGCTACGCCCCCTGGAGAGCGTCTGATGTCTCTGCCCTGCACCTTGTAAAGAGAGAGGGGGAGACTGTCAACAGAGTACTCCTGGACTGTACTTGTCACCACAACGCTGGCTCCACCTCCTGCAGAGCGTCTGATGTCCCTGTCCTGCTCACTGAAAGAAAAGCCAGAGCTGCCCAATACAAAGTGCTCAGGAACTGGACTGGATTAGGCAAAGACCCCCTGGCCTGAAAGAACAAAGGGTTTTGTGTATAAAAGAAATCAGATCCTGCTTTTGAACCAAGAAGAAATCTCTGCCTGAGGAGGAGGAACTGGGAAAGCTGAAGGAGGAGTACTGTCCCTACCCTCGGGGACCGGCCTGCAGTGGTTGCCTTGCTGCCAAAGCAGAGAAGGAACCTACAGAGACTTGTTTTATTTTGCTTAAAATACTTATGCTCAAAACGATCTCTAAGGGCTTGGAAGCGAGCTTGCCCCCTGAACTGAGCCCCAGGAACATTGGGCTCTTCTCCTGCCTTTGCTAGGAGCTGCTGGATTGCCTGTGCCCGTGCCTGCTGGAACCGTCGCCAAGTGCGCCTCGCCCCCCCCTTTGCCGCCTGGAAGTCCGTGCCGCTGCCGCCCTGCACCGTGTGACTCCGCTGCTCTTGAAGTGGTAGTTAGCACCGTACCCAATTGGGCCGCGCCGCACCGTGCACAACTTCCCCCTTTTGTGCGAGCCACACCGCCACTGCCTTCAGCCACCACGGACTACAGAAACGCTTCACCAGTGAGGTATGACTCGTACGATCCAAGCCTACTCAGACTGCACCCCGCTGACATCTTCCGAGGCCACGCCGTAGTGCCAGGGCCGTCCAGTATGTTGCGTACGGGCCGCTAAGTGCCGCAACTGTCCGCCCCCGAACAAGCCTCTTCCCAGCCATGTACGGTTCTTACGCTGCCAGCGCACCGGACCGCACCGCCCGCCTAAGCTCCTGAAGCCGTGCTGCCCAGTACGTCTCGTACAACGTGTTGCAACACCGGGCCGCCCGCTCCAGAAACCGAAGGTACAGCTCGAACGCACGTCACAAAAGCCGTTGAGACCCTGACCGCCCGCATCAAAAACCTGTGACCCCCTCTGCTCCATGCTGCGCTCAAAAGTGCGCCCAACAGCCCAGACCACAACGTAGAGGGGCCGCCCACTCTCCCAGGCTGTTCCTTGACCCACACGACGCCGACGAGCCGGACTCTCCCCTTCGGGCCGGATGGGCCCCAATGAGTGTGCCTACCTTTTTCCTTTGACATGGTACATTTTCCCGGGGGAGTCGGACAGAGTGAGCAACGCGCATGAAAGAAGAAAATTCACTTATTTAAAGGACACTTTGCCTAAACAATCTTGTGGCTCATTTCTAAAAACGTTATCATGGTCTTGTAATAAGTCTGCTTAAAGAATTCCAATAAAATAATTTTTTATTTATATATCATTAAGCCTGGTGTCCATTTGTGGTATTCCTGGGTTACTGTATGTGATCATAAATGCTTAACTACTTACGCCCTGAAGTTTAGCCTGGTCTGTTCGCGCCACACTACCTAGAGGGTGAGCAGGGGTTATTTTTAGGAGTAAGTCCCTTGCCCTGGCTAGAGGAGAGGGTCCCTGTTTGTCACAAGTGCATACCTGTGCCAACCAGTGACCCCCAAATCTAACAGGTAACAAAAGAAGCAGGTGCAAAGAACACAGGTTTGACCTCAGAAGGAAAATTAAATGACCGCTTGTAGGAACGGTGGAATCTGACTACATAGTTGTCCCGCTTTTTTTCCTTGCGTTTTAATGGTTTTTGACTTAGTTTGGCTGGGAACCTGCTATTCAGGGCCCCAGCCTATCTGCTTTATCTTCTAAAATTATTCCATGTACTATAGGTACACTCCAGTTTGGTTCCTGGGGTACCTTATGAGTCCCTAGTATATGGTAAACTAGGTACTAAGGGACAAATTTACAACTTCTGGTGCATCTCTGCTAATCAGCAGGGATGCGCCAGAGGAGTTGCGACGCATCTACCCACCCGTGTGCCACCACTGATGCGTCATATTTACAATGTGCCGCACCACGGCGCACAGATGGGCAGATGTGTGTCGCATCCCCCTGCGGAAATGCGGCGCATTGCTGGTGTTGCGTTGCAAGTGCGACGCGGCTCCAGAAAGGCTAGGGGGTGCCCTATGCCTATTATGCTGCATCAATCCTTACGCCTGCTTCAAGCAGGCACAGGGTCTTGACGCAGCACGGCCATAAAAGTGACTCAGTGAAATCTTGTAGATTTCACTGCATCACTTTTACGAGGCATACCTGTGAGGGAACGCCCACCCTGTGCCGAAACGCCCACATGAAACCTGACGCAGGTTTTTATGTGGCATAGGGGTTTACAACGTGATGCATCTCTCTATATGATTCACGTTGTAAATACGGGGCAACATGGCGCATGATTTACACAGCCGCTGCATCAAAGAAGTGACGCAACGGTGGTGTAAATGTGTCGCCAGCGGCTTGTAAATCTGCCCCTCTGGACAGAGGTACACCAGAGGCCTACCAGGGGCTGCAGCATGAATTGTGCCACCCCTGGGAAGCCTTCCAAAATGACACAACAGGACTGCTACTGCAGCCTGGGTAAGGTGGTGCATGCCCCCCTTACGTAGATATAGGCTACCTATGTCTACCTTAAATCATCACACATATAAACCACTCTGGCAGGCCTTATCAATCCTGAAGGCAGGGTGCTGGGTTTTGTGTGAGCGGGTGCCCTTGCATGAGCAGGGCTACTCTGCAGCCTTTGGAATCTATTCTCAAAGTCCTCTCCTAAGTGTCCTTAATCTTTAAATTTCCAACCGCGACTTTCCCCATAGAAGATAATGGCGATATGCATCTGTGTTCTCACACAGCAAGCGTCCCCCGTGGGTCCCCTGTGTCACTACCTTGGGTGGTTCCTTGGGGTCCCAGCGATTCTACAGGCTCTAGGCCTTGTGTCTAGTCAAATTGTGTTCTTATACCACTTTATCGATATATGGTTTGGTCCGCCGCTAGGGCCTAGCGTATATTGTAATAATTTACTGTTATATATTACGTGTAACATATGTGCTTTGACCTCTAGCCTCATAAAGAAACTAGTAGGGTGTGTTTAGAATAAAGACATATATTTTATATGTATACCTGGTGTGGTTCTCCTTTCATTTAGCCATTCACAAGTTTATAGACTGCTAAAACAAGCTGCTTTACATTCCTTCAAGACTTGACCTGAAGGCTCCTCTCCATAGCTACCACAAGATATGTTTCAAATAAGGTTGTCTTTAACCTATCACCTCTAAGGGGTTGTTTGGACTGGTGCAAGGTGCCCACTATAACTAGTGGACAGCATATGCCAGGCCAACTTCTCACACCGCTCTATAGTGTGTATGCCATGTTTTGATTTTGACATGTCTTGTTAATTAGGTACCATCTTGTATTGTGTTATTGTGGACTCTGCACTGACAACCGTGGAACAGCAGGGGGCGGCAAATACCTGTATGTTGGTGGCAATGCTGTAGCAAGGGAGCCAGGACCCCTGATGTAAGCACAGAAAATAGCCCCTCATTCCCTTACTTCATAGGAAAATAAAGTATAAGTGGGTGCAGTGTGCCCAGGTGCCACTGCACCGGCTGCACTGTTCACTTTGCTCACTTCCATCAAATGTGATTGCCCCTCTAAGAAAGCAGAAGTTTTTCCACCATTTTTTGGCTCCAAAGTTCAATCCCTTCTATGCCAAGATGAATGTCCTTCCCCCACCGTGGTTTGCAAAGCCAAGAACTAATGACGAACCTCTTGCATAATCGGGGAAGAAGACTTACTTCAAAACATCACTTCAAGCAACCCACAAAATATTTTGTGGATTCTATTCTGCGTAGCATTAACGAAGATCTTTACACGCTTATGCACCCGTACTGGCCAAAACTGATGGAGCATCTTCGCTCAGTCAAGGATCATTCCCCGACTCCCACTAAACCACCCAGTCACCCACTTCTCAAGAAGCTTTTGTGGATGACTTCAACTTTCATTCTATCTCCAACCTGCCTTTTCTTGCAAAAATCATCAAAAGAGGAACTTGCCCAACACATCAATACAACCACCTTCTGGAGGGATTCCACTCGGGCTTCAATCAAGGGTGAGACACTGGAACCGTGCTGCTCCGCGTAGTCGCTCTTGAGAGGTTGATGGTCTTCGAGTCCTAGATTCTGCCAGCTCCTGATACGTATCGATCTGTCGGCAGCATTTGATAACGCAAATCACCACATACTTCTTGATATACTATGAAAAGAATTGGATGGGCATTGCCAGGGTGTGCCCTGAAATGATGTGCACCTTCCTCATGGGTAGGACAGAGGATCACTTTTGATAATTGTCTCTTTTCACTGAAGAGAGTCGATCAAGGAGTCTCCTAGGGTTCCATCCTTGGTCTTACCCTCTGCAAACTCTACATCAAGCCTCTGGGATTTCTACTAAGAAAGGAGGGGATCGCCTACCACTAGTATGCAGGTGACACCCAACTCTACTTAAAAGTCCCATCCAGTAACAACATCTCTCATCTAGCCACCACTAAACTCCGTTCCAGACTGGTTCACTTCTCACAACCTCAAAAGGACCTTTGCAAAACCCAATTCCTCCTTATTTACTCTTCGAATGAACCACTGCATATTCACACCTGGACCAATCAGCTATTTCAATCAGACATGTACACAGAGCGGCAAATCACCTGATTGGGTCTTTAGGTGTTTGTAGCTCCAGGTAGGTTGTATCTCATTCGAACATCCAAGTCTTTAGTTCTTTCCTGAATTGGTGGAGTGATGGGGCAGGCTAGGCACGAGAAGGAGTGTCATCCGCTGTTGGCTCGGCGGACCTGGGGGGTGTCTGCAAGGAAGCGTGGAGTGGACCGGAGGTGTCTGGTGTGTTCGTGGAAGGTCAGTTGTTTGTGGAGGTATGCTGGTCCTTGGTGTAGGGCTTTGTAGCTGTGGGTCAGCATCTTGAACTGGCATCTCTTCTGTATCTGGAGCCAGTGTTGTTTCCTGAGGTGGGGTGCGATGTGGGTCCTTCTAGGCAGGTCGAGGACGAGTCTCGCTGCTGCATTCTATATTGTCTGAAGACTCTTCAGGAGGCGTGCCATGATTCCTACATGAAGTGCGATTCCGTGGTCCAGCCTTCTGGTGATGAGGGTCTGTGTGAAGGTCATTCTGGTGTTGACTGGAGATGGTGTCTTGCGTAGTGAGGAGCTCCCATTGAGTGCCGAGGTGTTCCAGGTTTGTGTTCGTGAGTGTGGGCTGGTTCATATTGTCAGCGGTGGAGGGTTGGGGGTTCAATGTTCTCATAGATGGTGGAGATCTTGTTGTGGAAGAAGTTCGTCAGAGTACTGCACGGTTCTGGTGAAGGTGTGATGTTGTTCTCAGTGGGACTGTAGAAATCTTTCACAATTACAAATAGTTCCTTGCTGTGGTTAGAACTGGCCTTAATGTGGCATGCTAGGGTGTTCCTTTTTGTTTCCTTCAGGAGATGGTGCCACTGTTTGAGGCCTGTCTTGAAGGTGGTGCGGTCTTCTGTTTTCCTGTTGGTGCGCCACTTTTTTTCTAGTTGGAGGCTGATGCAGTTTGCAACTTTGAATTCTTCGGTGACCCAGCTGGTTCTTTAAGTTGGTCCCTTGGTGTTGGATGTTTTGGTGAGGGGAATTTTGTTGACACATTCCGTGAACCGTTGGGAGAAGTTCTTTGCTTCTTAGTCGGGCCGGTGTTGGGAGGCGGAAGTCGAGAGCGATGTTCCACTAGTCTTCTGATATCCTTTTCCAGTCTCTGCTTGTGGAGCTGTGGTGCACGGTTCCTGGTTGGTGGGTCTTGAGATGGTGAAGTGGATGAGATAATGGTCTGTCCAAGTAAGCTGTGTGGTGTGCCGGTACTTGACTTTGTTGCCGAAAGTGAAGATGGGGTCGTGTGCCTCCTGTAATGTGGGTGGGGGCAGTGACCAGCTGCTTGAAGACAATGTTGTTCATGCTTTCCAGAAGGTCAGTTGTGTTGGCGTCTTCAAGGTGGAAGTTGTGGTCCCCTAGGAGGATATAGGGGCATATTACCAAGCAATAGCGATAATTATCGCTATTGCTTAGTTAGAGACAAAATTTTACCGCTGAGCTGCGGCGATTTTTACCGCAGATAAACCTTGGTATTACCAAGGTTTATCGCAAATGCGATAAAAAACGGCCGCAATGCATGAATATCGCTGAAAAGTCAGCGATATTCATGCATTACCGAGCTAATGCTCTTAGCCATGTTATCCACCTCCCATTGGATAACATGGCTAAGAATTGCTCAGGGGCATGTGTTAGCTTTTGGAGATATTCGCGCTTAGCGCGAATATCTCCAAAAGTTGGTAATAGGAGATAGCGATGTTAGCGACTGTTTCCAGTCTCTAACATCTTGGCACGCCCACTTTGCATGTCATTAGTGATAAATATCACTGACATGCAAAGTGGGGCCCAAGATGGTCGCTATCTCCTACTAGCTGTCGCTAACTGGTGTTAGCGACAGCTAGGTAATAGGGAGATAATTTTATTTCCGCTTTCTTGGCTTGTAAAGCCAAAAAAGCGGAGATAAACCCCCTTGATAATATGCCCAGAATTGCTAAGATTCGATGACGAAAGGGACTATGAGGTCCGGGATGTCGTTGCAGAAGCTGGGTTGTAGTCTGCGTGGTCTGTATGCAAAGGTACCTCTGATGGTGCTCTTTCCGTCTATGTGTAGTTGAAAGTTGAGATGTTTCCTAATCAAGGATGGGATGTCCGGGGAGATCGTGCATCGGATGGTGTCCTTGTGGATTGGGGAAATTCCACCTCCGTGTTTGTTGGTCCTGTCTCGATGTGTTATTTAATATCATTCATGGGTGGAGATGGTGATGCCTGGTGTGGAGGTGCTGAAGCTATGGGAAGGGCACCTGGATATCAGGAATCGCTGAAGCTATCGGAAGGGCACCTGGACCTCGGGAATCGTTGAAGCTATAAGAAGGGCACCTGGACTCCTGAATCACTGAATCTATCGGAAGGGCACATGGATATCGGGAATTGCTGAAGCTATCGGAAGGGCACCTGGACATCAGTAATCGCTGAATCTATCGAAAGACACCTGGACATCGTGAATCGCTGAAGCTATCAGAAGGACATCGGGAATTGCTGAAGCTATGGGAAGGGCACTTGGACATGGTGAATCGCTGAAGCTTTGTTGATAGAGCATCCAACCTTACCAAGGATAGACTCATGGCATAATCTTTTTTGGTCAGCGTGACCAGAATACTACTTACCCCAGAAACTAAGCCCAGCACCTCACTGCAGAGCTTCAGAATGGAGTTGAGCCTTTCTCCTACTAAGACACTATTGACAGTTGTCCCCTTAGCTACCTTCCCCTCTGAAAATGTTCTCTCTGGAGGATGAGATTACTGCACCGCCTTCGTCTCTTGATCTAAACTTGCTGCTGCTACCCATAGCACCTACATCCTCTACCCAGGGCAAGAGTCGGGGGTACATGCAGGTACATGGCGTACCCCCACTCTTTTCACAGGGTGGGGGCTGTCCCCCCTGCCAGGAAGTTGGGCCCGAAAGAAGTATGCTGGATTTGTCCCCTGTAATCTTCAGACACTGGGACATGTTCATCAGTGCCTGTACGTTGTCTGCTTTCATTCCCAGCAGCAACGTGCAGCCAGCGAAGGAGCTTCTTTTTCACCTCCGGCTGAGCTGAAGTCAAGGGGCCATCCGGCCTCCTTTTGTTTGAATATCCTGACTGGAGGCGGCCTGGAACCTTACACTTAAATGTAAATGTCACGGAGGGGAAGCAAAGGCACAGGCTTGTTATTGAAGAACCGACCCCCAAAGACCCCTCCTCAAGGAAGGGTCTTTGAGGGTCAGCGGTGCAGAGCTCACCTTAATCTTCGGGTTCATCTGGACCTCCTAGAGGACCAGCAAATATTAAATCAGAGACGCGGGACACCAGCTGAAGGGAGAAGGAAGTTTATTACCTTAATAACTCAGAAGGGTCGTGTTGTACTTGGCCCGCAGGGCTGGTTCACCCCTGAACTTTTTGCCTTATGGGTGACCCTGTGTCAGTGATTTTTGGGTCTCTGCGCACTTTTCCCTGGGTCCCAGAGTGAAAGTGCGTGCGTGTAGCATGGCTGGCCTGCCCTCCCATAGGAATGCATGGGGAATGTGTGTGTCCCTGGTAGTTCCTGATGCGTGGGGAGTGCAGGCTCGAGTTTAGTATGTGTAAACTCGTGAGAGTGAATGCTGCGAGATGGTGTCTGCGGCATGTATGTGTCTAGAAGGGAAGTGCTACTTCTGGACATTGAGATATGTGTGCAGTGAGGGTGCTGGAGAGTGATTGGCTGGAGCTGGCTGGCATGCCAGGCTCCAGGAAGTCTGGATGGGTCTGCCCGGTGGTGAGTGGTCAGTGAGACAGTCACACAACAGATGTGTCAGTTGTTAGCCTCAGGGGGATTGTGTGTGAGTCCCCAGAAGTCCTGGAGTGCCAGGCAGTTGTTCCACCTAGGTTTTAGACCGGAGGTTGGATGGCCAGGTTCAGGATCAGCCTGACCTGAAGGGTAGGACGACTGTAACCAGTGTCCTGACCGGTTCTTCTTCGAGAGGAACTTCTCCAGGTGGGAGAAGGCAGACCTCTGGAAGGGGGTGCAGAGGGTGGGAGAGCCCACCTCTGTCCCCGGTGCAACCTGAGGGGTTAAACCCTAGGTTGGAATGGCGTTCTAGGTGTCCCCCTCGCACGGGGAGGAGGAACCCTAAAAGAAGAGGTAAGGGGAGGAGCGCCTTCCCTGAGACTCCTGGTCCACCTGAGGTTGTAGACCCTAGGCTGGAGAACCAGTGGCAGTCTAGCCCTGTCTTGCAGACAGGAGGAGTGGAGAGTGGCTACTATGTGCCAGGGGTTACTACCCCCCACTTCGTGAGTAGGCAAGAACCAGTGGGACCTGGGTGGCCTAGGGCCTGGTCCTGGCCGCGGACAGCTGAGGAGTACCAGTGGGGTAGCCCAGTTGGTCCTTACAGTAGCTTTAGAAGGAACCCTAGGGGTTCACCATGGCATAGAACAGGAGGAGGTCCCGGCAGTGGCGGGCCTGCGTCCGTGTTCTATCGCCCCAAGCAGGGAAGTCCATCACGGTGGTGATTGTTCTCCCCTGCGTTTTGGCTGGAAGGGGGTTGTGTTGTACTTGGCCCGCAGGGCTGGTTCACCCCTGAACTTTTTGCCTTATGGGTGACCCTGTGTCAGTGATTTTTGGGTCTCTGCGCACTTTTCCCTGGGTCCCAGAGTGAAAGTGCGTGCGTGTAGCATGGCTGGCCTGCCCTCCCATAGGAATGCATGGGGAATGTGTGTGTCCCTGGTAGTTCCTGATGCATGGGGAGTGCAGGCTCGAGTTTAGTATGTGTAAACTCGTGAGAGTGAATGCTGCGAGATGGTGTCTGCGGCATGTATGTGTCTAGAAGGGAAGTGCTACTTCTGGACATTGAGATATGTGTGCAGTGAGGGTGCTGGAGAGTGATTGGCTGGAGCTGGCTGGCATGCCAGGCTCCAGGAAGTCTGGATGGGTCTGCCCGGTGGTGAGTGGGAGATTAGCATGAGTGATGTGTGGGAGGAGTGTACCTGTGTCCCGGATGGGCTGGGTTTTCCCCACACAATGCTGGCTCCGCCCCCCTGTGGTGTGTCTAACGACCCTAGCCTCCCCAGTGAAAGAAATGGGTGGTTGGGCCATTAAGAGTGCTCCAAAGCCAGCTGAAACTGGTTTTCCCCCACCCTACACCTTGAAACAAAGGATTTGGTACTATAAGAAGGGGCTGTGTCCCCTTGGAAAAGGTTCTGCTTTTGGATCCTGCCAGAGGGGGCTGTTGCTGCTGCTGGGGCCAGGAGGACCGCCACTTGGGGTGTCTCCCTGCCTGGAGACCCAGTGTGCTGGCTCTGGCCCAGCCTTGCCCCCCTGCCTGCCTCCAGCCCCTGCTGGAGCTTGGTCCTGTCCTCCAGTGCTGGGGAGCACTGAGGACTCCTTGCCTGCAGCCTGAGAGCGCTGCTCTCTGCCCTTCAGCGCTGAGAGCGCTGAAATCGCCTGCCTAGCGCTTGGAAGTGCTGGATTTTGGCCCTAGCGCTGTGAGCGCTGTGTTTTCATCCTGTGGCGCTGGAGAGCGCCTACCCTTCGTTCTAGCGCCTTGAGAACACAGCCGGTGCCCACCCGGCATCTGATCGCCCTGTGTGGCGGTTTGACGGCGCGGGTGCCACCCCGCTCATTGCCGCTTTGTTTGCCCGTTTTTATTGGATTCACGAGAGAGCCCACTCCTCGGATCCTGGGAAGCCGCCTGCCTGCCTAAGAAGCGAGCCGCCGCGCTGCCCGCGGCGACCCGGAAGTGGTAAGCGGCCCGGCCAATCCCAGCGCGGCCCAGGAAAGGCCAACCGGAAGTCCCGCCTCCTCAGCCGAGCCGGGGAGGGAGAAGCTGCCGGCCGGGTCCCCGAGGCTCCCCGAGTGGAGAGGAGAGCCCCGGGACGAGGGGAAAGGAGCCCCGCGGCGAGAGGAGCCGCCCTGCAGCCCAGAGCCGGTGAGTGTTGCCAGAAGCGAGGGGAGGGGCGCCGGGACACGTTGTCGGTGTCCGCCCCCCCCCCCTGCCCCCCTCAGCAGCGCGACCTCGCGCCCTTGTGTATAGAGCCAGAGAGGCTCTTAGGGGGCATTTCTCGTCCTGAGTCCCCAGAGGGGGGACTCCAAGCGCCCCCACGTGTTCGAGGGTCCCCCGTGAGGGGCCCTGACGCCCGCATCATTGTTGAGGAGCCCGGAGAGGCTCCTGGGGGCCATTTTGTTCGTAGAGCCCAGCGAGGCTCCTACATTGGCCCCCCCATTTGCTCTTGAGCCCTGAGAGGCTCCCCCGCCCAGATGTCGTGTCACGAGCCCTGAGAGGCTCAGGGGCATAATTGTGGTACAGAGCCTAGTGAAGCTCTTGAGAGACAGTCAGTTGGGCAGAGCCTGCGAGGCTCCAGCGTTGACCCATTATTGATGATTCAGCTGCCCAGCACTTTGTGGGCAGCTGCCACGTTTAGGCCCTGACATTTGGACACAGAGACTGTCACAGGTGGTGACTTATCTGAGTTTGGCGCAATTGTGTGCTTTTACACCTCTGAATGTTAATGCATCATGTGTGTTGTTTTACACCCCTACAGGAATTGAGACATGTAGGTGGTTGTTTTTCTCCCTAGTACAGGTGGTGCTAGTGAGGTCCTATTACCAGTGATTACTGGCTGTATGCTCTACTTTTATATTGTGTGCTACACTGATTTTACTGTCTAAAGTGCTATTTCTGAAAGTATTATTTCTAAAAAAGTGCTGATACCCCTGACAGTGGTCCAAGTAGCCCTGTCCTGTGCAATATCCCTTGTAAATTCCGCCCGTGCCTGTTGGCACAGTGTAACAAGATGTGTGTTTTATCTGATGTATATTTATTATAATACAAAGGCTATTTTTACATAACCTTGTGTGGAGTTTCCTTTGTGGTGGGCCTTTGGTTGTTGTTGCTGGGGTGCGTGCGCAAATACTTAACTTACATCGCCTCCAAGTTTAGCCTTGCTGCTCGCGCCACGTTACCTAGAGGGTGAGTAGGGGTTATCTTGGCGTGTAACTCCCTTGCCCTGACTTGGGTGTGGTGGTCTCTGACTGACTTTGGCGAAAGCCCTGGCCAGCCGGGGATCCCATTTCCAACAGGTCGTCAGACAATTCTAAGGAGGCTGCTGCTTTACTCCGCAGCGCACAATCTTATATAATTGAAAGCATAAACCCCACCGAGCTAGCCAGTGAAATCAACATCTCAGGTAAACATTATTTACACACCATTCTCAGCATTCCCACTCAAGGCCCAGTTTGCTCACCATATCAGGTGAGTATTGTCCATGTATCGCTCTCAGCCATCCCACTCGAGGCCAGTTTGCATACCATGTGAAGTGGGGAGTGTCCATGTACTGATGTCAGCCTTCCTACTCGAGACCTGTTTTCACACCATATCAGAGTCCCATTGTTCAGTGACCAGTTCCAGACAGCCGCAAGCAATCCTTTGAAAACGGCTTTAGCCACAGGGTTAGGGTGGGGGCTGTCTCTGTGTGTGCGGGGCTGAGTGTTACAATCCGCCTGCCATATTCACTTGGTTTGGCAACGTAACTTAGGTTTGCAGGCCTCACAGGCCGAATTAGAAACTTACTGTTCAACAGTCCCTCCTTTTGCCATACCAAGACAACTATCTCAGTCTATTTCAATACTCATCCGGTCATCCACTTGTTGTTGGAGCATTATCCTCTCGTTCTGTTGGTGAGCATTAGTAGGCTTTAGGAGCATAGCAGAGACACAGAGGCCACAGAGCTCAGGGCCGCAATGAATACAAAGGCAGCAAGAGAGTATGATACCAATAATAATGCAGAGAAATATGAGGATCTTCCAGCCCCATGTAGACACCATGCCCCACAACCAGGAAGTGATAGACCATGTCCTATTATCCTCGTGTAGTTCAGAGGATATGATGTGCAACTTTTGGATGGCCTCATAAACTGTTTGAGCATAATCTGGAATATATACAGCAGCTGGTCCCGATCAATTTGCATACTCCTCTGCGATCTGCTAGGATGATATCCAGCACAAGTCTGTTCTGAAGTGTAACAAGGCGGTTCGCTTGGAGTTCTGCTGTAATATTACTCAGGGCCCCAAAGGTCACGTTGATGGTGGCCTCGACCACTCGGGTCAGGAGTTGGATGGCCCCACTATTCTTCATGGACCCCAGAAAGACAACCACTCTTTAGCCATGTCCGATAATATCAGTCAGTAGTGTCAGTCTGGTCCACCGCTGCTGCTCTCTTCTGGACATGGTGCATTGAACCCGCACTATATATGGGCGGGATGATGAAGGCCACGTAGCACCCCAGCCCTCAGGGAGCCAGGTGTACCATTGTCCCCGCATATGAAGTATGAGTTTGGGGTGGCTGTCACCAGAGGGGCATAAGTACTATTCAACTTAAACAGTGTTGAACAGCTGCTTGTTCCCACGATTGTGGTAACTGCTCCTTGAACACAGTATGGCGCTTGACGTCTATAGACGGCGATGGGGGCGGTGACCACATTGGTATTGTTAGTGTTGCAAAAATTGGACCACAACGTGTTTTCTTTTGCATAATTATGATATTTTTCCCGCTCCTCGCTATAGCCATAGACCCTACTTCCTGTCGGCCAGCATAGAGAAAGCAGAAGAATTCTGAGCTGAGTGGAGCCAGTGGAGCCTGCAAAGGTGTTGTATGCACGAACATTATGGAGTTCCCACCAGGCACGGCAAGAGCCGTTGTATGTAAATGGCAGAGGGAGGAACATTACAGCTCTACTGGCGGAGTGTGGAAGAAGGCCGCACACCCAGCAGTATGTGATGTGATGTGATGTGATAGCTCATTTGTACCACGCAACTATCGCTCCAAGGAGCATCTAGGCGCCCATGAGTGACCAAGAGATGTAAGATGGTCTAGCTGCTTAGTTTTCGCCAATCCAATTATTACACTAATGCTCTAACAGTGGTATCCTGTAACTTAAAAATCCAGGTTTTTAATTCTTTACGGAATTCTGTTTCTCTCTCTAGGGCCCTTAGGTGGGGTGGGAGAGTGTTCCATGCTTTCGAGCCCAACACTGACAATGACTTACCCCCTAACGTCCTAAGTCTAAACCCTGGGACCACCAACAGATTGGCGTTTGAGGAGCGCAAGGTTCGTGTTCGTATACCTAGATAACTTCTTCCGTAGATATGTTGGCCCTAAGGAGTGGACTGCTCTAAAGGTAATAATCAGTATCTTAAAGAGCACCCTTTTTTATTATTGGAAGCCAATGTAAGATTTTTAGTGCGTCCGTTGCGGACGATCTTTTCGGCCATTTCAGAACCAACCTGGCTGCTGCATGTTGCACCATCTGGAGTCTATGAGTGACCCCTGTAAAGACTGTTACAGTAGTCTATCCGTGATGTCACCAGGGCTACTGTAACAGTCTTTCTTGCCTCCAGTGGCAGCAAGTCAAAAAACTTCCAGAGTCCCTTTATGACACCGAAACATGTCCCTGCAACTTTTGATGCCTGTTGCTTAAACGACAGGGCGGAATCGAAGTTAACCCCCAGGTTACGGGCTGAGTCGGTGGTATGAGGTGGTATTTCTGCTTCCTCTGGCCACCATACTCTGGGGATAAAATCGTTTTTAGGGCCAATTGGCATGATCTCGGTCTTGCCCGTATTGCATTTAAGATGGTTTCTCCGCATCCAATCAAATGTAGCCGTTAGGCAACATTTGAGCTTTTCCTCCCAGACCTGATTTCCTCTATTCAGGGTCAGGATCAGTTGAGTATCGTCTGCATATGCCACCACATCAATGCCAAAAGACGATATCAACCTGATCAGAGGTGCGGTATAAACATTGAACAATGTCGGGCTCAGACTAGACCCTTGCGGCACTCCTGTCGTCAGCGGTTTCTCTTTGGAGTGAAATTCACCCAAGGTAACCACTTGTCTCCTGCCACTCAGGAAGTTCTTAATCCATTCTAGGACTGTACCTGTAATGCCAGATGTTATTAGCCGGTCGATCAAGATGACATGTGAGACCGTGTCGAAGGCCGCCGACAGATCTAAGAAAATCAAGACGGCCTTCTTGCCTTGGTCCAGAGCCAAACGGACGGTATCAGTAGTGAACAGGAGAGCCGACTCAGTTGAGTGTTGGGCTCTAAAGCCTGCCTGATTAGGGTGCCACGCTTCACTGTCTTCCAGTGTGATGTATTCCTATAGGTTCTGTATCGATCCCCCTATTCCTGACCCTATTCTGGTTAACAAACTAACAAGTTAACTAGCAGCCATCCCATGAGGCAGAAAATCCCCATGATGCAGGAACCGCCACACTACGGCACAGGAACGTGTTATCTGATTAGGTCATAACGCTTGCCATCTAATTAGACAAGCGATATTCCTCCAGCCCCTGATAAGGCATAGGGAGTTCTCAAAACAAATCAAACCTATGACAGACCTGGGAAAAACCCTGCGGCCATTGTTTTGATTTCACAGAGAACTTCAGCAAAAGAATGTGCTAACGACCAGGTCGTATGACATCCTTATTGACGTATCTATGTCCATCCTTACGTCAATCTCGGCACCTTAAAGGTATAAATATTACCGATATTGCCCTATGCAAACACACGCGGTGGTGACGAGGACGGAGCAGCCAGACTTGCCGAAGCCCAGAGCAGAGCAGACCCCGCTGGCGCAGCCCCGCCTTCTTGACGCGCTGAGAACGAGCAGCTGCCTATTTCTCCTGCCGAGAAATCCAGCTCCGGCGCTTCCGGGTAGCCCTCGCAGGCAGCCTGGAATATCGAGACCAGAGACGAGAGATACCATCCCTCATCCATCCTAGATTCCAGGTACAGAACTGAATAACCCCTCGCAGAGAATTCTTTAGTCAGTCACTTGGCAAAAACAAACTTAACTTAAACTGTAACTTTCTATTCCCGCCCACGTATTAGGCTTAGGTCAGGTACACGGGGTAGGCGTAGTTAGAAACACCAGTTGAGTACGATTAGTCAAATGTATATGTGTATGTAATATATTTTATTCATTTTAAACCTTCATATGGCTTAGAAACCATATCAATGTTTTTACAGTATTATTTTATACTTCTGCTTTTAATGTATGCACTTTACTTAACTATAAGTATTGCAATAATATCGATCCATTTCTCTTGTATGAGAAAAGAGACTGATCAATAAATAACATCTTTTATTGAACACGCCCGTCTCTTCCTTTTCTCTACAATCTGATGAGACTAAGAATGCACGTACTGACTGAGTAAAATAAATTGCCTTTTGTTCACACGACTCTCGAGATACACTCTTGATTAGGGGAGAGCAAAGTTGTCATGTTCTATGGTTGTCAGAAACTAAATCCCTTCTTGTCTATCCAGGGAGGTTCAACTCCTCCTTGCCTATTCGAGAAAGTTTCTAGTGAACTCTGAGCTAGCTGGCAAACCCAAAACTTTAAGTCTAATATCGACAGTAGTAGACCTAGGTAACGTCTGGTCTAGGCCTATACTATTGAAGGTATTATTCCAATGCGCAGAGCCTATTCGGATAATAGGAACTACACTACATGGCGCCCAACTCGTTTGGAAGGGCGATAAAACTAACGTAAGACATTTAGAGTAACTCAGTCGTGCTTTCTCACTCAGACCCCTTTTTCCCATAATACTCCAAAGACGTCTGGAGTGGGTGAAAGGTAATATCCTCCAAAACCTCGCAGGAGGAAACTCCTATGTATGGTTCTTGGTTTAGTCAACGTTGAAGGATAAACCGTTCCAAAATATTGTGCATCTAATCTTTGTTTCCATAAGAAACCTGATCTGCAAACAAACAAAATAACCTTCTGGACAGTACAATGTCAGACAGTGAAGGAGAAAGAGAGGCAGTTAGATTAGCAGCTGAAATAGCAGCAGCTGATACTGCACTGCAAGAAGCAGACCAGGATATAATACTCATCCCGGTCATCAAAAGGAAATCTATAACTTTAAAACTTATAGAAAATGGACTGACACCTAGAGGTGGTACAGTCATATTCGTAATTGAGGCACATGAATATCGGCAGACAGAGGTATACTATTCATGGATACATTTTCCAGCAGCAAATGCTGTAACAAAGTACTTCCACTATTACAAAATAGAGGAACCTCCTGAAATGTACACTCCTTTCGAGGAGGTGGAAGTACCACTTAAATTTCAAGAGCATTTGCTCTTATTTAATGGCGCCCTAAAACATAATAATCACATCACCAGGCTCGGTCCATTAGGTAGACCAGGAGCAACGTGGCCGGTCCTAGCCGGATACACACCACATCCAGACATCAATGGGATGTCTGCAGCAGAGCTGTTAACACAGCTAAAACAATTAATAAAAATACATAGACAATTAGTCCAATATGTGATGCGGACTTCAACAATTCAGCCAGCAATTAAAATTCCACAGCTGACCCCTCACCAGGGGAACACAAATAAAATTACACCACAGAACATACAGTCCTGCCTAGGTAAAGTACCAGCTAAACGGGAACAAATACCATTCTGGTTAGCACAAAAAATCACCCAAATAGAGGCGGTGTTTCCAGACACCACCCCGTTAGAAAAACACAGGATTCTGACTATCTGTCTTCCAATGGGAATCGCACCACACATTGAGGACTGTGACACTTGGGGTACAGTCTTTGCTTCCATCTACACAAAAACGCACGGTGTTCCATCCATTTCGGTAATACCAGATGTGCTAAAACAAATTCAAGATGAATATGGTCCAGAACCCGCTTTAACTCTTGGTATGAAATTACTAAAAGACTTCAAGCAGGTCTCGGCTATATTATTAGCCAACATAAAGGGAGAAGCAGCAAACGTGGCGATCCGCCAGAGGTTAAAGGAGACAGATATAGCAGACCAACCAGCTGAAATTGCCAGAATCATAGAAAAATCCTATGAGGAACTAGGTAGAGATAGTTTAGGTGGAATACCAGTAAAACCACAACTGATTGAAAGTCCTGAAAAAATATTTTTTAATAATAATTCAACATCACAGAAAAAGAGCTGGGATGGAAACAAACAATCCAATCCTAAAGAAAAGAAATTCTAGTCCAGAGGAAGGTCTCCTAGGCGAAGAGAAAAATCTCCGAACCAAAGACACAGGTCACCCCAGAGTGACCCCTCTGGGAAAAGATATAACCTTAGAAATAGGGATAATATAAAAAAGCCTGATAGATATCAAGACATTGATACACGTCCCTCTCAATCTTTTCAGACTTCCTCGCAGAAATCGGAAAGAAGAGGACGATCAGAACAAAGAGAAGAGCACGCCAAGTCCAAAGACAAGGAACCTGCTCATCTAAAAAAGAAATTACAATTTCCAAAAAAGAAGGTAGCCAGTATCAAGGTAGTTAACAATGCCGAGAATACTGAGGACACAACTGAAACACGGAGAATGGGCTCAGACAATGCTAGACAGCGCAGCAGAAGTGAGCATAGCTCGCAAAGTCCTTATGAATCATCTGGAGACAGTGGACACGAACGAATATCTTCAAGTGGAAACTGCAGACACCAGAGTTAGCAAACCTCACAAAATATATGAAATAACATTACGTATAGAAGGGGATAAGACTAGAAAAATAAGGGGACTATTTTGGGATAATCTCTCCAAGGGCTATGACATCCTTCTAGCTGAAAAAGACTGGCCACCAGAGTTTGTCAGGGAGTGCCCTCATGGCGAAGAAGTAATTATGCCTGCCTTCTCAAATCATATCCCAATTCATAAAAAATATACACTTGCTAGAAAGTGGGCAGTAGCTCTAGCTCCTGCTTTATATAAAAATCACGTAGGATGGGATGAGGACTCTCCTCCTCACAAAATCCAGTTAAAATCACAACCTACTGCACAGAGACAGTACCCAATTAAGCAAGAAGCTAAAAAACAGGTAAAAGAAATTCTAGATCAGCTAGAATACCAGGGGGTGATTGAAACTTGCACCTCACAAATGAACAACCCTTTGTTTCCGGTCTCCAAACCAGACAATTCATATCGTCTAGTTTTGGATTACCGACACCTTAACTCATGTTGCAAAACTTTTGCAGTGCAAAACTCGCACAGTGCTGCACTAATGAATAACATAGTGCGCAAAAAATACAAAACAACATTAGACATCTCTAATGGATTCTTTTGTCAAAACATAGCACCAGAGAGCAGATATTTGTCTGCATTCTCAATAAATGGCACTCAAAAACAATTCTGTCGGTTAGCCCAGGGGTACAAGAATAGCCCAGGGGTATTCTCAGCGAGAGTAACAGAATTACTACAAACATATGACGACGAAGCATTATCGTATGTCGACGACATATACTTAACAGATGATGACTTTGAGACTCACTTGAAGAGAGTGAACACCATAATACTTGGGTTCGCAGCAGAGGGTTACAAATTCAACTTTAAAAAATCCAGAATTGCCCATCTGACAGTCCTGTTCTTAGGATATGAATTATCAAGTGAAGGCAAAAGCCTGGCTGACAATTTTCTAGAAAAATGTGCCGTACTCCAAGCACCTAGAACACTAAAAAACCTACAGTCAATTCTAGGCTTCCTAAATTTCGGAAGAACATACATTGCAAATTACGCAGAAAGGGTCAAACCCCTTTATGATCTAATAGAACCAGATTTTAAAAGAACCAATTGGATTCAAATACACACAGAAATTTTGAGATCCTTACAAACAGACATGTTAATTAAAACAAAATTAGAAACACGTGATAACACACGCAATCTTGTGATTCGAGTCATCCCAGGAAGATGCGGATTCACATACCTGACCTCTAATGAGGGAGAAAAGGTACCAATTGCATTCAAATCACACTTGTACACAGAAGCTGAAAAGAAATTCAGCATTAAAGAAAACATTGTTCATGCAGTTCAAACCGCAATAGCTAGAGAAAAAGATCAAGCTGACGGTAGACGTATCACAGTAAGAACAGCAGAATCAGCCTTTGAGGCATTAACAACACCGTGTAATTTACCAACAACAACATTGAATCCGGAATGGATACAATGGGTGAATTCAATTACAACGGACAAAGTATACTACTACTTTGATCCAGAACTAGAGGAACTAAAAAATCTAGAATATGAAAGAACATTCCCTCTGCCAATCGACATTCTGCCCTTACGACAATACGCTTGTGTAATCTATACAGACGGACATGCTCAACCCTCCGTTTGGGGAGATCAAGCATACAACCCCACATGTGAGATTACAAAAGAAGTGTGGCGCGGAGGTAAACTAAAACCTCTATTAACAAAAACACACTCAGTAGAAACTAATTCAGAACAACAGACTGAAATAATAGCATTGAAAATGGCGCTAGATAATGCGGATCGCGAATTCCCGACACTTATAGTGTCAGATTCATATTACTGCGTCAAATCATATAACAACGATTTGCAGACATGGATTCAAAACGGTTACAAAGATGACACAGATGCAACAATAAAGCAGAAACTGCTTTGGGAACAAATAGCTCTTTTACAAAAAGAACTACCAAAGACTCACGTGACACACTCACTGAGTCATCAGCGTGATGGCGTTCACGTTGCAGGGAATTCATTGGCTGAGACAGCCACAGCGGTAGCAACTAATTCGGCTTCCGTAGTTCGAAAAAGCGTACAGTGAAGTATATTGACGGTGAAACAGTGCTGGCGGTGAAAACGTCATTAAAAGGCGACTGCTCAGCGCTACCGATCAACTATCCACTCAATTATACATACATAATCGATGCAAACTCCGTCCCTTTTGCTCGAATCCCTGGAGTGGGGGATAGAGTGATTCCAAACATGGACAGGAGAAACTTGTTAATCGCAGACGCACATATGGGCGAGGGTCTTAGACACCTCAAACTGAAAGATTCTCTGGAAGAATTACAATCAAGGTACTGGTGGCCAGGCATGAGCCTGCATCATACCATGTTTGTAAAAAACTGCCCAAACTGCAACAGGAATCGCAGTGGTGAGAGAAACGGTGTAATACCGTGTCGTTTCACTCCAGAAAAAATCAACAGTAAAAAGCAAGGCTTGCGATTAACATATACAGGCTAGTTTCCACTTATAATGTAGATCACCAGCACTCGGCTGACGTCTGGACTGTTATACAAAGATTTGCGAGTCTAAATGGCATATACGCTAAGAGCATGCTACGTTTGACCATTGTTTTCACTCTAGCCCTCCAGCCTGAGGGGAAACATGGCCAAATGAGCATAGCACAGCGGGAATCTTCTCACTTCCTTCCTGAGGGATACGGGATGGTGTAAAGAAAAAACCAAGGCATAAAGTAATCTATAACGGAAAGGATATTAGGTTCGGGAGCTGGGTGGGTCAAACATCTAATAAGTGTCCAACGTAGTCTAAATAACTTGCCAAGAAATTCTCTGAAGGGATTCAGTCCGTACGAATTATTATTTGGAACTAGGATGTTAATCTCTGACCTTGACAGTCAAACTTCAGTGGTGAAGGAAAAAAGCTTTGATATCAAAGACCGTTTGGCTATTTTGCAGGACTTAAATGAAACAAGAAAAGACCTGAGCAACATAAAGTTGAAACAACAGCCAACAACCACTGAAGAACCACCACCTGTCCCAGCAAGACCTGTCTGGATTCCAAAAGTCGGGGATCTAGTCAGAGAAAAGATCGCGGTAAAGAAGGAATTTGGGCCTTCTTACAGAAAAGCAGTGCCTGTCTTGTCTGTCAACGGGACAAGATCAGTTGTACTACCGCCGCTTGCTGGTAAAAAGGAGAACCGAGTTGTATCCATCGACCTGGTAAAACCACAATCATGTGGCCGATAACAAATAGTAGGCCAAGTGGACTCCCCATAAGTAGCAGAACACCAAGGTTTGCTACCAGTACAGAGGTCCTAACAAAGAGGCTAATCACATTCGAAACGCCTACAGAAGAACAACAAGGACTATGCAACAATGCAATGGAACTTAGACCTCTGAAAACCCAAATAAAAACATTTAGCAGAGACACACCAATCTACAATGAAGTACCAAATGCTAATGCAAGGAACATTAATCCTGAAGCAATTGGAACAATTGACAGAACTGCATCCGGCTACTTCATAAACTTCGATGATTCCTCTGAAGGCTTCAGTGAATCAAAGACACAGCCATCATCAAAAACCTTTAAAGATAAAGCTAAAGAACTTTTGAAAAAACTGAAAGAAACATATCTAATTTCTCCATGGATCGAATTTTGGGTGGGTTTTGGTGCATTTATCCTCATACTTTGGCTCTTCATGATACTAACTTTGGGACCCTTCATTGAGGGAAAATATGCTAAAATGGACACAGCAAGTCAGAAAATCAACTTGATCCTCAAACCACACACATCTTCACACGTCGAGAAAAGAGAACTTTCTTCAGTCAACTTCACAGCTAATCCTATACCGGGTGGGGTAGCATGGGACAACACTGACTACGAAATCTATGGTCCGGTTGAAATCCTGAAATATCCACACCAAATTAAGATCTCATTGAGTGACTTTGTAAAACCAAGCTCATTTGCTGATGATTGGGACTTCGAAAGCATTAATAATATGATGTCTGACTTAGTAATGTCTGCTAAATTTACCAAACATGATTATTTGCAGGGTTCTACAAATTATGATAGTATGTATTGCTACAACCACTATGGTAACCATTTTCTACATAGATCTGCACAACCTAGAAATGTTTTAAATTATAATCAATGGGAACATTGTGCAACCCCTCCAAAAGGAAGCTCAAGAACCGTTTACGACAAATATTCATACTTTTCAGGTTTTACCATAAGTAATGCTGAAACATTTTATTTCAAATTGTCAAATAAGACAGGGACGAAGACCATGATAACAAACACGAAATTTATGTATTCAGACTCATTCTTTGAACAAATGAATACTTTTGGTTTTGATTATTGGGACAAAAATGTTGAATTGAAAAGTGTTTGGGGTACAAAAGAATGGCAAGTACAGGGTATAGAATCTTTGTTTAGAGCCTGCATGATCCCAGAACAAATTATATTTTTAAATGACACTGTTCAACAAACTACCTGTCTTGGCCTAGCCAAAATCAAAGACTTAAATAAACCGTCTATTCCAAAACCAACAATGAACAGCAATAGCTCTACAGATGAAGAGATAGACGTAAATTATGTATTAAACCAAAACAGAACACATCCAGATTGGAAACAGTGGTTGATCTGGCCCACAGATACTAATAACTGTCAAGACAGATTCCTGAACAAAACACAGGGGTTCAAAATGACCAGGCCAGACCCTAGATATCCCCAAAGACATCACCCAGGGATAATAACCACCTACAGTGTGGGCAAATTATGCCTTCAGTGGCTACAAACTTCCACACTGGCAGAAATTAAGCAACACCTAACTTTACTTACTGATGGTGCTGACTTGCGTGATTTCACTATGGGACCACGCAAACAGCGTCAAAAGCGTTTCATAGCAGCCTCTGTATATGCAGCATACAATGAGGCCTGGAAGGTTACTCAAATTGAGACAGCAGAAAGGATACGGGAAATTGACCGTATTAATTTGGAAAAATCACTTTCTGTAGTGGACAATGGGTTAATGACTCTGTCCTCCAGAATTTTTTCTTTGGACAGCATTGTGTCTTCAGCAATCGACATATTATCGCAAGACTTACTGTTATTACAACACGGTCAGTCTCAATTGCGTTCTATTGTACAGCTTGGCTGGAGGTTACAAAATCTGCGTTCAGGCTATGTGCCTTGGCGTCTAATCAACACAACGTCACTATTCTATATCTTTAACAAATCAGACAAATCAGTATGGCACAGAAGGGGGCTGATTATACAATCCTGAGCATTGAGAAACTTGAGAGATTACCAGTGACAATGTCAGAACGACCTGTCAGTGAATGGATAATACATGGGATAATTAATATTCCTATATCAACCTTCAGGTTTCAATACTGCCAAAAATATATACAGGCTGGCATGTATGAAAAATTAGGAAAAGGGTACATTAAAACAACATGGAACTTGCCCTATTCACATGCATGTGTCAGTAATAAAGGACAGAAAGTGTTTCTTAGTGGCAATAATTGTGCGATGTCACTAAGCGGTACACTTCTGTGTAACGGAATTAGATTGCATGGAGCCTGTGAAGGGAACTCAAATAACCTTTCATGTCACCAGCAAGGCGCACCTGCAACAGAGATAGAACCATTCTTTCAAAGACTCTATAATGGGAGTTACATTCTAATTGTAGACCGCAGATGTTGTAGTCTTATGCCCGGGACTCCTTATCTCGTAACTACGACTGCGAAGGTCAAGTGCTGTGGACACTCATTGTTCCCCAGCTCCTTTCCAGACAGGGAGGCAAGGGCATGGCCCCACTTGAAAATTACTTCTATTCGAATAGATACTTTAAGCAGAATGAAAACAGTGCTTCTTCAGACGCCGACAAGGCTCACGTCATCAAAAGAAACGTATGATCTCCAAGTCGCAAGGACGACTGCAGAGATACATTCATTGTTATCAACTAATTCCCCCATACATTTCGCAGAAATCCTGAATGAAATCTTAAATATTTCTGATACCAGTGGAGTCTCAAAGGTATTTAAGACAGTATTTTCGATGGCATTAACACCATTCAAAGCCATACTGGGTATTTTTCCAGATTTCGTCCATTCGATTTTTGGCGGACTTCCCCTGATCTTGGGACTAATTGCAGGAATCCTATTCCTAGTCCTTATATTTCGTTATGGCAAACCATGTCACAGACAGAACACCTGCGACAAGGGAAGAAACAATCCTAGCCATTGGATACCGGGACCGGATATCAAAAATCCTGGGACTATCCCGGCTTAGAGACCTGAACATGACTTGGTTTCTATCATTTCGACCAATGTGGCAACGATGTGTTTTACCTGTATTAAGGTGCCTGCTATGCGGAGAAGAATGCGTGTTAGACACCTGTCTGACGCTACAATCGGATGCGCCAATGGATGCAGAAAAATTGTTGAGTCCAACAAAGGCTCATGCTCTGTGCTGCCCTCAACGGCTACCAATCCTGATGACGGCATTCGTGGAAGCTTCACCACTACGATTAAGGGGTAGTGAAGTTCAAGATGAAAGCAGCATCGATCAGGTACGACCTTCTGTCAGCAATCCAAATCAGAATGTCAATGGAGACAATCATGCGCACGAATGCATGGTTACACCTATTTCCGAGTTAGTGGAACTCTCCCAGGAAGCTGTTGACAACTTTTTCGAGAGTCTAAATGATATGATGTTCTCACCAGAGCAGAAATAGAGACTTTTGAGCAAGCTCGTACACGGCGTTCCCTGAATTTGGCCTTCAACTAGAAAAGCAAAATACCATGAACAATTTTTCCTCCAGTTCACGGACAGCAATTTTTTCAGCAGCCCCAAAATATTTTTGGCATATTTTTCAGGACACTATCTTCTGCTTAAAGTAAGAACTATTCTTAGAGAACTAAAATTTCTCATTTTAGATAGCTTATAGACATTAGCTGCCCGCTGGTATGTTCATAAATATTTTATTCTGTGATGAAATGGTCTCGAACTTTTTTTCTGTATTAAGAGCCATTTCATGTGTAAATTTTCATATACAAAATAGCAATAATGTATACAAATGCGTGATTACTTTAGCATTATTCTAAAGCTTGAGTGCATACTATACATATGACTGCATTTTTTCCATATATTTGATAATTTCAAAATGCATTTATGTATTTTGGGGTGGTAAGGTATACACAATACTCTATAGTATGTTTTACTATGCATAGATTAGTAAATATGTCCATAGTTAGCGTGGAGTGGGTGTGATGTATTCCTATAGGTTCTGTATCGATCCCTCTATTCCTGACCCTATTCTGGTTAACAAACTAACAAGTTAACTAGCAGCCATCCCATGAGGCAGAAAACCCCCATGATGCAGGAACCGCCACACTACGGCACAGGAACGTGTTATCTGATTAGGTCATAACGCTTGCCATCTAATTAGACAAGCGATATTCCTCCAGCCCCTGATAAGGCATACGGAGTTCTCAAAACAAATCAAACCTATGACAGACCTGGGAAAAACCCTGCGGCCATTGTTTTGATTTCACCGAGAACTTCAGCAAAAGAATGTGCTAACGACCTGGTCGTATGACATCCTTATTGACGTATCTATGTCCATCCTTACGTCAATCTCGGCACCTTAAAGGTATAAATATTACCGATATTGCCCTATGCAAACACACGCGGTGGTGACGAGGACGGAGCAGCCAGACTTGCCGAAGCCCAGAGCAGAGCAGACCCCGCTGGCGCAGCCCCGCCTTCTTGACGTGCTGAGAACGAGCAGCTGCCTATTTCTCCTGCCGAGAAATCCAGCTCCGGCGCTTCCGGGTAGCCCTCGCAGGCAGCCTGGAATATCGAGACCAGAGACGAGAGATACCATCCCTCATCCATCCTAGATTCCAGGTACAGAACTGAATAACCCCTCGCAGAGAATTCTTTAGTCAGTCACTTGGCAAAACAAACTTAACTTAAACTGTAACTTTCTATTCCCGCCCACGTATTAGGCTTAGGTCAGGTACACGGGGTAGGCGTAGTTAGAAACACCAGTTGAGTACGATTAGTCAAATGTATATGTGTATGTAATATATTTTATTCATTTTAAACCTTCATATGGCTTAGAAACCATATCAATGTTTTTACAGTATTATTTTATACTTCTGCTTTTAATGTATGCACTTTACTTAACTATAAGTATTGCAATAATATCGATCCATTTCTCTTGTATGAGAAAAGAGACTGATCAATAAATAACATCTTTTATTGAACACGCCCGTCTCTTCCTTTTCTCTACAATCTGATGAGACTAAGAATGCACGTACTGACTGAGTAAAATAAATTGCCTTTTGTTCACACGACTCTCGAGATACACTCTTGATTAGGGGAGAGCAAAGTTGTCATGTTCTATGGTTGTCAGAAACTAAATCCCTTCTTGTCTATCCAGGGAGGTTCAACTCCTCCTTGCCTATTCGAGAAAGTTTCTAGTGAACTCTGAGCTAGCTGGCAAACCCAAAACTTTAAGTCTAATATCGACAGTAGTAGACCTAGTTAACGTCTGGTCTAGGCCTATACTATTGAAGGTATTATTCCAATGCGCAGAGCCTATTGGGATAATAGGAACTACACTACACCAGGAACTTGGTAAACTGTTTGTTACCCAATGACTCTGTGATTTTACACAATACTGGGAGTAATGAGATTGGCCTTAGATTGGATAGGGTGGTAGGATCGGGGAGTTGTTTTTTTTGCAACGGCTTAACTGCCGCTAATTTCCATTCTGGGGGGATATTGGCTGTCGCCAATGAGGTGTTTACGATTTCATTGATACTGGATTGGCTACCTCCACAATCAAGTGTAGGAGCCTAGGAGGGCATGGGTCAAAAGGTGAGCCCGACTTCGCAGCCAATATTACCCGATGTGTCTCATCAAGACTAATTGGCTTGAAGGTCGCCAGCTGATCTGCAGCCTGGCCACCCTTCCTCTTCCTGTTCCCCTCTCCTCACTCTATAGCAGGGATTGTGAAATCCTTCATGAGTCCTTGTACTTTTTCCTCGAAAAAATCTGCGATAGTGTCACAGAGACTCTCCGAGGGCGGGATTTCCTGCACTAAAAATTTGGGCTTATTAAAATCGTTTACGATCTTAAAAATGGCTTTATGCTTGTTATTGGCCGTTTCTATCGCTGCTATGTAGAAACTCTTTTTCGCCTGTTTGATCAGTGCATGGTATGCGCTCTTAACTAATTTATATTTACCACGCTCCACACTGCAGTAGCTTTTCCGCCACCTACGCTCAGCTATCCGTAGTTCCCCTTGTTTGTCTTTGAGCACTCGGTCATACCACGGGGCTGATTTCCTCCTTTGACCAGGCCTTGTTCTACTTCTCCCGTGCCCTGCCATGCCTTTCAGTTCCGTCATCCATTCCCTGAAAGTATTATTGTCCGTATCTGGCAGTCCTATCAAATGAGGCCTACTCTCCCTTGCCATCCTTGTCAATTCTGGGTGACCCATCGCAGCTTTCCATTCCTCCTGTCCAGCCTGATGGCATGTTTCCATTTTCTTGCCTTTTCTTGTACCTTCTAAGGGTACAGTAAAATGTACCAACGCATGATCTGTCCAAGTTTGGGGCATGGGATGGTTGGTATTAAGTGTAATGAGGTTGGTGGCAATACAATCAATAGCATGGCCTGCTTCATGAGTGGCCTGTGTAGTACAAATGGCTAACCCTAACACATCCATGGTGTCCCTAAAAGAAACTGCTGACGTATCTCTGGGAGACTCTAGATGGATGTTAACGTCCCCTAACATCGTAAAATTTGAGAACCTAAGTGCCAGAGGACTCAGAACCTCCCCAATACTCTCAAGGAAGCCCTTGCAGGGGCCTGGGGGGCGATATATCAATGCCCCGGCAAAAGTGAAGGTGTCGCTGATCTTAATACGAAAACCCATCCCTTCTGCTTCCTTCAGATCTTGAAGTTCGACCACCGAGCATTTGAGTAGGTCCTTATAAATAATGGCCACTCCTCCCCCCCCGTTTTTTTCTCTGTCCGCCCTTTGTATGCAATATCCTGGTGGCAGCGCATGCACCAAGTCAGGGGTGTACCATGGTTTAAGCCATGTTTCAGTTAAGAATAAGCAGTCTAAATTATCATCAGTTAATAGATCATAAATGTGCTGAGCATGTTTGGGCAAGGATCTAACATTTATTAGACCTGCCTTTAGGATATTTGTCCCTGTCGTAAGTGCAGAAATTTGCGACCAGGAAAAGGTTTTCCGGCATCCCCGGCAACTCACCGGGCCCTTCCAGAGGGAAAAGTCGAATTTATGCCCGCAGCTTCGAGATTCGGACCGTAATACCAATAGTTCTTGCCTATTATATCCCTTGGTATTCACGGTGCCGGCAGCCCCTCTGCCCTAGGCGCGACTAGAGCACGGACGGGCGCAGACGGGCTTACCTTTGGCGCACCTTCGGCGTGCCATTGGTGCGCCCGCTGCGCGCGTCCGCTGCGCGTCGTTTCCATAAGTGCTTTAAATAGAAGGCTGGGCTCGGTCCTGTCCAGCAACTGGACCGCCAACCTCCGCCAAGATGGCCGCCTCTAGTGTGCCCCAGGAAGTGAGGATCTCACTTCCTCTCTGCCGTGCTGTCTCCCTCCACAACAAACTGCACTTGCAGTGGAGGAACAGGGAGCAATGCGGCTATTGGTGATGGTACAGGAACAGGATATGCACAACCACAATTTTCAGGTAATTATTTTAAAAACCGAAGTGTGAGAATTAAAACAAATACAATTTAGTCAAGCGTGCAGGCTGCCAGGAATCTTACTCATTCGAGCAGCGCGATACACACTATACCCCTGTTACAGCTTGCAAAGCCTCGTAATCGGTCAAGCTTGCAACAAAGCAGCAGCGATTCTGCTCGCGTCTTGCTGCCCGTCCTGGAGTTCTGGACTTTTTTGGTTCTGTCCAGAGGTGTCAGGGATAACACCCGAAGACCCCGGAGTTCTACCTGTCTCGGTGCACAAACAAACAGAAACACGGGCTTCTCGATGGTGGCGTCAAAGACCAAAGGTTTATTACTGCAGGGACACAGAAGTCACAGAAACTGCACACGGGCAGTGTCTAGGAGCCTGTTCAATTTGTACAAAGAGGATTACTCCTTAAATACTAAATATTCTGCTCAGGGCAAATTCTTTACATGTTACCACAGTTCTAAACATTCGTGTCTTAAACAATAAATATTTGGCGTTGCACAGGAATCGTCAACAGTATCTGATGTCAAAACATTACGAATGAGGGGTTCCCACTATTCCATCATAATCCCATGTCAATTTCTCATTCAAGACCCGGACCGCCTCATCGTAAATTTCGTTACCTCCCCCTAATAAAGGCCCAGAAGGAAAGGAGCAGAGTCAGGTGCAGAAGATAGAACAGTAGGATAAGAGATGTTTGTGGGTTGTAAATGGGCAAGGCTACCAGCTTCGGCTGCCTAATCATGATCAGGCCAACGAACACAAGAACCAGTATAGCAGGACTGGCCTCAGGCTGGGGAGGCAGCTCTTGCCGAGTCATGCTGCCACAGCGTTGCTGGCCTAAGGTGCACGTGTCACTAGCAAGGTGAATCGCCGGTTAAAGCCTACGTGTCCTTAATTGAGAAGAGGTCATTGCGTGTCCATTGACTATGTGAGGGCAAGGAATACAAAATGGCTTCCGTGTTCTAAGATGGATGCCACGGGTAGATCAGAAATGTGTTTGTAACAGGAGTGCTCTTGCTCGTAGCATAGCGAAAACGCCAGGATATACTAAATGGATCATTTGCGGTTCACTGATACCAAAATTATGTATTTGCGACAATGTTACAAACACGGGTTAAAACCGTCACGGAAACTCAGACCCTCCTTTTGCCCTTACATAGGCAATTACTCAGTCTATGTCAGAGTCTAATTCTATGCTCATTAGGTCAGTGACATGTTGTTGCACCATCATCCTGTCTCGTACCTTTTCTCCAAATGCAGGTGGTTTTCTGAAACAGGTAGCAGCACAGAGACTACACAAAGCGGGACCACATTGGATAATAAGGCAGCACGAGAACAGAAATACTAGGATGACGCCAATGACCATCAGGACCTTCCATCCCCACGCTGATACCAGAGTCCAAAACCACTCCATGAAGGACCAGTTTCCCTTTTCTACGTGTATAGAGTCGGAAATCTTGTGTAGCTTAGAGATCGCTTCATAGACAGTTGGAGCATTATTGGGAATAAAAACACAGCAGCTCGATTGGATCATTCTGCATACCCCACCTCGGTCTGCAAGTATCACGTCTAGAACCATTCGGTTCTGTAATGTCATGAGACGATCCGCCTGAAGCTCAGCTGTTAAGTTACTAAGGGCACCTGCAGTTTCTGTAATAGTAGATTCAACTACCCGTGTTAGTTGACGTAGATTTCTACTATTGGCCATAGGCCCCCAAAACGGAAGGAAACCTTTGAAGAAGTCTCCAGCTTCCTGACCAGCGGTATCTTCCTTGCTGAAGACACCTCTTGCTACTCTGGTCTTGTGATAATCTGAGGAAGCAGTGTATGTCGGAGGTAACAATCGAGCAATATAACATGAACCTGAAAAGTCAGCAGGCAGCCATGTATATGCTCTGTCCTGACAGATGAAGTAGGTACCCCTAGCAGTCAGAAAGGCAGGGGAGGAGTTAGACGGAAATACGTAAGTCTCAACGCACTCACTCCTCCCTAGCTGAGCTCTCGGATTTCTCCCATTTCCTTGCAAACAGACTTGACCTTGGTGAGGCACGACCCAGACTGGAGTGGAGCTTTTACGTTTACTTTCTCCCAAACTAAGACGATACTCTGTAGAATTCCAACTCAAATACACCCGTAATTCATCTCTAGGGTAGGATAAGGTATTATTGACATCTTTAATCATGTCAATGATTCCCTGAACTAAAGCTTTATTGGCAGAATTGTATTTAGTGGAACGTGGTGGACGCGGAGGATAGGTCTCAAGGGCATAGGAAAAAATGGTTTGAAAGGCCTGAAATGATCCATTATAGCTAAAAGGCAAGACCAGATAGGGGATGCCTTTATCCATAGTGTGGGGTATCAGGCCACACACCCAGCAGTCTGTTGTGTTAAGTACCAGTTGGTGTTGATGCAAGAGCTGTACAAATGTATTGTTAATAAATTCAGAGCGTCGAGCTTGTTCGTGTTCAGGAAATGAGTGAAAAGAATGCATAGAAGAAACCGTAGAAGTAGTAGGATCAAGGGGAGGTACTGTAGTTACTGGCATGAAAATCAAATGTATGCCAAAGATGATTCCACCCACCAACGTTATCAAAACAATTATAAATGTAACTGCACATTGCATTAGAAAGCATTTGCTGTGAAGTATTCTGTACAGTCTATTTCTGCGAACATAAATTACATTCTTTCTTTGCAGCTCAGGAAGCTCCATCTTCTACAATCCGCTCGTGACCACTGATGATGTGTACGTAGATGAAAATGCCTCTATCAGCCCTGGGAGTTCCCAGAACTAACAGAAAGATCGACCTTGTGTCTGACCCCCGCAGATTCAACTAGGCACACAGCCACGACCCTACGGCTACCCAGACGGCAAGGCAAAATTTAAAACAACAAAATAATAGCAAACTTCCTGGCTGGAGGCAAGGTACCAAAAATCAAACATGTAAAATGGGCAGTTTCCTGCTTTATTTGTCCATATTGCGAGAACGTAAGTTGTATCTCAGTTTTGCAGGAGCTGTCTGATCTGGAAACAATGTATTTTCAGCCGACGTTGCAATGTTCACGTTTGCAGATGGCAAATGTTCTTTTGGTGCCGATGGCAAATGTTCAGGGTTCAAAAGAGCAGTTTCAGGAGGAGAGTCAGAATTTGGTGAATCAGTGATCAGTTCTGCATCGCTGAAAGGTATGAACCTGGGGACTTGTTCTGTTTCAGAGGTACCGATTCCTTTCTTTACCCAGTTGTCGTAAGGAAGTGGCAGAGGCACACGTTTGACGTGTGTCGTATGGATCCAGTTCTTCCTTCCGGCCACACGAATAGCAGTTCTCGTTGCTAGTAAGACTTGGAACGGGCCAATGAATCTGGGCTGAAGATTTTTCGTTCTTGCAAAATTTCTAATGACCACCTGGTCACCCGGTTTCAGCTGATGGCCTGGACTCTCCGGTGGCTTTGGCAATGCATCGAAAACCTGTTGGTGAATAAGACTCAATTTAGCAGTCAAGTCGAAAAGGTAATCAATTAACATTGGGTATTCCAGCTGCTTAAATTCTTTCGGTCTTGGTACCCCCCAAACATTTGCAGGACGACCAAAAACTATTTCATATGGACTAAGCCCTACTCTAGAATGTACAGTTGCTCTTGTTGATAACAAAGCCAAAGGCAGTGCGTCTGGCCAGGGCAAACCCGTGGACGCTTGTATCTTAGCAAGTTTCAGTTTAAGGGTGCCATTGTAACCCTCGACTAAACCCGCGGACTGGGGATGATTCGCACTATGAAACTTCTGTCTTATTCCTAAACCGGAACACACACTCTGCATAACTTTCCCTACGAACTCACTTCCGTTATCTGACCATACAATCCGTGGCATTCCGTATCTGGGGAAGTATTCTTTAAGAAGAATTTTGGCAGTGGATAAGGCAGTATTGTCCTTCAGTGGGTATGCTTCGATCCATCTGGAGAAAGCACAAACTACCACTAGGACGTATTTCAGATTATTGCAACGATCCATGTGAATGAAGTCTAACTGAATTACTTCAAAGGGGCAGGAAGGAGGAGCGAAGTGACCTGTAGGTGTGGGGATTCCCTTGCCAGGATTATGCATCAAGCATACCATACAATTTCTCACCACTCTCTCTGCACACTTACTAATCCCATCATTCTTCCAGACTGGAGCCAACATCTTACAAATCCCTTTTGAGCTGATGTGCGCTGCTCCATGTGCCATCGTTACTACTGCAAGCACATACGCATCAGGCAACATCCAACGCTGTTGTTCCGACAAATCAATCCAACACCCACTCGAGTCCAACTTACCCGTGCTCTCTTTCCATGCAAGTTTTTCCTCCTCAGTCGCCTCTTTCTGAATTTCTTTCACGCTTTCCACTGTGTCTTCACACATTCCAGACTCAGAAATCCATCTTGCAGACGTTGCAACATACATTCTACTCATCATATTTCTAGCTGTCTGTTTTGCAGTCTCATCGGCAAAAGCATTCCCACGACCAACATCATCCGTGATTGCTTTATGAGCACTGCATTTCACAATCGCAACTTCAGTCGGCAAGGTTAGAGATTCCAATAAGTCATTAACTAGCTGACCATGTTGAATCTTAGTCCCATGGGATGTAATGAAACCTCTCTCTTTCCACAAGCGGCCAAAACTATGGGCCACGCCGAACGCGTACTGACTATCTGTGAACACATTCACTCTCTTTCCCTTAGCTAAAACGCACGCTCTTGTTAGCGCGATCAATTCTGCAGCCTGGGCAGAATTCTGACTCACTCTTGCAGTCTCCACAATCGTACTCAAGGTCGTTACTGCATAAGCAGCAGTCACGTCACCATTCTCCAATTTGAAGCAAGACCCATCAACATACAACGTGCCATCTGGATCTGATAATGGAGTGTCTTTTAAATCAATTCGTCCTTTTGTTTCTTCCTCAGTTTTGAAACAACAGTCGTGTGGTTCGGAATCACTCGACTCTTGACTAGTCGGCAACAATGTTGCTGGATTCAATACATTGCATCTTTTGATCTGAATATGACTAGCTAACAGTGTCAGTTCATAACCTGATAATCTAGCACTGGTAAGGTGCTGCGTCTTGGTTCGGTTCATGAGTGTATCCACAGCATGAGGAACCATAACCACTAGCATGTTGTTCATTACTAAACCAGCAGATTGTCGAATGGAGGCTGCAGCTGCGGCTGTAACTCTCAAGCAACTAGGCAACGCTCTAGCTACCGGATCTAATGTTGATGAGAAATACGCACAAGGGCGTTGTTTATCACCAAATTTCTGTGTCAACACACTCAACGCGCAACCTTCTCTCTCATGGACATAGAGCGTGAAAGGCTTACTGTAATCGGGTGTACCCAATACAGGAGCTGAACACAGTGCATTTCGTAACTCAGAAAAACTCTCCTGACATTCGGCAGACCATGGCACTGGACTCGGAACATTTTTCCCAGTCAAAGCTACCAATGGTTTTGCTAAAAGAGAAAAATTTGGGATCCATTGCCTACAATATGAGGTAATACCTAAAAAGGCACGTACTTCTCTCTGTGTGCTAGGAACATTCATTTGTGTAATTGCTTTTATTCTCTCTGGGGTCAACTTCCTTCCCTCCTTTGACAAGAGATGACCTAGGTAGGTCACTTCTTGGCAGCAGTATTGCATTTTTGAAGGTGACACCTTGTGATTCAAATCTGACAAGTGATGCAATAAAGAAATCGTAGCTGTTTTGCAAGTTTCTTTGTCATCAGCAGCCACTAGAAGATCATCGACATATTGTACTAAAGCAGAACCAAGAGGAAGTACAAATGAGTCTAACTGGCTTTTTAATGCTTGACTGTAAATGGATGGGCTTTCACAATAACCTTGTGGTGCGCGTTTAAACCTGAAGCTTCGTCCTCCTAGAGAGAAACCGAAGATATCTCTGCTTTCCTCGGCTATCGGAATGCTGAAAAAGGCATTCTTCAAGTCGATAACCGAAAACCATGCTGCTGTAGCAGGAATCAACGTTAACAATGCAGTAATGTCTGGAACTACAGGAAACTGTGGAATCACAATTTTATTAACCTCTCTAAGATCAATTACAAACCTATATACTGGAGGTTTTGTTGGATCAGTTCTTTTCAAAATAGGCAGTACAGGACTATTACAGACATTACCTCTAGTTTCTTCTATAACGTCTTTCTCAATCAGATCTTGTACTATCAGTAGGAGCGCACGCTCACCTTCACTAGAGATTCTGTATTGTGGAATTCGTGGAAGTTTGACATTTGCTTTCAAAGTTACTACATAGGGTGGAATTTCCAAGAGACCTACATCATTAGGACCAGTCGCCCAAAGAGTATCAGGGAGAGAACGCAGCTCTGGTGGGAGTGCATCCATCGACAAGTACATTGGAGAGATGATTCTTTTACCCAACGTAAGCTGTACTCCTGCTGGAGAACAGTACAATGTCGCGTACAGGCGTTTTAATAAGTCTAAACCAAGCAGATTTTCGTTACAACCTGTCGTCAAAATCAGGGGTGCTTTCAATTGACGGGGTCCAACAGAAATAGACAAAGGACCAGAAACAGGGTTATGAACAGGGGCGCCCGAAAAACCTACTGAAACGTTTGTTAAGCCAGACAAAGGTGCGCCAGGGAGTTTTGCATGTATGATAGAACTTTTTGCTGCACCAGTATCCAACAGAAACGGTTCGACTATACCTGATGTTGCTACTGCGACATAAGGCCCACTCTGATCTACTGGAACTGATACTACTCCCTCTCTTTGTCCATGGCTGTCCTAGTACTCACTTTGCTGAACTTCCTCACTAGCTTCATAATAGTCTTCAACATGATACTGTGGAGACCTATTCTGTTGGGCAGATTGACCATTTCGCTGGTCGAAATAATTAGAAGGGCGATCACTCGTCTGTGGAGGCATAGCACCTCGTCCTCGACCTCTAGAGTTTTGCATAGAACTACCACGACCTCTCTGAGCTGCCGCAGCATTATTTTGTGCCCGTACCGGACACTCAGTCTTATAATGGCCCTCCATTTTGCAATAAGCACACTGATTCCATTGGTATTGTGGCCTTTGAAAATTATAATCCGTTCTTTGATATGACCCTTGCTGCATGTTAGTCTGATTCGTGCGAGGCGGATATGCTTGCTGTAAAAGGACTTTAGTTTTTAAATCTTTCGTCTTTTTATCTGTTTTTTCCTTCTCTTCTTTATCCCTATTTTCATAGTACTGGGCAGTTGCAAGTATTTGCGCAGTCGTAGAGACAGCCCACGCACTTTCAGAATTCTTTAATTTACCACTAAGTTCTGGCAACAGATTGTGCACAAATTTATCAACAAATAATCTCTGGCCTCCTTCTGTGCTCATATCCTGACCACTATGATCCACGAAAGTCTCTTCGAATCTTGTGAAAAAGTCGGAGACGCTTTCGTCTTTCTTCTGTTTGCACGCGGACAATTTGTCCCAGTTAACGCGTAATGCTGGCATTAGGGTTTTCATTAAATCGATTATTCTACCAGGCAAATTAGCAATTAAGGGTTCAGGTTTAGAACCACCTATTTGTTGACCATCCGCTGCAATTATAGCTGCCCAATCACCACCTAGGGCAACTGGATGATTCTCTTTACGAATTTTAGCCCAAATTGGTTGTGGTACTACATTACCAAATAGCAGATCTATGTCAGCAAGATTCAATACACAAGCGTCAACTGTTTGAGCCAACTCTTTGTAGTACCCTGCAGGATTTTTACGCGGATCTGGCAAGGCCTGTTTCACTGCTAATACTTCAGCTCGCTTCCATGGAATATGTATCCAGACTCTCTGGAATTGTGCCGGAGCGGCTGCAATACCTTGGTTTACATCAGCTTGCACAGCTTCACGCCAAATTGGTGGAACCTCTCTCATTGGGTATTGACGATTTTGTTTCATACTACGTTTCCCTAACTCTCTTGGTGAACGAAGGGATGGGTCATTCCTATAACTTAAAATCAGTTCCATCGCTTCTTTTATATTTTGACCGACTATCATACCTGCAGCAAACTCTTTCTGAACATTAATTAATTCTTCTAGGTTTGATTCAGGGTCATCCTCTTCCAATTCCTCACGTAGAAGGAAACACATTTCATCGAACACATATCGTTGTGTCGGTTCATTCCATTGCATAAATGTATCTAATACATTTTGTACATTATATCTTCCAACTTTCGAAACCCATCTAAGAGCAGTGGAATCTAATATCCCTCTTTCTTCAGTACTGGGAAGCTGGCTACGTCTCTGCACAGAGTCAGAGGTAGGAGTCTTAATCAGAGTTTTATAGAAGGGAGATAGAATGTTAGAGACAGAATCAGTGATTCTCCGACGAACAGAAAGTGGAGTCATAATATTGGCAGAAGCAGTAAATAGAGTAGCAGTTGGAACAGATAGATCAGGAACAGTAGGAGTAGCAGGCAAAATAGCTTGTGAACTAGCAGGTGTGAGCGACACAGGCATAGGTAAAGAAGCCGGCAACCCTGGAAGAGGGGGTGCCGAAGGAACATTAATATTGACCACAGGAGGTACAGGAACTTGATTCAGGGGAGCGGGAACAGGGACACCAGGTTGTCCAGCAACCGGTACTTGAACATTCGGTATAGGTGGAGCCGTAGCACCCTGTGCATACGGTGGGGGTGATCGTAACAGGTAAGACAACAGGGGATCCTTTTCAGGGTCCTCTATTATCTTAGCTGTACTCGATGGCAAAGCAGGATAGCACTTGTCTATCGCTAAATTACGTTCTCTATTGGCTACCTCCATTGCCTTCTCAGACTCGTTGAGTTGCAGCTGCTTAGCAGACTGTTCTAAAGTCAACTCTTGCTCTTTCTGTTCTTTCTTCAACTTTTTAATTTCTCTCTGTTTAGATTATTTTCGCCAATAACGGAAAGAATCAAACATTGCCGGCCGGGCTTTCTTCTTAAACAACCTTCTTTCTAGATTATCGAGAACTTCAGGTTCAAAACTACCATGTAGTGGCCAACTAAGGACACCATCTTTCTCTGTGTAGTGGATCCATACCTCGTTATAAGAGATAGGGCCCACACCAAATTTGCAATATAGATCATAAAGGGGAGTTCCAATCGGAGGAACCAAACACGAGTCCTCCAACTGGGAATCACTGTTGCAACTAAAACAAGACAACATACAATTTTTCCGACTTACCATTTTATAATCCGGAACAAAAAACAGATAAAACACAAACCAAAAGAAAGGTGCACACTCGAACCAAGAACTTAGGCCTACCAGAACAGACAAACGTATCGATACCCGAACTGAACTGAATGATTATATAATCTTACTGAACTGAACCAAACCGAAAACTAAGAGAATTATCCAAACAGGAGTAATCCTTACAAAAATAACCAACTAGCAACCACTGAATACTTAACTGAGGCACTGAAGACGTCACCAAGGAGAAACCCGTCACGTCTCGCCGTACTGAGGACTGCACCTCGGGTCCAAGACAGGGCGACGGTCAAGGCAACGGACCACTGCAGCCATCTGAACGGGAACCCTCGTGGAAGAGAACGTCGGGCCACTTTTGCGATATGCCGGGATCGATGAAGTGGGGCGCCTCCCTCTGAAATCTTCACACGAAGCTCCTCGAACTCTTCAGGCTTTTGGACCGGTACCGAATGACGTCGCCCCACGTTGGGCGCCAATTGGAGTTCTGGACTTTTTTGGTTCTGTCCAGAGGTGTCAGGGATAACACCCGAAGACCCCGGAGTTCTACCTGTCTCGGTGCACAAACAAACAGAAACACGGGCTTCTCGATGGTGGCGTCAAAGACCAAAGGTTTATTACTGCAGGGACACAGAAGTCACAGAAACTGCACACGGGCAGTGTCTAGGAGCCTGTTCAATTTGTACAAAGAGGATTACTCCTTAAATACTAAATATTCTGCTCAGGGCAAATTCTTTACATGTTACCACAGTTCTAAACATTCGTGTCTTAAACAATAAATATTTGGCGTTGCACAGGAATCGTCAACAGTATCTGATGTCAAAACATTACGAATGAGGGGTTCCCACTATTCCATCATAATCCCATGTCAATTTCTCATTCAAGACCCGGACCGCCTCATCGTAAATTTTGTTACCTCCCCCTAATAAAGGCCCAGAAGGAAAGGAGCAGAGCCAGGTGCAGAAGATAGAACAGTAGGATAAGAGATGTTTGTGGGTTGTAAATGGGCAAGGCTACCAGCTTCGGCCGCCTAATCATGATCAGGCCAACGAACACAAGAACCAGTATAGCAGGACTGGCCTCAGGCTGGGGAGGCAGCTCTTGCCGAGTCATGCTGCCACAGCGTTGCTGGCCTAAGGTGCACGTGTCACTAGCAAGGTGAATCGCCGGTTAAAGCCTACGTGTCCTTAATTGAGAAGAGGTCATTGCGTGTCCATTGACTATGTGAGGGCAAGGAATACAAAATGGCTTCCGTGTTCTAAGATGGATGCCACGGGTAGATCAGAAATGTGTTTGTAACAGGAGTGCTCTTGCTCGTAGCATAGCGAAAACGCCAGGATATACTAAATGGATCATTTGCGGTTCACTAATACCAAAATTATGTATTTGCGACAATGTTACAAACACGGGTTAAAACCGTCACGGAACCTCAGTCCTCTAAATAGCAGGCTGGGCTCGGTCCTGTCCAGCAACTGGACCGCCAACCTCCGCCAAGATGGCCACCTCTAGTGTGCCCCAGGAAGTGAGGATCTCACTTCCTCTCTGCCGTGCTGTCTCCCTCCACAACAAACTGCACTTGCAGTGGTGGAACAGGGAGCAATGCGGCTATTGGTGATGGTACAGGAACAGGATATGCACAACCACAATTTTCAGGTAATTATTTTAATAACCGAAGTGTGAGAATTAAAACAAATACAATTTAGTCAAGCGTGCAGGCTGCCAGGAATCTTACTCATTCGAGCAGCGCGCTACACACTATACCCCTGTTACAGCTTGCAAAGCCTCGTAATCGGTCAAGCTTGCAACAAAGCAGCAGCGATTCTACTCGCGTCTTGCTGCCCGTCCTCTAATTAGAAGGCTGGGCTCGGTCCTGTCCAGCAACTGGACCGCCAACCTCCGCCAAGATGGCCGCCTCTAGTGTGCCCCAGGAAGTGAGGATCTCACTTCCTCTTTGCCGTGCTGTCTCCCTCCACAACAAACTGCACTTGCAGTGGGGGAACAGGGAGCAATGCGGCTATTGGTGATGGTACAGGAACAGGATATGCACAACCACAATTTTCAGGTAATTATTTTAAAAACCGAAGTGTGAGAATTAAAACAAATACAATTTAGTCAAGCGTGCGGGCTGCCAGGAATCTTACTCATTCGAGCAGCGCGCTACACACTATACTCCTGTTACAGCTTGCAAAGCCTCGTAATCGGTCAAGCTTGCAACAAAGCAGCAGCGATTCTCATATCATAGTATGTCATATTCATAGCCATCTGATGCTGGTGGAGTAATTGAACAAAGGTATTATTGCGAAATTCAGTTCGTCGACTTAGCGCGTGATCTTGTAAGGTCACGTGCTGGTGGTCCGTTGGGGTAGGAGTGGGAACCGGCTGAGGAACCAGAAATTGATGTAAAACATATCCTCCACTAGAAAGGAGAAATATCAGCATAGTCAATAGGAACAATATCAAAGTCTTTTTCCCAAATATCACATCAAGTCTGCGGGTTTTCTTCATGGTCCGTCTCTTTACTATTTCTTTCACAGTGCGGACTTGTCTCCCCGTCATACCTTGCCCGGACCTCCCTTGTTGCTGCCTGTGATTGGTGGTTGCTTCACCGGACAGTGATTCCAGCAGTCCTATTGACACACTCTGGTCCGCTGCACCGGCACGGGTCAGATATCTCTGCAGGTAAGTATCACAGCTCTGCAGCGAGTGTCAGGACAGGCAGAGTAGAGGGTAGAGAACCTTTTTACTTTTTACTTAGTCTTTTATTCTGGGTCGAAAGTTGTATCTGGCTGACCTGGGGACTGTGTGATCAGAGAACAAGGATTCCCCGAGTGCCAGTACTTCAGCTGGAGTTGCTTCTCTCAGAACATCGTTATCCTCTTCCTCTGTGCTTGTCCAGGTCAATCTGGCATCACTAAATGGAATGAACCTGGGTACTTTTTCGCACTCGAAATCCCCTTGTCCTTCTCTTAACCACTGGTCGTCAGGCAGTGGCAATGGCACTCTTTTGCAATGTACTGCATGGATTCAGTTCTTTTTCCCAGCGACTTTCACAGCTGTCCTGGTGGCCAAAAGGACCTGTTGTTGTTCCTTCCAGCAGGGCTCCAAGTTCTTTTTCCTCTGGAAGTTTCAGACGAGCACCCAATCGCCTGGCTGGATTGGGTGACATTGGCTGTTGGGTTTGGGGGGCAGGATGCCACTGACCTGTTGGTGTATAGAACGTAAATTGTTAGTTAATTAATTTAAATAGTCAAGAAGCAGGGGGTATTCAATGTCAGAATATTTCTTAGGTCTCGGCACCCCCCAGATATTTACTGGTCGTCCAAACACTATATTGTATGGAGACAGTCCAGTACCGGAATAGGCGGTAGCTCTAGTGGACAGTAGGGCTAGGGAAAGTGCATCCGGTCATTTCAGTCCAGTGCTAGCCTGTATCTTTGCTTGCTTTAATTTTAGTGTTCCATTATATTTCTCTACCAATCCCTCAGACGGGGGTGATTAGCAGCATGAAACATTTGCTTGATGGCTAATCCCTGAAGTGCCTTCTGTACGATCTGACCAACAAAATGACTTCCGTTGTCACTCCAAATGATCCTAGGAATCCCGAATCGAGGGAAGAATTCCTTAATCAATACCTTAGCAGTGGTGAGGGCAGTGCAATCTTTGGTGGGGTACGCCTCAATCAATTTACTGAAGGCGTAGACCACCACCAATGCATACAGTAGATTATTACAAGGTTCCAATTCTATGAACTCCATCTGGAGTACTTCAAAGGGATGGGTGGATGGTACAAAATTGCCCGCTGGGTCCGGAGTGCCTTTCCCTGGGTTATGCGTCATGCAAACCATGCATTTTATAACTAACTATTCAGCTGTGCAAGGGATATTGTCATTGTGCCAGACGGGGGCTAAACGTTTACATCCCTTTTTTGCTAATGTGGCCTAAACCATGCACCATTGTTACCACTGGAAGGACATAAGCATCGGGGAGCATCCATTCCTATTCACCCCTCCAACACTAGAGCACTCTCTCCTTCTGCACGTTCCCTTGGGGCAACCTCTCCTTTCCCACTCTGTCATTTGGCCTTTGCAGTAAGGAATCTACAGTTGCGTTAATTATGATGGTATAAAAACCCTGTTTTTCTGGACAAAAATGTGGTTGTTGCACTTCAGTAGACGGATTGTATCAATTACTGTGAGCTAACAGTGAATAGGCTCAGGAAATAATTTGTTAAGTGATTATTGTGCGTTCTCCGTCCCCGGCACGCAATTATAATCATAAATCAGCTGATGCCTATGTGCGCAACGGTGCCAAGGTGCACACCATCAGAAATATATGTATAAATATAAACCACTTAAATCAAGTTATGTTCATTTAGGCTTCTGGGTCCTCTTTATATATCAATCTTCTTCAACGTTTACTTCAAACATCATGATTTCAATATATGTACGCTTGTGAATTGCTAATCCAAGCCTAATACAGCAGCATGTCAGAATTCACACAAACGTTGAGTAGTTACAATGTTGTTAACCCACTGCATTTCGGGATCGTACCCTTCCTCAGGGGTCACTGTAGCATAAAAAGAGGGTTTCAGATGTTTGATTAGTGTATTTTAACATACTTAATTTTGTAAAAACATGTTGTTAAAGATAATGGAAAGAAATAAATCACACAACTTGACTCTGTTTGAAAAACTCTTAACCCACAAATCGTGCCACAAAAATAACAGTATGCATGGGACCACTGTGAGAAGTTGGCCTGGTATATGATGTCCACTATTCTAGTGAGACACCTTGCACCAGTCCAAACGACCCTTATTGGCGGTAGGTTGTAAAGTCAACCTTATAGAAAGCTATCCTAGTGGTAGCTGTGGAGTGCAGCCTTCAGGCTAAGACTTTGGAGACGAGTTAAGTGAGTTGTTTTACCATTTATAATCTCTTGAATGATCAAATGAAAGTACACCACACAAGGTAAATATAAAATATATATGTATTTATTCTAACACAACCCCTTCTGCACTCTTTATGAGGTCAGAGGTAAAAGTACAATAAAAGGAACTTAATTAGCATATGATAACTTGCACAGTATAAGTATGCCCTAGGGGCCTCACAAACCATATACTAAAATAGTGGTATAAGAACCACGTCTTGACTAGAATGCAGGCCTGGGGCCTGTGGAATCGCTGGGGCTTTTAGGAACAACCAAAGGTTAGGATGTAGGAGGCCCATGGGAGACGCGTGCAGTGTCTAAACACAGCCGCTGGTTACCATTGACTTTCTATGGGAAACAAACAAGTTACAAGTTTACAGTTTAAGGACACTTCTGGGTGAACTACGATGGAACCCTTTTAAACTAGAACACTTTGAGCGTCAAGACCCATGGGAGCACCGGAGTACTCGTGTTACCTCACCCATTTCAATGGAGAGCTGCAAAGAAGTGCTGCAGGCAACCAGAGGAGAAGTGTCCTGGTGGATACAAGGGTGGATCGAAGATCGGAAGAACCTGAAAGCAGAAGGGACAGAGTCTGGGTCACTTGCCAGTGACCAGGATGGCTATGGGAAGCTGCCTGCCAATGTCGGGTGATTACAGGTGAATGAGGTGAAGTTTGTCTCTTCAGCCACGTGGTACAGGAGGAATCAACGATGACCAGGAGCTGGATTCGAGCTGGCCCACAAAGGATCTCGTTGACTGCACTGTGGGTATCCGGATTGGACCCAACAAGCCTTGGCAAATGCAATCCCTGCAGGATGTCAAGATTGGCTTCAGTGCAGACCAGCAAGGTCTGAGGAACTTTTCCTTTGCCGGGAAGTTGGAGCAACCAGAAAAGCAAAGTAAGCTGAAAGGAAGTCACTAGCCAACGAACTAGGAACCACGAAGACACATCGAGCTGAAATGCACAAAGCGAGCCTACGGGACAGTCGTGGAGTGTGGGCCTCTGAGCTTCAGTCCAAATGGTGTGATGTATTCCTAAAGGTTCTGTATCGATCCCCCTGTTCCTGACCCTGTTCTGGTTAACAAATTAACTAGCAGCCATCCCATGATGCAGAAACCGTTATCTGATTAAGCCACACCACGGCACAGGAACGCGTTATCTGATTAGGTCATAACGCTTGCCATCTAATTAGGCAAGCAATATTCCTCCAGCCCCTGATAAGGCATACGGAGTTCTCAAAACAAATCAAACCTATGACAACCTGGGAAAATCCCTGCGGCCATTGTTTTGATTTCACCGAGAACTTCAGTAAAAGAATGTGCTAACGACCAGTTCGTATGACATCCTTATTGACGTATCTATGTCCATCCTTACGTCAATCTCGGCACCTTACAGGTATAAATATTACCGATATTGCCTTAAGCAAACACACGCGGTGGTGACTAGATCGGAGCAGCGAGACTTGCCGAAGGAGCCCAGCACAGAGCGGACCCCGCTGGCGCTGCCCCGCCTTCCTGACGCGCTGAGAACGAGACGCTGCTTTCTCCTGCCGAGAAATCCAGCTCCGGCGCTTCCAAGCAGCCCTTGCAGGCAGCCTGGAATATCGAGACCAAAGACGAGAGATACCATCCCTCAACCATCCTAGATCTCAGGTACAGAACTGAATAACCCCTTGCAGAGAATTCTTGAGTCAGTCACTTGGCAAAACAAACTTAACTTAAACTGCTACTTTCTATTCCCGCCCACGTATTAGGCTTAGGTCAGGTACACCGGGGTAGGCGTAGTTAGAAGCACCAGTTGAGTACGATTAGTCAAATGTATATATGTATGTATATATTTTATCCATTTTAAACTAGCATATGGCTTAGAAACCATATCAATGCTTTTACAGTATTATTTCATAATTCTGCTTTTATTGTATGCACTTTACTTAACCATAAGTATTGCGATAATATCGATCCATTTCTCTTGTACGAGAGAAGAGACTGATCAATAAATAACATCTTTTATTGAACACGCCTGTCTCTTCCTTTTCTCTACAATCTGATGAAACTAAGAATGCACGTACTGACTGAGTAAAATAAGTTGTCTTTTGTTTTCACACGACTCTAGAGATACACTCTTGATTAGGGGAGAGCAAAGTTGTCATGTTCTATGGTTGTCAGAAACTAAATCCCTTCTTGTCTATCCAGGGAGGTTCAACTCCTCCTTGCCTATTCGAGAAAGTTTCAAGTGAACTCTGAGCTAGCTGGCAAACCCAAAACTTTAAGTCTAATATCGATAATAGAAGACCTAGTTAACGTCTGGTCTAGGCCTATACTATTGAAGGTATTATTCCAATGCGCAGAGCCTATTGGTATAATAGGAACTACACTACATGGCGCCCAAACGTTTGGAAAGGCGATAAAACTAACGCAAGACATTAGAGTAACTCAGTCGTGCTTTTTCACTCAGACCCCTTTTTTCCCATAATACTCCAAAGACGTCTGGAGTGGGTGAAAGGTAATATCCGCCAAACCTCGCAGGAGGAAACTCCTATGTATGGTTCTTGGTTCAATCAACGTTGAAGGATACACTGTTCCAAAATATTGTGCATCTAATCTTTGTTTCCATAAGAAACCTGATCTGCAAACAAACGGAATAACCTTCTGGACAGTACAATGTCAGACAGTGAAGGAGAAAGAGAGGCAGCTAGAATAGCAGCTGAACTCGTAGCAGCTGATAATACTATGCAAGAAGCAGACCCGGATATAATACTCATCCCGGTCAACATAAGAAAATGTGTAACTTTAAAACTTATAGAACATGGACTGACACCTAGAGGTGGCACAGTCATATTCGTAATAGAGGCACACGAATATCGGCAGACAGAGGTATTCTATTCATGGATACACTTTCCAGCAGCAAACGCTGTAACAAAGCACTTCCACTATTACAAAACAGAGGAACCTCCTAATGAGTACACTCCTTTCGAGGAGGTGGAAGTACCACTTAAATTCCAAGAGCACCTGCTCTTGTTTAATGGCGCCCTAAAACATAATAATCACATCACCAGGCTCGGTCCATTAGGTAGACCAGGAGCAACGTGGCCGGTCCTAGCCGGATACACACCACATCCAGACATCGAAAAAATGTCTGTAGCAGATCTTTTAATACAACTAAAACAATTAATAAAAGTACATAGACAATTAGTCCAATATGTAATGCGGACTTCAACAATCCAACCAGCAATTAAAATTCCACAACTGACCCCTCATCAGGGGAACACAAACAAAATTACACCACAGAACATACAGTCCTGCCTAGGTAAAGTACCAGCTAAACGGGAACAAATACCATTCTGGTTAGCACAAAAAATCACCCAAATAGAGGCGGTGTTTCCAGACACCACCCCGTTAGAAAAACACAGGATTCTGACTATCTGTCTTCCAATGGGAATCGCACCACACGTGGAGGACTGTGACACTTGGGGTACAGTCTTTGCTTCCATTTACACAAAAACGCATGGTGTTCCAGCCATCTCGGTAATACCAGATGTGCTAAAACAAATTCAAGATGAATACGGTCCAGAACCCGCTTTAACTCTCGGTATGAAATTACTAAAAGACTTCAAGCAGGTCTCGGCAATACTATTAGCCAACATAAAGGGAGAAGCAGCAAACGTGGCGATCCGCCAAAGGTTAAAAGAGACAGATATAGCAGACCAACCAGCTGAAATTGCCAGAATTATAGAAAAATCCTATGAGGAACTAGGTAGAGATAGTTTAGGGGGAATACCAGTAAAACCCCAACTGATTGAAAGTCCTGAAAAAGTATTTTTAAAAAATAATATAACAACACAAAAAAAGAGCTGGGATGGAAACAAACAATCCAATCCTAAAGAAAAGAAATTCCAGTCCAGAGGAAGGTCTCCTCGGCGGAGAGAAAGATCTCCGAACCAAGGACGCAGGTCTCCCCAAAGTGAGCCCTCTGGGAAAAAATACAATCTTAGAAATAGGGATAATATAAAGAAGCCTGATAGATATCAAGAAATTGATACACGTCCCTCTCAATCTTTTCAGACTTCCTCACAGAAATCGGAAAGAAGAGGACGATCAGAACACAGGGAAGAGCACGTCAAGTCCAAAGACAAGGAACCTGCTCATCTAAATAAGAAATTACAATTTCCAAAAAAGAAGGTAGCCAGTATTAAAGTAATCAACAATGCCGAGAATACTGAGGACACAACTGAAAAACGGAGAATGGGCTCAGACAATGCTAGACAGCGCAGCAGAAGTGAGCATAGCTCGCAAAGTCCTTATGAATCATCTGGAGACAGTGGACACAAATGAATACCTCCAAGTGGAAACTGCAGACACCAGAGTTAGCAAACCTCACAAAATATATGAAATAACTTTACGTATAGAAGGGGATAAGACTAGAAAAATAAGGGGCCTATTTTGGGATAATCTCTCCAAGGGCTATGACATCCTTCTAGCTGAAAAAGACTGGCCACCAGAGTTTGTCAGGGAGTGCCCACATGGCGAAGAAATAATTATGCCTGCCTTCTCAAATAATATTCCAATTCATAAAAAATACACACTTGCTAGAAAATGGGCAGTATCTCAAGCTCCTGCTTTATATAAAAATCATGTAGGATGGGATGAGGACTCTCCTCCTCACAAAATCCAGTTAAAATCACAACCTACTGCACAGAGACAGTATCCAATCAAGCAAGAAGCTAAAAAACAGGTAAAAGAAATCCTAGATCAACTAGAATACCAGGGGGTGATTGAAACTTGCACCTCACAAATGAACAACCCTTTGTTTCCGGTCTCCAAACCAGACAATTCATATCGTCTAGTTTTGGATTACAGACACCTTAACTCATGTTGCAAAACTTTTGCAGTGCAAAACTCGCATAGTGCTGCACTAATGAATAACATAGTGCGCAAAAAATACAAAACAACATTAGACATCTCTAATGGATTCTTTTGTCAAAATATAGCACCAGAGAGCAGATACTTGTCCGCGTTCTCAATAAATGGCGCTCAAAAACAATTCTGTCGGTTACCCCAGGGGTACAAGAACAGCCCAGGATTATTCTCAGCGAGAGTAACAGAGTTACTACAAACCTATGATGACGAAGCATTATCTTATGTCGACGACATATAACTAACAGATGATGACTTGGATACTCACTTGAAGAGAGTGAACACCATAATACTTGGGTTCGCAGCAGAGGGTTACAAATTCAACATTAAAAAATCTAGAATTGCTCATCTAACAGTCCTGTTCTTAGGATATGAATTATCAAGTGAAGGTAAAAGCCTGGCTGACAATTTCCTAGAGAAATGTGCCGTACTCCAAGCACCAAGAACACTAAAAAACCTACAGTCAATTCTAGGCTTCCTAAATTTCGGAAGAACATACATTGCAAATTACGCAGAAAGGGTCAAACCCCTTTATGATCTAATAAAACCAGATTTTAAAAGAACCAATTGGACTCAAATACACACAGAAATTCTGAGATCCTTACAAACAGACATGTTAATTAAAACAAAATTAGAAACACGTGATAACACACGCAATCTTGTGATTCGAGTCATCCCAGGAAGATGCGGATTCACATACCTGACCTCTAATGAGGGAGAAAAGGTACCGATTGCATTCAAATCACACTTGTACACAGAAGCTGAAAAGAAGTTCAGCATTAAAGAAAACATTGTTCATGCAGTTCAAACCGCAATAGCTAGAGAAAAAGATAAAGCTGACGGTAGACGTATCACAGTCAGAACAGCAGAATCAGCCTTTGAGGCATTAACAACCCCGTGTAATTTACCAACAACAGCATTGAATCCGGAATGGATACAATGGGTGAATTCCATTACAATGGACAAAGTAAAATACTACTTTGATCCAGAACTAAAGGAATTAAAATATCTAGAATATGAAAGAACATTCCCTCTGCCAATCGACATTCTGCCATTACGACAGTATGCTTGTGTAATCTATACAGACGGACATGCTCAACCCTCCGTTTGGGGAGAACAAGCATACAACCCCACATGTGAGATTACAAAAGAAGTGTGGCGCGGAGGTAAACTAAGACCTCTATTAACAAAAACACACCCAGTAGAAACTAATTCAGAACAACAGACTGAAATAATAGCATTGAAAATGGCGCTAGATAATGCAGATCGCGAATTCCCGACACCTATAGTGTCCGATTCATATTACTGCGTCAAATCATATAACAACGATTTGCAGACATGGATTCAAAACGGTTACAAAGATGACACAGGTGCAACAATAAAGCAAAAACAGCTTTGGGAACAAATAGTTCTGTTACAGAAAGAACTACCAAAGACTCACGTGACACACTCACTGAGTCATCAGCGTGATGGCGTTCACGTTGCAGGGAATTCATTGGCTGAGACAGCCACAGCGGTAGCAACTAAATCGGCTTCCGTAGCTAGAAAAAAGCGTACAGTGAAATACATTGACGGTGAAACAGTGCTGGCGGTGAGAACGTCATCAAAAGGCGACTGCTCAGCGTTACCGATCAATTACCCACTCAAATATACATACATAATCGATGCAAACTCCGTTCCTTTTGCTCGAATCCCTGGAGTGGGGGATAGAGTAATTCCAAACATGGACAGGAGAACTTTGTTAATTGTAGACGCACATATAGGTGAGGGTCTTAGTCATCTCAAACTAAAAGATTCTCTGGAAGAACTACAATCAGTGTACTGGTGGCCAGGCATGAGCCTGCAGCATCACATTTTTGTAAAAAAATGCCTGGACGGCAACAGAGATCGCAGCGGCGAGAGAAACGGTGTAACACCATGGCGTTTCACTCAAGAAGGGCTAAACAATAATCAATAAAACCACGGTAAATAATGCGTCCAGTTAACAAATAAAGACTAGTTTCCACTTATAATGTAGACCCCAGCACTCGGCTGACGTCGGGACTGTTATAAAAAGATTTGCGAGCCTAAATGGCATATACGCTAGGAGCATGCTACGTTTGACCAATGTTTTCACTTTAGCCCTCAAGCCTGTGGGGAAGCATGGCCAAATGAGCATAGCACAGCGGGATTCTTCTCACTTCCTTCCTGAGGGATACGGGATGGTGTAAAGAAAAAACCAAGGCATAAAGCTATCTATAACAGAAAGGATCGGGAGCTGGGTGGGTCAAACATCTAATAAGTGTCCAACTTAGTCTAAACAACCTGCCAAGAAATTCTCTGAAGGGATTCAGTCCGTACGAATTGTTGTTTGGGACTAGGATGATGGTCTTAGATCTTGACAGTCAGACTCCAGTGGTGAAAGAAAAAAGCTTTGATATCAAAGATCGTTTTGGCTATTTTGCAGGACTTAAACGAAACAAGAAAAGACCTGAGCAACATAAAGTTGAAACAGCAGCCAACAACCACTGAAGAAACACCACCTGCCCCAGCAAGACCTGTCTGGATTCCAAAAGTCGGGGATCTAGTCAGAGAAAAGATCGCGGTAAAGAAGGAATTTGGGCCTTCTTACAGAAAAGCAGTTCCTGTCTTGTCTATCAACGGGACAAGATCAGTAGTACTACCGCCGCTTGCTGGTAAAAAGGAGAACCGAGTTGTATCCATCGACCTGGTAAAACCACAATCATGTGGCCGATAACAAACAGTAGGCCAAGTGGACTCCCGATAAGTAGTAGAACACCAAGGTTTGCTACAAATACAGAGGTCCTAACTAAGAGGCTAATCACATTCGAAACGCCTACAGAACAACAACAAGGACTATGCAACAATGCATTGGAACTCAGACCTCTAAAAACCCAAATAAAAACATTTAGTAGAGACACACCAACCTACAATGAAGTAACAAATGAATATGCTGAAGCTGCAAGAAACAGTAATCCTGAAGCAATTGGAACAATTGACAGAACAGCATCCGGCTACTTCATAAACTTCAATGATTCCTCTGAAGACCTCAGTGAATCAAAGACACAGCCATCAACAAAAACCTTTAAAGATAAAGCTAAGGAACTTTTGAAACAACTGAAAGAAACCTATCTGATTTCTCCATGGATTGAATTTTGGGTGGCCTTTGGTGTATTTATCCTCATACTTTGGCTCATCATGGTACTATGCTTGGGACGCTTCATTGAGGGAAAATATGCAAAAATGGACACAGCAAGCCAGAAAATCAACTTGATCCTCAAGCCACACACATCTTCACACGTCGAGAAAAGAGAACTTTCTTCAGTCAACTTCACAGCCAATCCTATACCCGGTGGGGTAGCATGGGACAATACTGACTATGAAATTTATGGTCCGGTTGAAATCCTGAAATATCCACACCAAATCAAGATCTCGTTGAATGACTTTGTAAAACCAAGCTCATTTGCTGATGATTGGGACTTTGAAAGTATTAATGATATGATGTCTGACCTAGTGATGTCTGCTAAATTTACCAAACATGATTATTTGCAGGGTTCGTCTAACTATGATAGTATGTACTGTTACAACCACTATGGTAACCATATTCTACATAAATCGGCACAACCTAGAAATGTTTTAAATTATAATCAATGGGAACATTGTGCAACCCCTCCAAAAGGAAGCTCAAGAACCTTTTATGACAAATATTCATATTTTTCAGGGTTTAACACAAGTAATGCTGAAACATTTTATTTCAAATTGTCAAATAAGACAGGAACAAAAACCATGCTTACAAACACGAAATTGATATATTCGGACTCGTTTTTTGAACAAATGAATACATTTGGTTTTGATTATTGGGACAAAAATGTTGAAGTAAAAAGTGTTTGGGGTACAAAAGAATGGCAAGTAACAGGTATAGAATCATTGTTTGGAGCCTGCATGATCCCGGAACAAATTGTATTTTTGAATGACACTATTCAACAAACTACCTGTCTTGGCTTAGCCAAAATCAAAGACTTAAATAAACCGTCTATTCCAAAGCCAACAATGAACAGCAATAGCTCTACAGATGAAGAGATAGACGTAAACTATGTATTAAACCAAAACAGAACACATCCTGATTGGAAACAATGGTTAATCTGGCCCACAGATACTAATAACTGTCAAGACAGATTCCTGAAAAAAACACAGGGGTTCACATTGACCAGGCCAGACCCTAGATATTCCCAAAGACAACACCCAGGGATAATTACCACCTACAGTGTGGGCAAACTCTGCCTTCAATGGCTACAAACTTCCACACTGACAGAAATTAAGCAACACCTAACTTTACTTACTGATGGTGCTGACTTGCGTGATTTCATTATGGGACCGCGCAAACAGCGTCAAAAACGCTTCATAGCAGCCTCTATATATGCAGCTTACAACGAGGCCTGGAAGATAACTCAAATTGAGACAGCAGAAATTATACGGGAAATTGACCGTATTCATTTGGAAAAATCACTTTCTGTAGTGGACAATGGGTTAATGACTCTGTCCTCCAGAATTTTTTCATTGGACAGCATTGTGTCTTCAGCAATCGACATATTATCGCAAGACTTACTGTTATTACAACACGGTCAGTCTCAATTGCGCTCTATTATACAGCTTGGCTGGACGTTACAAAATCTGCGTTCAGGCTATGTGCCTTGGCGTTTAATCAACACAACGTCACTATTCAATATCTTTAACCTTACTGATAAACAAATCAGTATGGCACAGAAGGGTGCTGATTATACAATCCTGAGCATTGAGAAACTCGAGAGATTACCATTGACAATGTCAGAACGACCTGTCATTGAATGGATAATACATGGGATAATTAATATTCCAATATCTACTTTCAGGTTTCAATACTGCCAAAAATATATACTGTTAGACGGGGACCTGGAGGGTCGGCCGAGCACAGTGATCGCACAGACAGGTAACTTCCCCCCCACAGATGGACACCACACAAAGATCAGGGTAACACCTTTTATAGGCACTTCTGGTAGTAGAGTGGTACGATACAAGGCAATCAGGACACGATGATCCTCTCAATTCTAGTCTCTAGTAAGGGAAGGGGGTAGCGGGACAGTCTTGGTACCCACGGGTACGGGTGTGTAACGGTGATAGCTCACAATCCTCGAGCTCGGTGTTCGGATGGGTCAGACCGCGGCAGCGCCGGCAGGTCCCGAAGAGGTCGTAGGTGGCACGGGCCGCGGCAGCGCCAGCAGGTCCCAACGAGGATGAAGGTTACAACGGGCCGCGGCAGCGCCAGCAGGTCCCACGAGAATGCAGGTTGCAACGGGCCGCGGCAGCGCCAGCAGGTCCCACGAGGATGAAGGTTACAACGGGCCGCGGCAGCGCCAGCAGGTCCCACGAGACTGCAGGTTGCAGAGGGCCGCGGCAGCGCCAGCAGGTCCCACGAGGATGAAGGTTGCAGAGGGCCGCGGCAGCGCCAGCAGGCAGGACAATAGTTCACAAGGCAGGGCTGTGGCAGCGCCAACAGTCCGTCAAGGATGAGTTCGTCGCGGTGTCTCTCGACTCCAGGATACAACTGCCTTCCTGTCCTGGGGCTGCCTCAGTTATAGGTCTGGCGCCCTTTGATGTCCGGACCCTCGCTCTTGGAGGTCGGGAGGTCTGGGATGAGGGAGTCCAGACACCCAGCAGGGGGGTGGAGCCAGCGCCCGAGGAGGCTGGGGGTGCTCGGCACCTGGCGGGGGAGAGCCATCGACACTTCGTACTCCCATTGACCTGCCAAGTGGGCCGTTCACCTCCTGGGTGGAGGGTGGTGCCGGGATGTCGGGGCCTAGCCAGGCCCAGGGTTGGGGTCGGGCTGAGGCCGCGCGGCCGCGTGGTGCCGTGTCCAAGATGGCGGCTGGGCCGGGCAATGGTGCTGACGGTGGCCCGGGCCCTGTCCTGCGGGGAGGGAGCGAGCCCTTCATGTGGCCTGTCCAACATGCGTCCCCCCCAGCTGAAGGCGGGGAGAGTCGCCCATCTTCTTGGGGACTTTCCTCGTCGAGGCGGAAAAAGCGGGACAGGCCATCCGCGTTGGCGTGGTCTTGGCCGGGTCGATGTTCCACAGTGAAGTCCATCCCCTGCAGAGAGATGGACCAACGTAGTAGTTTCGGGTTTTCCCCCCGCATCTGCATGAGCCATTGCAGGGGTCGATGATCGGTCTGGACCCGGAAGTGGGTGCCGAAGAGATAAGGCCGGAGCTTTTTGAGGGCCCACACCACGGCGAAGGCCTCCCTCTCGATGGTGCTCCAGCGTCGTTCTCGGGCCAGGAGCCGTCTGCTGATGAAAGCCACTGGCTGGTCAAGTCCTTCGGTGTTCAGCTGGGAAAGGACTGCCCCAACGCCATGGTCGGAGGCATCTGTTTGGACGATAAATTCCCGGCTGTAGTCGGGGGCCTGGAGCACCGGGGCGGAGCACATGGCGGCCTTCAGCTTCTCGAAGGCCGCTTGACAGTCTGGGGTCCAGTTGACCTTCTTTGGTTGGTTTTCGGAGGTGAGTTCCGTGAGGGGCCCTACGATGCTGCCATAGTCCCTCACGAACCGTCGGTAGTAGCCTGTGAGTCCCAAGAAGGCGCGGACCTCGGTCTGGGTTATGGGGGACTGCCACGACTGGATGGCAGCGATCTTGAGTTGCAGAGGGGCCACCAGACCGCTTCCCACCTGGTGCCCGAGATAGGTCACGGACCCCTGGCCAATTTGGCATTTGCTGGCCTTGATCGTGAGGCCAGCTCGTTGGAGGGCCTGTAGCACCTCTCGGAGGTGGTGGAGGTGGTCGCACCAGTGGTGGCTGTACACAGCGATATCGTCCAGGTAGGCGGCGCTGAATCCTTCGAGTCCTGCCAGGACCTGGTTTACTAGCCGCTGAAATGTTGCTGGCGCATTCTTCATGCCGAATGGCATGACCTTGAAGTGATAGTGGCCATCAGGGGTAGAGAATGCCGATCGTTCTTGGGCCCGGGGTGTGAGACCGATCTGCCAGTAGCCCGCTGTCAGGTCGAAGATGCTGAGGTAGCGGGCAGCTCCCATGCGGTCGATTAGTTCATCTGCTCGGGGGATGGGGTGTGCGTCTGTTCTGGTGACCGCATTCAAGCCCCGGTAGTCGACGCAGAACCGGAGCTCCGGCGTGGCGCCGGGGGCGGCCGCTTTGGGGACCAGTACCACTGGGCTGGCCCAGGGGCTGTCTGAGGGCTCGATGATCCCGAGTGTGAGCATCTTGGCCACCTCCTCTTGGATGCAGGCCCGTACCCGATCTGGTACGCGGTAGGCCCGATGGCGGATAGGGGGACTGTCTCCAGTGTCCACGTCGTGTAAGCACCAGGGGGTGATCCCTGGGGTGAGGGAGAACAGGGTGGAGAACTGGAGCAGGAGGACTCGGCAGTCTTGGCGCTGTTCCAGGGTGAGGGCCTCCGAGAGTCGGACCCCGTCCACGGAGCCGTCCTTCTCCCGTGACCGTAGGAGGTCAGGAAGGGGTTCGGAGTCCTCCTCGGTTCCATTGGCGGTTGCCATCAGGAGACTGAGTTCGGAGCGTACAAAGTGGGGTTTCAGTCTATTAGCGTGGAGGACCCGGAGAGGGTTTCGGGAAGATTCCATATCGATGAGATAGGTGACAGGGCTCTTGCGCTCGATTACTTTGAAGGGCCCCGTCCATTTGTCTTGCAGGGCGCATGGTTCGGTGGGAGACATTACCCACACTTGTTGGCCGGGTTCAAATTCGATGGAGGATGCATTTTGATCGTACCACCTTTTCATGTCCTCCTGACTGGCCTCCAGGTTTGCTTTTGCCATCTCTCTAAACCTTCTGGTCTGGTTGCGGAGGGTTAGGAGGTACTTGAAAACATCTGGAGTGTCCTTTAGAGGGGGCATTTCCCAGCCTTCTTTGACTAGGCTGAGCGGGCCTCGCACCGGGTGTCCATACAAGAGTTCGAAAGGGCTGAAGCCGAGGGACTTCTGGGGGACTTCTCGGTAGGCAAAGAGAAGGCACGGTAGTAGCACATCCCACTGGCGACGGAGGGGCTCTTCCAACCCCCCAATCATCCCTTTGAGCGTGCGGTTGAACCGCTCAACCAGTCCGTTCCCTTGAGGGTGATAGGGGGTCGTGAATCGGTAGGTGACCCCACACTGTTGCCAGAGGGACTTCATGTATTTTGAGATAAAGTTCGTACCCCTGTCGCTGACGACTTCCCGGGGGAAGCCCACTCGAGAGAAGATCCCCATCAAGGCTCGACCCACTACTGGGGCTGTTATCGTACGAAGGGGGACCGCCTCAGGATAGCGGGTAGCGTGATCCACCAGGACCAGGATGAAGCGATGTCCCTGTGCTGTTCGGGGGTCCAGGGGCCCCACAATGTCTATTCCCACCCTTTCGAACGGGGTGGTCACCACGGGGAATGGTTGTAGGGGTGCCTTGAGTTTGCGGCCGCTCTTCCCACTGGCCTGGCAGGTCGGGCAGGACCGGCAATGGTTGGATACGTCATTTCTCATTTTGGGCCAAAAAAAGTGAGTCACCAGGCGGTGGTAGGTCTTGTCTTGGCCCAGGTGCCCGGCCAGGGGGACATCATGGGCTAGGTTCAACAGGAAGTCTCTGAAGTGGAGGGGCACCACCAGCACTCGCCCGGCCCCCAGTTCTGCGATTTTCTGTCCGCTGTACAAGAGATCATTGTCCCAATAAACCCAGTGGGCCCCGGTGGTGTCTCCTTGGCTCTGGGCGAGCGCTTGCTGTCGCAATCCCTCGAGGGAGGGGCAGGTCTTTTGCTCCTGCCGGAATTGTTCCTGGGTGGGCCCCCCTTCTTGACGCCACTGAGCCAGGTCAGGAAGCTCGGGGGGCTGTGTGGACCCCTCTGGGGTGGGGTCCGGGTGGTCGGTCTGGAGGAAGTCTTCTTCTGGAGTGATCGAGGGCGGAGGTGCTGCCCATTCTGGTTCTTCTGGTCTAGGGATGGTGCGGGTGGCCATGGACCGGGTGGTTACGCACGCCCAGTCCGGGAGACCCAACATCCCCAGATGCTCTCTTCTTTCCACAGCGGCCCACGGGGAGCTCTCGAGATCGTTCCCCAGGAGGCAGTCTACGGGGGCATCGTCACGGACAGTTACTTTCAGCATGCCGGACACTCCTCCCCATTCGAAGGGGACGCAGGCCATCCGACACAGGCTCTCCGAGTTATCTGCCGATCGGACGGGGCAAAGTACGTTTGGTAGGATTTGTTCTGGGGTCACCAGGTGACAGCGGACGGCCGTCACACTGGCCCCGGTGTCACGCAGGGCCTCGGCCTTGCGCCCATTGATGCTCACCCATTGGCTGTACTTCCGAGTGTTGGCGGGCAGGGGAGTCCGCGGGACCATGTCTCTTCCTCCTAGGCATGCCAGGGTCATGGCGGCGGGTTCCCACTCGAACTGCTCCGACTCATAGGTCTCCGTGTCTTCGGAGACTTGTTCTTCTCCCAGGGCGGCGGCCGCCATCTGGCGGGGCCCGGGGGCCTGGTTCTTCGGGCAGGTCGGGTCACTGGCATAGTGGCCGACTCGCTGGCATCGGTGACACGTCACGTTAGCTCGGAACCCCGGGCGCATCGGGGGGTTTCCCCGGCCTGCTGGGGCCGGGGTGGCGTTAGTGGGTGCGGCCGGGGCGGCGTCTCTGCCCCGGCCCGGGCCTCCTCCTCCTCCTCGGGGACGATGGTGACCTTGGTTGGTTCTGTTCTGCTCGTTCGGCCCACTCCGGGCCACTCGGGTGCTCTCCCACCGGTCAGCCTCGGTGGCGAGCTGCCGGGGTTCAGTCAATTTACTGTCGAGGAGGTGCTGCCTGAGCTCGACAAAGCAGTTGTTGGAGAGGTGCTCCCATACAATGAGATTGAAGAGCTGTTCGTAAGTGGTTACGTTGTTACCCTTGATCCACCCCTCGAAGGCTCGGCTGAAATAGTTCACGTATTCCAACCACGTCGTACCTGGGATCCTGGTGCAGTTGCGGAACCTCTGGCGGTACATTTCGGGGGTAAGTCCATATCGACTGAGGAGGGCGGCCTTCATGTGGTCATAGGACGTCATTTGATTGTCCGGAAGCTGCAGCAGGGCATCACGACCCTCGTTGACGAATCTCCCCCATAGACCGGCTCCCCAGTCACTTCGAGCGACCCGGTGGGCGGTCATGGCAATCTCATAGGCCTTGAACCACTGCTGTATGTCGTCGTTCCGGTGATATTCTCGGACCACATCCTTGGGGATGTGGACCTTCTGCTCGGTAGGACCCGGGGAGTGCGGTTGCTCGGGCACCCCTAGGTTTTTGTTCAGTTTGCGCATTTCTATCTCCGCTAGTTTGCACTCGTGCTCGTATGCCAGTCTTTTTTCTTCGAGGTCTCTCTGTCTCTGTTTTTCCTCTCGCTCTTCTCTGAGCCGTAAGTGTTCTAAGTTTATTTTTTGTTCCGCCAGTTTCAATTCTCCGTCTAATCTGAGTCGTGCCAAGTCTAACTCGTGTAATCTATTTTTTTCCCGCTCTTGGATCTCTTCATGGGAGGGGCCTGTTCTCCGTTCCTCCGTCCGGGTGGTGTTGACTTCCGGGGCTGCGGGGTCCTGGGGGGTTGCGGTATTTGTCTCTGTCCAGGCCTCTAGGGCGTTTTTGAAGTCTTCTTTTGTGCTTAGCCCGGTGGTAGCAATGCCTAAGTCCATGCAAAATTGTTTGAGCTCTCGGTGGTTGTATTCTTCCAGCTTTTCCATCTGGAACTTCTCCGCCGATCCGCTCTCTTTGGTCGTCATTGTGGTTTTAGTCATAGGGTGAGTTACTGTCTGTACGGTACGCGTTGGTTCGGATCCCACCGCTGCCACCAATGTTAGACGGGGACCTGGAGGGTCGGCCGAGCACAGTGATCGCACAGACAGGTAACTTCCCCCCCACAGATGGACACCACACAAAGATCAGGGTAACACCTTTTATAGGCACTTCTGGTAGTAGAGTGGTACGATACAAGGCAATCAGGACACGATGATCCTCTCAATTCTAGTCTCTAGTAAGGGAAGGGGGTAGCAGGACAGTCTTGGTACCCACGGGTACGGGTGTGTAACGGTGATAGCTCACAATCCTCGAGCTCGGTGTTCGGATGGGTCAGACCGCGGCAGCGCCGGCAGGTCCCGAAGAGGTCGTAGGTGGCACGGGCCGCGGCAGCGCCAGCAGGTCCCAACGAGGATGAAGGTTACAACGGGCCGTGGCAGCGCCAGCAGGTCCCACGAGAATGCAGGTTGCAACGGGCCGCGGCAGCGCCAGCAGGTCCCACGAGGATGAAGGTTACAACGGGCCGCGGCAGCGCCAGCAGGTCCCACGAGACTGCAGGTTGCAGAGGGCCGCGGCAGCGCCAGCAGGTCCCACGAGGATGAAGGTTGCAGAGGGCCGCGGCAGCGCCAGCAGGCAGGACAATAGTTCACAAGGCAGGGCTGTGGCAGCGCCAACAGTCCGTCAAGGATGAGTTCGTCGCGGTGTCTCTCGACTCCAGGATACAACTGCCTTCCTGTCCTGGGGCTGCCTCAGTTATAGGTCTGGCGCCCTTTGATGTCCGGACCCTCGCTCTTGGAGGTCGGGAGGTCTGGGATGAGGGAGTCCAGACACCCAGCAGGGGGGTGGAGCCAGCGCCCGAGGAGGCTGGGGGTGCTCGGCACCTGGCGGGGGAGAGCCATCGACACTTCGTACTCCCATTGACCTGCCAAGTGGGCCGTTCACCTCCTGGGTGGAGGGTGGTGCCGGGATGTCGGGGCCTAGCCAGGCCCAGGGTTGGGGTCGGGCTCGGGCTGAGGCCGCACGGCCGCGTGGTGCCGTGTCCAAGATGGCGGCTGGGCCGGGCAATGGTGCTGACGGTGGCCCGGGCCCTGTCCTGCGGGGAGGGAGCGAGCCCTTCATGTGGCCTGTCCAACATATACAGGCTGGCATGTACGAAAAATTGGGAAAAGGGTACATTAAGTCAACATGGAACTTGCCCTATTCACATGCATGTGTCAGTAATAAAGACAGAAAGTGTTTCTTAGTGGCAATAATTGTGCAATGTCACTAAGCGGTACACTTCTGTGTAATGGAATTAGTTTGCATGGAGCCTGTGAAGGGAACTCAAATAACCTTTCATGTCACCAGCTAGGCACACCTGCAACACAGATAGAACCATTCTTTAAAAGACTCTATAACGGGAGTTACATTCTAATTGTGGATCGCAGATGTTGTAGTTTACTGCCCGGGGTTCCTTATCTCATAAGTACGACTGCGAAGGTCATGTGCTGTGGACGCTTATTGTTCCCCAGCTCCTTTCCAGACAGGGAGGCAAGGACATGGCCCAACTTGAAAATTACTTCTATTCGAATTGATACTTTAAGCAGAATGAAAACAGTGCTTCTTCAGATGCCGACCAGGCTCACGTCATCAAAAGAAACGTATGATCTCCTAGTCGCAAGGACGACTGCAGAGATTCACTCATTGTTAATAACTAATTCCCCCATACATTTCGCAGAAATCCTGAATGAAATCTTAAATATTTCTGATACCAGTGGAGTCTCAAATGTATTTAAGACATTGTTTTCAGGGGCATTAACACCATTCAAAGCCATACTGGGTATTTTTCCAGACTTTGTCCATTCGATTTTTGGCGGACTTCCCCTCATTTTGGGACTAATTGCAGGAATCCTATTCTTGGTCCTTATATTTCGTTATGGCAAACCATGTCACAGACAAAACACCTGCGACAAGGGAAGAAACAATCCGAGCCATTGGATACCGGGACCGGCTATCAAAAATCCTGGGACTATCCCGGCTTAGAGACCTAAACATGACTTGGTTTCTTTCATTTCGACCAATGTGGCATCGATGTGTTTTACCTGTATTAAGGTGCATGCTGTGCGGAGAAGAATGCGTGTTGGACACCTGTCTGACGCTACAATCGGATGCGCCAATGGATGCAGAAACATTGTTGGGTCCGGTAACGGCTCATGCATTGTGCTGCCCTCAACGGCTGCCAATCCTGATGGCGGCATTCGTGGAAACTTCACCACTACGATTGAGGGGTAGTGAAGTTCAAGATGAAAGCAGCATCGATCAGGTACGACCTTCTGTCAGCAATACTAATCAAAACGTCAATGGAGACAATCATGCACATGAATGCATGGTTACATCTTTTTCCGAGTTAGTGGAACTTTCACAGGAAGCTGTTGACAGCTTTTTCGACAGTCTCAATGATATGATGTTCTCTCCAGAGCAGAAATAACGACTTTTGAGCAAGCTAGCACACGGCGTTCCCAACACCCTGAATTTGGCCTTCAACTTTAATAATAAAGTAGCATGAACAATTTTCCCTCCAGTTCACGGACAGCAATTTTTCAGCAGCCCCAAAATATTTTTACAATTTTTCGGGCACTTATCTTCTGCTTAAAGTAGAAACTATTCTTAGAGAACTAAATTTCTATTTTTAGTAAATTCATAGACATTAGCTGCTCGCTGGTATGTTCATAAATATTTTGATCTGTGATGAAGTTGTCTCGAACTTTTTCTTCTGTATTAAGAGCCATTTCATGTGTAATTCTCATATTCGATTAATAATAATGTATACATATGCGTGATTAATTTAGCATTGTTCTACAGCTTGAGTGCATATAGTACATGTGACTATTTTTTTTTCTCCGTATATTACATGATTTCGAAATGCATTATATGTATTTTGGGGTGGTAAGGTATACACGATACTCTACAGTATGTTTTACTATGCCTAGATTCGTAAATATGGCCATAGTTAGCGTGGAGTGGGTGTGATGTATTCCTATAGGTTCTGTATCGATCCCCCTGTTCCTGACCCTGTTCTGGTTAACAAATTAACTAGCAGCCATCCCATGATGCAGAAACCGTTATCTGATTAAGCCACACCACGGCACAGGAACGCGTTATCTGATTAGGTCATAACGCTTGCCATCTAATTAGGCAAGCAATATTCCTCCAGCCCCTGATAAGGCATACGGAGTTCTCAAAACAAATCAAACCTATGACAACCTGGGAAAATCCCTGCGGCCATTGTTTTGATTTCACCGAGAACTTCAGTAAAAGAATGTGCTAACGACCAGTTCGTATGACATCCTTATTGACGTATCTATGTCCATCCTTACGTCAATCTCGGCACCTTACAGGTATAAATATTACCGATATTGCCTTAAGCAAACACACGCGGTGGTGACGAGATCGGAGCAGCGAGACTTGCCGAAGGAGCCCAGCACAGAGCGGACCCCGCTGGCGTTGCCCCGCCTTCCTGACGCGCAGAGTTCGAGACGCTGCTTTCTCCTGCCGAGAAATCCAGCTCCGGCGCTTCCAAGCAGCCCTTGCAGGCAGCCTGGAATATCGAGACCAAAGACGAGAGATACCATCCCTCAACCATCCTAGATCTCAGGTACAGAACTGAATAACCCCTTGCAGAGAATTCTTGAGTCAGTCACTTGGCAAAACAAACTTAACTTAAACTGCTACTTTCTATTCCCGCCCACGTATTAGGCTTAGGTCAGGTACACCGGGGTAGGCGTAGTTAGAAGCACCAGTTGAGTACGATTAGTCAAATGTATATATGTATGTATCTATTTTATCCATTTTAAACTAGCATATGGCTTAGAAACCATATCAATGCTTTTACAGTATTATTTCATAATTCTGCTTTTATTGTATGCACTTTACTTAACCATAAGTATTGCGATAATATCGATCCATTTCTCTTGTACGAGAGAAGAGACTGATCAATAAATAACATCTTTTATTGAACACGCCCGTCTCTTCCTTTTCTCTACAATCTGATGAAACTAAGAATGCACGTACTGACTGAGTAAAATAAGTTGTCTTTTGTTTTCACACGACTCTAGAGATACACTCTTGATTAGGGGAGAGCAAAGTTGTCATGTTCTATGGTTGTCAGAAACTAAATCCCTTCTTGTCTATCCAGGGAGGTTCAACTCCTCCTTGCCTATTCGAGCAAGTTTCTAGTGAACTCTGAGCTAGCTGGCAAACCCAAAACTTTAAGTCTAATATCGACAATAGAAGACCTAGTTAACGGAACACGGCGACCGGGAACACACAGAGGAGGGACTCCAGCTTTCAGTTTTGTGTACAAAAGAAGATTCTTAAACCAAAAATTCAGCCAGAACCTATCAGTTGGATCCCCTCCCGGTACGGCTAAACACCTACACGTGCTTAGTCTCATTTTGGAATATAACGCGCAACATTTTGTGTTCACGTTTTAACACAGCAGTGTTACACAGCTGTAAACCCGGAACCAGGGTTCTATTTATATTGAATATATTGACAGACCCGTCAACATCTTCACAGGATACTCCATCAACTTGTACTTAACTTTTGCATCAAACCTTAGATGCCTGGATCTTTATACTAGCCCTGAAGAGTCGTGTTGACTCCACTTTAACACGATGAAACACGTGTCGGCTGATCATGGATCCTATTAAAACATCATTTTGAAATAAGAACACGAATACAGAGATCTGCTGCTTTCTGCTATCTTAATTGTCACTTTTGTTTTCTTGTTTCACACTGTTTGTGGTTGCGAGAGCATTGCTGTTTGACAGTTTTTGATAATCTTTTGATTGTCTTGGAACGGTTCTAGGGTTATTCCGTTCGCCCTTAACGCACCACCCACCAGAACTCATCTCCTCACAGAGTGTAACGTATACTCTAGGCAGAGCGCCATTTTCTGAAACTCCTTCAAACCCTTCAGTTGTTTTCTGAAGACCTAGTTAACGTCTGGTCTAGGCCTATACTATTGAAGGTATTATTCCAATGTGCAGAGCCTATTGGGATAATAGAAACTACACTACAATGGTACTCGGGGCTGGGGCTTCATACACCCCAATGCACAACTTCAGGATACCACGGGAAGTAGGCGCAGCTTGCAAAATGCAGGATGTCCAGGTGTATTGGTTCCACGTCTCTCATGTCAGCTACATGTCTCAGCTTTGCTGGAATTTTGGGTCAGCTTCAGAGATGTCTGGAAGTCCATGTCCTGTGTCACAGATTCTTGGGGATCCGGCGGGAGCCTTGAAAATACAGACCGGCAAAGATGCAGTTGGTGTCTGTTTGAACAGGGAGATTTCTTCCGTCTTCCAGTCAATATGGAATGTTAAAGGTTCAAGATATATGTTGCAGACTTTCGTCCAGAGTAATCTTAAGTCCTAGGGACTGGGGTTCTATCTTTATACCCTAACCTATTGGAGGGCTAGGTGTGGGGGTGGTTACACCCCTTCCCCTTTGACCAATTTCATGCCAGAGCTGGGGCTGAGTGCCCCAGCAAACGGTTTGAACTTGGAAATGCATGGGGAACCTTGTGTGCCCCAGGCAGTGTCTGAAAAGCATCCACTGAATGCAACCCACCTTGCCCCAATACACTAAAGCCTGTCTGGGGAGGTGCCAGCACCTCCCTGGACAGGAAACCTATTGTCCATCCCTCCCCTGCCAGAGTTTCGTCCAGCAGCAGGAGGTCAGACTCGTGTCTGTGGCAGCAGCTTCCATTTTGTGATGCTGAGGCCCTGTTTAACTTTAACTGGGTTTTCCAGTAACTACATGTCTTCTCCCTTGTTAGAATTGGGGGTCTCTGGTTGGCACAGGTATGTACTTGTGACAAACAGGGACCCTCTCCTCTAGTCAGGGCAAGGGACCTACTCCTTAGAATAACCCCTGCTCACCCACTAGGTGGCGTGGTGCGAGCAGACAAGGCTAATCTTCGGGGCGCTAAGATAGTTAAGCATTTATGACCACATACAGTAAACACAATGACCCCCCACAAATGGACACCAGGCGTAAGGTTTGTATAAAAAATACGTAGGCTTTATATAAAAATATAGGGTATGAGGAAGTTACTATCACAAGACTAATAACAATATAAAAATATGGCCATAGTTTTCAGAATTAAATAAAGTTTCTTCAGATGGATTTACCAGTGCTTATTTGGGGGGTCGGGCGCGCTCCGAATGCGCTGGCGATGTGACCCGCTGATCAGTGTGTGCAAACAGGGAAAACAAAACGGTGCGGACCCTGGATCCGGTGGTTGTGCACTGTACTTTTGTGGAAGATGCTCTGGGCTCTTCAGGCGCGTGGCGTACTCTTCAGGTACACCGGAATATGTCAGGCGCACTGCTGGCGATGACAAGCGCCCAGTGGACGTGGCGTACTCTTCAGGTACGCGCTAGTGAGGACAAGCGTACGGCTGTAATGAAAGGCGCCCAGCGGACGTGGCGTACTCTTGGTGAACGCGCTGATGAAGACAAGCGTACGGCTGTGATGAAAGGCGCCCAGCGGACGCGGCGTACTCTTGGGGTACGCACTGAATTTGGGGGCAAAAGCGTAGGCGTACCAGACAGGTACCTAACGGCGGGTACTCGGCCAGTACCGGCGGCTGGATCAGGTGTGGTGCGGACGCTTCTTCCTATGCGCCGTACCTCCGTCAGTTTTACAGGGGATCAAGGTGGGTCACTTCTTAGTACGCCAGAGTGGTGCGGCCGGTTCGCTTCAAGCGTACGGGCTGGCTGCGCCTCTCACAAGACTCCGGGTTTCCAGCGGCGGGGCGGCCAAGAGCAGTGTGGCTCGGGTGGACAAAGGGGCAGGATGCGGGCGCCCCAGCGGAGCGGGGCACGGCTCAGAGAGGAGAGGAGCAGTGCAGCTCGAGGCGGGGAAGGCCAGGCACGAGCTGCAAAGGGGGGGTCGAGGCACACTTCAGGCAAGGCCCCAGTAGCACGGAGAGGTCAGGCAGATCCCGGTAACTCGTCAGGGAAGGCAGGATGAGCCCAATGGTACCGGGGCTCAGTTCAGGGGGCAAGCTCAGATCAAGCCCTTGGAGATAGATTAAAGCACAATAAAACAAAGTCTTCTTTGGTCTTTTCCTCTCCTTCCTCAGCAAGGCACCACTGCAGGTCAGTCCTTCAGCTTCTTCTTGGTCCTTCTAGTCGGGCAGAGGTTCTTTGTGGTCAAAACAGGATCTGGTTTCTTAGGAGCAGGGCTCCTACATGTATACTCAGTTTCTTTTGTCTTTGCAGGCCCCGGGGCCTGAGCCTGGTTCAGCCCAGTTTTGGAGCACTTTGTTTACAGGAAGCTGCCTCCTTCTTTCAGGGTGTAGGGCAGAGACATCAGACGCTCCGCAGGAGGTGGAGCCAGCATTGTGGTGGCAGAGCACAGCCCTATTCAGAGTCAAGGGGCACTCCTCCCACCTAGCCTGGGGGTAATCCGTCCATTCACCACCTGGCAGCCCAGACTGTCCCCTGGAATTCCCCTGCCCTGTCACTCACACAACCCAGACAGCAGATACACATCCTAGCAGAGGCGGGCTGAAATGGTCAGGCAAGCAAATGCTAACTTTCTAAAAGTAGCATTTGCAAACACAGGATATTAAAATAAACTTTACTAAAAGAAGTATTTCATTATTTTTAGTTCAGGCATACTAAACTTGAATTTCAACCGTGTTCATTGAGCCTGCTGGGATTATAGAGTGGAATAATTCCAGCAGTCCATTCTGGCCTATGAAAACAGGTAGCCTTACAATAGTGAAAAACGAAAATGGCTGTAATTCACTATTAGGACATGCCACACACATCAGGGCTTGTCCTACCTTATGCTTACAGTGCACCCTGCCCTAGGGCCTACGATAGGGGTGACTCACGTGAAGTAAAGGGAAGGTTTAGAGGCTGGCAAGTGTGTGCACATGCCCAGCCAGCATGACAGTACCAGACTGCACGCAGGTTCTGCAATGGCAGACCTTAGACACATTTTAAAAGGCTGCTTCTGTGGGTGGCACAACCAGTGCTGCAGGCCCACTAGCAGTATTTGTATTTAAAAGCCCTGGCACTCCTGGTGCACTTTACTGGGGACTGACAGTAAATCACATGATCCAATCATGGAAATCAATTACAGGTACACTTTACATTGGGAACACTTGCACTGCGGCACGGATTGGTCGTGGTTCAGTGCCCTGAGCAGCTAACACCAGCAAAACATCTGAGGCACATCAGCAAAAAGTGGAAGAGAAAGTCACGCCAAGGTGCCAGGTCTAACATCCCTCTAGAAGGTTGGAATGCTACCTCCGCTGCCAGGACTGCCAGGGGGGGGGATAGTATTCCAAAGTGTTTGACACCTAACACGACATGTTTTGATAAAGCCAAACCAAAGTTAGCATGTAACCGCGAGGATTATAATGCACTTAAGAGTATATGGTATGGGTATATCATAGAACAGCTATAAGGAGATGGTTCCGAAAGCTGCAGAGGGGCTCAGCTCATGCTAGGGCACCCTCTCACACAAAACCATGCACTCTGGCTCCAGGATTGTCAAGGCCTGCCATAGGAGTGACTTATAGATATGCTATATCTAAGTAAGAAGTGATTACACCACCTTACCCAGGCTGTGATTACAGACCTGTGGTGTCAGTTTGGAAGGCCAGCCAGGGGTGGCATAATACATGCTGCAGCCCTTGGTAGGCCTTGGGTGCACCTATGCCCTGTGTACCATGGGGTAACTATAGGAAGCAGACTCTACTCTCCTACGACCACCATGTGAAAAACCATAAGCCAAGATACAAAAAACATATGTGCCATACGCTGTGCAGTGAGTAAATATTGTTTATAAACTCTACTTACAAAAATAAAACCTCTATGTGAATAGGGGCAGATATACAACTTCTGGTGCATCTCTGCAAATCAGCAGGGATGTGCCAGAACAGATGCGTCACGCAATCCCCCCCTTGCGCCACCACGGATGTGTCACATTTACAATGTGGCGCACCCTGGTGCAAGGAGGGGCAGATGCGTGATGGATCTTGTGGCGTACGGGTGGCGCACTGCTGGATTCGCGTCGCAAGTGCGACGCAACTCCTGCAATGCACAGGGGCCGCCCATACTTAACGTTGTGCGTCACTCCTTATGCCTGCTTCATGCAGGCATAAGGATTTGATGCAGCAGCGTCGTAAAACTGACTCAGTGAAATTTTGTAGATTTCACTGCTTCAGTTTTATGGGGCTTTCCTGCGAGGTAACGCCCTCACTGCGACTAAACGCCCACATGAAAACTGAGGCAGGTTTCATGTGGCGCAGGGCTTTAGAACGTGACGCATCTGTCTAGATGCATCACGTCATAAATAATTTGCAATGTAGCACATGATTTACACCGCCACTGCGTCACAAAAGTGATGTATCGGCAGCGTAAAAGCGTCGCAAGGGCCTTATAAATCTGCCTTAGTGTCATTTAAACATGCTATACAGCCAACATAATCTGTTAATCCATATTTTAGTTCTAGCCTATATTCCTCCTGTAACACGATTATCGTGTTTCAAGCGCTTCAGTGGACCGAACGGACAGCTCCAAAGTGGACCTCCTCAACGTGCGATGTATTTGGCTCTAACTAACTACGTGCTTCCACCCAACGTGCAAAAGTGAAAATAGAAAAGCCCGCAATAGTATAAAATAACAACAACGCAAGTCAATAAATTCATTATTGCCACAACATGAATAAAACCCAAATAACAAATAAAAAAAATCCACTAATATACAATAGTGTACATCATGAATGAAATCAATTTTCACCAGCCCCTAAATACGACGTTCTCTTTACTTATATGGTTTAGGATTTGTACACACTAAGCGTGCCTCCTACATCCAGCTATGTCTCTAGACACAAACTCTGCAGTCCGACAAGAGTCAACGTCTGGCAGTATGGCGTCACGGTGTGGTGGCTATGTTGGGCGCTGTACTATTCCAACCTCGCCCTATCACCAGCCACGCCCTCACAGCATCAGGTACACTCAAACTTAGCTGCATAGTTTGTGAATGTGCATAGCGCATGTTTGTTACCAAACCAGGATCTGGTGGATGATTCACACCGGCGCAAATCTGTCTGCCATACGGTTGTGTGAAGTAACACAACTAATTTGGACATCAAGAGGATTACTAGGTAATGATAACAGCTGAAGCAATACTCACGTGTTCCAGCAATAAATAGCTAAAGATGCTATGAGTACTGCTATCATTAATATGTACCTCTATTTTGTAGATCTAACCCATTGAACCCGATGACATCTGACCCATAGACCCAGATGAAGGTTGCATGATCGAACATTGTGCATCAAGGCGCTGATACACACCTGCAGCTAGTCTTAGGGCCCCATTACCATGGCAAGTGGACTTTGTCCACTAGCCACCGTAATGTTAAACAGAACCGACCGCCAGAGGTGCGGCGGTCCCGACAGGCCCATTAGGATGCGACCGCCACCCTGGCGGTCGCATCCCGCATATTTAACATTGTGGTGGGCGGTGCTGTAAGCAACACCCGCCGCAATGTGAAATATGCATGTTGTGCATTGGCATGCACAACGTGACAGGCACTGCGCGGTGCCTGCCACCTTGTGTATGCCAATGAAGGGGCCCCCCACCCCTCTGGAGGTCCATAACAGGCCCCCAAAGCATTTTCCTGCAAGGCAACACCACCATATTGTCTGACTTTTCTGCCACGCCGGCAATCCGACCTGCAGAAAAGCAGCAGACGGTCTTTCCGTCGCCCGCGGTGCCCCTTGACATACTAATATGGCGGTGGTGACACAGGGATATTTGGCAGGGGTATCTTCAAGGCCGGCCCGGCGGTGGTGATCCTCCAGAGATCCTAATAGACCCCTTAAAATGTATCTGCCACAGATGCTTTGCAGGTAAATGCCCTCAGATCCACTCAGAAAGGGTAACCAGATAGTTGGTGTAGGAACGCAGTGCCCCAGATCAGGACTCATGAATCGTGGCTTGCTGACTTGTCCTGTGACTGTGAAGCCTTCGAGAACCCTGAAGCACGTCCAGCATTTGACAAATTGTTGAGAACCTCCATTGGAGTAGCGGAGCTACTCTCCTGCAGCCTGCATTCACCGAACCACAAAGTCCGGTTAGCATCTGCTGCTCTCATGACTCTGATGCAGCACCCAAGCAAGATGAGTCAGATATGTCCCTTCACCATGTGGGAAGACACCAGGAACTACCGGAGCCATGCTGTACCAATTCCCTGGGTACTGGGTCATTTACATCGAAGACCAAGAAGAAAGAGTCGGATCGAAACTCCAACGACACAGGACGCAGACACCTGTTGAGGGACATCAAGACTCCTGAGAGCTGGAATCGCTTCTGCAACCTGCCTGCCCATCACTGCGGGGACCATCTTGATGCATGATGCTTGACTGCGCTCCGCACACAGCTCCGCTGGGGCGGGCCAATGACAGACTTGCTGCCATGATCCTGAGGCCTTTGTGACCTGCTCCTGACATGTAGTGGAAAGATGAAACCACTGGGTGGCGCTGTTGTATAACATGTATTCACTGCTTGACAGGACCTTCTTCAAGATGACATGTAGTGGAAAGATGAAACCACCTGGTGGCGCTGTTGCATAACATGTATTCACTGCTTGACATGACCTTCTTCAACATGACATGTAGTGGAAAGATGAAACCACCGGGTGGCGCTGTTGCATAATATGTATTCACTGCTTGACAGGACCTTCTTCAAGATGACATGTAGTGGAAAGATGAAACCACCGGGTGGCGCTGTTGCATAACATGTATTCACTGCTTGACAGGACCTTCTTCAAGATGACATGTAGTGGAAAGATGAAACCACCGGGTGGCGCTGTTGCATAACATGTATTCACTGCTTGACTGCACCTTCGATGCAGCCTTCTCAGCATGGAAACAAAATGGTCAGGAAGGAGGAGGATGGAGCAGAATCCTGTCAGGCCCGGAACACAAACCCTCAGAGGCTCCTTAGGTCATAGTGCCACACGGTGCCTGCATTGGGCACCACAATGTCCACAGTGGGTCCGAGCTACACACAGAGAGCTCGATACACCCGCTTGAATACTGCATAGTACAAGGATTGTGGCGAACAACACAGAGCACAGGCAAACCCTCTCCAAGTATAGGCTGATTAGAGGTGAGTGTGAAAGGTTTGGGAACAGGTCAAACCGCAAACAGAGGACAGAGTTTGGCAACAATTAGACATGTGAAAAGAAAGGGAGAAAGACATGGTCTCCTAAACTATCCACATCACAATACTACCATCTGGGCACTTCTTTCCTTACATCTGTAAAACGAAGGAAGTCTGTAAAACTAAGGTAGAAAAACTTTTCACTTGGGAACACGCAGAGGCAGGAGCCCTCCTCCTTGTAGGTAATGTTAGACCTGGCACCTTCCCACCCATGCGCCACCACTGATGCGCCGTATTTACAATGTGCCACACCACGGCGCACAGATGGGCAGATGTGTGTCGCATCCCCCTGCGGAATTGCGGCACATTGCTGGAGTCGCGTCACAAATGCGAAGTGGCTCCAGAAAGGCTAGGGGGTGCCCTATGCCTATTATGCTGCGTCGATTGTGGAGTTGGGGAGTTGAAATATGTTTTTTTGGTGTGTATTGGAAATATGTGGAGAATTGTGTGTCCTGGAATGGCATGTTGAGTGAAATTATGCTTAGTGAAATTGAGTCATGGAGTGGAGTTCATTTATGTTGCATTCAGTACAGTGTAATTATGTGGCACTGTGTGGTATTTTGTGGAGTGTATTTAGTTGCATTGAGTAGAGAGTAATTATGTGGGGTGTAATTATGTGGTACTTATGTGGAGTGTATTTATGTTGCATTGAGTGCAGTGTAATGCTGTAGCATATAATTATGTGGCACTGAGTGCTATTGTGTGGAGTGCACTGTTCCCAGCAACGTGCGGGCGCGCACGTCTTTCAATCCCAGCGTGCAGTGGCTTTGAAGTGCGCACACACAGCACACCCATACCACTAGAGGCAAGTATTCCTGTTGATTTCCGCGCCCTGTAGACGGGCGCTGCGATCAACAGGAATACTTTAACAAAAGCAGACAATCTGCCCCCAGCTGCGCTGTATTAAGAAAGGGCATGCTTCCTATTAACAAAAGGCATGCAGCAAGCATAAACATGACGTGTGCTTTCACAGTCACTAATATATATTAGTGATTGTGAAACGAGGGCTTTCACAATCACTATTAGATACTAGTGATTGTGAAAGCAAACGCGGTGCTTTTGGGCTTGCTGTATACCTTTTGTTAATCTAGGGCAGCAGATTGCCTGCCTTTTTGAACGTTTTCGTGTTCATTGCAGCTCGTGTATTAGCATGTCGGGCGCTGCAATGAACAGAAAACTTTCAAAAAGGCATGAAGTCTGCTGCACTCTATTACCAACAGGTATGAAGCAAGCCTAAAAGGACAACGTCTGCTTTCACAATCACTAGTATTAGTGTTAGTGAGTGTGAAGGCACACGTGGTGCTTCTGGACTTGCTGCCTTTCTCTTCCGAAATGTGTCACATTGTTGTTTATTGCAGTTTTATATTTCTCCAACTTAAGTGATTTGCAGAGGATCACAGGTTGATGAGCCACACTGAGACTCAAACCTGGTTCCCCAGGTCCAAAGTAGGCAGCTCTTAGCCCTTACGCTGCATTCTCGTCACAAAAGGGCCCTTGTTTTTCTGTATGGCCAAAGGAACGTTGTCCTAAGAGAACAGAACAGAAGGACGAATTGACTAGTGAAAATTAAGATCAGATTGAAGGAATTTATCGACTGAAACTGTGACTAGTTCATCTGCATTAATTCACCAGCTGTTGCATATTTAAATAAAAGAGGCCTTACCCATACTCTACGAGTGGGAGTAGACATCGGCTATTACACCCTGAAGGGCAGTCCACATGTGAGCATTTTTTTACTTTTCTTCTATACTTTATAGAGTGATTCAGCGCCTCGTGCGAGCATCTTCATCACTTCCGCATCCTTTGGTGCATGTTTATACTCTATTATCCATGGTCCGTTCCCAGGACACAAGGAGAGCACACTTGGCTGAAAGGTGTGCACACAATTGTAAACCTGCTGCCACTGGTGAAGCATCTCTTAGAGTCACGGAGCCCACATTTCATATTGTCATCGTCACGGTTCTTGGCATGCATCCGTGTCGGCACCACAGCTTGTCCATAGTCCGTTCTCGGGGCACAAGGAGGCACCATGCCCCACAGCTTGTCCATAGTTCGTTCTCGGGGCACAAGGAGGCACCACAGCTTGTCCATAGTCCGTTCTCAGGGCACAAGGAGGCACCATGCACCACAGCTTGTCCATAGTACGTTCTCGGGCACAAGGAGGCGCCATGCACCACAGTTTGTCCATAGTCCGTTCTCGGGGCACAAGGAGGCGCCATGCACCACAGCTTGTCCATAGTCCGTTCTCGGGGCACAAGGAGGCGCCATGCACCACAGCTTGTCCATAGTCCGTTCTCAGGGCACAAGGAGGCACCATGCACCACAGCTTGTCCATAGTCCGTTCTCGGGGCACAAGGAGGCACCATGCACCACAGCTTGTCCATAGTCCGTTCTCGGGGCACAAGGAGGCGCCATGCACCACAGCTTGTCCATAGTCCGTTCTCGGGGCACAAGGAGGCGCCATGCACCACAGCTTGTCATGCATCTCACCAACTAATTGAATAGCATCGAAGACGTACCATTGTCACCGAGAGGGCACATACCCATCGCAGCATCTATGCAGCTGAACAACCTCTGAACTGAGCAGCTGCCCCCCAACCGACAGAAAGTGATGACGTCACAACAAGCGCAGGGCAGCTCCACTGACTGCCTCGATCAGTTACCATCCAATTCAAGCCCCGTGCAGTCATTCTCAAGATCATCAGTTCGAAAAAAACAGGCTCCCTTGTAGAAGAGACCCCCTTCCTGCCTCGACTCCACATGCCGAAAAACATCCGATGCGTTTTATATAGCTCTTCATACCACCTCTCTTAAGTTTCTAAGCGCTGCAGGCATGCAGATTTCCAAAGGAGAAGCATTCATTACGATGTTGGTTGGAGTTGCCTCTGAGCAACACCATTTTGTGCCGAACGGCCCGACTACAGGACAGCGGTTCCAATTGCTGAATCAGGATGCGGCATGGTGTGGTCCCAAACTTCAATTTTTCAGCTTCTGCTTGTTCTAAACCTCCCACAGCACATGCACCTATTGAAGAATGGACGTGTTTAATCATCTCTGCACCTGTGCCTGCCACAAATGTGCAGGGATGCTAAGGGGGGCACCATAGGCGTCCCGAGCCCAAATGCAGAGGGCCAGAGGGGAAGGGGGCCCTGCTAGAGGCCACAAAGTCAGTTTTTGACAGCGAATCCATGTCAGAAAGGCCGACATGGATTGGTTGTTGGAAACCCACATCATAATCCCGATGGTGGAAACGCCGTCCTTAAGGGATTATGAGGGCTTTCTGACTGGCCAACGGGCTCCTTGAGCCCATCAGACCCGGCCCGTTTAAACTCCATCATAATAAAGTGGACGGACTTTAAACCTACCATGTCGGTCGTAATCAGGCTCTGATTGATTATCCCAGAATCACAGGATATTGAGCAGCAGATACTCGAAACAGGATCCTCAGCTCTCTAGTCAGCAGCTCTTGCCGCTCTGCCACATCCAATTTACTCCTGTGGCACTTGTCAGGGTGCTGCTTCCTTCGTCCTGGACGGTGATTGATCAAAAAAGATCATTATTCATCACTGGCGAAACTGATACTAACGCTTGTTTCTCTTTCTGTGTCCAACGACGCATCCCACCCTTGCATCTTGCTGCACTAGGCACTAAATTGTGCACCGGTGCAGGCAGAGAGGAATGCACTGTATCTTGTTAATACGGTACATTCTTGCTCGTTTGAATTGGCGTAGGCCAGCGCTGCTCTATGCCAATTCATTGTAAATGAGGCCCTGAATCTCCCGCCCCTTCCTGCGGCGTGGTCTGGTTCCGTTGTTGGGTACTTTAACGCGGAGGCCAGGTTTGTGCTGAAGAAAGGGAGGGAAGAGAGAAAAACCTCCAGCAATAAATAACTAAGTACATGGAGTTGCGAGTATCCAGGGAGTCCACTGATGCTGCCTGCTCTTGATTCCAAAGTGTGTGTGCTGGTCTTTCACCACCCTCATGCACCTTGTGCAGTTTGGCAGAGACCTTTAAGCCTCTCCATCACCTGTGCCAGTCCACGTATGGTGAGCAGCCGGGGTGGCACCTAGCCCACCTGTCTGAGGTGCCCCTTTCTTTCACTGTGCCAGGCTTGCACACCCCGCCCCTGGGGCATACCTGAGGATGAACACCAGAAGACATCCACTCCAGTTTTATATAGCGCCAACTCGCCCCCAGCGCAGTAGAGCGCTAGGCATAAGCACAAGATTACATTACACAGGGTCAGATTTCCCTTTTTTAGGCACAGGGAGATTAAATGATTTTGCCAGAATGACAACATAATGAGCTGAAGCTGGTACTCAAACCTTGATCCGCAGTTCAAAGGTCAGGCCACATCGCCTCGCTTTCACACAGCAACAAACAACTGATGGTAGTTGGGGTTCTACTTGTGCATTTTTATGTTTTTACAGTATGGGGATTTGTCCCGCCTTCTCTTCCATTGGCTAGCTCAATAAATGGAGGCTAACCATTGGAACAGAGATCTGTCCGTCATTGCCGGAGCAGATTCATGAGCGTTCCGGCGATTTTTACTCATTCCTCCCCTTTTCTTGCCGTCACGAAGAGGTGGGCCCATTGTGGGTGTTTACTTTTTTTTTTTTACCTGATGTTTGCTCCCGCCATTTTTTCATGGAGCTGGGGCTGAGCGGATGCTCGAGATGTTCCGTTCTCCCCAGGAAACTGTCTTCGGCAGCATCCTTACGGCTCACTTCTTCCTGCTGAGAGGCACAAACCACACAGCCGGGGAACACCAGAGTCTCCACAGCATCAAAATCGGCCGTCGGGACATTGCTGGCCGGAGCTGCTATCGCTGTGAGTCTGCACCCCCCTCTCCTACCGGCACCCCACGGCCGTATTTGGGCTGGTGTCCGCCGGAGGGGAAGGGGGGTCATGCAGCTCCTCCTGCGGCTGTGCGGGCCTCTGGGCCGGAGTGGCGGGAGGTCACCAACAGAGAGGTGTTGCCGCATCAGAGCGTCGGCAGAGCACGGGGACTTCTGTGGTGAGTGCAGCGTGCTGTGCAGGAACTAGTTAGTGCTGGGGGTGTTGAAGCATTGCAGCCTGGAGTTGAATTGTGTTGGCCAGTGTTCTGCTCGACGACCGGACCAGAACTTTGTAGATCCAGATTACGGAGGTCCATGCAGAGGAGGTGGGGAGACCACAGGGTTGGAGGGGCTTGAGAACATGAAAGGAAGATTGGCAGATCTCTTAAATACTAATGTCTTGCTGTGGAGATCTCTCACATCCAAGTTCCTGGAAAGGAACTATGCAAAACCATGTTTTATAGGACACAGGAACCTGAAATGGGTTTGTTTGAACATGGGCATTGTTTACATCCTGTGTTTGTTGTTTCCCACAGAGAAATGAAGAGCATTACCATGTTGAAACGCCTTATACTGCAAAACAGCAGTGTAGAATGCTTTGAATTGAATTTTATTGATGTGATGGAGTAGTCTCAGTGTGTGTGGGGGGGCTCTCTGTGTGTGTGGGGGGCTCTCTGTGTGTGTGGGGCTCTGTGTGTGTGTGTGGGGGCTCTCAGTGTGTGTGTGTGTGTGGCTCTCTGTGTGTGTTTGTGTGTGTGGCTCTGTGTGTGTGTGTGGGTCTCTCTGTGTGTGTGTGGGGGGCTCTCTGTGCGTGTGTGTGGGGGGCTCTCTCTGCGTGTGTGTGGGGGGCTCTCTGTGCGTGTTTTTGGGGGGCTCTCTGTGCGTGTGTGTGGGGGGCTCTCTGTGCGTGTGTGTGGGGGGCTCTCAGTGCGTGTGTGTGGGGGGCTCTGTGTGTGTGGCAGGATCTGTGTGTGTGTGGGGGGGCACTGTGTGTGTGTGGGGGGGCGGCACTGTGTGTGTGTGGGGGGGCGCTGTGTGTGTGTGGCTCTGTGTGGGGGGGCTCTCTGTGTGTGAGTCTCTGTGTGTGAGTCTATGTGTGTGTGAGTCTGTGTGTGTGGGTACAAATGCAATAGGTCTCACATTTGCAAGAGATTGAGCTATTGGCATTGTAAATGACAATGCCATTTATTTATCTGTTTTCAAAACCAACACATTAATAAAAATGTTGTCATTTACAATGCCAATAGCTCTAACTTTGGCAAAAGCGAAACCGTTGCATTGTAAATGCTTGTATCAAGGTTGAATAAAAAGAGAAGTGTCGAGCTCTCCGCCTTTCATCATTTTACAATGTAAAGAGGCAGAGGCAGCAGTGGGGAAGGAGATTAATAAGAGGGCATTTCTGGTCATGTCATCCCTGCCACCCTGTGACAACACCTGCTGCACTCATCCGTGCCAGACAGGATGCCCCGGGTAGGTGGGAGGCCGACTGGAAGGCAGCTGCACGGAGCTAATGCTCCAGGCTGATAAACAGAGGAGTGACCCTCCCTCTGGCATTTATTTACTTATCTCCCTCTCTTGCCTGCCTAGGCAGTATGTTTATGATCAAAGGATGTAAGAAAAATAAATAAATACCACACAGGAGACTTTTTATTCTGTTTTTTTTTGCGACAGGCATTCCTGGAGTAATTGCCTTTTTATAATATTTGGGTGTGATATAAAGTGCTCTGATACCCTGTACTGGGATTGAGCAGCGCTATCAAACAATGAACTTCAAAAACACAAATTAGTAAGTGCTATTGACCTTGCTAATCGTGTAACTACTCATACATCTGACATTCTTACATTGCCGCAACAAATAAGAGGGGGACTCCGAGCTGGTTGTGGTCCAGTACCCGTGCTCCTGATATTAATCCCGATCCCAAATAAAGGGTAGCTGTTCCAATGGTAGGGGTGCTAAAAGTCACCCACTCCCCGGAAGTAGAGGATATAAAGTGATGAAGGGAGAGTCCTAGGTCTAGGACCCTGTAGTCAGAGGCAAGCACATGTTTTGTCTCTTGTTGCCCTCACACACCCGAAGGATGTCATGCTTTATCATCGGGCGATTGCTCCTCGTCGGGCCAGCTCTGCAATGCCCAACAGGTCCCCGAAGGGTCACTTTGGCGGAGATCTTTTGTTAGAACAGCCTTCAGATGAGTGCAGGTGTGTTTGGGGGGAGTCCTAAGTGGAGGGTGAGAGGGTGCCTGACAAGTTAAAACTGGCTAAGGGATACCAGGAGTCGATTCACTTATTGCGTCAGAATAAAAAAGACCCCGAACTCCTTATTATTGTTCGACAGCCATCATCCTCGCTCTTTACGCGCCAACTTACCAGTAGGCCAATTCCTTCGCCTGAGAAGGAACTGCTCTTCCAGGGATCTGTTCAACAAGCGTGCCAACCAATTAACCCAGCAATTACAAGCAAGACACTATCCTCACAACCTGGTTAAGAGAGCGTTGACACGCGCCTCAAATAACCATCGAGACTCTTTGCTTGAGAAACAACCTCAGAAACCCCCGTTGGATCGACTGACTTTTGTTAGCACGTTTAGCGTACTTTCAAACAGCATCCAAAAGACCATACGCAAACACTGGGACATTCTCAACATCACCAATGAGAAAATTCCTGTACCTCTGTTCTCGTTCAAAAGAGCTCCTAGCCTGCGTGACAGTCTTGTACATACGAGACCTAGATCCCAAGCGACGTCTAGACCATCTACGCTCTGGGATCTACCACCTGTACAGGGCCATTACCCATGTGGTGCATGTCACGCCTGCCCCCAAACTGCAAAAACAGAACAAATAGATCTAGGCACAGGTAGGACATGGTTGCTCAAAAAACACACCAATTGTAACACGGATAAAGTGATCTACATGATCACCTGTCCATGTGCCTTAAGGTACATAGGGTACACAACCAGGAAGATCAAAATCAGGATTGGGGAGCACAAAAGCACCATCCGTTGCCTGAAGCAGTCTACCAGACTGACAGACCATTTTATCAAGTTGAAACACACTGCAGAAGACCTCAGGTGGGTGGTATTGGAACAGCCTTATATACCACCCCACATCAGTGACATTTCTAGATTTCTGTTCACCAAAGAACAGAAATGGATATTTTCTTTGAAATGTGACAGCAGGGGGCTTAATGATGACATCGCATGGACGGCATTATAAATATCCTTATGGGAAATTTTTGAGTAACATCTCTCACATCACAATGACAGCCTTCACTGCATTTAAACACGCACAAGCATACTCTGCTGCTAGTGACTGACACATTGTTGCCTACAGTACTGCTATTTAAGTTCAAGTGTTGTCTATATTCGACTCTGCACTGAGTGAGGTATTCCTTAATACTTTGTCTGCATCAGGTATTGCTAGCACATTTGTACCAATAGCAAACTGCAGACTTATTGGCACATTTGTACCAATAGCAAACTGCAGACTTATTTGCTTGTAGACAAGTGAGTTTTAGAAAGGAAATAGAATGTATACATAGCAAGAGTGAGCTTTGGAGCCTGTCTTACTGCAAAGTCTCATAGTACAGCTATGTCTTTTATTTTCTTAGAGCGGGGCCTCAACTTCCCGAGTGGGTGCCGGGTGAGGTGACGTTACTTCCCACATAATGTTGGGTGAGTACACTTCTTTTCAAAATAAACGAACTATTTCTGTTAAGTTTTGAGTCAGGAGAACTGTTTGTCTCTTGACATAGTGGTGAATACTTTTGTTCACCACTACAATGTGTGTTGCTTGTCTTGTCATTCTGTTAGATGTGGATCACTAAGGATAACAAGTCTTACATTACGTTTTCTGTATGCATTTGTTTCCTTAGGAAAGGACGATTCTTTTATAGTTTCCTCCAGCTAACATTGGGGCTCCAAGTTCCTGGTAGGAGTACTGTTTATTATTTGAATCGTTGTTACTTTATACTTTGCAGTTGCATCTTTTTACACCAAGGTCCTGACGAAAGCTGGGTAATATCCTTGACAGCTGAAACATGTCGACCACACTGCACGGCGCTATATTATAGTTATAATTTTGAACTGTACAGCGCTTGTTTTATTTTATAACACCAGAACAGTGCCTAATAAACATATTTTCTGCTCTGGTAGTTATTTTTAAACACTCCTTCTCACGCATATATACTTTCTCACTGAGCACTGCACACTCATCATACACCACTTGGAAACACACTGTGGCTAGAAGCTAATCTCGATTTTCCTGTCTCTACACCATCAATTGATGTGTTGGGTGAGACTTGGATTATACCATTCGTATCCCAGATGACGAGTGAATCCGCCACGTTGGTGGTCTGATGGGAATTTTTTCAGCCGAGTGTTACTCCACACCACTCTATTTTCAAGACAGCACACACCACTTCTGACTAGGTGCCTCCTTTTGTATTTACTGCTTTGTCTAGGGTTGTGAGGCATAATGGTCAATAAACTAACCCACGTAGACCCCCCCACAAATTGATTTTTTGAAATAATTTAATGACCTGTCAACTCATGCCCCAATACTAGATATAAAACACAGAAAAGGAGACCAGGTCAATTAGTGGTGTGCTGTCCTGAATGGAGGGCATGATTAAAAATAGCCTTTGTATTATACCAAAACACATTAGATAAAAACACACACTTTACAATGTGCCAACAGGCACGGGCAGAATTTACAGGGGAAATGTACAAGACAGGGCCACTGTCAGGAATCAGCACTTTTAGAACTTAGCACTGGGTAAAATTAGCACTTAGAACATAGAATAGCACAAAACAGCACTGTAGCACAAAAAAAGCACACAACCAGTAACCACTGGTCACAGGTAAGTACCACCTACGCAACCCTAACCACCTTAGGCAAAGGTCACGCAGGGAACCAGGACCTCACTAGCAACACCTGTACTAGGAGAAAACAACCACCTAAGTATCACCATACATTTAGGGGTATAACCATGAGAACATTACACATGATGCATCACAACATTCAGAGGTGTAGGGAAGGAAAACACATGATGCATAAACATACATTCAGCAGTGTAAGAACAAGGCACATGACGCATCAAAAACACATTCAGAGGTGCAGCAAAGAACAATTGCGCAGAAATCACATTAGCCCAGAACTTACATCAAAGTCCAGGTTGCGCTACTGCGCCAAAACCTAAACGTAGCAGCTGCCCACTACTTGCTTGGCAGCTGAGGACAGGGACAGAACTGGGCCTAAACTCTGCAGCTGGCACTAAGTATGAATTATTGCACACGGACCGAATAACGTTCTGTCTCCACTGCTGTGGAATACTTATTGACTACCAGTCATTTTAAAATAACTTTCACGATGCTCCTCGCCTATTATGAAAACTCTGTACCATGACCAGAACTCTGATCACCTTATGGTAATTTGCCCCATCTCTCCATTCCGTCCTGATGAAGACCCCCTAGCAAGGCTCTAGTAATCACCTGCAATTACTCGAGGGTCGAAACGTCGACAGTCTCCCCCCTGTCACCTTCCTTTCCTATGTATCATTGAGTGAAATATCTAGGAAGTATGACATACATGTAATAGTCTTTTGAACCATTGGTCCATAATGTTTTCCTAAAACCGATTTATTGTGTTGTTTAATGAGGTCGATCTGACCAATGTTATGTCACAATTCCTATCATCCGGCACTCCTTTCAACACCATCACTCTCCCTTCCCCTCCCCTTTTCCGGGGCTCTAATGTTGTTCAAATAATTGATTGCATCGTATGAGTCTAACATGATTTAATACATTTACACATTGTAATTAAATCACAATTGTGTAATAAGTTCAGGTTTATGTTTTTTCACTAATGTGTTTGTAAATTGTTTTTGATTTCCTATTTTCTGGGACCCTTTTGTGCACACCCTTTAAAACCAAAAAGGCAATTTTTGCACATGAAACCCTAGCCCAGTGGCAGCCCCATATTTATCAAAGCATCTGCAACTAAGGAACACTTTGCACATTATGGATAGAAATGTGTTGTCTTGGTTTTTCTACGTAATGGGCCCGATTCACAGAACGAACAAGACAAAATCCTAAACTTACTAGTGCCTTCTGTGAATACCAAAATGGTAGTAAGTTTAGGATTTTGTCTTAAGTCAGTTCTGTGAATCGGGTCCAATACGTATAAAAACCAAGACAACACATTTCTATCCATAGTCCTACTTTAACATGGTCAAATGAATTTGCTATTTTGCAAATCAAATCCTTGTCTAGATGTAGCCACAGGTGGCACAGTGTCCGTACATAGTCACTTAAAGCCACGATAGGGGTGATTCCGGATCTGTTTGATTACAGACTCCGCTCACTGATTTAGATGTAACATGTATAACGCGATAATAGCGATTTTCACCCAACCATATTTTAGTATCGGCCAGGAACATATTATCTGTTATTTCAAACTTTGCAATGGTGAAGAAAACCACCCCATAAGGATATATTGCTCCAAGCGATGTCAAGTAAGCACAACTCAAAATGTAAATAAGCACGTTGTCATATAAGACGTATTTTATGCTAAAATTGTAATGGTTTTAATTAACTACACAATAAAGTTGTTTTCCACTTACAGCATTGTATAGCTCTCTGTTTTTTCTAAACACAGAGTTTGTTGCCTCATACCATCCTCATACGTCACTAGGTACCCCTTTATGAGATGGCAGCCTCACATGTCACTAGGTACCACTGTATGAGATGGCAGCATCACACGTCACTAGGTGCCACTGTATAAGATGGCAGCCTCACATGTCACTAGGTACCACTGTATGAGATGGAAACATCACAAGTCACTAGGTACCACTGTATGAGATGGCAGCATCACACTTCACTAGGTACCCCGGAATGAGATGGCAGCATCACGCTTCACTAGGTACCACTGTATGAGATGGCAGCATCACTCGTCACTAGGTACCACTGTATGAGATGCAAGCATCATAACTCACTAGGTACCACTGTGTGAGATGGCAGTATTACACGTCATTAGGTATCACTGTATGAGATACCAGCCTCATATGTCACTAGGTACCCCTTTATGAGAAGGCAACATCACGCGTCACTAGGTACCCCTGTATGAGGTGGCAGTATCACGCGTCACTAGGTACCACTGTATAAGATGGCATCATCATACCTCACTAGGTACCATTGTATGAGATACCAGCCTCATACGTCACTAGACACCCCTTTATGAGATGGCAGCATCACGCGTCACTAGGTACCCCTGTATGAGATGGCAGCATCACGCGTCACTAGGTACCACTGTATAAGATGGCAGCATCACACGTCACTAGGTACCCTTGTAAGACATGGCAGTATGACACGTCACTAGGTACCACTGTATGAGATACCAGCCTCACACATCACTAGGTAACACGGTATGAGATGGCAGCATCACGCGTCACTAGGTACCACTGTATGAAATGGCAGCATCATGCGTCACTAGGTACCATTGTATGAGATGGCAGCATCACATGTCACTAGGTACCACTGTATGAGATGGCAACCTTACACATCACTAGGTACCACTGTGAGAGATACCAGCATCACACGTCACTAGGTACAACTGTGTGAGATAGCAGCATCATGCATCACTAGGTAACACTGTATGAGATACTAACATCACTAGGTACCACTGTATGAGATGGCAGCCTCACACGTCACTAGGTACCACTTTATGAGATGGCAGCATCACACATCACTAGGTACCACTGTATGAGATGGCAGCATCACGCGTCACTAGGTACCACTGTATGAAATGGCAGCATCATGCGTCACTAGGTACCACTGTATGAGATGGCAGCCTCACATGTCACTAGGTACCACTGTATGAGATGATAGCATCATGCGTCACTAGGTACCACTTAATGAGATGGCGGCATCACATATCACTAGGTACCACTGTATGAGATGGCAGCCTCACACATAACTAGATACCATGGTATGAGATGGCAGCATCACAAGTCACAAGGTACCACTGTATGAGATTGCAGCATCACACGTCACTAGGTACCCCTGTATGAGATGGCAGCAGCACACGTCACTAGGTACCACTGTATAAGATACCATCCTCACACGTCACTGGGAACCACTGTATGAGATGGCAGCATCACACGTCACTGGGTACCTCAGTATGAGATGGTAGCATCTCACGTCACTAGGTACCACCATATGAGATTGCAGCATCACGCTTCTCTAGGTACCACTTAATGAGATGGCAGCATCACACATCACTAGGTACCACTGTATGAGATGGCAGCATCACACGTCACTAGGTACCACAGTATAAGATGACAGCCTCACATGTCAATAGGTACCACTGTATGAGATGGAAGCATCACACGTCACTTGGCACCACTGTATGAGATGGCAGCATCACGCTTCACTAGGTACCACTGTATAAGATGGTAGCATCACAAGTCACTAGGTACCACTGTATGAGATGGCAGCATCACTCGTCACTAGGTACCACTGTATGAGATGCAAGCATCATAACTCACTAGGTACCACTGTGTGAGATACCAGCCTCATATGTCACTAGGTACCCCTTTATGAGAAGGCAACATCACGCGTCACTAGGTGCCCCTGTATGAGATTGCAGTATCATGCGTCACTAGGTACCACTGTAAAAGATGGCAGCATCACACGTCACTAGGTACTCTTATAAGAGATGGCAGTATTACACGTCGCTAGGTACCACTGTATGAGATACCAGCCTCACACTACACTATGTACCCCTGTATGAGATGGCAGAATCACTTGTCACTAGGTACCACTGTATAAGATGGCAGCATCATACCTCACTAGGTACCACTGTCTGAGATGGCAGCCTCACACGTCACAAGGTACCACTGTGTGAGATGGCAGCATCACACGTCACTAGGTACCACTGTATTAGATACCAGCCTCATACTTCACTAGATACCCCTTTAGAAGATGGCAGCATCACACGTCACTAGGTACCATTGTAAGAGATGGCAGTATTACACGTCACTAGGTACCACTGAATGAGATACCAGCCTCACATGTCATTATGTACCACAGTATGAGATGGAAGCATCACACGTCTCAAGGTACCACTGTGGGAGATGGCAGCATCATGCGTCACTAAGTACCACTGTATGAGATGTAAGCATCACACGTCACTAGGTACCACTGTGTGAGATGGCAGCATCACGTGTCACTCAATAACACGGTATAAGATGGCAGCATCACGTGTCACTAGGTACCACTCTGTGAGATGGCAACATCACATGTCACTAGGTGCCACTGTATGAGATGTCAGCCTCACACACTCACTAGGTACCACTGTATGAGATGGAAGCATCACACGTCACTAGGTACCACTGTATGAGATGGAAGCATCACACGTCACTAGGTACCACTGTATGAGATCCCAGCCTCACACGTCACTAGCTACCACTGTAAGATATGGAAGCATCAGACGTCACTAGCTACCACTGTATGAGATGGCAGCATCACTCGTCACTAGGTACCACTTAATGAGATTGCAGCATCACACATCACTAGGTACCAGATGGTAGCATCACTTGTCACTAGGTACCACTGTGTGAGATGGCAACATCACATGTCACTAGGTACCACTGGATGAGATGTCAGCCTCACACGCTCACTAGGTACCACTGTATGAGATGTAATCATCACAAGTCACCAGGTACCACTGTATGAGATGGCAACATCACATGTCACTAGGTACCACTGTATGAGATGTCAGCCTCACACGCTCACTAAGTACCACTGTATGAGAGGGAATCATCACACGACACCAGGTACAAATGTATGAGATGGAAGCATCACATGTCACTAGGTACCACTGTATGAGATGGCAGTATCACACGTCACTAGGTACCACTGTATGAGATGGCAGTATCACACATCACTAGGTACCCTTGTAAGAGATGACAGTATTACACATCACTAGGTACCACTGTATGAGATACCAGCCTCACACATCACTATGTACCACGGTATCAGATGGCAGCATCACACGTCACTAGGTACCACTGTAAAGGATGGCAGCCGCACATGTCACTAGGTACCACTGTATGAGATGGAAGCATCACACGTCACAAAGGTACCTCTGTATGAGATGGCAACATCTTGCGTCACTAGGTACCACTGTATGAGATACCAGCATCACACATCACTAGGTTCCACTGTATGAGATGGCAGCATCATGTGTCACTAGGTACCACTGAGTGAGATGGCAACATCACATGTTACTAGGTACCACTGTATGAGATGTCAGCCTCACACGCTCACCAGATACCACTGTATGAGATGTAATCATCACACGTCACCATGTACCACTGTATGAGATGGAAGCATCACACGTCACGAGGTACCACTGTATGAGATGGCCACATCATATGTCACTAGGTACCACTGTATGAGATACCAGCCACACACGTCTCCGAGATGCCATGTATTGGAAAGATTAAACCACCGGGTGGCGCTGTGGTATAACATGTATTCACTGCTTGACAAAACCTTCTCCATAATGACATGTAGTGGAAAGATGAAACCACCGGGTGGCGCTGTTGTATAACATGTATTCACTGCTTGGCAGGACCTTCTTCAAGATGACATGTAGTGGAAAGATGAAACCACTGGGTGGCGTTGTTGTATAACATGTATTCACTGCTTGACAGGATGTTCTCCAACATGACATGTAGTGGAACGATTAAACCACAGGGTGGCGCTGTTGTATTGTATTCACTGCTTGACCAAACCTTCTCCAACAAGACATGTAGTGGAAAGATGAAACCACCGGGTGGCGCTGTTGTATAACATGTATTCACCGCTTGACAGGAGCTTCTTCAAGATGACATGTAGTGGAAAGATGAAACCACCCGGTGGCGCTGTTGTATAACATGTATTCACTGCTTGACTGGATCTTCTCCAAGCTGACATGTAGTGGAAAGATTAAACCACAGGGTGGCGCTGTTGTATAACATGTATTCACTGCTTGACAGGACCTTCTTCAAGATGACATTTAGTGGAAAGATGAAACCACCGAGTGGCGCTCTTGTATAACATGTATTCACTGCTTGACAAAACCTTCTCCATAATGACATGTAGTGGAAAGATGATACCACCGGGTGGCGCTGTTGTATAACATGTATTCACTGCTTGACTGGATCTTCTCCAAGATGACATTTAGTGGAAAGATGAAACCACCGGGTGGCGATGTTGTATAACATGTATTCACTGCTTGACAGGACCTTCTTCAAGATGACATTTAGTGGAAAGATGAAACCACCGGGGGGCGGTGTTGTATAACATGTATTCACTGCTTGACAGGATGTTCTCCAACATGACATGTAGTGGAAAGATTAAACCACCGGGTAGCGCTATTCTATAACACGTATTTCCTGCGGATCTATGACATAATATCGACAGACAGAATATCTACATACAAAAATATCGACACAAAAATATCGACATCAACAATATCGAAGTCATATCTTCATAAAGGTAAGTACAAAAATATTGAAAAAATAATATCGTAGTACAAAAATATCGAAATTAAAAATATCGTTTTTTTTAAATGTATTAATAATAATGTAAAAATATTTTTAAAATACATATAATTTTACAAATATTAAAGAAAAACATTCAAACATATTAAAAAAAATGATAACTAATACATATACATTAAAAATAAAATAAAAACTCTACATATAAATTTATATATATACTTACTCCACATATTGCAACAGTAGGAAAAGCGTTGGATAGCGTAGGGGTAAAAATTACTATTCCTACTCCAGAGGGTGCAACAGTAGGGAAAGCGTTGGATAGCGTAGGGGGTTCAAATTACTATTCCCACTCCAAAGGGTGCAACAGTAGGGAAAGCGTTGGATAGCGCAGGGGTAAAAATTACTATTCCCACTGCAGAGGGTGCACCAGTAGGGAAAGCGTTGGATAGCGTAGGGGTAAAAATAACTATTCCCACTCCGGAGGGTGCAACAGTAGGAAAAGCGTTGGATAGCGCAGGGGTAAAAATTACTATTCCCACTCCAGAGGGTGCAACAGTAGGGAAAACGTTGGATAGCGTAGGGGTAAAAATTACTATTCCCACTCCAGAGGGTGCAACAGTAGGGAAAGCGTTGGATAGCGTAGGGGTAAAAATTACTATTCCCACTCCAGAGAGTGCAACAGTAGGGAATGCGTTGGATAGCGTAGGGGTAAAATTACTATTCCCACTCCAGAGGATGCAACAGTAGGGAAAGCGTTGGATAGCGTAGGGGTAAAAAAGTTACTATTCCCACTCCAGAGGGTGCAACAGTAGGGAAAGCGTTGGATAGCGAAGGGGTTTAAATTACTATTTTCACTCCAGAGGGTGCAACAGTAGGGAAAGCGTTGGATAGCGTAGGGGTAAACATTACTTCCCACACTACTCCCCCTTTAACACACAACACACTACACATACAAAGAAACACAATTAATATAAATTTCAATTAATCAATTAATAACAATTAATATTATTAATTTGATGTTATTATAAATGAACTAATTAACACATATTAATTATTAAATATATTAGCACATTAACTCGAATTAATTTAATTAAATAATTAATAGTATTTAATTACCAATTAATTATTAATTAACAATGACAAAAAATTAAATATATTAGCACATTAACTCTAATTATTTAATATACTATTTAATATTATTTAATTAACAATTAATTAATTAACAATAACAAAAAATTAAATATATTAGCACATTAAATCTGATTAATTTAATTAACTAATTAATATCATTTAATTACCAATAATTATGAATTAACAATAACACTAAATTAAAGATATTAGCACATTAACTCTAATTAATGTAATTAACGAATTAATATTAATTAATTACCAATTAATTATTAATAAAAAATATTTACAAATATATATTAGTTAATTAATTATTATTAAATTACTTCCCACCCTATTCCCCTATAAACCCACAACCCGCTCTGATACTAAAACGCAAAATGTAAACAAAATTACTAATTTTCAAACATACATTAAAAAACATATTTAATTTCTTAAGTGCTGCCGTCGGCCAACGGTCGTCACGGGCACTACCTCCCCAGTGCTGTGTGCGACCGCTGGACGTCCAGTTCAGCACTGGATAATGGACAGCGCAGCACTGGGGAGGTTTATTTACGGCGCTCCTAAGGTGTTAACAAACATATAAACAACATAATAAAATACATAACACTAAACAAAATTTAGATATTAGTAAATTTCGATATTAGTAACATACATACCTTAAAAAACGATATTATGTCTGTCAATATTTTACACATCGATATTCTAGTAACATACATACCTTAAAAAACGATATTCTGTATATCGATATTTTACACATCGATATTCTATACCATCGATATTAAAACATCGATATTATTGTATATCGATATTTTAATTTCGTTATTTCGTCTCACTACCATTTCCTGCTTGACTGCACCTTCGATGCAGCTTTCTTCGCATAGAAACAAAATGGTCAGGAAGGAAGAGGACCGAGCAGAATCCTTTCAGGGCCAGAACACAAATCCTCCCTGTGATGACAAGTATAATTCACCAGAGGCTCCTCAGGTCATACAACACAGCCACACGGTGCCTGCATTGGGCACCACAATGTCCACAGTGGGTCCGGGCTACACACAGAGAGCTCGATACACCCGCTTGAATACTGCATAGTACAAGGATTGTGGCGAACAACACAGAGCACAGGCAAACCCTCTCCAAGTATAGGCTGATTAGAGGTGAGTGTGAAAGGTTTGGGAACAGGTCAAACCGCAAACAGAGGACAGAGTTTGGCAACAATTAGACATGTGAAAAGAAAGTGAGAAAGACATGGTCTCCTAAACTATCCACGTCACAATACTACAATCTGGGCACTTCTTTCCTTACATCTGTAAAGCGAAGGAAGTCTGTAAAACTAAGGAAGAAAAACTTTTCACTTGGGAACACGCAGAAGCAGGAACCCTCCTCCTTGTAGGTAATGTTAGACCTGGCACCTTGGCGTGAGTCTCCTTTCCACTTTTTGCTGATGTGCCTCATGTGTTTTGCTGGTGTTAGTAGCACAGGGCACTGTGCCACTGCCAATCAGTGCCACAGTGCAAGTGCTCCTTATGAAAAGTGTATATGTAATTGATGTCCATGATTGGCTTATTTGGTTTTCTGTCAGACCCCAGTAACGGGCACCAGGAGTGCCAGGGCTTGCAAATACAAATGCTGCTAGTGGGTCTGCATCACTGGTCTAAGGTCTGCCATTGCAGAACCTGCGTGCAGTCTGGTACTGTCATGCTGGCTGGACAAGTGCACACATTTGCCAACCCCTAAACCTTCCCTTTACTTCATGTGAGTCACCCCTATGGTAGGCCCAAGGGCAGGGTGCATTGTAAGTATAAGGTAGGACAAGCCCTGATGTGTGTGGCATGTCCTAATAGTGAATTACAGCCATTTTCGTTTTTCACTATTGTAAGGCTACCTGTTCTCATAGGCCAGAATGGGCTGCTGGAATTATTACACCCTATAATCCCAGCAGGCTCAGGGAACATGGTAGAAAGTTAAGTTTCGTATGCCTGAACTCAGACTAATAAAATACATATTTTAGTAAAGTTTATTTTAATGTTCTGTGTTTGCAAATACCACTGTTAGAAAGTTGGTATTTGCTTGCCTAACCATTTCAGCCCACCTCTGCTAGGATGTGTATCTGTTGTCTGGTTTCTGTGTGTGACAGGGCTGGGGAATTCCAGGAGACAGGCAGGGGCTGACAGGTGGTGAATAGAGGGATTACACCAGGATGGGTGCTGGGAGTGCTACTTGACTCTGAATAGGGCTGTACTCTGCCACCTCAATGCTGGCTACGCCCCCTGGAGAGCGTCTGATGTCTCTGCCCTGCACCTTGTAAAGAGAGAGGGGGAGACTGTCAACAGAGTTCTCCTGGACTGTACTTGTCACCACAACGCTGGCTCCACCTCCTGCAGAGCGTCTGATGTCCCTGTCCTGCTCACTGAAAGAAAAGCCTGAGCTGCCCGATACAAAGTGCTCAGGAACTATACTGGATTAGGCAAAGACCCCCTGGTCTGAAAGAACAAAGGATTTTGTGTATAAAAGAAATCAGATCCTGCTTTTGAACCAAGAAGAAATCTCTGCCTGAGGAGGAGGAACCGGGATAGCTGAAGGGGGAGTACTGTCCCTACCCTGGGGGACTGGCCTGCAGTGGTTGCCTTGCTGCCAAAGCAGAGAAGGAACCTACAGAGACTTGTTTTATTTTGCTTAAAATACTTATGCTCAAAACGATCTCCAAGGGCTTGGAAGCGTGCTTGCCCCCGGAACTGAGCCCCAGGAACATTGGGCTCTTCTCCTGCCTTTGCTAGGAGCTGCTGGATTGCCTGTGCCCGTGCCTGCTGGAACCGTCGCCAAGTGCGCCTCGCCCCCCCCATTTCCACCTGGAAGTCCGTGCCGCTGCCGCCCTGCACCGTGTGACTCCGCTGCTCTTGAAGTGGTAGTTCGCACCATACCCAATTGGGACGCGCCGCACCGTGCACAACTTCCCCCTTTTGTGCGAGCCACACCGCCACTGCCTTCAGCCACCACGGACTACGGAAACGCTTCACCAGCGAGGTACGACTCGTACGATCCAAGCGTACTCAGACCGCACCCCGCTGACATCTTCCGAGGCCGCGCCGTACCACCAGGGCCGTCCAGTATGTTGCGTATGGGCCGCTAAGTGCCGCAACTGTCCGCCTCATAACAAGCCTCTTCCCAGCCATGTACGGTTCTTATGCTGCCAGCGCACCGGACGGCACCGCCCGCCTAAGCTCCTGAAGCCGTGCTGCCCAGTACGTCTCGTACAACGTGTTGAAACACCGGGCCGCCCGCTACAGAAACCGAAGGTACGGCTCGAACGCACGTCACAAAAGCCGTTGAGACCCTTACCACCCGCATCAAAACCCTGTGACTCCCTCTGCTCCATGCCGCGCTCAAAAGTGCCGCCCACAGCCCAGACCACAACGTAGAGGGGCCGCCCACTCTCCCAGGCTGTTCCTTGACCCACACAATGCTGACGAGCCGGACTCTCCCCTTCGGGCTGGATGGGCCCCAACGAGTGTGCCTACCTTTTTCCTTTGACATGGTACATTTTCCCGGGGGAGTCGGACAGAGTGAGCAACGCGCATCAAAGAAGAAAATTCACTTATTTAAAGGACACTTTGCCTAAACAATCTTGTGGCTCATTTCTAAAAACGTTATCATGGTCTTGTAATAAGTCTGCTTAAAGAATTCCTATAAAATACAATTTTTTTTATATATCATTAAGCCTGGTGTCCATTTGTGGTATTCCTGGGTTACTGTATGTGATCATAAATGCTTAACTACTAACGCCCTGAAGTTTAGCCTTGTCTGTTCGCGCCACACTACCTAGAGGGTGAGCAGGGGTTATTTTTAGGAGTAAGTCCCTTGCCCTGACTAGAGGAGAGGGTCCCTGTTTGTCACAAGTGCATACCTGTGCCAACCAGTGACCCCCAAATATAACAGGTAACAAAAGAAGCAGGTGCAAAGAACACAGGTTTGACCTCAGAAGGAAAATTAAATGACCGCTTGTATGAAGGTGGAATCTGACTATATAGTTGTCCCGCTTTTTTCCTTGTGTTTTAATGGTTTTTGACTTAGTTTGGCTGGGAACCTGCTATTCAGGGCCCCAGCCTATCTGCTTTATCTTCTAAAATTATTCCATGTACTATAGGTACACTCCAGTTTGGTTCCTGGGGTACCATTATGAGTCCCTAGTATATGGTCCACTAGGTACTAAGGGGCAGATTTACAACTTCTGGTGCATCTCTGCTAATCAGCAGGGATGCGGCAGAGGAGTTGCGACGCATCTTCCCACCCGTGTGCCACCACTGATGCGTCATATTTACAATGTGCCGCACCACGGTGCACAGATGGGCAGATGTGTGTCGCATCCCCCTGCGGAAATGCGGCGCATTGCTGGAGTTGCGTTGCAAGTGCGACGCGGCTCCAGAAAGGCTAGGGGGTGCCCTATGCCTATTATGCTGCATCAATCCTTACGCCTGCTTCAAGCAGGCGCAGGGTTTTGACGCAGCACAGCCATAAAAGTGACTCAGTGGAATCTTGTGGATTTCACTGCGTCACATTTACGAGGCGTACCTGTGAGGGAACGCCCACCCTGTGCCGAAACGCCCACATGAAACCTGACGCAGGTTTTCATGTGGCATAGGGGTTTACAACGTGATGCATCTCTCTATATGATTCACGCTGTAAATACGGCGCAACATGGCGCATGATTTACACAGCCGCTGCATCAAAGAAGTGACGCAACGGTGGTGTAAATGTGTCGCCAGCGGCTTGTAAATCTGCCCCTCTGGACAGAGGTACACCAGAGGCCTACCAGGGGCTGCAGCATGAATTGTGCCACCCCTGGGAAGCCTTCCAAAATGACACAACAGGACTGCTACTGCAGCCTGGGTAAGGTGGTGCATGCCCCCTTACGTAGATATAGGCTACCTATGTCTACCTTAAATCATCACACATATAAACCCCTATGGCTGGCCTTATCAATCCTGAAGGCAGGGTGCTGGGTTTTGTGTGAGCGGGTGCCCTTGCATGGGCAGGGCTACTCTGCAGCCTTTGGAATCTATTCTCAAAGTCCTCTCCTAAGTGTCCTTAATCTTTAAATTTCCAACCGCGACTTTCCCCATAGAAGATAATGGCGATTTGCGTCTGTGTTCTCACAGAGCATGCATCCCCCGTGGGTCCCCTGTGTCACTACCTTGGGTGGTTCCTTGGGGTCCCAGCGATTCTACAGGCTCTAGGCCTTGTGTCTAGTCAAATTGTGTTCTTATACCACTTTATCGATATATGGTTTGGTCCTCCCCTAGTGCCTAGCGTATATTGTAATAATTTACTGTTATATATGACGTGTAACATATGTGCTTTGACCTCTAGCCTCATAAAGAAACTAGTAGGGTGTGTTTAGAATAAAGACATATATTTTATATGTATACCTGGTGTGGTTCTCCTTTCATTTAGCCATTCACAAGTTTATAGACTGGTAAAACAAGCTGCTTTACATTCCTTCAAGACTTGACCTGAAGGCTTCTCTCCATAGCTACCACAAGATATGTTTCAAATAAGGTTGTCTTTAACCTATCACCTCTAAGGGGTTGTTTGGACTGGTGCAAGGTGCCCACTATAACTAGTGGACAGCATATGCCAGGCCAACTTCTCACACCGCTCTATAGTGTGTATGCCATGTTTTGATTTTGACATGTCTTGTTAATTAGGTACCATCTTGTATTGTGTTATTGTGGACTCTGCACTGACAACCGTGGAACAGCAGGGGGCGGCAAATACCTGTATATTGGTGGCAATGCTGTAGCAAGGGAGCCAGGACCCCTGATGTAAGCACAGAAAATAACCCCTCATTCCCTTTCTTCATAGGAAAATAAAGTATAAGTGGGTGCAGTGTGCCCAGGTGCCACTGCACCGGCTGCACTGTTCACTTTGCTCACTTCCATCAAATGAGATTTCCCCTCTAAGAAAGCAGAAGTTTTTCCACCATTTTTTGGCTCCAAAGTTCAATCCCTTCTATGCCAAGATGAATGTCCTTCCCCCACCGTGGTTTGCAAAGACAAGAACTAATGAGGAACCTCTGGCATAATCGGGGAAGAAGACTTACTTCAAAACATCACTTCAAGCAAACCCACAAAATATTTTGCGGATTCTATTCTGCGTAACATTAACGAAGATCTTTACACGCTTATGCACCCTTACTGGCCAAAACTGTGGGCCCGATTCACAGAACTAACTTAAGACAAAATCCTAAACTTACTACTTTTGGTATTCACAGAAGTTAGGATTTTGTCTTAAGTTTGTCTTAAGACAGACTTAAGTTAGGATTTTGTCTTAAGTTTGTCTTAAGTCTGTCTTAAGTTTGTCTTAAGACAAACTTAAGACAAAATCCTAACTTCTGTGAATACCAAAAGTAGTAAGTTTAGGATTTTGTCTTAAGTTAGTTCTGTGAATCGGCCCCTGATGGAGCATCTTCGCTCAGTCAAGGATCATTCCCCGACTCCCACTAAACCACCCAGTCACCCACTTCTCAAGAAGCTTTTGTGGATGACTTCAACTTTCACTCTATCTCCAACCTGCCTTTTCTTGCAAAAATCATCAAAAGAGGAACTTGCCCAACACATCAATACAACCACCTTCTGGAGGGATTCCACTCGGGCCTCAATCAAGAGTGAGACACTGGAACCGCGCTGCTCTGCGTAGTCGCTCTTGAGAGGTTGATGGTCTTCGAGTCCTAGATTCTGCCAGCTCCTGATACTTATCGATCTGTCGGCAGCATTTGATACAGCAAATCACCACATACTTCTTGATATACTATGAAAAGAATTGGATGGGCATTGCCAGGGTGTGCCCTGAAATGATGAGCACCTTCCTCATGGGTAGGACAGAGGATCACTTTTGATAATCGTCTCTTTTCACCAAAGACAGTCGATCAAGAAGTCTCCTAGGGTTCCATTCTTGGTCTTACCCTGTGCAAACTCTACATCAAGCCTCTGGGATTTCTACTAAGAAAGGAGGGGATCGCCTACCACCAGTATGCAGGTGACACCCAACTCTACTTAAAAGTCCCATCCAGTAACAACATCTCTCATCTAGCCACCACTAAACTCCGTTCCAGACTGGTTCACTTCTCACAACCTCAAAAGGACCTTTGCAAAACCCAATTCCTCCTTATTTACTCTTCGAATGAACCACTGCATATTCACACCTGGACCAATCAGCTATTTCAATCAGACATGTACACAGATCGGCAAATCACCTGATTGGGTCTTTAGGTGTTTGTAGCTCCAGGTAGGTTGTATCTCATTCGAACATCCAAGTCTTTAGTTCTTTCCTGAATTGGTGGAGTGATGGGGCAGACCTTAGGTGCCGGGGAAGGGTGTTCCGTGTCTTGGCTGCTAGGCACGAGAAGGAGTGTCATCCGCTGTTGGCCCGGCTGACCTGGGGGGTGTCTGCAAGGAAGCGCGGAGTGGACCGGAGGTGTCTGGTGTGTTCGTGGAAGGTCAGTTGTTAGTGGAGGTATGCTGGTCCTTGGTGTAGGGTTTTGTAGCTGTGGGTCAGTGTAACAACTGTTTTTTTTAGAATAGGTGACTCATAGATAATGGCCACCCTCAGCCGCCACGCAAACACGCTCTTCTCAGGCCACTATTTACAAGATATTTAGAAGACTCACCTGAGAAGGTGATTATTAGCTATTTACAAGCCTGTACAAATAGAGATATAACTAACATCTAAGGAATTCCATATTATCTTATATCCTATATTTACCTCATCTTAATGGATTCGAGTCTCCTGACTATTCTTTACTTACCTGATTTAACGTCGCCAGACGGTGTACTTACCTGATTTAACGTCGCCAGACGGTGTACTTACCTGTACTTACCTGATTTAACGTCGCCAGACGGTTCCCTAACTCTTGGGATCAATACCATCTATGCTTCCCACTGGTGAACCTGTTGTCCCCCATTGGGGTGTTCTATGGGAGTCGGCGGTACACTTAAGGTGCACCGACGATATTTACTAGTCTTAATTCAGAAAGGAGCCGTCTGATTAGAACATTTGGGAGTTCCTTCCAGCCATAGGCTACACAATCTTCCATTTCTCAGTTACCTGCTAGAAGGGTCCAATCACCTGCTAACCTGCCAGTATCTGGTTGAAAAGAAAGGTTAGTCCTGTCATGGAAACAACACTCAAATATGCAACTGGGGTCCCTTTATTTGACATCAGAATAGAATGACAAAACATTATAACAATGATATATACATAAGCAATACAGTAGGAAATTATTACGGCAGGTGGAGATCTACATGAATAATGCTCTATATAGAATCATGGCATACGCATAGCTGAATGGAAAGTGATTAGCTGAATAGGTATGATAGAAATATCTTAAGAACACCTCACCCTATTAAGAAGGGTCCAACTCTCTGTCCTTCTCTGGTGGAACTTAGGACTCTGTCCATCACCATGGCATCACCACCAACGGCTGCTGTCTGTTTCTCTCTCTGGTTCAACTGCTCCAAAAGCTCCAACTCTTCCATCTGACTGGCAACTGCTTGCTTTCACTGATGTACATCATCTGACTGGTAACTGCTTCAGCAAAGACCATCTCACTTCACTCTGCAACTCCAAAGTCCATCTAACCGTTCTCTTCTCTTCCAGGATCCATCTAACTGTTCTCTTCAGCTCCAATAACCATCTGACTTCACTCTGCAACTTCACAGTCCATCTGACCGTTCTCTTCTCGTCCAAGAGCTTTCTGACAACTCCGCCTCTCTGCACTTTGATAATATAGAGTGCTCTCTACTCATGGAAATTTCCAATAGAAGCCACCTCCCACCGGATTCCTGTGCCAGCTCCAAGGTGCTCCGCGCAACCGCAGTGGCCATCTGCTTATTGCGTCTAAGCCCTCGAAGCAAACACATTTACCCGATAAGAAACCAGTCTTCGCCGCTTTCCAGCTAGTGAAAAACTGGCTAACTGTAAACATCACCTCTGCTCTGCAAGGCCGCAGTCAGCAGAGGCAACTATCTAAAATGGATGAGACAGCCATACAAGATGGCTGTCCTATGGTTTTCGGGCCTCCAGGCCTAACTAAGGGGAAAAAGGCACAGAATCATGCCAAAGCCAATGGGCAAACCTAGAAATAGGCTAAAATAAAGGATTCATAGCTATATACTGAGATGACATGCCAAAGTCAATAGGCAAAACCCTACAAATAGGCTGGAATAAGGGAAAAGTAATATACTGAGATGGCAGTGGACTATAAGTCATCACTAATCCAAAATAGGGCAAATTATCAGGGCGCTACAGTCAGCATCTTGAACTGGCATCTCTTCTGTATCTGGAGCCAGTGTTGTTTCCTGAGGTGGGGTGCGATGTGGGTCCTTCTAGGCAGGTCGAGGACGAGTCTCGCTGCTGCATTCTATATTGTCTGAAGACTCTTCAGGAGGCGTGCCACGATTCCTACATGAAGTGCGATTCCGTAGTCCAGCCTTCTGGTGATGATGGCCTGTGTGACGGTCATTCTGGTGTTGACTGGAGATGGTGTCTTGCGTAGTGAGGAGCTCCCATTGAGTGCCGAGGTGTTCCAGGTTTGTGTTCGTGAGTGTGGGCTGGTTCATATTGTCAGCGGTGGAGGGTGGGGGGTTCAATGTTCTCATAGATGGTGGAGAGCTGATAAAGGGAGAAAGGAAGCCCCTTTAAGGTGTGGTCACAAGCCACAAACCACCCCGCTGTGGTCATGAGCCGTGGTCACTGGTCACCGACGCAACACTTCACTGAGGAACAAGGAACAATGATATGAGATGACAAAGATCACATTTGAAGTGGCATTTTATTTGTTAAGTCTTAAGTACATCAGACAATGCATTTATTAATTGATCAGCCTGAGCAATGAAACGTTTGAAAGTCGGACTTCAATCTGTCAGGATTAAAAAAAACGCAAGTTCACATTTATTATGTGCAAGAGCCTAGAAAACAGGCTGGAATGAGGACCTGTAAAACGGTATAATAGAAATCAGTAGGCGATTCAAAAAGGCTCAGAATACATTCTAAGAAAACATAGCGCCTACAAATGTGCTTTTCTGTAGAGAATTACCCATGCAAGTTTAACATTCTAAAGAGATCCAAGGTGCAAAAGGACTGGGATCTTTTAAAAGGCACAATTGAAATTAGTTAGGGAAAGCAGAACACTTTATAAAGTCTAGTGCCTAGAAGCACCTTAACTATGGAGACTATCCCAGCAGGGCCTAATAGCTTAAGGGAACCTAAAAATGCAAGGAATTGGGTGTGAATGGAAAATACAGAGCATGGACAGAGATTTAAAAAGACAAAAGTATTATCTGGCTTAGGAAGTCCACCACCTGAGAGAGAGGATTTGACGTCCCAAGTCAGATAATCGGCTTGCCGGAGAATTTGCATGCAAAGGTCGCATCAGCAGAGCTCTGGCTTCAGATTTGACGGGCTGAATCTAATGTACCTAAAAAATGCAAAACTAACACTGTTCTGACGCCTTTTCTGATGCACTTTCTGATGCAGGTGGTTTGACCGCATTGTCCTAGGACAGTGGGGGGCGGTCGGGTGTCCTAACGGTCGGTTGGCCATGCTTGACCGCAGAACAGGGCGAGAACATCTTGTTCTGTACATATTTGTAAAAATGTGTGTGTGACCGGAAACTTACGCTAGGTGCTAGTTTTGCAAGAAGTTTGTGGCTTATTTCGGCAAACTAAGTTTCAAAACAAGACTTCAGTGGAAAGTCCCTGAAATGTGTCAATCTGCCTCTGCAGCTGGGTCTTGTGTACATGTGTGTGGGCGTTGGCCTCGATTCTGTGGAAAATTACTACTTCACATTAGGCCAATTTACCACGTTATTTTTCAGTGCAGCAGAAATGCACTTTTCAACATTATTGTGGCCTAGTGCATACTATTAGCCCAAGGCATGTCTTTTTGGTCTTTGCCTTTGGTCTATAACCCAGGGATTCAGGTATTTTGTGGGATCTAATTTGTTGATCATGCATAGCAAACTTGAGGGATTTCAAGCATATTTTCAGATTTTCTCTAGCAGGGCCATGTAGGGCCTTCAGGCTACCAGGGTCAATTAAAATGGCCCCTCTATTAGATCTTGTTGTGGAAGAAGTTCGTCAGAGTACTGCACAGTTCTGGTGAAGGTGTGATGTTGTTCTCAGTGGGACTGTAGAAATCTTTCACAATTGCAAATAGTTCCTTGCTGTGGTTAGAACTGGCCTTAATGTGGCATGCTAGGGTGTTCCTTTTTGTTTCCTTCAGGAGATGGTGCCACTGTTTGAGGCCTGTCTTGAAGGTGGTGCGGTCTTCTGTTTTCCTGTTGGTGCGCCACTTTTTTTCTAGTTGGAGGCTGATGCAGTTTGCAACTTTGAATTCTTCGGTGACCCAGCTGGTTCTTTAAGTTGGTCCCTTGGTGTTGGATGGTTTGGTGAGGGGAATTTTGTAAAAAACATTCCGTGAACCGTTGGGAGAAGTTCTTTGCTTCTTAGTCGGGCAGGTGTTGGGAGGCGGAAGTCGAGAGCGATGTTCCACTAGTCTTCTGATATCCTTTTCCAGTCTCTGCTTGTGGAGCTGTGGTGCACGGTGCCTGGTTGGTGGGTCTTGAGATGGTGAAGTGGATGAGATAATGGTCTGTCCAAGTAAGCTGTGTGGTGTGCCGGTACTTGACTTTGTTGCCGAAAGTGAAGATGGGGTCGTGTGCCTCCTGTGATGTGGGTGGGGGCAGTGACCAGCTGCTTGAAGACAATGTTGTTCATGCTTTCCAGAAGGTCAGTTGTGTTGGCGTCGTCGAGGTGGAAGTTGTGGTCCCCTAGGAGGATATAGTGCTAAGATTCGATGACGAAAGGGACTATGAGGTCCGGGATGTCGTTGCAGAAGCTGGGTTGTAGTCTGCGTGGTCTGTAGGCAAAGGTACCTCTGATGGTGCTCTTTCCGTCTATATGTAGTTGAAAGTTGAGATGTTTCCTAATCAAGGATGGGATGTCTGGGGAGATCGTGCATCGGATTGTGTCCTTGTGGATTGGGGAAATTCCACCTCCGTGTTTGTTGGTCGTGTCTCGATGTGTTATTTAATATCATTCATGGGTGGAGATGGTGATGCCTGGTGTGGAGGTGCTGAAGCTATGGGAAGGGCACCTGGATATCAGGAATCGCTGAAGCTATCGGAAGGGCACCTGGACCTCGGGAATCGCTGAAGCTATCAGAAGGGCACCTGGACTCCTGAATCACTGAATCTATCGGAAGGGCACATGGATATCGGGAATTGCTGAAGCTATCGGAAGGGCACCTGGACATCAGTAATCGCTGAATCTATCGAAAGACACCTGGACATCGTGAATCACTGAAGCTCTCAGAAGGACATCGGGAATTGCTGAAGCTATGGGAAGGGCACCTGGACATGGTGAATCGCTGAAGCTTTGTTGATAGAGCATCCAACCTTACCAAGGATAGACTCATGGCATAATCTTTTTTGGTCAGTGAGACCAGAATACTCCCTACCCCAGAAGCTAAGCCCAGCACCTCACTGCAGAGCTTCAGAATGGAGTTGAGCCTTTCTCCTACTAAGACACTATTGACAGTTGTCCCCTTAGCTACCTTCCCCTCTGAAAATGTTCTCTCCGGAGGATGAGATTACTGCACCGCCTTCGTCTCTTGATCTAAACTTGCTGCTGCTACCCATAGCACCTACATCCTCTACCCAGGGCACGAGTTGGGGGTACATGCAGGTACATGGCGTACCCCCACTCTTTTCACAGGGTGGACACTGTCCCCCCTGCCAGGAAGTTGGGCCCAAAAGAAGTATGCTGGATTTGTCCCCTGTAATCTTCAGACACTGGGACATGTCCATCAGTGCCTGTACGTTGTCTGCTTTCATTCCCAGCAGCAACGTGCAGCCAGCGAAGGAGCTTCTTTTTCACCTCCGGCTGAGCTGAAGTCAAGGAGCCATCCGGCCTCCTTTTGTTTGAATATCCTGACTGGATGCAGCCTGGAACCTTACACTTAAATATAAATGTCACGGAGGAGAAGCAAAGGCACAGGCTTGTTATTGAAGAACTGACCCCCAAAGACCCCTCCTCAAGGAAGGGTCTTTGAGGGTCAGTGGTGCAGAGCTCACCTTAATCTTCGGGTTCATCTGGACCTCCTAGAGGACCAGCAAATATTAAATCGGAGACGCGGGACACCAGCTGAAGGGAGAAGGACGTTTATTACCCTAATAACTCAGACAATTCTAAGGAGGCTGCTGCTTTACTCCGCAGCACACAATCCTACATAATTGAAAGCATAAACCCCACCGAGCTAGCCAGTGAAATCAACATCTCAGGTAAACATTATTTACACACCGTTCTCAGCATTCCCACTCAAGGCCCAGTTTGCTCACCATATCAGGTGAGTATTGTCCATGTATCGCTCTCAGCCATCCCACTCGAGGCCAGTTTGCATACCATGTGAAGTGGGCAGTGTCCATGTACTGATGTCAGCCTTCCCACTCGAGACCTATTTTCACACCATATCAGAGTCCCATTGTTCAGTGACCAGTTCCAGACAGCCGCAAGCAATCCTTTGAAAATGGCTTTAGCCACAGGGTTAGGGTGGGGGCTGTCTCTGTGTGTGCGGGGCTGAGTGTTACAATCCGCCTGCCATATTCACTTGGTTTGGCAACGTAACTTAGTTTTGCAGGCCTCACAGGCCGAATTGGAAACTTACTGTTCAACAGTCCCTCCTTTTGCCATACCAAGACAACTATCTCAGTCTATTTCAATACTCATCCGGTCATCCACTTGTTGTTGGAGCATTATCCTCTCGTTCTGTTGGTGAGCATTAGTAGGCTTTAGGAGCATAGCAGAGACACAGAGGCCACAGAGCTCAGGGCCGCAATGAATACAAAGGCAGCAAGAGAGTATGATACCAATAATAATGCAGAGAAATATGAGGATCTTCCAGCCCCATGTAGACACCATGCCCCAGAACCAGGAAGTGATTGACCATGTCCTATTATCCACGTGTAGTTCCGAGGATATGATGTGCAACTTTTGGATGGCCTCATAAACTGTTTGAGCATAATCTGGAATATATACAGCAGCTGGTCCCGATCAATTTGCATACTCCTCTGCGATCTGCTAGGATGATATCCAGCACAAGTCTGTTCTGAAGTGTAACAAGGCGGTTCGCTTGGAGTTCTGCAGTAATATTACTCAGGGCCCCAAAGGTCACGTTGATGGTGGCCTCGACCACTCGGGTCAGGAGTTGGATGGCCCCACTATTCTTCATGGACCCCAGAAAGACAACCACTCTTTAGCCATGTCCGATAATATCAGTCCAGTAGTGTCAGTCTGGTCCACCGCTGCTGCTCTCTTCTGGACATGGTGCATTGAACCCGCACTACATATGGGCGGGATGATGAAGGCCACGTAGCACGTCCCACCCCAGCCCTCAGGGAGCCAGGTGTACCATTGTCCCCGCATATGAAGTATGAGTTTGGGGTGGCTGTCACCAGAGGGGCATAGGTACTATTCAACTTAAACAGTGTTGAACAGCTGCTTGTTCCCATGATTGTGGTAACTGCCCCTTGAACACAGTATTGCGCTTGACGTCTATAGACGGCGATGGGGGCGGTGACCACATTGGTATGGTTAGTGTGGCGAAAATTGGACCACAACGTGTTTTGCATAATTATGATATTTTTCCCGCTCCTCGCTATTGCCATAGACCCTACTTCCTGTCGACCAGCATAGAGAAAGCAGAAGAATTCTGAGCTGAGTGGAGCCAGTGGAGCCTGCAAAGGTGTTGTATGCACGAACATTATTGAGTTCCCACCAGGCACGGCAAGAGCCGTTGTATGTAAATGGCAGTGGGAGGAAAATTACAGCTCTACTGGCCGAGTGTGGAAGAAGGCGGCACACCCAGCAGTATGTCATATTCATAGCCATCTGATGCTGGTGGATTAATTGAACAAAGGTATTATTGCGAAATTCAGTTCGTCGACTTAGCGTGTGGTCTGGTAAGGTCACGTGTTGGTGGACCGTTGGGGTAGGAGTGAGAACCAGCTGAGGAACCAGAAAGTGATGTAAAACATATACTCCACTAGAAAGGAGAAATATCAGCATAGTCAATAGGAACAATATCAAAGTCTTTTTCCCAAATATCACATCCAGTCTGCGGGTTTTCTTCATGGTCCGTCTCTTTACTATTTCTTTCACAGTGCGGACTTGTCTCCCCGTCATACCTTGCCCGGACCTCCCTAGTTGCTGCCTGTGAATGGTGGTTGCTTCACCGGACAGTGATTCCAGCAGTCCTATTGACACACTCTGGTCCGCTGCACCGGCACGGGTCAGATATCTCTGCAGGTAAGTTTCACAGCTCTGCAGCGAGTGTCAGGACAGGCAGAGTAGAGGGTAGAGAACCTTTTTACTTTTTACTTAGTCTTTTATTCTCGGTCGAAAGTTGTATCTGGCTGACCTGGGGACTGTGTGATCAGAGAACAAGGATTCGCCGAGTGCCAGTACTTCAGCTGGAGTTGCTTCTCTCAGAACATCGTTATCCTCTTCCAGGTTGTCCAGGTCAATCTGGCATCACTAAATGGAATGAACCTGGGTACTTTTTCGCACTCGAAATCCCCTTGTCCTTCTCTTACCCACTGGTAGTCAGGCAGTGGCAATGGCACTCTTTTGCAATGCACTGCATGGATTCAGTTCTTTTTCCCAGCGACTTTCACAGCTGTCCTGGTGGCCAAAAGGACCTGTTGTTGTTCCGTCCAGCAGGGCTCCAAGTTCTTTTTCCTCTGGAAGTTTCAGGCGAGCACCCAATCGCCTGGCTGGATTGGGTGACCTGGGCTGTTGGGTTGGGGGGGCAGGATGCCACTGACCTGTTGGTGTATAGAACGTAAATTGTTAGTTAATTAATTTAAATAGTCAAGAAGCAGGGGGTATTCAATGTCAGAATATTTCTTAGGTCTCGGCACCCCCAGATATTTACTGGTCGTCCAAACACTATATTGTATGGAGACAGTCCAGTACGGGAATGGGCGGTAGCTCTAGTGGACAGTAGGGCTAGGGTAAGTGCATCCGGTCATTTCAGTCCAGTGCTAGCCTGTATCTTTGCTAGCTTTAATTTTAGTGTTCCATTATATTTCTCTACCAATCCCTCAGACGGGGGTGATTAGCAGCATGAAACATTTGCTTGATGGCTAATCCCCCAAGTGCCTTCTGTACGATCTGACCAACGAAATGACTTCCGTTGTCACTCCAAATGATCCTAGGAATCCCGAATCGAGGGAAGAATTCCTTAATCAATACCTTAGCAGTGGTGAGGGCAGAGCAATCTTTGGTGGGGTACGCCTCAATCAATTTACTGAAGGCGTAGACCACCACCAAAGCATACCGTAGATTATTACAAGGTTCCAATTCTATGAACTCCATCTGGAGTACTTCAAAGGAATGGGTGGGTGGTACAAAATTGCCCGCATCCATTCCTAGTCCTCTTCACCCCTCCAACACTAGAGCACTCTCTCCTTCTGCACGTTCCCTTGGGGCAACCTCTCCTTTCCCACTCTGTCATTTGGCCTTTGCAGTAAGGAATCTACAGTTGCGTTAATTATGATGGAATAAAACCCCTGTTTTTCTGGACAAAAATGTGGTTGTTGCACTTCAGTAGACGGATTGTATCAATTACTGTGAGCTAACAGTGTATAGGCTCAGGAAATTATTTGTTAAGTGATTATTGTGCGTGCTCCGTCCCAGGCACGTAATTAATAATAATAATAATACTGATACTTGTAGAGCGCGAACAGCTACCTCGCGAGGAGGTGTCCCGGCGCTATAATCATAAATCAGCTGATGACTATGTGTGCAACGGTTCCAAGGTGCACACCATCAGAAATATATGTATAAATATAAACCACTTAAATCAAGTTATGTTCACTTATGCTTCTGGGTCCTCTTTATATATCAATCTTCTTCAACGTTTACTTCAAACATCATGATTTCAATATATGTGCGCTTGTGATTTGCTAATCCAAGCCTAATACAGCAGCATGTCAGAATTCACACAAACGTTGAGTAGTTACAATGTTGTTAACCCACTGCATTTCGGGATCGTACCCTTCCTCAGGGGTCACTGTAGCATAAAAAGAGGGTTTCAGATTTTTGATTAGTGTATTTTAACATACTTAATTTTGTAAAAACATTTTGTTAAAGAAAATGGAAATAAATAAATCACACAACTTGACTCTGTTTGAAAATCTCTTAACCCACAAATCGTGCCACATAAATACCAGTATGCATGGGACCACTGTGAGAAGTTGGCCTGGTATATGATGTCCACTTTTCTAGTGAGACACCTTGCACCAGTCCAAACGACCCTTATTGGCGGTAGGTTGTAAAGTCAACCTTATAGAAAGCTATCCTAGTGGTAGCTGTGGAGTGCAGCCTTCAGGCTAAGACTTTGGAGACGAGTTAAGTGAGTTGTTTTACCATTTATAATCTCTTGAATGACCAAATGAAAGTACACCACACAAGGTAAATATATATGTACTTATTGTAACACAACCCCTTCTGCACTCTTTATGAGGTCAGAGGTAAAAGTACAATAAAAGGAACTTAATTAGCATATGATAAGTTGCACAGTATAAGTATGCCCTAGGGGCCTCACAAACCATATACTAAAATAGTGGTATAAGAACCACGTCTTAAATAGAATGCAGGCCTGGGGCCTGTGGAATCGCTGGGGCTTCTAGGCACAACCAAAGGTTAGGATGTAGGAGGCCCATGGGAGACGCGTGCAGTGTCTAAACACAGCCGCTGGTTCCCATTGACTTTCTATGGGAAACAAACAAGTTACAAGTTTACAGTTTAAGGACACTTCTGGGTGAACTACGATGAAACCCTTTTAAACTAGAACACTTCGAGAGTCAAGACCCATGGGAGCACCGGAGTACTCGTGTTACCTCACCCAGGGAAGCCGAATGCATAGGTGACTTTTGGTGTCGGGTTTTGTCGTCGATTTCAATGGAGAGCTGCAAAGAAGTGCTGCAGGCAACCAGAGGAGAAGTGTCCTGATGGATACAAGGGTGGATCGAAGATCAGAAGAACCTGAAAGCAGCAGGGACAGAGTCTGGGTCACTTGCCAGTGACCAGGGTGGCTATGGGAAGCTGCCTGCCAATGTCGGGTGATTACAGGTGAAAGAGGTGAAGTTTGTCTCTTCAGCCACGTGGTTCAGGAGGAATCGACGATGACCAGGAGCTGGATTAGAGCTGGCCCACAAAGGATCTCGTTGACTGCACTGTTGGTATCCGGATTGGACCCAACAAGCCTTGGCATATGCAATCCCTGCAGGATGTCAAGATTGGCTTCAGTGCAGACCAGCAAGGTCTGAGGAACTTTTCCTTTGCAGGGAAGTCGGAGCAAGCCTGGAGCAACCAGGAAAGCAAAGAAAGCTTAAGGGAAGTCACTAGCCAACGGACTAGGAACCACGAAGACGCATCAAGCTGAAATGCACAAAGCGAGCCTACGGGACAGTCGTGGAGTGTGGGCCTCTGAGCTTCAGTGCAAATGGTACTCGGGGCTGGGGCTTCATACACCCCAATGCACAACTTCAGGATACCACGGGAAGTAGGCACAGCTTGCAAAATGCAGGATGTCCAGGTGTATTGGTTCCACGTCTCTCATGTCAGCTACGTGTCTCAGCTTTGCTGGAATTTTGGGTCAGCTTCAGAGATGTCTGGAAGTTCATGTCCTGTGTCACAGATTCTTGGGGATCCGGCGGGAGCCTTGAAAATACAGACCGGCAAAAAAGCAGTTGGTGTCTGTTTGAACAGGGAGATTTCTTCCGTCTTCCAGTCAATATGGAATGTTAAAGGTTCAAGATATATGTTGCAGACTTTCGGCCAGAGTAATCTAAAGTCCTAGGGACTGGGGTTCTATCTTTATACCCTAACTTATTGGAGGGCCAGGGGTGGGGGTGGTTACACCCCTTCCCCTTTGTCCAATTTCATGCCAGAGCTGGGGCTGAGTGCCCCCGCAAACGGTTTGAACTTGGAAATGCATGGGAAACCTTGTGTGCCCCAGGCAGTGTCTGAAAAGCATCCACTGAATGCAACCCACCTTGCCCCAATACACTAAAGCCTGTCTGGGGAGGTGCTAGCACCTCCCTGGACAGGAAACATATTGTCCATCCCTCCCCTGCCGGAGTTTCGTCCAGCAGCAGGAGGGCAGACTCTTGTCTGTGGCAGCAGCATCCATTTTGTGATGCTGAGGCCCTGTTTAACTTTAACTGGGTTTTCCAGTAACTACATGTCTTCTCCATTGTTAGAATTGGGGGTCTCTGGTTGGCACAGGTATGTACTTGTGACAAACAGGGACCCTCTCCTCTAGTCAGAGCAAGAGACCTACTCCTTAGAATAACCCCTGCTCACCCACTAGGTGGCGTGGCGCGAGCAGACAAGGCGCTAAGATAGTTAAGCATTTATGAGCACATACAGTAAACACAATGACCCCCCACAAATGGACACCAGGGGTAAGGTTTGTATAAAAAATACGTAGGCTTTATATAAAAATATAGGGTATGAGGAAGTTACTATCACAAGACTAATAACAATATAAAAATATGGCCATAGTTTTCAGAATTAAATAACGTATCTTCAGATGGTTTTACCAGTGCTTATTTGGGCGGCTCCGAATGCGCTCGCGATGTGACCCGCTGATCAGTGTGTGCAAACATGGAAAACAAAACGGTGCGGACCCTGGATCTGGTGGTTGTGCACTGTCCTTTTGTGGAAGATGCTCCGGGCGCTTCAGGCGCGTGGCGTACTCTTCAGGTACACCGGAATATGTCAGGTGCACTGCTGGCGATGACAAGCGCCCAGGGGACGTGGCGTACTCTTCAGGTACGCGCTAGTGAGGACAAACGTACGGCTGTAATGAAAGGTGCCCAGCGGACGCGGCATACTCTTGGTGAACGCGCTGATGAAGACAAGCGTACGGCTGTGATGAAAGGCGCCCAGAGGACGCGGCGTACTCTTGGGGTACGCACTGAATTTGGGGGCAAAAGCGTAGGCGTACCAGACAGGCACCTAACGGCGGGTATTCGGCCAGTACTGGCGGCTCAATCAGGTGTGGTGCGGACGCTTCTTCCTATGCGCCGTACCTCCGTCAGTTTTACAGGGGATCAAGGCGGGTGACTTCTTAGTACGCCAGAGTGGTGCGGACGGTGCGCTTCAAGCGTACGGGCTGGCTGCGCCTCGCACAAGACTCCGGGTTTCCAGCGGCGGGGTGGTCAAGAGCAGTGTGGCTCGGGGGGGACAAAGGGGCAGGATGCGGGCGCCCCAGCGGAGCGGGGCACGGCTCAGAGAGGAGAGGAGCGGTGCAGCTCGAGGCGGGGACGGCCAGGCACGAGCTGCAAAGGGGGGGTCGAGGCACACTTCAGGCGAGGCCCCAGTGGCACAGAGAGGTCAGGCAGATCTCGGTAACTCCTCAGGGAAGGCAGGATGAGCCCAATGGTCCCGGGGCTCAGTTCAGGGGGCAAGCTCAGATCAAGCCCTTGGAGATAGATTAAAGCACAATAAAACAAAGTCCTCTTTGGTCTTTTCCTCTCCTTCCTCAGCAAGGCACCACTGCAGGCCAGTCCTTCAGCTTCTTCTTGGTCCTTCTAGTTGGGCAGAGGTTTGTTGTGGTAAAACAGGATCTACTTCTTAGGAGCAGGGCTCCTACATTTGTACTGCGTTTCCTTTGTCTTTTCAGGCCAGGGTGCCTGAGCCTGGTTCAGGCCAGTTTTGGAGCACTTTGTTTTGGGGACTCTTGCTGTTGCTTTCAGGTTGCAGGGCAGGGACACCAGACGCTCCGCAGGAGGTGGAGCCAGCATTGTGGTGGCAGAGCACAGCCCTATTCAAAGTGAAGGGGCACTCCTCCCCCCTAGCCTGGGGGTAATCCGTCCATTCACCACCCGGCAGCGCAGACTGTCCACTGGAATTCCCCAGCCTTGTCACTCACACAACCCAGACAGCAGATACACATCCTAGCAGAGGCGGGCTGAAATGGTCAGGCAAGCAAATGCTAACTTTCTAAAAGTAGCATTTGCAAACACAGGATATTAAAATAAACTTTACTAAAAGAAGTATTTCATTATTCTTAGTTCAGGCATACTAAACTTGAATTTCTACCGTGTTCATTGAGCCTGCTGGGATTATAGAGTGGAATAATTCCAGCAGCCCATTCTGGCCTATGAGAACAGATAGCCTTGCAATAGTGAAAAACGAAAATGGCTGTAATTCACTATTAGGGCATGCCACATACATCAGGGCTTGTCCTACCTTATGCTTACAATGCACCCTGCCCTAGGGCCTACCATAGTGGTGACTCACATGAAGTAAAGGGAAGGTTTAGAGGCTGGCAAGTGTGTGCACTTGCCCAGCCAGCATGACAGTACCAGACTGCATGCAGGTTCTGCAATGGCAGACCTTAGACATATTTTAAAAGGCTGCTTCTGTGGGTGGCGCAACCAGCGCTGCAGGTCCACTAGAGTATTTGTATTTAAAAGCCCTGGCATTCCTGGTGCACTTTACTGGGGACTGACAGTAAATCAAATGAGCCAATCATGGAAATCAATTACAGGTACACTTTACATTGGGAGCACTTGCACTGCGGCATGAATTGGCCGTGGTTCAGTGCCCTGAGCAGCTAACACCAGCAAAACATCTGAGGCACATCAGCAAAAAGTGGAAGAGAAACTCACGTCAAGGTGCCAGGTCTAACATTTGTCCCCTCCAGCTGAAATGTGGGGAGAACTACCCTACCCCAGGTAGTTCCTCATCACTAAGGTGGAAAAACCTGGATAGTCCGTCAGTATTGGCGTAATCTATGCCAGGGCGATATTCCACCGTGAAGTCCATACCCTGTAGGGAAATGGACCACCTCAACAGTTTCGGGTTCTCACCCCTCATCTGCATCAACCATCTGAGGGGCCTGTGGTCTGTCTGAACCCGGAAGTGAGACCCAAACAAGTAGCGTCTTAGCTTCTTCAATGCCCAGACCACAGCAAAAGCTTCTCGCTCAATTGCACTCCACCTCTGTTCCCGTGGTAGTAACCTCCGACTGATGAAGGCTACAGGTGGTCCCAGCGCTCCTCAGTCATCTGTGAGAGAACAGCTCCTACACCATGCTCTGAAGCGTCTGTTTGCACTAGAAATTCCTTGAAGAAATCATGGGCCAGTAGCACGGGCGCCGTGCGCATGGCAGTCTTCAGGGTGACAAAAGCTTTCTGACAGGTGTCAGTCCAGATCACATTCCTGGGCTGCTTCTTAGAAGTCAGCTTTGTCAAGGGGGCTACAATGCTGCCATGCCCCTTGAAAAACCTCCTGTAGTACCCTGTGACTCCCAGGAAGTCTCTAACTGCAGTTTGGGTCTTGGGGGGCTCCCAGGCCAGGATGGTTTCAATCTTCGGTTGTAGGGGCACCACCTTGCTGCTCCCCACTTGGTGCCCCAAGTACACCACTGAACCCTGCCCGATCTGACACTTGCTTGCCTTGATCGTGAGGCCTGCTTTGCGCAGTGCCATCAACACTTCCCAGAGGTGTCGCAGGTGTTCTTCCCATGTGTTGCTGAACACTGCGATGTCATCCAGGTAGGCGGCACTGAACTCAGCCAGTCCAGCCAACACCTGACCAATCTCTGGAAGGTGGCAGGGGCATTCTTCATCCCAAAGGGCATGACCCGGAACTGGAAATGCCCATCTGGTGTGGAGAATGCTGACCTCTCTTTGGCCCCATCAGTCAAGGCGATCTGCCAGTACCCAGACGTTAAATCAAACCTGCTGAGGAACCGGGCAGCCCCTAGCCGATCAATGAGCTCATCAGCTCTGGGGATAGGGTGCGCGTCAGTCTTCGTGACCGAATTGAGTCCTCTGTAGTCCACACAGAACCGGAGTTCAGGTGTGGCTCTCGGCGCAGCAGCCTTTGGGACCACCAAGACCACTGGGCTGGACCAACGACTGCTGGAGGACTCAACCACCCCAAGAGCAAGCATCTTGGAGACCTCCTCTTTGATGCATGCTCTGACCCTGTCAGTTACTCTGTAAGCCTTGTGCTTTACAGGCAAGCTGTCTCCTGTGTCCACATCATGGACGCACCAATATGTGACACCAGGAACCAGGGAGAACAGATCAGGAAACTGCCCCAGCAATTGGCGGCAGTCCCCCTGTTGCTCAGGAGTCAGGGTGGGTGAGAGGTTAACTCCATTCACTGACCCATCTCGCTCTGATTCTACCAAGAGGTCAGATAGAGGCTCGGTCTCCTCCTCCATTCCATCATCGGTTGCCAAGAGCATGCCCACTTCAGAACTCTCTAAGTGGGGCTTAAGGCGGGTACCATGTAGGACGCTCAAAGGGTTCCTGGGAGACTGCATGTCTACCATGTAGGTGACAGGACTCTTGCGCTCCACAACCTCAAATGGACCTATCCACTTATCCTGAAGTGCACAAGGCTCCACTGGGGCCAAGACCCACACCTTTTGTTCAGCTTGAAGCTCTACTAGAGTGGCATTCTGGTCGTACCACCGCTTCATCTCTTCCTGGCTGGCTTCCAGGTTTGCCTCAGCAAGTCACCTGAATCGCCTGGTCTGGTTTCTGAATGCCAGTATGTAACTGTATACATTCTGGGGAGGTTTCCTGGGAGATTGCTCCCAGCCTTCCTTAACCAGACTCAGAGGTCCTCTGACCGGGTGGCCATACAGAAGCTCAAATGGGCTGAACCCTAGAGACTTATGTGGCACCTCACGGTATGCAAAGAGAAGGCATGGCAAGAGGATGTCCCACTTACGCCTCATGGGACCTTCCAGGCCCATAATCATGCCTTTTAGGGTTCGGTTGAATCTCTCAACCAACCCATTTCCTTGGGGGTGGTAAGGGGTGGTGAACTTGTAGGTTACACCACACTCTTGCCAAAGGGATTTCATATACTTGGATATGAAATTGGTTCCCCTGTCAGACACCACCTCTAGAGGGAATCCCACTCGGGAGAACATTCCCATCAGTGCCCGTCCCACCACGGGGGCCGTCACTGTACTCAGAGGGATGGCTTCAGGGTACCGGGTGGCATGGACCACCAAGACCAGGATGAACATGTTGCCCATGGCTGTCTTGGGGTCCAGAGGCCCCACAATTTCAATCCCTACTCGCTGGAATGGGGTACTGATGACAGGGAAGGGCTGGAGAGGAGCCTTGTGCTTCCCTCCACTCTTACCACTTGCCTGGCATGTCTGACACTTTCTACAGTGAGCGTCTGAGCTCCTGTGCATTTGGGGCCCATAAAAGTGTGTGACAAGCCTGTCATAGGTCTTGTCCATCCCCAAATGTCCTGCTAAGGGCACATCGTGAGCCAGCCCCACCGCCAGCACATGGGCTGACCCAGGTTCAGCACCCTTAGGCTCTGAATACAGGAGGTCATTCTCCCATTAAATGAAATGTGTTCCAGACTGCACACCATTGGCCTGGTCTGCAGCCTGCTGCCGCATACCCACGAGAGAAGGGCATTCTTTCTGTTCCCTGCAGAACTCTTCCCTGGAGGGGCCTACTTCTTGCTGCCAATGGGTCAGCTCAGGCAGGTCTCCCAGCTATTTGTTCCCCGGTAGGCTCCAGGGCATCCCCCTCAAGGTCTGCTTCCTCCGGGGCTGTGGAAACTTCAGGGGCCGGTTTCCCACGCAGCCTGCGCCTTCCCTCTAAGGCCGGTTCCTGGGCATCTCCTTCAGGCTCCAGGATCTCTTAAGCACCCCTACTGGCTGCCATAGACCGGGTGGTCACGCATGCCCAGTCAGGTAAACCCACCATCTGCAGGTGAGTTGTATTCTCCACCTTTTCCCAAGGGGAGCTCTCCAAATCATTCCGCAGCAAACAGTCTACAGGCATGGCAGTTCTCACAACAACCTGCAGAGTACCAAAGACCTCCCCACTCAAAGGGAAGCCATTGGACATTGACTCTTTGAGTTGTCAGCATTGACAACCCTGCAGTAGGCATGGGGTACAACTTGCTCTTGAGACACCAGGTGCTGCCGTACTGCAGTCACACTGGCTCCTGTGTTTGTAAGAGCCTCTACTTCTTTCCACTGATGGTCACTACTAGCCCATATTTCTTAGTGTTAGAGGGTAAGTAATTCTCTGGGACTTCTCACTGTCTCCTAGAGAGACCAGGGTCATCTGAACGGGGTCCCACCCACCTTGGACTTCTTCCTCCTCCCCCAAGGTTACACTAGCCATCTGTCGGGGTGGAGCACCAGTGGTTGCAGGTTTATCAAAAAGGTGACACCGGGGATCATTGGCCACATGACCCAGTTCACCACACTTATAACACGTTGGTGGCCCTCTTTGAACAGGATTACCTGTCGGGCCCCTGTCTGCTTCTGTGGTGGGGAGGCAGAGAACCTTTCCCTTGGTTCCCTTGGGTATTACTTTTGGGCCCTCTTTGGAACTCCCTCTGTTTTCCCCTTTCCCCCTACTCCTCTGCTGGGGACTCTGTCCACCCTATGCAGAGTCTCCCACTGGACCCTTGTGGACCCTCGTGCTGAGCCAGCGGTCAGCTTCTTCAGCAAGCTTCCTGGGGTTAGTCAGCTTGCTATCAATCAGGTGCTGGCGTAGCTCAGGAAAACAATTACTAGACAAGTGCTCCTACGCCATTAAATCAAGAAGCCCTTGAAAATCATTCACCTTGCTACCCTTCACCCAACCATCCAGTGCTCTGCAAAAGAAAGTTACATACTCCACATAGGAACCCCCAGGGATCTTAATACAACCCCAGAACCTCTGTCTATACATCTCAGGAGTTAACCCAAATCTGGTCATCAAGGCTTCTTTCATGTGGGGTAAGAATTGTAAACTTCAGAGGATAAATCTAGCAGGGTGTCCCGCCCTTCGCTAAGGAACCGCCCCCACATCCCCGCTCCCCAATCTCTATCATGGACCCGGTGGGAGGACATGGCTACCTCATAGGCCTTGAACCACTGCCCTATGTCATCCCCTTAAAGTATTCCTTTACCACCTCTTTAGGTATGTACACCCTTGACTCTACTTGCGCCAGCGTTGTGCTGCCACCAGAGGGAGTTGTGTCCAAACTTTTAGCTTTCAGCTCCAACTCCTTCAATCTCATGTCATGATCCATTTGTAACTTTTTCTCTTCCATTGCCAATCTTTGTTTCTCCATTTCCATTTGTCCATTTAATTTTGCCATCTCCACTTCATGTGCCCTGGTTGCTGCCCTGTCTGCCATCTCCTCTGGTGACAGGACTCTGCAAAAATCAGCAAGGCATTTTGGTGGTTCTACTTCCACCATATTCTCTGGTGCCCTTGATTCCTTCCAGGCCTTCAGCGCCTTTAGGTAGTTGGGCTTCTTTTTACATCCTGATTGGGAAACTCTGAACTTATTGCAGAAGCCTCTCATCTGCTCCACTGTGTAACTATCAAGTCCTTCCCAATCTACGTCATCTAGTCCAGAAATTACAGAGGCTGCCCTTCCATCACGGCGTGAACCAGGCATGATTTCAAGGATTGAAGATCTCTCAGCAAAATTAAAAAAGAAAAAAAATATATAAAAAGAAAAAAAATCAATAAATCTGTGGCTGCGTTATCAGTCTGCTCTCACTATGTGGTGATCAATAATTTAGTGTACATAAATCATAAATGCAAATCCGAAAATCCTTCCGCTGCTTCTAATGGTAGAATTGGGGGTCTCTGGTTGGCACAGGTATGTACTTGTGACAAACAGGGACCCTCTCCTTTAGTCAGGGCAAGAGACCTACTCCTTAGAATAACCCCTGCTCACCCTCTAGGTGGCGTGGCGCGAGCAGACAAGGCTAATCTTCGGGGTGCTAAGTTAGTTAAGCATTTATGACCACATACAGTAAACACAATGACCCCCCACAAATGGACACCAGGCGTAAGATTTGTATAAAAAATATGTAGGCTTTATATAACAATAAAGGGTATGAGGCAGTTACTATCACAAGACTAATAACAATATAAAAATATGGCACAGTTTTCAGAATTAAATAAAGTTTCTTCAGATGGTTTTACCAATGCTTACTTGGGGGGTCGGGTGCGCTCCGAATGCGCTGGCGATGTGTGATGTGTGACTCGCTGATCAGTGTGTGCAAACAGGGAAAACAAAACGGTGCGGACCCTGGATCCGGTGGTTGTGCACTGTTCTTTTGTGGAAGATGCTCCTGGCGCTTCAGGCGCGTGGCGTACTCTTCAGGTACACCGGAATATGTCAGGCGCACTGCTGGCGATGACAAGCACCCAGCGGACGTGGCGTACTCTTCAGGTACATGCTAGTGAGGACAAGCGTACGGCTATGATGAAAGGCGCCCACGCGGCGTTCTCTTGGTGTACGTGCTGATGAAGTCAAGCGTACGGTTGTGATGAAAGGCACCCAGCGGACGCGGCGTACTCTTGGTGTACGCGCTGATGAAGACAGCGTATGGCTGTGATGAAAGGCGCCCAGCGGATGCGGCGTACTCTTGGGGTACGCGCTGATGAAGACAAGCGTAGGGCTGTGATGAAAGGCGCCCAGCGGACGCGGGGTACTCTTGAGGTACGCGCTGAATTTGGGGGCAAAAGCGTAGGCGTACCACACAGGCACCTAGCGGTGGGTACTCGGCCAGTGCCGGCGGCTCAATCAGGTGCGGTGCAGAAGCTTCTTCCTACGCGCCATACCTTCTGTCAGTTTTACAGGGGATCAAGGTGGGTGACTTCTTAGTACGCCGGAGTGTTGCGGCCGGTATGCTTCAAGCACTCGGGCTGGCTGTGCCTCGCACAAGACTCCGGGTTTCCAGCGGCCAAGAGCAGTGCGGCTCTGGGGGACAAAGGGGAAGGATGCAGGTGGCCCAGCGGAGCGGGGCACGGCTCAGAGAGGAGCAGTGCGGCTCGAGTCGGGGCGGCCAGGCACAAGCTGCAAAGGAGGGTTGTGGTGCACTTCAGGCGAGGCCCCAGCGGCACGGAGAGGTCAGGCAGATCTCGGTAACTCGTCAGAGAAGGCAGAATGAGCCCAATGGTCCCGGGGCTCAGTTCAGGGGGCAGGCTCAGTTCAGGGGGCAGGCTCAGTTCAGGGGGCATGCTCAGATCGAGCCCTTGGAGATAGTTTAAAGCACAATAAAACAAAGTTTTCTTTGGTCTTTTCCTCTCCTTCCTCAGCAAGGCACCACTGCAGGCCAGTCCTTCAGCTTCTTCTTGGTCCTTCTAGTTGGGCAGAGGTTTGTTGTGGTAAAACAGGATCTACTTCTTAGGAGCAGGGCTCCTACATTTATACTGCGTTTCCTTTGTCTTTTCAGGCCAGGGGGCCTGAGCCTGGTTCAGCCCAGTTTTGGAGCACTTTGTTTTGTTTACTCTTGCTGTTGCTTTCAGGTTGCAGGGCAGGGACACCAGACGCTCCTGCAACGACTGATATTTTTAGAATAGGTAGCTCATCAACCGTGGCTACCTCAGTCGTCACGCAAACACATTCTTCCCAGGTTGCTATTTACGAGATATATGGAGGATTTGCCTGAGAAGGTGATTATTAGCTATTTACAAGCCTGTACAATTAGAGATACATCTAACATCTAAGGAATTCCATATCTTATATCCTATGATCTTTATTTTATAGCCCCGCGGCAAGCTGACCTGGACCAATCTACCCCCTTTTAAGTCGGGGGGCAGCTTATTTATCTTATCCTTGTTTTTAGTTCGGCAGCTATTCCTCGGATAGAGTTCGGCAACTATTCCTCGTTTTTAGTTCGGCAACTATTCCTCGGTTAGAGTTCGGCAACTATTCCTCGTTTTTAGTTCGGCAACTATTTCTCGCTTACCGTCCGGCGACTTATTTAATTATTTAATTACTTAGTCCCTAACTCTTAGGATCAATTTCATCTATGCTTCCCGCTGGTGAACCTGTTGTCCCCCAGTGGGGTGTTCTAAAGGGGTCGGCGGTACACCTAAGGTGCACCGACGATATTTACTATTCTAAATTTAGGTAGGAGCTGTCTAATTAGGTCATTTGGGAGTTCTCTCCTGCATTGAATCTACCCAGTCTTCCATTTCTCAGTTACCTGTAAGAAGGGAATCACCCATCCTTCTTTACGACAGCACCTGGTTGAAAAAAAAGGTTAGTCCTGTCATGGAAACAACACTCAAATATGTATGTATTGGACATTATATCTTTATTCTACAATTACACATTATAGCATTAGCAGTTTAGACATAATTAGCATTAATCACCATCTACAACCTAAAAGGGAGGAAAGGAAATGATTATATTTACTAGTCTACACTAACTCAGAACGCCTCACCTTAAACGTGCGTCTTTCCATCTCAGCAGCGGAGCTGATCCCTCTCTCTCAGGTTTTCACTGGCTCGGGACTCTGCTCTCCCACTATGGCTCACGAATACACGTCTGCACCGCTACGCCTCGTCTACGCTGCCTTGGTTCCAAAACTCGAACCCTCTTCTGGACTCTGCCTTCGGTTTCTACCACTCCTGCATGTTGACCTTACAGGATTCTTGATCTCTTCCTCCAATTCGTTAGAAGCTAGCAATTAATCACCATCTCTTGGACCAACTTCATCGGTCTGCTCCACACGTTGCTCTCTCACTGTCTGCTACTTGCTCTATGATAATACATCTCTCCCTTTCTCTTCGGAAATTTCCAGTCTTAGGCTGACTCCCACCGAATTCCTGTACCAGCCTATGGCTTCTCACGCCTTCCGCAGTGGCCACCTGCATGTTGCGTCTTCCACCAGAGAGAAAAATATATTCTTTCGATAAGAGCCGGTCTCGACCGGTTTCTCACTAGCAAATAATAGTTTTACTATAAACATCGCCTTTGCTCTGCAAGCACCTCGGACAGGCGAGGCAGCTATCTAAAATGGATGAGACAGCCATACAAGATGGCTGCCCTATGGTTTTCAGGCCTTCAGGCCTAACTAACGGGAAAAAGACACTAAACCCTGTCAAAGCACATAGTTAAGTCCTATTAGTGAACGAAAATGTTACTAGGACTGAAATGGTAGTAGATTATAGTCACTATTGGTCTAAGAATATGCTAGAAATTATCCTGGTGTTACAGCTCCGCAGGAGGTGGAGCCAGCCTTGTAGTGGCTGAGCACAGCCCTATTCAGAGTCATGGGGCACTCCTCCCACCTAGCCTGGGGGTAATCCCTCCATTCACCACCTGGCAGCCCAGACTGTCCCCTGGAATTCCCCAGCCCTGTCACTCACACAACCCAGACAGCAGATACACATCCTAGCAGAGGCGGGCTGAAATGGTCAAGCAATCAAATGCTAACTTTCTAAAAGTAGCATTTTTAAACACAGGATATTAAAATAAACTTTACTTAAAGAAGTATTCTGAGTTCAGGCATACTAAACTTGAATTTCTACCATGTCCCCAGAGCCTGCTGGGATTATAGAGTGGAATAATTCCACCCGCCCATTCTGGCCTATGAGAACAGGTAGCCTTACAATAGTGAAAAACAAAAATGGCTGTAATTCACTATTAGGACATGCCACACACATCAGGGCTTGTCCTACCTTATGCTTACAATGCACCCTGCCCTAGGGCCTACCATAGGGGTGACTCACATGAAGTAAAGGGAAGGTTTAGAGTCTGGCAAGTGTGTGCACTTGCCCAGCCAGCATGACAGTACCAGACTGCATGCAGGTTCTGCAATGGCAGACGTTAGACATATTTTAAAAGGCTGCTTCTGTGGGTGGCGCAACCAGTGCTGCAGGCCCACTAGCAGTATTTGTATTTAGAAGCCCTGGCACTCCTGGTGCACTTTACTGGGGACTGACAGTACATCAAATGAGCCAATCATGGAAATCAATTACAGGTACACTTTACATTGGGAGCACTTGCACTGCGGCAAGGATTGGCCGTGGCGCAGTGCCCTGAGCAGCTAACACCAGCAAAACATCTGAGGCACATCAGCAAAAAGTGGAAGAGAAACCACGCCAAGGTGCCAGGTCTAACACCAGAGAGAAAAATACATTCTTTCGATAAGAGCCGGTCTCGACCGGTTTCTCACTAGCGAATAATAGTTTTACTATAAACATCGCCTTTGCTCTGCAAGCACCTCGGACAGGCGAGGCAGCTATCTAAAATGGATGAGACAGCCATACAAGATGGCTGCCCTATGGTTTTCAGGCCTTCAGGCCTAACTAACGGGAAAAAGACACTAAACCCTGTCAAAGCACATAGTTAAGTCCTATTAGTGAACGAAAATGTTACTAGGACTGAAATGGTAGTAGATTATAGTCACTATTGGTCTAAGAATATGCTAGAAATTATCCTGGTGTTACAGCTCCGCAGGAGGTGGAGCCAGCCTTGTAGTGGCAGAGCACAGCCCTATTCAGAGTCATGGGGCACTCCTCCCACCTAGCCTGGGGGTAATCCCTCCATTCACCACCTGGCAGCCCAGACTGTCCCCTGGAATTCCCCAGCCCTGTCACTCACACAACCCAGACAGCAGATACACATCATAGCAGAGGCGGGCTGAAATGGTCAAGCAATCAAATGCTAACTTTCTAAAAGTAGCATTTTTAAACACAGGATATTAAAATAAACTTTACTTAAAGAAGTATTCTGAGTTCAGGCATACTAAACTTGAATTTCTACCATGTCCCCAGAGCCTGCTGGGATTATAGAGTGGAATAATTCCAGCCGCCCATTCTGGCCTATGAGAACAGGTAGCCTTACAATAGTGAAAAACAAAAATGGCTGTAATTCACTATTAGGACATGCCACACACATCAGGGCTTGTCCTACCTTATGCTTACAATGCACCCTGCCCTAGGGCCTACCATAGGGGTGACTCACATGAAGTAAAGGGAAGGTTTAGAGTCTGGCAAGTGTGTGCACTTGCCCAGCCAGCATGACAGTACCAGACTGCATGCAGGTTCTGCAATGGCAGACGTTAGACATATTTTAAAAGGCTGCTTCTGTGGGTGGCGCAACCAGTGCTGCAGGCCCACTAGCAGTATTTGTATTTAGAAGCCCTGGCACTCCTGGTGCACTTTACTGGGGACTGACAGTAAATCAAATGAGCCAATCATGGAAATCAATTACAGGTACACTTTACATTGGGAGCACTTGCACTGCGGCAAGGATTGGCCGTGGCGCAGTGCCCCGAGCAGCTAACACCAGCAAAACATCTGAGGCACATCAGCAAAAAGTGGAAGAGAAACCACGCCAAGGTGCCAGGTCTAACATCCCTCTAGAAGGTTGGAATGCTACCCCCGCTGCCAGGACTGCCAAGGGGGGTAGTATTCCAAAGTGTTTGACACCTTACACAACATGTTTTGATAAAGCCAAACCAAAGTTAGCATTTAACAGCGAGGATTATAATGCACTTAAGAGTATTTGGTATGGCTATATCATAGAACAGCTATAAGGAGATGGTTCCGAAAGCTGCAGAGGGGCTCAGCTCATGCTAGGGCACCCTCTCACACAGAACCAAGCACTCTGGCTCCAGGATTGTCAAGGCCTGCCATAGGAGTGACTTATAGATATGCTATATCTAAGTAAGAAGTGATTACACCACCTTACCCAGGCTGTGATTACAGACCTGTGGTGTCAGTTTGGAAGGCCAGCCAGGGGTGGCATAATACATGCTGCAGCCCTTGGTAGGCCTTGGGTGCACCTATGCCTTGTGTACCTAGGGGTGACCATAGGAAGCAGACTCTACTCTCCTACCACCACCATGTGAAAAACCATAAGCCAAGATGCAAAAAACATATGTGCCATACGATGTGCAGTGAGTATATATTGTTTATAAACTCTACTTACAAAAATAAAACCTCTATGTGAATAGGGGCAGATTTACAACTTCTGGTGCATCTCTGCAAATTAGCAGGGATGTGCCAGAACAGATGCGTCCCGCAATCCCCCCTTGCGCCACCACGGATGTGTCACATATACAATGTGGCGCACCATGGTGCAAGGAGGGGCAGATGCGTGATGGATCTTGTGGCGTACGGGTGGCGCATTGCTGGAGTCGCGTCGTAAGTGCGACGCAACTCCTGCAATGCACAGGGGCCGCCCATAATTAACATGGTGCGTCACTCCTTATGCCTGCTTCAGGCAGGCATAAGGATTTGATGCAGCAGCGTCATAAATCTGACTCAGTGAAATTTTGTAGATTTCACTGCATCAGTTTTATGGGGCTTTCCTGCGAGGTAACGCCCTCACTGCGACAGAACGCCCACATGAAAACTGACGCAGGTTTCATGTGGCGCAGGGCTTTAGAACGTGACGCATCTGTCTAGATGCATCACGTCATAAATAATTTGCAATGTAGCACATGGTTTACGCCGCCACTGTGTCACAAAAGTGATGTATCGGCAGCGTAAAAGTGTCACAAAGGGCTTGTAAATCTGCCCTTAGTGTCATTTACAAAGAAACTGGATTGTGTAGTGCACTCCTATTTAATCAATACTCTTGTGTTGAACTGATAATCTCTTGTTTGACGAACGGTTTGCTGGGTGGGATTGAGGAGCCAACCTCTTGTTAAACTGAAAATGAATATAGACTAGTGACACACATCACTACACCCTACTCGCACTACCTGAGGCGGAATTCCATCTGCTTATGTACTCTAAAAAATATATACTCATATTTGATAGTTCTAACAATTTTAATTCTGACAATTTACTTCGAAGATTCATTGCTTTAAATGCTTGTACATACATTTCTAACTTAAACATTCAATGTCTCAATATCCTCAGTTAGACATGTGAATTGCTATTAAACATAAACATAAATCATAGATTCAAGCGAAACATTAAATAATCATCCAGTCCCAATGCATTTCGGGATGGTATCCCTTCGTCAGGGGCACTGTCATGGTTAGCTGATGGATACAAATAAAGGCACAACTGTCGCGACGATTCAAGGTGAAAGACTCGCACCTCGACTCCTGAAATACTCAGCATGGATGAGTATAGTCGAACTGTAAGTTCTGCGCCTATCGTGGTAAGCTTACTACGATAGGCGCAGATCTTAGGACATGAGCGTTTAACAACCGAGCGGCGGCTACGTCTTGATTCTTTTGTCACTTACAGTTCAACTATTTAAATCCAGCGTCTTGAGAGAAGCCATTGAAGCTACAGACTTTCACAGAGTAGAAGACCACGTTCGTCAATTTAATTCGGAAAGTTGAGGGAGAAGTGACCAGTTGTTACGTCAAGCCAGGTTTTCTTAAACATCGACTCATCCATGCTGAGTATTTCAGGAGTCGAGGTGCGAGTCTGTCACCTTGAATCGTCGCGACAGTTGTGCCTTAGTGTCATTTAAACATGCTATACAGCCAACATAATCTGTTAATCCATATTTTAGTTCTAGCCTATATTCCTCCTGTAACATGATTATCGTGTTTCAAGCGCTACAGTGGACCGAACGGACAGCTCCAAACTGGACCTCCTCAACGTGCGATGTATTTGGCTCTAACTAACTACGTGCTTCCGCCCAACGTGCAAAAGTGAAAATAGAAAAGCCCGCAATAGTATAAAATAACAACAACGCAAGTCAATAAATTCATTATTGCCACAACATGAATAAAACCTAAATAACAAATAAAAAAAATCCACTAATATACAATAGTGTACATCATGAATGAAATAAATTTTCACCAGCCCCTAAATACGACGTTCTCTTTACTTATATGGTTTAGGATTTGTACACACTATGCATGCCTCCTACATCCAGCTATGTCTCTAGACACAAACTCTGCAGTCCGACAAGAGTCAACGTCTGGCAGTATGGCGTCATGGTGTGGTGGCTATGTTGGGCGCTGTACTATTCCAACCTCGCCCTATCACCAGCCACGCCCTCACAGCATCAGGTACAATCATTAAAACTTAGCTGCATAGTTTGTGAATGTGCATAGCGCATGTTTGTTACCAAACCAGGATCTGGTTGATGATTCACACTGGCGCAAATCTGTCTGCCATAAGGTTAGGTGAAGTAACACAACTAATTTGGACATCAAGAGGATTACTAGGTAATGATAACAGCTGAAGCAATACTCACGTGTTCCAGCAATAAATAGCTAAAGATGCTATGAGTACTGCTGTTATTAATATGTACCTCTATTTTGTTGGTCTAACCCATTGAACCCGATGACATCTGACCCATGCACCCTGACGAAGGTTGCATGATCGAACATTGTGCATCAAGGCGCTGATACACACCTGCAGCTAGTCTTAGGGCCCCATTACCATGGCGAGTGGACTTTGTCCACCAGCCACCGTAATGTTAAACAGAACCGACCGCCAGAGGTGCGGCGGTCCCGACAGGCCCATTAGGATGCGACCGCCACCCTGGCGGTCGCATCCCGCATATTTAATATTGTGGTGGGCGGTGCTGTAAGCAACACCCGCCGCAATGTGAAATATGCATGTTGTGCATTGGCATGCACAACGTGATAGGCACTGCGCGGTGCCTGCCACCTTGTGTATGCCAATGAAGGGCCCCCCACCCCTCTGGAGGTCCATAACAGGCCCCCAAAGCATTTTCCTGCAAGGCAACACCACCATATTGTCTGACTTTTCTGCCACGCCGGCAATCCGACCTGCAGAAAAGCAGCAGATCGTCTTTCCATCGCCCGCGGTGCCCCTTGACATACTAATATGGCGGTGTTGACACAGGGATATTTGGCAGGGGTATCTTCAAGGCCGGCCCGGCGGTGGTGATCCTCCAGAGATCCTAATAGACCCCTTAAAATGTATCTGCCACAGATGCTTTGCAGGTAAATGCCCTCAGATCCACTCAGAAAGGGTAACCAGATAGTTGGTGTAGGAACGCAGTGCCCCAGATCAGGACTCATGAATCGGGGCTTGCTGACTTGTCCTGTGACTGTGAAGCCTTCGAGAACCCTGAAGAACGTCCAGCTTTTGACAAATTGCTGAGAACCTCCATTGGAGTAGCGGAGCTACTCTCCTGCAGCCTGCATTCACCGAACCACAAAGTCCGGGTTAGCATCTGCTGCTCTCATGACTCTGATGCAGCACCTAAGCAAGATGAGTCAGATATGTCCCTTCACCATGTGGGAAGACACCAGGAACTACCGGAGCCATGCTGTACCAATTCCCTGGGTACTGGGCCATTTACATCGAAGACCAAGAAGAAAGAGTCGAATCGAAACTCCAACGACACAGGACGCAGACACCTGTTGAGGGACATCAAGACCCCTGAGAGCTGGAATCGCTTCTGCAACCTGCCTGCCCATCACTGCGGGAACCATCTTGATGCATGATGCTTGACTGCGCTCCGCACACAGCTCCGCTGGGACGGGCCAATGACAGACTTGCTGCCATGATCCTGAGGCCTTTGTGACCTGCTCCTGACATGTAGTGGAAAGATGAAACCACCGGGTGGCGCTGTTGTATAACATGTATTCACTGCTTGACAGGACCTTCTTCAAGATGACATGCAGTGGAAAGATGAAGCCACCGGGTGGCGCTGTTGCATAACATGTATTCACTGCTTGACCAAACCTTCTCCAACATGACATGTAGTGGAAAGATTAAACCACCGGGTGGCGCTGTTGTATAACATGTATTCACTGCTTAACAGGACCTTCTTTAAGATGACATGTAGGGGAAATATGAAACCACCGGGTGGCGCTGTTGTATAACATGTATTCACTGCTTAACAGGACCTTCTTTAAGATGACATGTAGGGGAAATATGAAACCACCGGGTGGCGCTGTTGTATAACATGTATTCACTGCTTGACTGGACCTTATTCAAAATGACATGTAGTGGAAAGATGAAACCAGCGGGTGGCGCTGTTGTATAACATGTGTTCACTGCTTGACAGGACCTTCTTCAAGATGACATGTAGGGGAAATATGAAACCACCGGGTGGTGCTGTTGGATAACATGTATTCACTGCTTGACAGCATCTTCTTCAAGATGACATGTAGTGGAAAGATGAAACCACCGGGTGGCGCTGTTGCATAACATGTATTCACTGCTTGACAGGACCTTCTTCAAGATGACATGCAGTGGAAAGATGAAGCCACCGGGTGGCGCTGTTGCATAACATGTATTCACTGCTTGACCAAACCTTCTCCAACATGACATGTAGTGGAAAGATTAAACCACCGGGTGGCGCTGTTGTATAACATGTATTCACTGCTTAACAGGACCTTCTTTAAGATGACATGTAGGGGAAATATGAAACCACCGGGTGGCGCTGTTGTATAACATGTATTCACTGCTTAACAGGACCTTCTTTAAGATGACATGTAGGGGAAATATGAAACCACCGGGTGGCGCTGTTGTATAACATGTATTCACTGCTTGACTGGACCTTATTCAAAATGACATGTAGTGGAAAGATGAAACCACCGGGTGGCGCTGTTGTATAACATGTGTTCACTGCTTGACAGGACCTTCTTCAAGATGACATGTAGGGGAAATATGAAACCACCGGGTGGTGCTGTTGGATAACATGTATTCACTGCTTGACAGCATCTTCTTCAAGATGACATGTAGTGGAAAGATGAAACCACCGGGTGGCGCTGTTGCATAACATGTATTCACTGCTTGACTGCACCTTCTTCAAGATTACATGCAGTCGAAAGATGAAACCACCGGGTGGCGCTGTTGCATAACATGTATTCACTGCTTGACAGCACCTTCTTCAAGATGACATGTAGTGGAAAGATGAAACCACCGGGTGGCGCTGTTGCATAACATGTATTCACTGCTTGACAGGACCTTCTTCAAGATTGCATGCAGTGGAAAGATGAAACCACCGGGTGGCGCTGTTGTATAACATGTATTCACTGCTTGACAGGACCTTCTTCAAGATGACATGTAGTGGAAAGATGAAACCACCGGGTGGCGCTGTTGTATAACATGTATTCACTGCTTGACTGCACCTTCGATGCAGCCTTCTCAGCATGGAAACAAAATGGTCAGGAAGGAGGAGGATGGAGCAGAATCCTGTCAGGCCCGGAACACAAACCCTCAGAGGCTCCTCAGGTCATACAACACAGCCACACGGTGCCTGCATTGGGCACCACAATGTCCACAGTGGGTCCGAGCTACACACAGAGAGCTCGATACACCCGCTTGAATACTGCATAGTACAAGGATTGTGGCGAACAACACAGAGCACAGGCAAACCCTCTCCAAGTATAGGCTGATTAGAGGTGAGTGTGAAAGGTTTGGGAACAGGTCAAACCGCAAACAGAGGACAGAGTTTGGCAACAATTAGACATGTGAAAAGAAAGGGAGAAAGACATTGTCTCCTAAACTATCCACATCACAATACTACCATCTGGGCCCTTCTTTCCTTACATCTGTAAAACGAAGGAAGTCTGTAAAACTAAGGTAGAAAAACTTTCCACTTGGGAACACGCAGTGGCAGGAACCCTCCTCCTTGTAGGTAATGTTAGACCTGGCACCTTCCCACCCATGCGCCACCACTGATGCACCGTATTTACAATGTGCCACACCACAGCGCACAGATGGGCAGATGTGTGTCGCATCCCCCTGCGGAAATGCGGCACATTGCTGGAGTCGCGTCACAAATGCGAAGTGGCTCCAGAAAGGCTAGGGGGTGCCCTATGCCTATTATGCTGCGTCGATTGTGGAGTTGGGGAGTTGAAATATGTTTTTTTGGTGTGTATTGGAAATATGTGGAGAATTGTGTGGCCTGGAATGGCATGTTGAGTGAAATTATGCTTAGTGAAATTGAGTCATGGAGTGGAGTTCATTTATGTTGCATTCAGTACAGTGTAATTATGTGGCACTGTGTGGTATTTTGTGGAGTGTATTTAGTTGCATTGAGTAGAGAGTAATTATGTGGGGTGTAATTATGTGGTACTTATGTGGAGTGTATTTATGTTGCATTGAGTGCAGTGTAATGCTGTAGCATATAATTATGTGGCACTGAGTGCTATTGTGTGGAGTGCACTGTTCCCAGCAACGTGCGGGCGCGCACGTCTTTCAATCCCAGCGTGCAGTGGCTTTGAAGTGCGCACACACAGCACACCCATACCACTAGAGGCAAGTATTCCTGTTGATTTCCGCGCCCTGTAGACGGGCGCTGCGATCAACAGGAATACTTTAACAAAAGCAGACAATCTGCCCCCAGCTGCGCTGTATTAAGAATGGGCATGCTTCCTATTAACAAAAGGCATGCAGCAAGCATAAACATGACGTGTGCTTTCACAGTCACTAATATATATCAGTAACTAATATATATTAGTGATTGCAAAACGACTGCTTTCACAATCACTATTAGATACTAGTGATTGTGAAAGCAAACGTCGTGCTTTTGGGCTTGCTGTATACCTTTTGTTAATCTAGGGCAGCAGATTGCCCGCCTTTTTGAACGTTTTCGTGTTCATTGCAGCTCGTGTATTAGCATGTCGGGCGCTGCAATGAACAGAAACTTTCAAAAAGGCATGAAGTCTGCTGCACTCTATTACCAACAGGTATGAAGCAAGCCTAAAAGGACAACGTCTGCTTTCACAATCACTAGTATTAGTGTTAGTGAGTGTGAAGGCACACGTGGTGCTTCTGGACTTGCTGCATTTCTCTTCCGATATGTGTCACATTGTTGTTTATTGCAGTTTTATATTTCTCCAACTTAAGTGATTTGCACAGGATCACAGGTTGATGAGCCACACTGAGACTCAAACCTGGTTCCCCAGGTCCAAAGTAGGCAGCTCTTAGCCCTTACGCTGCATTCTCGTCACAAAAGGGCCCTTGTTTTTCTGTATGGCCAAAGGAACGTCGTCCTAAGAGAACAGAACAGAAGGACGAATTGACTGGTGAAAATTAAGATCAGATTGAAGGAATTTATCGACTGAAACTGTGACTAGTTCATCTGAATTAATTCACCAGCTGTTGTATATTTAAATAAAAGAGGCCTTACCCATACTCTACGAGTGGGAGTAGACATCATCTGTTACACCCTGAAGGGCAGTCCCCATGTGAGCATTTTTTTACTTTTCTTCTATACTTTATAGAGTGATTCAGCGCCTCGTGCGAGCATCTTCATCACTTCCGCATCCTTTGGTGCATGTTTATACTCTATTATCCATGGTCCGTTCCCAGGGCACAAGGAGAGCACACTTGGCTGAAAGGTGTGCACACAATTGTAAACCTGCTGCCACTGGTGAAGCATCTCTTAGAGTTACGGAGCCCACATTTCATATTGTCATCATCACGGTTCTTGGCATGCATCCGTGTCGGCACCACCGCATGTCCATAGTCCGTTCTCGGGGCACAAGGAGGCACCATGCACCACAGCTTGTCCATAGTCCGTTCTCGGGGCACAAGGAGGCACCATGCCCCACAGCTTGTCCATAGTCCGTTCTCGGGGCACAAGGAGGCACCATGCACCACAGCTGGTCCATAGTCCGTTCTCGGGGCACAAGGAGGGACCATGCACCCCAGCTTGTCCATAGTCCGTTCTCGGGGCACAAGGAGGCACCATGCACCACAGCTTGTCCATAGTCTGTTCTCGGGGCACAAGGAGGCACCATGCACCACAGCTTGTCCATAGTCCGTTCTCGGGGCACAAGGAGGCACCATGCACCACAGCTTGTCCATAGTCCGTTCTCGGGCACAAGGAGGCACCATGCACCACAGCTTGTCCATAGTCCATTCTCGGGGCACAAGGAGGCGCCATGCACCACAGCTTGTCCAAAGTCCATTCTCGGGGCACAAGGAGGCACCATGCACCACAGCTTGTCCATAGTCCGTTCTCGGGGCACAAGGAGGCGCCATGCACCACAGCTTGTCCATAGTCCGTTCTCGGGGCACAAGGAGGCGCCATGCACCACAGTTTGTCATGCATCTCACCAACTAATTGAATAGCATCGAAGACGTACCATTGTCACCGAGAGGGCACATACCCATCGCAGCATCTATGCAGCTGAACAACCTCTGAACTGAGCAGCTGCCCCCAACCAACAGAAAGTGATGACGTCACAACAAGCGCAGGGCAGCAACACTGACTGCCTCGATCAGTTACCATCCAATTCAAGCCCCGTGCAGTCATTCTCAAGATCATCAGTTCGAAAAAAACAGGCTCCCTTGTAGAAGAGACCCCCTTCCTGCCTCGACTACACATGCCGAAAAACATCCGATGCGTTTTATATAGCTCTTCATACCACCTCTCTTAAGTTTCTAAGCGCTGCAGGCATGCAGATTTCTAAAGGAGAAGCATTCATTACGATGTTGGTTGGAGTTGCCTCTGAGCAACACCATTTTGTGCCGAACGGCCCGACTACAGGACAGCGGTTCCAATTGCTGAATCAGGATGCGGCATGGTGTGGTCCCAAACTTCAATTTTTCAGCTTCTGCTTGTTCTAAACCTCCCACAGCACATGCACCTATTGAAGAATGGAAGTGTTTAATCATCTCTGCACCTGTGCCTGCCACAAATGTGCAGGGATGATAAGGGGGCACCATAGGCGTCCCGAGCCCAAATGCAGAGGGCCAGAGGGGAAGGGGGCCCTGCTAGAGGCCCCAAAGTCAGTTTCTGACAGCGAATCCATGTCAGAAAGGCCGACAAGGATTGGTTGTTGGAAACCCACATCATAATCCCGATGGTGGAAACGCCGTCCTTAAGGGATTATGAGGGCTTTCTGACTGGCCAACGGGCTCCTTGAGCCCATCAGACCCGGCCCGTTTAAACTCCATCATAATAAGGTGGACGGACTTTAAACCTACCATGTCGGTCGTAATCAGGCTCTGATTGATTATCCCAGAATCACAGGATATTGAGCAGCAGATACTCGAAACAGGATCCTCAGCTCTCTAGTCAGCAGCTCTTGCCGCTCTGCCACCACCCATTCACTCCTGTGGCACTTGTCAGGGTGCTGCTTCCTTCGTCCTGGACGGTGATTGATCAAAAAAGATCATTATTCATCACTGGCGAAACTGATACTAATGCTTGTTCTTCTTTCTGTGTCCAACAACGCATCCCACCCTTGCATCTTGTTGCACTAGGCACTAAATTGTGCACCGGTGCAGGCAGAAAGGAATGCACCGTATCTTGTTAATACGGTACATTCTTGCTCGTTTGAATTGGCGCAGGCCAGCGCTGCTCTATGCCAATTCATTGTAAATGAGGCCCTGAATCTCCCGCCCCTTCCTGTAGCGTGGTCTGGGTCTGTTGGTGGGTACTTTAACGCGGAGGCCAGGTTTGTGCTGAAGAAAGGGAGGGAAGAGAGAAAAACCTCCAGCAATAAATAACTAAGTACATGGAGTTGGGAGTATCCAGGGAGTCCACTGATGCTGCCTGCTCTTGATTCCAAAGTGTGTGTGCTGGTCTTTCACCACCCTCATGCACCCTGTGCAGTTTGGCAGAGACCTTTAAGCCTCTCCATCACCTGTGCCAGTCCAGGGATGGCGAGCAGCCAGGGTGGCACCTAGCCCACCTGTCTGAGGTGCCCCTTTCTTTCACTGTGCCAGGCTTGCACACCCCGCCCCTGGGGCATACCTGAGGATGAACACCAGAAGACATCCACTCCAGTTTTATATAGCGCCAACTCGCCCCCAGCGCAGTAGAGCGCTAGGCATAAGCACAAGATTACATTACACAGGGTCAGATTTCCCTTTTTTAGGCACAGGGAGATTAAATGATTTTGCCAGAATGACAACATAATGAGCTGAAGCTGGTACTTAAACCTGGTTCCCCAGTTCAAAGGTCAGGCCACATCGCCTCGCTTTCACACAGCAACAAACAACTGATGGTAGTTCGGGTTCTACGTGTGCATTCTTATGTTTTTACAGTATGGGGCTTTGTCCCGCCTTCTCTTCCAATGGCTAGCTCAATAAATGGAGGCTAGCCATTGGAAGAGAGATCTGTCCGTCATTGCCGGAGCAGAGTCGTGGGCATTCCGGCGATTTTTACTCATTCCGCCCCTTTTTTTGCCGTCACGAAGAGGTGGGCCCGATGTGGGTGTTTACTTATTTTTTTTTTGCCTGATGTTTGCGGCCGCCATTTTTTCATGGAGCTGGGGCTGAGCGGATGCTCGAGATGTTCCGTTCTCCCCAGGAAACTGTCTTCGGCGGCATCCTTACGGCTCGCTTCTTCCTGCTGAGAGACACAAACCCCACAGCCACGGAACACCAGAGTCTCCAGAGCATCAAAATCGGCCGTCGGGACATTGCTGGCCAGAGCTGCTATCGCGGTGAGTCTGCACCCCCCCCTCTCCTACCGGCACCCCACGGCCGTATTTGGGCCGGTGTCCGCCAGAGGGGAAGGGGGGTCACGCAGCTCCTCCGGCGGCTGTGCGGGCCTCTGGGCCGGAGTGGCGGGAGGTCGTCAACAGAGAGGAGTTTCCGCATCAGAGCATCGGCAGAGCACGGGGACTTCTGTGGTGAGTGCAGCGTGCTGTGCAGGAACTAGTTAGTGCTGGGGGTGTTGAAGCATTGCAGCCTGGAGTTGAATTGTGTTGGCCAGTGTTCTGCTCGACGACCGGACCAGAACTTTGTAGATGCAGAGTACGGAGGTCCATGCATAGGAGGTGGGGAGACCACAGGGTTGGAGGGGCTTGAGAACATGAAAGGAAGATTGGCAGATCTCTTAAATACTAATGTCTTGCTGTGGAGATCTCTCGCATCCAAGTTCCTGGAAAGGAACTATGCAAAACCATATTTTATAGGACACAGGAACCTGAAATGGGTTTGTTTGAACATGGGCATTGTTTACATCCTGTGTTTGTTGTTTCCCACAGAGAAATGAAGAGCATTACCATGGTGAAACGCCTTATACTGCAAAACAGCAGTGTAGATAGCGTGAATGCATAATGCTTTGAAATGAATTTTATTGGTGTGATGGAGTAGTCTCAGTGTGTGTGTGGGGGGCTCTGTGTGTGTGGGGGGGCTCTCTGTGTATGTGGGGGGGGCTTTCTGTGTGTGTGGGGCTCTGTGTGTGTGTGTGGGGCTCTCTGTGTGTGTGTGTGTGGCTCTCTGTGTGTGTTTGTGTGTGTGGCTCTCTGTGTGTGTGTGTGTGTGTGGGGCTCTGTGTGTGTGTGTGGGGGGGGCTCTCTGTGCGTGTGTGTGGGGGGCTCTCTGTGCGTTTGTGTGCGGGGCTCTCTGTGCGTGTTTTTGGGGGGCTCTCTGTGCGTGTGTGTGGGGGGGGGCTCTCTGTGCGTGTGTGTGGGGGGCTCTCAGTGCGTGTGTGTGGGGGGCTCTGTGTGTGTGGCAGGATCTGTGTGTGTGTGGGGGGCACTGTGTGTGTGTGGGGGGGCACTGTGTGTGTGGGGGGGGCGCTGTGTGTGTGTGGCTCTGTGTGGGGGGGCTCTCTGTTTGTGAGTCTGTGTGTGTGGGTGCAAATGCAATAGGTCTCGCATTTGCAAGAGATTGAGCTATTGGCATTGTAAATGACAATGCCATTTATTTATCTGTTTTCAAAACCAACACATAAATAAAAATGTTGTCATTTACAATGCCAATAGCTCTAACTTTGGCAAAAGCGAAACCGTTGCATTGTAAATGCTTGTATCTAACGCAGTCAAGGTTGAATAAAAAGAGAAGTGTCGAGCTCTCCGCCTTTCATCATTTTACAATGTAAAGAGGCAGAGGCAGCAGTGGGGAAGGAGATTAATAAGAGGGCATTTCTGGTCATGTCATCCCTGCCACCCTGAGACAACACCTGCTGCACTCATCCGTACCAGACAGGATGCCCCGGGTAGGTGGGAGGCCGACTGGAAGGCAGCAGCATGGAGCTAATGCTCCAGGCTGATAAACAGAGGAGTGAGCCTCCCTCTGGCATTTATTTACTTATCTCCCTCTCTTGCCTGCCTAGGCGGAGTGTTTATGATCAAAGGATGTAAGAAAAATAAATGAATACCACACAGGAGACTTTTTATTCTGGTTTTTTTTTTGCGACAGGCATTCCTGAAGTAATTGCCTTTTTATAATATTTGGGTGTGATATAAAGTGCTCTGACACCCTGTACTGGGATTGAGCAGCGCTATCAAACAATGAACTTCAAAAACACAAATTAGTAAGTGCTATTGACCTTGCTAATCGTGTGACTACTCATACATCTGACATTCTGGTTGTGGTCCAGTACCCATGCTCCTGATATTAATCCCGCTCCCAAATAAAGGGTAGCTGTTCCAATGGTAGGGGTGCTAAAAGTCACCCACTCCCCGGAAGTAGAGGATATAAAGTGATGAAGGGAGAGTCCTAGGTCTAGGACTCTGTAGCCAGAGGCAAGCACATGTTTTGTCTCTTTTTTCCCACATACACCCAGAGGATGTCATGCTTTATCATCGGGCGATTGCTCCTCGTCGGGCCAGCACTGCAATGCCCAACAGGTCCCCGAAGGGTCACTTTGGCGGCGATCTTTTGTTAGAACAGCCTTCAGATGAGTGCAGGTGTGTTTGGGGGAGTCCTAAGTGGAGGGTGAGAGGGTGCCTGACAAGTTAAAACTGGCTAAGGGATACCAGGAGTCGATTCACTTATTGTGTCAGAATAAAAAAGACCCCGAAGGTCGTGAGTTACTCCAACAGGCATAATGTGCCCCAGTAACTAAAATGTCAACATGTTTCGTGCCTCACTAGTCATTAAGATCCGTGGAGCTTCATCAGGACAAAAAAAGCTGTGGTGTGACAGTAAAAGTGAGTGAATTGGTCTAGAAACCCTACTAAATCAGGGCGGGCCAAATCTGTGAATAACTACAGTCAGGCTAAAACTAAATAGTTAACCACTCCGGAAGGAACCGGAATTGAAAGAGGGAGACAAAAAAACAAAAGACAAACATGAGACACTTAAAAGGAGTCATTGTGAGCCTTCACAAAGCGCATCAGTCAGCGCATATTGTATATAGAAACAACATCGAGACCAACTACACACCAAACCATAAGGCTTACTCCAAAAGCGGTGGCTATCGTGGTGGGCAAGGAAGGCCGGCTGTAGGTCATGCCAGGCAGCCGGCATTGCATATGCGGCTTCTACCTGCCCCCAACAATATTGCACCCAAGCTGTGTGAAGACATAACAGAATAATGGTGCCCATATTGTGGAACAAGGAAATGCACTGGTTACACTGGTAGCGTGATGCTACGCATAAGATTGAACGTCGTTCACAGAGCGTTGCGTGGCAACTAGTAGGAGCATAGGAAGTGATCTCTTACCTAAAGGTATGAAAAGAGTTGCTCCATAGACTAGCGTATGAGGTGACCCACACCTTTATGGGCTGTGAAAAATGAGAAAACAAAACATGGAGTGAGACAAAATCATACACGCCACATAGCAGCCACTTACGTCGGTGTACTGGCTCTCAGCACCTACCTGCCATCGTGCCTGCCTGCATATTGCATGGCCACGGTCTACACGCCTAAGATATAGTAGCAGGGCTGGTGGTGAAGGGAGATACCTACTTCCGGGTTGCCTTGTCATGTCGCGTTTAGCTGCGCATATGCGAGGATGCAGTGGCCAGGTCGCCCTGTAATGTGAATGTGCGGGGATGTATTGCCTTGTACGGCTGATCTGCCCTTGCGCGTGCCCTAAGAATCAGGAAATGTGCCCCGGGTGGTTGCCATTGAAAGGAGAAAATGTAAAAAATCATTCGAAGGCAGGTTATACAGGCACCTGATCTGGGAGGCAGACGGGAGGTGAGAGCCCAAAGGTGCTCGTCTACTGATACACCAGTTATATGTCTTGGTAACACCAATCTCTGTAGAATGTACACAACCAGGCTCAGGAAGCGCCAATAGTTAAAACTAAAAAAGAGAGTCAGTGTGGCTCAGGTGTGGGAATGAATGATACGAGCTGAATAGACTCAAAAGTGGAATGATGTGCATGTGTATCAGTGTAACGAGATAAGGTGGAGTCAGGGTATGTGATGGCAGGACCCAACCCCAGGGTGTAAGTGACCCTCATGAGCATATAGCGGTGAAACTAGAGGTCCCATAGTGCCCCAACAGGAGAATGGGGTACCAGTCCGCCCTACAAAATACTGTGGGGTGGAATTAGAGTTCCGGCCAGGGTAGGGACCTTGTAGGCAAACTGAAGAACATAAACAAATTGTTAGAAATGGGATCCCTGGCTGGCCAGGGCTTGCGCCAAAGTCAGTCAGAGACCACCACTTCCCACGTCAGGGCAAGGGAGTTACACGCCAAGATAACCCCTGCTCACCCCCTTGGTAACGTGAAACGAGCAGTAAGGCTAAACTCGGAGGCAATGTGAGTTAAGTGTTTGCGCTCGCACCCAGCAACAACACCCAAGGCCCACCTCAAAGGAAACTCCACACAAGGTCATGATTAAAAATTGCCTTTGTATTACACCGAAACACATTGGATAAAAACACACACTTTACAATGTGCCAACAGGCACGGGCAGAATTTACAGGGGATATGTACAAGACAGGGCCACCTGGACCACTGTCAGGAATATGCACTTTTAGACTTAGTACTTGGTAGAATTAGCACTTGTAGGAATAGTAATTAGCACATAGCACATATAATAATAATCACTGTAGCACAAAATAGAGCATAAAGCACATAACCAGTAACCACTGGTCACAGGTAAGTACCACCTACGCATCCCTAACCACCTTAGGCAAAGGTCACGCAGGGAACCAGGACCTCACTAGCAACACCTGTACTAGGAGAAAACAAACACCTAAGTATCACCATACATTTAGGGGTATAACCATGAGAACATTACACATGATGCATCACAACATTCAGAGGTGTAGGGAAGGAAAACACATGATGCATAAACATACATTCAGCAGTGTAAGAACAAGGCACATGACGCATCAAAAACACATTCAGAGGTGCAGCAAAGAACAATTGCGCAGAAATCACATTAGCCCAGAACTTACATCAAAGTCCAGGTTGCGCTACTGCGCCAAAACCTAAACGTAGCAGCTGCCCACTACTTGATGGGCAGCTGAGGACAGGGACAGAACTGGGCCTAAACTCCGCAGCTGGCACTAAGTGTGAATTCTTGCACACGGACCGAATAACGTTCTGTCTCCACTACTGTGGAATACTTATTGACTACCAGTCATTTTAAAATAACTTTCACGATGCTCCTCACCTATTATGAAAACTCTGTACCATGACCAGAACTCTGATCACCTTATGGTAATTTGCCCCATCTCTCCATTCCGTCCTGATGAAGACCCCCTAGCAAGGCTCCAGTAATCACCTGCAATTAATCGAGGGTCGAAACGTCGACAGTCTCCCCCCTGTCACCTTCCTTCCCTATGTATCATTGAGTGAAATATCTAGGAAGTATGACATACATGTAATAGTCTTTTGAACCATTGGTCCATAATGTTTTTCTAAAACCGATTTATTGTGTTGTTTAATGAGGTCGATCTGACCAATGTTATGTCACAATTCCTATCATCCTGCACTCCTTTCAACACCATCACTCTCCCTTCCCCTCCCCTTTTCCGGGGCACTAATGTTGTTCAAATAATTGATTGCATCTTATGAGTCTAACATGATTTAATACATTTACACATTGTAATTAAATGACAATTGTGAAATAAGTTCAGGTTTATGTTTTTTCACTAATGTGTTTGTCTACGTAATGGGCCCGATTCACAGAACGAACAAGACAAAATCCTAAACTTAATAGTGCCTTCTGTGAATACCAAAATGGTACTAAGTTTAGGATTTTGTCTTAAGTTAGTTCTGTGAATCGGGTCCAATACGTATAAAAACCAAGACAACACATTTCTATCCATAGCCCTACTTTAACAAGGTCAAATTAATTTGCTATTTTGCAAATCAAATCATTGTCTAGATGTAGCCACAGGTGGCACAGTGTCCGTACATAGTCACTTAAAGCCACGATAGTGGTGATTCCGGATCTGTTTGATTACAGACTCCGCGTACTGATTTAGATGTAACATGTATAACGCAATAATAGCGATTTTCACCCAACCATATTTTAGTATCGGCCAGGAACATATTATCTGTTATTTCAAACTTTGCAATGGTGAAGAAAACCACCACATAAATATATATTGCTCCAAGCGATGTCAAGTAAGCACAACTAAAAATGTAAATAAGCACATTGTCATATATGAAGTATTTTCTGCTAAAATTGTAATGTTTTAATTAACTACACAATAAAGTTGTTTTCCACTTACAGCATTGTATAGCTCTCTAATTTTTCTAAACACAGAGTTTGTTGCCTCATACCATCCTCATACGTCACTAGGTACCCCTTTATGAGATGGCAGCATCAGGCGTCACTAGGTACCCCTGTATGAGATGGCAGCATCACGCGTCACTAGGTACCACTGTATAAGATGACAGCATCACACGTCACTAGGTACCCTTGTAAGACATGGCAGTATGACACATCACTAGGTACCACTGTATGAGATACCAGCCTCACACATCACTATGTAACACGGTATGAGATGGCAGCATCACGTGTCACTAGGTACCACTCTGTGAGATGGCAACATCACATGTCACTAGGTATCACTGTATGAGATACCAGCCTCACACGTCACTAGGTACCATTGTATGAGATGGCAGCATCACATGTGGCTCACTGGTTGGAGAAGTGTGGCTCACTGGTTAGAGGAGGCAGACCCTGATGCAGAGGTCAGACCCAGGACCAGGGTTCAATTCCCGACGCGGCAGGGTCTTGAGCCCAAATGTCCACGGACTGGATAATTCTCGCCTCGGTGCCTACTCGAATCATGGGTTCACACTCTGCAGCTCTGGGCAATAGCTTGCTTAATCTCCACTACGCCCCCCCCGCGGCGGGATGCCTGGTCTTCACCTTGGGGATGCCCAGTAGGGGTAATCTCGCAGGGAAAGCCAGGACGGGTTCCAAAGCAAGCGCTAAGAGACCTGTTGGTGATTTGGCACTATATAAATCGAAATTAACATAACATAACATAACATGTCACTAGGTACAACTGTGTGAGATAGCAGCATCATGCGTCACTAGGTAATACTGTATGAGATACTAACATCACTAGGTACCACTGTATGAGATGGCAGCATCACACGTCACTAGGTACCACTTTATGAGATGGCAGCATCACACATCACTAGGTACCACTGTATGATATGGCAGCATCACGCGTCACTAGGTACCACAGTATGAAATGGCAGCCTCACATGTCACTAGGTACCACTTAATGAGAAGGCGGCATCACATATCACTAGGTACCACTGTATGAGATGGCAGCCTCACACATAACTAGGTACCACTGTATGAGATGGCAGCATCACAAGTCACTAGGTCCCACTGTATGAGATGGCAGCAGCACACGTCACTAGGTACCACTGTATAAGATACCATCCTCACACGTCACTGGGTACCACTGTATGAGATGGCAGCATCACACGTCACTGGGTACCTCGGTATGAGATGGTAGCATCTCACGTCACTAGGTACCACCATATGAGATTGCAGCATCACGCTTCACTAGGTACCACTTAATGAGATGGCAGCATCACACATCACTAGGTACCACTGTATGAGATGGAAGCATCACACGTCATTTGGTACCACTGGATGAGATGGCAGCATCACATGTCACTAGGTACCACTGTATGAGATGGCAGCATCACACGTCACTAGGTACCACTGTATAAGATGGCAGCCTCACATGTCACTAGGTACCACTTAATGAGATGGCAGCATCACAAATCACTTGGTACTACTGTATGAGATGGCAGCATCACATGTCACTAGGTACCTCTGTATGAGATGGCAGCATCACACGTCACTAGGTACCACTGTATGAGATGGCAGCATCACACGTCACTAGGTACCACTGTATGAGATGGCAGCATCACACGTCACTAGGTACCACTGTATAAGATGGCAGCCTCACATGTCACTAGGTACCACTGTATGAGATGGAAGCATCACAAGTCACTAGGTACCACTGTATGAGATGGCAGCATCACGCGTCACAAGGTACCACTGTAAGAGATGCAAGCATCATAACTCACTAGGTACCACTGTATGAGATACCAGCCTCATATGTCACTAGGTACCCCTTTATGAGAAGGCAACATCACGCGTCACTAGGTACCCCTGTATGAGGTGGCAGTATCACGCGTCACTAGGTACCACTGTATAAGATGGCATCATCCTACCTCACTAGGTACCACTGTATGAGATACCAGCCTCATACGTCACCAGGTACCCCTTTATGAGATGGCAGCATCACTCGTCACTAGGTACCCCTGTATGAGATGGCAGCATCACGCGTCACTAGGCACCACTGTATAAGATGGCAGCATCACACGTCACTAGGTACCCTTGTAAGACATGGCAGTATGACACGTCACTAGGTACCACTGTATGAGATACCAGCCTCACACATCACTAGGTAACACGGTATGAGATGGCAGCATCACGTGTCACTAGGTACCACTCTGTGACATGGCAACATCACGTCACTAGGTATCACTGTATGAGATACCAGCCTCACACGTCACTAGGTACCACTTTATGAGATGGCAGCATCCCACATCACTAGGTTCCACTGTATGAGATGGCAGCATCACACTTCACTAGGTACCACTGTATGAAATGGCAGCATCATGCTTCACTAGGTACCACTGTATGAGATGGCAGCCTCACATGTCACTAGGTACCACTGTATGATATGATAGCATCACGCGTCACTAGGTACCACTTAATGAGATGGCGGCATCACATATCACTAGGCACCACTGTATGAGATGGCAGCCTCACACATAACTAGGTACCACTGTATGAGATGGCAGCATCACAAGTCACAAGGTACCACTGTATGAGATTGCAGCATCACACGTCACTAGGTACCACTGTATAAGATACCATCCTCACACGTCACTGGGAACCACTGTATGAGATGGCAGCATCACATGTCACTGGGTACCTCGGTATGAGATGGTAGCATCTCACGTCACTAGGTACCACCATATGAGATTGCAGCATCACGCTTCTCTAGGTACCACTTAATGAAATGGCAGCATCACACATCACTAGGTACCACTGTATGAGATGGCAGCATCACACGTCACTAGGTACCACTGTATAAGATGGCAGCCTCATATGTCACTAGGTACCACTGTATGAGATGGAAGCATCACACGTCTTTTGGTACCACTGTATGAGATGGCAGCATCACATGTCACTAGGTACCACTGTATGAGATGGCAGCATCACACGTCACTAGGTACCACTGTATAAGATGGCAGCCTCACATGTCACTAGGTACCACATAATGAGATGGCAGCATCACAAGTCACTTGGTACCCCTGTATGAGATGGCAGCATCACATGTCACTAGGTACCACTGTATGAGATGGCAGCATCACACATCAATAGGTACCACTGTATAAGATGGCAGCCTCACATGTCACTAGGTACCACTGTATGAGATGGTAGCATCGCAAGTCACTAGGTACCACTGCATAAGATGGCAGCCTCACATGTCACTAGGTACCACATAATGAGATGGCAGCATCACGCTTCACTAGGTACCACTGTATGAGAAGGCAGCATCACTCGTCACTAGGTGCCACTGTATGAGATGGAAGCATCATAACTCACTAGGTACCACTGTGTGAGATACCAGCCTCATATGTCACTAGGTACCCCTTTATGAGAAGGCAACATCACGCGTCACTAGGTGCCCCTGTATGAGATGGCAGTATCACACGTCACTAGGTACCACTGTAAAAGATGGCAGCATCACACGTCACTAGGTACTCTTGTAAGAGATGGCAGTATTGCACGTCGCTAGGTACCACTGTATGAGATACCAGCCTCACACTACACTATGTACCCCTGTATGAGATGGCAGAATCACTTGTCACTAGGTACCACTGTATAAGATGGCAGCATCATACCTCACTAGGTACCACTGTCTGAGATGGCAGCCTCGCACGTCACTAGGTACCACTGTGTGAGATGGCAGCATCACGTGTCACTAGGTAAAACTGTATTAGATACCAGCCTCATACTTCACTAGATACCCCTTTATAAGATGGCGGCATCACACGTCACTAGGTACCATTGTAAGAGAAGGCAGTATTACACGTCACTAGGTACCACTGAATGAGATACCAGCCTCACATGTCATTATGTACCACGGTATGAGATGGAAGCATCACAAGACACAAGATACCACTGTGGGAGATGGCAGCATCATGTGTCACTAAGTACCACTGTATGAGATGTAAGCATCACACGTCACTAGGTACCACTGTCTGAGATGGCAGCATCACGCGTCACTAGGTACCACTGTATGAGATACCAGCATCACACGTCACTAGGTACCACTGTATGAGATGGCAGCATCACGTGTCACTCAGTAACACGGTATAAGATGGCAGCATCACGTGTCACTAGGTACCACTCTGTGAGATGGCAACATCACATGTCACTAGGTGCCACTGTATGAGATGTCAGCCTCACACGCTCACTAGGTACCACTGTATGAGATGGAATCATCACATATCACTAGGTACCACTGTATGATATGGAAGCATCACACATCACTAGGTACCACTGTATGCGATGGAAGCATCACACGTCACTAGGTACCACTGTATGATATACCAGCCTCACATGTCACTAGCTACCACTGTATGAGATGGAAGCATCAGACGTCACTAGCTACCACTGTATGAGATGGAAGCATCAGACGTCACTAGCTACCACTGTATGAGATGGCAGCCTCACACGTCACTAGGTACCACTTAATGAGATTGCAGCATCACATATCACTAGGTACCAGATGGTTGCATCACTTGTCACTAGGTACCACTGTGTGAGATGGCAACATCACATGTCACTAGGTACCACTGGATGAGATGTCAGCCTCACACGCTCACTAGGTACCACTGTATGAGATGTAATCATCACAAGTCACCAGGTACCACTGTATGAGATGGCAACATCACATGTCACTAGGTACCACTGTATGAGATGGAATCATCACACGACACCAGGTACAAATGTATGAGATGGAAGCATCACATGTCACTAGGTACCACTGTATGAGATGGTAGTATCACACATCACTAGGTACCACTGTATGAGATACCAGCCTCACACGTCACTATGTACCACGGTATCAGATGGCAGCATCACACGTCACTAGGTACCACTGTATAGGATGGCAGCCGCACATGTCACTAGGTACCACTGTATGAGATGGAAGCATCACACGTCACAAAGGTACCACTGTATGAGATGGCAGCATCACGCGTCACTAGGTACCACCGTATGAAATGGCAGCCTCACATGTCACTAGGTAACACTTAATGAGATGGCGGCATCACATATCACTAGGTACCACTGTATGAGATGGCAGCCTCACACATAACTAGGTACCACTGTATGAGATGGCAGCATCACAAGTCACTAGGTCCCACTGTATGAGATGGCAGCAGCACACGTCACTAGGTACCACTGTATAAGATACCATCCTCACACGTCACTGGGTACCACTGTATGAGATGGCAGCATCACACGTCACTGGGTACCTCGGTATGAGATGGTAGCATCTCACGTCACTAGGTACCACCATATGAGATTGCAGCATCACGCTTCACTAGGTACCACTTAATGAGATGGCAGCATCACACATCACTAGGTACCACTGTATGAGATGGAAGCATCACACGTCACTTGGTACCACTGGATGAGATGGCATCATCACATGTCACTAGGTACCACTGTATGAGATGGCAGCATCACACGTCACTAGGTACCACTGTATAAGATGGCAGCCTCACATGTCACTAGGTACCACTTAATGAGATGGCAGCATCACAAATCACTTGGTACTACTGTATGAGATGGCAGCATCACATGTCACTAGGTACCACTGTATAAGATGGCAGCATCACACGTCACTAGGTACCACTGTATGAGATGGCAGCATCACACGTCACTAGGTACCCTTGTAAGACATGGCAGTATGACACGTCACTAGGTACCACTGTATGAGATACCAGCCTCACACATCACTAGGTAACACGGTATGAGATGGCAGCATCACGTGTCACTAGGTACCACTCTGTGAGATGGCAACATCACGTCACTAGGTATCACTGTATGAGATACCAGCCTCACACGTCACTAGGTACCACTTTATGAGATGGCAGCATCACACATCACTAGGTTCCACTGTATGAGATGGCAGCATCACACTTCACTAGGTACCACTGTATGAAATGGCAGCATCATGCGTCACTAGGTACCACTGTATGAGATGGCAGCCTCACATGTCACTAGGTACCACTGTATGATATGATAGCATCACGCGTCACTAGGTACCACTTAATGAGATGGTGGCATCACATATCACTAGGCACCACTGTATGAGATGGCAGCCTCACACATAACTAGGTACCACTGTATGAGATGGCAGCATCACAAGTCACAAGGTACCACTGTATGAGATTGCAGCATCACACGTCACTAGGTACCACTGTATAAGATACCATCCTCACACGTCACTGGGAACCACTGTATGAGATGGCAGCATCACATGTCACTGGGTACCTCGGTATGAGATGGTAGCATCTCACGTCACTAGGTACCACCATATGAGATTGCAGCATCACGCTTCTCTAGGTACCACTTAATGAAATGGCAGCATCACACATCACTAGGTACCACTGTATGAGATGGCAGCATCACACGTCACTAGGTACCACTGTATAAGATGGCAGCCTCATATGTCACTAGGTACCACTGTATGAGATGGAAGCATCACACGTCTTTTGGTACCACTGTATGAGATGGCAGCATCACATGTCACTAGGTACCACTGTATGAGATGGCAGCATCACACGTCACTAGGTACCACTGTATAAGATGGCAGCCTCACATGTCACTAGGTACCACATAATGAGATGGCAGCATCACACGTCACTTGGTACCCCTGTATGAGATGGCAGCATCACACGTCACTAGGTACCACTGTATGAGATGGCAGCATCACACATCAATAGGTACCACTGTATAAGATGGCAGCCTCACATGTCACTAGGTACCACTGTATGAGATGGTAGCATCGCAAGTCACTAGGTACCACTGCATAAGATGGCAGCCTCACATGTCACTAGGTACCACATAATGAGATGGCAGCATCACGCTTCACTAGGTACCACTGTATGAGATGGCAGCATCACTTGTCACTAGGTACCACTGTATGAGATGGAAGCATCATACCTCACAAGGTACCACTGTATGAGATGCAAGCATCATAACTCACTAGGTACCACTGTGTGAGATACCAGCCTCATATGTCACTAGGTACCCCTTTATGAGAAGGCAACATCACGCGTCACTAGGTGCCCCTGTATGAGATGGCAGTATCACACGTCACTAGGTACCACTGTAAAAGATGGCAGCATCACACGTCACTAGGTACTCTTGTAAGAGATGGCAGTATTGCACGTCGCTAGGTACCACTGTATGAGATACCAGCCTCACACTACACTATGTACCCCTGTATGAGATGGCAGAATCACTTGTCACTAGGTACCACTGTATAAGATGGCAGCATCATACCTCACTAGGTACCACTGTCTGAGATGGCAGCCTCGCACGTCACTAGGTACCACTGTGTGAGATGGCAGCATCACGTGTCACTAGGTAAAACTGTATTAGATACCAGCCTCATACTTCACTAGATACCCCTTTATAAGATGGCGGCATCACACGTCACTAGGTACCATTGTAAGAGAACGCAGTATTACACATCACTAGGTACCACTGAATGAGATACCAGCCTCACATGTCATTATGTACCACGGTATGAGATGGAAGCATCACAAGACACAAGATACCACTGTGGGAGATGGCAGCATCATGTGTCACTAAGTACCACTGTATGAGATGTAAGCATCACACGTCACTAGGTACCACTGTCTGAGATGGCAGCATCACGCGTCACTAGGTACCACTGTATGAGATACCAGCATCACACGTCACTAGGTACCACTGTATGAGATGGCAGCATCACGTGTCACTCAGTAACACGGTATAAGATGGCAGCATCACGTGTCACTAGGTACCACTCTGTGAGATGGCAACATCACATGTCACTAGGTGCCACTGTATGAGATGTCAGCCTCACACGCTCACTAGGTACCACTGTATGAGATGGAATCATCACACATCACTAGGTACCACTGTATGATATGGAAGCATCACACGTCACTAGGTACCACTGTATGCGATGGAAGCATCACACGTCACTAGGTACCACTGTATGATATACCAGCCTCACATGTCACTAGCTACCACTGTATGAGATGGAAGCATCAGACGTCACTAGCTACCACTGTATGAGATGGCAGCCTCACACGTCACTAGGTACCACTTAATGAGATTGCAGCATCACACATCACTAGGTACCAGATGGTAGCATCACTTGTCACTAGGTACCACTGTGTGAGATGGCAACATCACATGTCACTAGGTACCACTGGATGAGATGTCAGCCTCACACGCTCACTAGGTACCACTGTATGAGATGTAATCATCACAAGTCACCAGGTACCACTGTATGAGATGGAATCATCACACGACACCAGGTACAAATGTATGAGATGGAAGCATCACATGTCACTAGGTACCACTGTATGAGATGGTAGTATCACACATCACTAGGTACCACTGTATGAGATACCAGCCTCACACGTCACTATGTACCACGGTATCAGATGGCAGCATCAAACGTCACTAGGTACCACTGTATAGGATGGCAGCCGCACATGTCACTAGGTACCACTGTATGAGATGGAAGCATCACACGTCACAAAGGTACCACTGTATGAGATGGCAACATCATGCGTCACTAGGTACCACTGTATGAGATACAAGCATCACACATCACTAGGTACCACTTTATGAGATGGAAGCATCACGTGTCACTAGGTTCCACTGTATGAGATGGCAACATCACATGTCACTAGGTACCACTGTATGAGATGTCAGCCTCACACGCTCACTAGATACCACTGTATGAGATGTAATCATCACACGTCACGAGGTACCACTGTATGAGATGGAAGCATCAGACGTCACTAGGTACCACTGTATGAGATGGAAGCATCACACGTCACGAAGTACCACTGTATGAGATGGCAGCCTCACACGTCTCCAAGATGACATGTATTGGAAAGATTAAACCACAGGGTGGCGCTGATGTATAACATGTATTCACTGCTTGACAAAACCTTCTCCATAATGACATGTAGTGGAAAGATGAAACCACCGGGTGGCGCTGTTGTATAACATGTATTCACTGCTTGGCAGGACCTTCTTCAAGATAACATGTAGTGGAAAGATGAAACCACTGGGTGGCGTTGTTGTATAACATGTATTCACTGCTTGACAGGATGTTCTCCAACATGACATGTAGTGGAAAGATGAAACCACCGGGTGGCGCTGTTGTATAACATGTATTCACCGCTTGACAGGAGCTTCTTCAAGGTGACATGCAGTGGAAAGATGAAACCACTGGGTGGCGCTGTTGTATAACATGTATTCTCTGCTTGACTGGATCTTCTCCAAGATGACATGTAGTGCAAAGATTAAACCACCGGGTGGCGGTGTTGTATAACATATATTCACTGCTTGACAAAACCTTCTCCATAATGACATGTAGTGGAAAGATGATACCACCGGGTGGCGCTGTTGTATAACATGTATTCACTGCTTGACAGGACCTTCTTCAAGATGACATTTAGGTGAAAGATGAAACCACCGGGTGGCGCTGTTGTATAACATGTATTCACTGCTTGACAGGATGTTCTCCAACATGACATGTAGTTGAAAGATTAAACCACAGGGTGGCGCTGTTGTATAACATGTATTCACTGCTTGACAGGATGTTCTCCAACATGACATGTAGTGGAAAGATTAAACCACCGGGTGGCGCTGTTCTATAACATGTATTTCCTGCGGATCTATGACATAATATCGACAGACAGAATATCTACATACAAAAATATCGACACAAAAATATCGACATAAAAAATATCGAAGTCATATCTTCATAAAGGTAAGTACAAAAATATCGAAAAAATTAATATTGTAGTACAAAAATATCGAAATTAAAAATATTGTTTTTTTAAAATGTATTAATAATAAAGTAAAAATATTTTTTAAATACATATAATTTTACAAATATTAAAGAAAAACATTCAAACATATTAAAAAAATAATAACTAATACATATACATTAAAAATAAAATAAAAACTCTACATATAAATTTATATATATACTTACTCCACATATTGCAACGGTAGGAAAAGCGTTGGATAGCGTAGGGGTAAAAATTACTATTCCCACTCCAGAGGGTCCAACAGTAGGGAAAGTGTTGGATAGCGTAGGGGGTTTAAATTACTATTCCCACTCCAGAGGGTGCAACAGTAGGGAAAGCATTGGATAGCGTAGGGGTAAAAATTACTATTCCCACTCCAGAGGGTGCAACAGTAGGGAAAGCGTCTGATAGCGTAGGGGTAAAAATTACTATTCCCACTCCAGAGGGTGCAACAGTACGGAAAGCGTTGGATAGCGTAGGGGTAAAAATTACTATTCCCACTCCAGAGGGTGCAACAGTAGGGAAAGCGTTGGATAGCGTAGGGGTAAAAATAACTATTCCCACTCCAGAGGGTGCAACAGTAGGGAAAGCGTTGGATAGCGAAGGGGTAAAAATGACTATTCCCACTCCAGAGGGTGCAACAGTAGGTAAAGCGTTGGATAGCGTAGGGGTTTAAACTACTATTCCAACTCCAGAGGGTGCAACAGTAGGGAAAGCGTTGGATAGCGTAGGGGTAAAAATTACTATTCCCACTCCAGAGAGTGCAAGAGTAGGGAAAGCGTTGGATAGCGTAGGGGTAAAAATAACTATTCCCACTCCAGAGGGTGCAACAGTAGGGAAAGCGTTAGATAGCGTAGGGGTAAAAATTACTATTCCCACTCCAGAGGGTGCAACAGTACGGAAAGCGTTGGATAGCATAGGGGTAAAAATTACTATTCCCACTCCAGAGGGTGCAACAGTAGGGAAAGCGTTGGATAGCGTAGGGGTAAAAATTACTATTTCCACTCCAGAGAGTGCAACAGTAGGGAAAGCGTTGGATAGCGTAGGGGTAAAAATTACTATTCCCACTCCAGAGGATGCAACAGTAGGGAAAGCGTTGGATAGCGTAGGGGTAAAAAACGTACTATTCCCACTCCAGAGGGTGCAACAGTAGGGAAAGCGTTGGATAGCAAAGGGGTTTAAATTACTATTTCCACTCCAGAGGGTGCAAAAGTAGGGAAAGCGTTGGATAGCGTAGGGGTAAAAATTACTTCCCACACTACTCCCCCTTTAACACACAACACACTACACATACAAAGAAACACAATTAATATAAATTTCAATTAATCAATTAATAACAATTAATATTATTAATTTGATGTTATTATAAATGAACTAATTAACACATATTAATTACCAATTAATTAACAATAAATACAAATAAATAAATACAATCTCTTTAATTTATTACATTTAATTATATCACACCCTATTCCCCTATAAACACACAACCCACTACACATAAATATATCACATCATTTAATCAGTTAATAATGATTAATTACCAATTAATTATTAATTACCAATAACAAAAAAATAATATATTAGCACATTAACTCTAATTAATTTAATTAAATAATTAATATTATTTAATTACCAATTAATTAATTAACAATAACAAAAAATTAAATATATTAGCACATTAACTCTAATTAATGTAACTAACGAATTAATATTAATGAATTACCAATTAATTATTAATTAAAAATATTTACAAATATATATTAATTAATTAATTATTATTAAATTACTTCCCACCCTATTCCCCTATAAACCCACAACCAGCTCTGATACTAAAACGCAAAATGTAAACAAAATTACTAATTTTCAAACATACATTACAAAACATATTTAACAAACATATAGACAACATAATAAAATACATAACACTAAACAAAATTTAGATATTAGTACATTTCGATATTAGTAACATACATACCTTAAAAAACGATATTATGTCTGTCAATATTTTACACATCGATATTCTATACCATCGATATTAAAACATCGATATTATTGTATATCGATATTTTAATTTCGTTATTTTGTCTCACTACCATTTCCTGCTTGACTGCACCTTCAATGCAGCTTTCTTCGCATGGAAACAAAATTGTCAGGAAGGAAGAGGACCGAGCAGAATCCTGTCAGGGCCAGAACACAAACCCTCCCTCTGCTGACAAGTATAATTCACCGGATGTTCCTCAGGTCATACAACACAGCCACACAGTGCCTGCATTGGGCACCACAATATCCACAGTGGGTCCGGGCTACACACAGAGAGCTCGATACACCCGCTTGAATACTGCATAGTACAAGGATTGTGGCGAACAACACAGAGCACAGGCAAACCCTCTCCAAGTATAGGCTGATTAGAGGTGAGTGTGAAAGGTTTGGGAACAGGTCAAACTGCAAACAGAGGACAGAGTTTGCCAACAATTAGACATGTGAAAAGAAAGTGAGAAAGACATGGTCTCCTAAACTATCCATATCACAATACTACAATCTGGGCACTTCTTTCCTTACATCTGTAAAACGAAGGAAGTCTGTAAAACTAAGGAAGAAAAACTTTTCACTTGGGAACACGCAGAGGCAGGAACCCTCCTCCTTGTAGGTAATGTTAGACCTGGCACCTTGGCGTGAGTCTCCTTTCCACTTTTTGCTGATGTGCCTCATGTGTTTTGCTGGTGTTAGCAGCACAGGGCACTGTGCCACTGCCAATCATTGCCACAGTGCAAGTGCTCCTTATGAAAAGTGCATATGTAATTGATGTCCATGATTGGCTTATTTGGTTTTCTGTCAGACCCCAGTAAAGGGCACCAGTAGTGCCAGGGCTTATAAATACAAATGCTGCTATTGGGCCTGCAGCACTGGTTGTGCCATCCACAGAAGCAGACTTTTAAAATGTGTCTAAGGTCTGCCATTGCAGAACCTGCGTGCAGTCTGGTACTGTCATGCTGGCTGGACAAGTGCACACATTTGCCAACCCCTAAACCTTCCCTTTACTTCATGTGAGTCACCCCTATGGTAGGCCCAAGGGCAGGGTGCATTGTAAGCATAAGGTAGGACAAGCCCTGATGTGTGCGGCATGTCCTAATAGTGAATTACAGCCATTTTCGTTTTTCACTATTGTAAGGCTACCTGGTCTCATAGGCCAGAATGGGCTGCTGGAATTATTACACCCTATAATCCCATCAGGATCAGGGAACATGGTAGAAAGTTAAGTTTAGTATGCCTGAACTCAGACTAATAAAATACATATTTTAGTAAAGTTTTTTTTAATGTTCTGTGTTTGCAAATACCACTTTTAGAAAGTTGGTATTTGCTTGCCTAACCATTTCAGCCCACCTCTGCTAGGATGTGTATCTGTTGTCTGGTTTCTGTGTGTGACAGGGCTGGGGAATTCCAGGAGACAGGCTGGGGCTGACAGGTGGTGAATAGAGGGATTACACCAGGATGGGTGCTGGGAGTGCCCCTTGACTCTGAATAGGGCTGTACTCTGCCACCTCAATGCTGGCTACACCCCCTGGAGAGCGTCTGATGTCTCTGCCCTGCACCTTGTAAAGAGAGAGGGGGAGACTGTCAAAAGAGTACTCCTGGACTGTACTTGTCACCACAACGCTGGCTCCACCTCCTGCAGAGCGTCTGATGTCCCTGTCCTGCTCACTGAAAGAAAAGCCAGAGCTGCCCAATACAAAGTGCTCAGTAACTGGACTGGATTAGGCAAAGACCCCCTGGCCTGAAAGAACAAAGGATTTTGAGTATAAAAGAAATCAGATCCTGCTTTTGAACCAAGAAGAAATCTCTGCCTGAGGAGGAGGAACCGGGAAAGCTGAAGGAGGAGTACTGTCCCTACCCTGGGGGACTGGCCTGCAGTGGTTGCCTTGCTGCCAAAGCAGAGAAGGAACCTACAGAGACTTGTTTTATTTTGCTTAAAATACTTATGCTCAAAACGATCTCCAAGGGCTTGGAAGCGGGCTTGCCCCCTGAACTGAGCCCCAGGAACATTGGGCTCTTCTCCTGCCTTTGCTAGGAGCTGCTGGATTGCCTGTGCTCGTGCCTGCTCGAACCATCGCCAAGTGCGCCTCGCCCCCCCTTTGCCGCCTGGAAGTCCGTGCCGCTGCCGCCCTGCACCGCGTGACTCCGCTGCTCTTGAAGTGGTAATTCGCACCGTACCCAATTGGGCCACGCCGCACCGTGCACAACTTCCCCCTTTTGTGCGAGCCACACCGCCACTGCCTTCAGCCACCACGGACTACGGAAACGCTTCACCAGCGAGGTACGACTCGTACGATCCAAGCGTACTCAGACCGCACCCCGCTGACATGTTCCGAGGCCGCGCCGTACTGCCAGGGCCGTCCAATATGTTGCGTACGGGCCGCTAAGTGCCGCAACTGTCCACCTCGGAACAAGCCTCTTCCCAGCCATGTACGGTTCTTACGCTGCCAGCGCACCGGACCGCACCGCCCGCCTAAGCTCCTGAAGCCGTGGTGCCCAGTACGTCTCGTACAACGTGTTGAAACACCGGTGCGCCCGCTCCTGAAACCGAAGGTACGGCTCGAACACACGTCACAAAAGCCGTTGAGACCCTGACCGCCCGCATCAAAACCCTGTGACCCCCTCTGCTCCATGCCGCTCTCAAAAGTGCCGCCCCCCGCCCAGACCACAACGTAGAGGGGCCGCCCACTCTCCCAGGCTGTTCCTTGACCCACACGACGCCGACGAGCCGGACTCTACCCTTCGGGCCGGTTGGGCCCCAATGAGTGTGCCTACCTTTTTCCTTTGACATGGTACATTTTCCCGGGGGAGTCGGACAGAGTGAGCAACGCGCATCAAAGAAGAAAATTCACTTATTTAAAGGACACTTTACCTAAACAATCTTGTGGCTCAGTTCTAAAAACGTTATCATGGTCTTGTAATAAGTCTGCTTAAAGAATTCCTATAAAATAAAATGTATTTTATATATCATTAAGCCTGGTGTCCATTTGTGGTATTCCTGGGTTACTGTATGTGATCATAAATGCTTAACTACTAATGCCCTGAAGTTTAGCCTTGTCTGTTCACGCCACACTACCTAGAGGGTGAGCAGGGGTTATTTTTAGGAGTAAGTCCCTTGCCCTGACTAGAGGAGAGGGTCCCTGTTTGTCACAAGTGCATACCTGTGCCAACCAGTGACCCCCAAATCTAACAGGTAACAAAAGAAGCAGGTGCAAAGAACACAGGTTTGACCTCAGAAGGAAAATTAAATGACCGCTTGTAGGAAGGTGGAATCTGACTACATAGTTGTCCCGTTTTTTTTCTGTGTGTTTTAATGGTTTTTGACTTAGTTTGGCTGGGAACCTGCTATTCAGGGCCCCGGCCTATCTGCTTTATCTTCTAAATTTATTCCATGTACTATAGGTACACTCCAGTTTGGTTCCTGGGGTACCCTTATGAGTCCCTAGTATATGGTCCACTAGGTACTAAGGGGCAGATTTACAACTTCTGGTGCATCTCTGCTAATCAGCAGGGATGCGCCAGAGGAGTTGCGACGCATCTTCCCACCCGTGTGCCACCACTGATGTATCATATTTACAATGTGCCGCACCACGGCGCACAGATGGGCAGATGTGTGTCGCATCCCCCTGCGGAAATGCGGCGCATTGCTGGAGTTGCATTGCAAGTGGGACTCGGCTCCAGAAAGGCTAGGGGGTGCCCTATTCCTATTATGCTGTGTCAATCCTTACGCCTGCTTCAAGCAGGCGCAGGGTTTTGATGCAGCACGGCCATAAAAGTGACTCAGTGAAATCTTGTAGATTTCACTGCGTCACATTTACGAGGCGTACCTGTGAGGGAACGCCCACCCTGCTCCGAAACGCCCACATGAAACCTGACGCAGGTTTTTATGTGGCATAGGGGTTTACAACGTGATGCATCTCTCTATATGATTCACGTTGTAAATACGGCGCAACATGGCGCATGATTTACACAGCCGCTGCATCCAAGAAGTGACGCAACGGTGGTGTAAATGTGTCGCCAGCGGCTTGTAAATCTGCCCCTCTGGGCAGAGGTACACCAGAGGCCTACCAGGGGCTGCAGCATGAATTGTGCCACCCCTGGGAAGCCTTCCAAAATGACACAACAGGACTGCTACTGCAGCCTGGGTAAGGTGGTGCATGCCCCCCTTACGTAGATATAGGCTACCTATGTCTACCTTAAATCATCACACATATAAACCCCTATGGCAAGACTTATCAATCCTGAAGGCAGGGTGCTGGGTTTTGTGTGAGCGGGTGCCCTTGCATGAGCAGGGCTACTCTGCAGCCTTTGGAATCTATTCTCAAAGTCCTCTCCTAAGTGTCCTTAATCTTTAAATTTCCAACTGCGACTTTCCCCATAGAAGATAATGGCGATTTGCGTCTGTGTTCTCACACAGCATGCGTCCCCCGTGGTCCCCTGTGTCACTACCTTGGGTGGTTCCTTGGGGTCCCAGCGATTCTACAGGCTCTAGGCCTTGTGTCTAGTCAAATTGTGTTCTTATACCACTTTATCGATATATGGTTTGGTCCGCCCTTAGGGCCTAGCGTATATTGTAATAATTTACTGTTATATATTACGTGTATGCATATCAAGAGAGAGAGAGAGGACCAGATAGCTAGTCCGTATCCCCGAGGTTTATATATGATTAATCAAAAGGAGACTAGCTCATCTATTACAAAATTACCGAAAGTAAAGGACTCTGGTATGTTTTGTCAGGGGGTGAGAACACCTGGTGAGTGTGTTCATGAAGCCCTCACCCACCAACCTAGTTGGTGGCATGCTTCATCATCGGGCCCACCCAGTGACACCTAGCGTGTCCCGGGTGTGCTTTGACGCCTGATTACAGCGGAGCAGGTATGTTGCTGAGTGTGCAGTGAGAAGTGTCAGGGTAGAGATGTTAAAACGGCTTGGCGGGGGTCCCAGTACCCAAGGGTAAATTAAACTTTAATACCTGGGCCTCCGTCAGCGGTTAAAAATAAGGCTATTGGATGTTGGAGGTGAGTTACGACCTCTCACATCCAGTGATGGGTCGACATGTTTCAGCCAGTGCCTTATGAATATGCTGGCTTTCTTCAGGACCTAAATAAAAAAAGGGTGTAGGTGTGACTAAAACTAGTGGGTGTGTAATTCAGACTATGTGTATACACGCCCTAAAGTGTTTGTCTATGTGTGAGAGGGGGGATTCCCTTCTCAAAAACACGCTTGTTTTATCAGTTTTTGGCTTCAAAGTTGAGAAGTAGTGCCTCCTTCGCATACCGGTATGCAAAGGAGGCACTACAGGTCCAGAGCAGGCTCTGCCCAGAAAAGCTGGTCAACCCCATGCCACTTCTCAACTTTGAAGCCAAAAACTGCTAAAACAAGCGTGTTTTTGAGAAGGGAAGCCCAGCTGCTAGGAAAAAGATTTGGGTTATAAGGAAAGTTCTTTTTATGGATCTAGCGTCAGTGCAAGCAATGGTGACATCTTCCATGTATGCTACACATTTGACCTGTTTGCCTTGGCTGCCCTGTACCAGAGGGCCAGTTATGCACTTGTCCTTCCTGATGGCACATAGGAGAGGTTCAATTGGACATACAAAGAGTGCCTGGTGATAAGGGGCATCCCTGTCTGACCCCTGATTCAATGTGGAACCCCTCAGATAGTGTACCATTTATAAGGACCTTGCTTTCACATCCAGTGTATATTAAGCCAATAGTTTTGATGAAACCTACTGGGAATCCCATTTTCCTGAGCACTTTGAAAAGGTATTCATGACTTAGGGAGTCAAAGGCTTTCTGGAAATCAAGGGCCAAGATAGCTAGTGGATTCCCCCTGTCTTTCGCTAACCACAAGGTGTCTCTAATGATGGTCAAGCTGTCCCAGATTTTCCTTCCTGGGACCCCACATGTTTGGTCTGGGTGCACGATGGAGGCCAGCACCTTTCTGCATCTTCCTGCCAGGACTTTACTTAGGATCTTACTGTCCACATTCAAGAGGGTGATTGGCCTCCAATTGTTGATGTCCAGCTTGTCTACCTTTTTCTCTAGCAGTTTGATGATGCCCTGTGGAAAGGAGGGGGGTAAAACATTTTTTTCCAGGCATTCTTTCAACAGACTCCAAAAAACCTTTGCAATAAGCCCCCAGAAAGCTTTGTAAAACTCCCAGGGAAGGCCGTCTTGCCCAGGGGCTGATCCTTTTGGGGCTTCCTGAATGATTTGGAAGAGTTCTTCTCCTGAAATGGGGGTGGTTAGAAAATGTTGTTCCTCTTGGGATAAAGAGCTCGGCAAAGACCCTAGAAAATCTTCACATGCACTTATATCTGATGGCTCTTTTTTGTACAATTGGGAACAAAAGGCTGTTGTTATGTTCCCTACTTTCTCTGTGCCCTTTTGTGTTTGTCCATTTGTGTCTTTCAGTGCATTCATTACCTTTTGCACTTGCTGTGCCTTTTTGAAAAAGAACCTTGAGCACTTTTCATCTTTCTCAAAGATCTTGACCCTGGAGTTAAAAATGTGTTCTTTCCCGCGTTTTTTTCAGCCATTCTTTCAGTTCTGTTTTTGTTTTTTCTCTTTCCTCCCCTACTTCCATTCCACCCCTTTCCAGGTTTACTAGCGTGATCATTCTTTGTTGTATTTCATCAAATTTTTTAAACTTTTCCTTGCTTTTGATCATGCTCTGTTTTCTGAAAAATAGTTTTGTTTGTTTTTTTTACCTCTTCCCACCATTCTGCTAAGGATGGGAAACTTTCCTTTCTGGTTTTAAGTTGTTGTACATATCACGGTAATTTTTACATATATTTTCCTCTTGTAATATCAAGATGTTCATTTTCCACACACCCCTCCCCATTTGACACATGTTTGAGATTTCAACGGTTGCTTTCAAGATTTTGTGGTCTGACATACCACTCTCGTTTGTTTCATAATTCCTTGCTTTTATATTTTTGGAGGTGAAAATGAAATCAATTCTTGATTTGACTTTGCCACTTTTTGCTTCCCAGGTGAACCTTTGTTTTGACCCTGATTTTGCCCCTGTATCTGACAGTTGCAACTCTTTACACATGTTTTTGAGACATTTTGCAGACTTATCAATTTCGTAACAATTTGTTTTTTGTGGGGTTTATGATGTAGTTGAAATCCCCTGTTAACACCATTGGGGTTGCACCTGCAATACAAAGTGGGAGCATTTCAAACAGGGATATTCTTTCAGTCTTGTAGTTGGTGCATAAATATTACAGACCTTAAAGGGGGTGTTTCTGTTTTGTATGGTGACCATCATAGCCCTGCCTGGCTGTATAATTTTAGTATCAAGGATTGCCATTTCTTTGTTTTTTATGAGAATGCCTATTCCAGCATTCTTGTTTCCACCCCCAGACTAATTGGAGGGGCCTTCTTCCCAATATTTGGATAACCTAGGGGGAGCACCAAGCAGATGCCTTGAACACAAAGAGCATACACAAAAAGCAAATTTTGTTGAACTTCAGTGGTGATCCCATCATTTTAGGACCACCCCAAGCACAGTTATTGGCAATAAAACAATCCCAACCAAAGGCCCTGCAAAGCATTATGGGACGAGATTAGCAGTGGCAGTGAATATTATAGTATCCATTATCAAAATAATTCTACAAAGAGCTGCAGTTCACCTAGTTGTTACTAGATGTCCCTAACGAGTCAAATGCAAAGCATTGAAATTATTCTTACATCAAGCTGCAGTTCCAGTGGTCGTCCCTAGATGTCCCTCACGAGTCAAATGCAAAACTATTGAAACCCTGAAGCATTTGCATTTGACTATTGAGGAACATCTAGGGCCTTATTTATGAAGGCCTTGCGCCGCCGGTGCGTCACTTTTTCCCATGTTAAAAGTGACGCACCAGCGGCGCAAGGCCTTCATAAATAAGGCCCCTGGTAACCACCAGTTGAACTGCAGCTCTTTGTAGAATTCTTTTGATATTGTATACTATATAATATTCACTGCCCACTGCTAATCTCATCCCACAATGCTTTGCAGGGCCTTTAGTTGGGAATGTTTTTTTGCCAATAACTGTGTTCGGGTTTGTCCTAAGAGGATGGGACCACAACTAAATTGTTCAATAGGATGTGCTTTTTGTTTTCAAGGCATCTGTTTGGTACTCTCCCTAGATTAGGGAGGATCCCAAAATCATCACATCTCCCACTGCTTGCTAATTCTTCAGTTTCACCATTGTTAAAGTACTTTATGCACTTTAGCATATAAAGATAGAATACTTATTTTTTCTTATCTGGTCACGTATAGGAAGCTTTTTGCAATTATTTTGCAATTTTTGTAGAGCATGCAACGTTTGTACTAATAGTACAGTACCAAAACTGTGTTTAATCACGTAGCATCAACAATAATATCTGATGCTTTCAAAAAGCAACTTTACATGTTTTTTTGTTGTTATAAAAATATATTTTATTTAAAATTATTTTTCAGGTTTACATTTTAAGTAGTTCCTTATATTTGGATGCTGTACATTTACCTGTTTCCAAGAAGCGTACGTAGGCTATCTTTGGTGGTTTTCCATCAAGATTTCTCATTTTACCCCTCCAGACCAACTCCTGATTTTCCAGGTTTCCTTTGCCCACTCTTGTCCAAATCTATGGGTGTCTATGCACATGTAAGAGAACATTTGAGTGAAAACAAGTTTTTGGCATTCTTTTTCCGTGATTGCTTGGTGTTTGTATAAGGAAAGGTTTGTGTTTTCCCACATCGCCTCTTTCACGCAGTTTATTATTCTCCATAGCGTCCTTTCTTTATTTGCATTGCAATTCATGCCCAAACCATAGAGAACCAGTTCATAGGACAGGGATGCCCGTCCAGTTAATTCTTTAATGAGCTGTCCCATTGCCTTCCACATGCTTTGTGCTCCGCCGCAGTTCCAAATGAAGTGGATCAGGGATTCATCTGCTGCACAGCCTGGTGTTGGGCATCTTGCTGTTTTTGCCAGTTTCCTTGCATGTTGGAATTGCTTCACTGGTAGGCATTTGGATACGATCATCCATGCCAAGACTTTCTGGGAGTTTGTCAAGTCTTTGTGGTTCACCATCTCACAAACCTTCCCTGATTGCTTCTCTGATAAGTTGTTTACCATTGTCACTGAGTCCGTTTCTTTGAGTTATTTGCTTAAGGCCATCTGGGGTGTGATGTCCTTCGCTTGAATTTGCCTCTCTATCAGCTTCTTGAAGAAAGGTTTAATGCCTTTGTACGCAGGGGGTGGTTCTAGTAAAAAAGGCTTTGTATTGTCCAGTTTACATATGCCCACTGTTGATAAGATGAAGCTTGTAGCAAACAGTGTGTAGGCAGCCACATGTGAGTCTTTCTTTGCATTGCCCAGTACGCTTTTAACAAAATGTGACATCAGGAAGTCATGGAGGCTTGGCAGGTCTTTCCCTCCTTTTGTGAGTAGTTTGAAAACTGTGTCTCTTTTTAGTTTTTCAAGTTTTTGACCCCCAAAAGAATTTTACAAAATATCTTTGTGTCACTTTTGTCCACCTGTATGATGGAGGGAAAATCATGGCAATAAACATCAGGATTGATAGACATATTGCTTTCAGCACCAAGACTTTCCCTTCCAGGGAAAGTTTTCTTGTCGTCCAGAGCGTCATTTTCTGTTTGAGCTTGGTCTGGATCTTCTCCCAGTTTATTTCTCCCTTCATGTCCTGTGAAAAAAGAATCCCCAGTATTTTTACTGGGTCTTTGGAAGGTTTCACTGGGAGCTGAGACAGTTTGTCCCATTGTCCCACCGTCATGCAGTGCGTTTTCTCCACATTCACCTGTAGCCCAGCTGCTAGGAAAAAGAGTTGGGTTATAAGGAAAGTTCTTTTTATGGATCTAGCGTCAGTGCAAGCAATGGTGACATCGTCCATGTATTCTGCACATTTGACCTGTTTGCCTTGGCTGCCCGGTACCAGAGGGCCAGTTATGCACTTGTCCTTCCTGATGGCACATAGGAGAGGTTCAATTGCACATACAAAGAGTGCCGGTGATAAGGGGCATTCCTGTCTGACCCCTGATTCAATGTGGAACCCCTCAGATAGCGTACCATTTATAAGGACCTGGCTTTCACATCCAGTGTATATTAGGCCAATAGTTTTGATGAAACCTTCTGGGAATCCCATTTTCCTGAGCACTTTGAAAAGGTATTCATGACTTAGGGAGTCAAAGGCTTTCTGGAAATCAAAGGCCAAGATAGCTAGTGGATTCCCCCTGTCTTTCGCTAACCACAAGGTGTCTCTAATGATGGTCAAGCTGTCCCAGATTTTGCTTCCTGGGACCGCACATGTTTGGTCTGGGTGCACGATGGAGGCCAGCACCTTTCTGCATCTTCCTGCCAGGACTTTACTTAGGATCTTACTTTCCACATTCAAGAGGTTGATTGGCCTCCAATTGTTGATGTCCAGCTTGTCCCCCTTTTTCTCTAGCAGTTTGATGATGCCCTGTGGAATGGAGGGGGGTAAAACATTTTTTTCCAAGCATTCTTTCAACAGACTCCAAAAATCCTTTGCAATAAGCCCCCAGAAAGCTTTGTAAAACTCCCATGGAAGGCCGTCTTGCCCAGGGGCTGATCCTTTTGAGGCTTCCTGAATGATTTGGAAGAGTTCTTCTCCTGAAATGGGGGTGGTTAGAAAATGTTGTTCCTCTTGGGATAAAGAGCTCGGCAAAGACCCTAGAAAATCTTCACATGCACTTATATCTGATGGCTCTTTTTTGTACAATTGGGAACAAAAGGCTGTTGTTATGTTCCCTACTTTCTCTGTGCCCTTTTGTGTTTGTCCATTTGTGTCTTTCAGTTCATTCATTACCTTTTGCACTTGCTGTGCCTTTTTGAAAAAGAACCTTGAGCACTTTTCATCTTCCTCAAAGATCTTGACCCTGGAGTTAAAAATGTGTTCTTTCCCTCGTTGTTTCAGCCATTCTTTCAGTTCTGTTTTTGTTTTTTCTCTTTCCTCCCCTACTTCCATTCCACCCCTTTCCAGGTTTTCTAGCGTGATCATTCTTTGTTGTATTTCATCAAATTTTTTAAACTTTTCCTTGCTTTTGATCATGCTCTGTTTTCTGAAAAATAGTGTTGTTTGTTTTTTTACCTCTTCCCACCATTCTGCTAAGGATGGGAAACTTTCCTTTCTGGTTTTAAGTTGTTGTACATATCACGGTAATTTTTACATATATTTTCCTCTTGTTATATCAAGATGTTCATTTTCCACACACCCCTCCCCATTTGACACATGTTTGAGATTTCAACGGTTGCTTTCAAGATTTTGTGGTCTGACATACCACTCTCGTTTGTTTCATAATTCCTTGCTTTTATATTTTTGGAGGTGAAAATGAAATCAATTCTTGATTTGACTTTGCCACTTTCTGCTTCCCAGGTGAACCTTTGTTTTGACCCTGATTTTGCCCCTGTATCTGACAGTTGCAAATCTTTACACATGTTTTTGAGACATTTTGCAGACTTATCAATTTCGTAACAATTTGTTTTTTGTGGGGTTTAAGATGCAGTTGAAATCCCCTGTTAACACCATTGGGGTTGCACCTGCATTACAAAGTGGGAGTATTTCAAACAGGGATATTCTTTCAGTCTTGTAGTTGGTGCATAAACATTACAGACCTTAAAGGTGGTGTTTCTGTATTGTATGGTGACCATCACAGCCCTGCCTGGCTGTATAATTTTAGTATCAAGGATTGCCATTTCTTTGTTTTTTATGAGAATGCCTATTCCAGCATTTTTGTTTCCACCCCAGACTAATTGGAGGGGCCTTCTTCCCAATTTTTGGATAACCTAGGGGGAGCACCAAGCAGATGCCTTGAACACAAAGAGCATACACAAAAAGCACATTTTGTTGAACTTCAGTGGTGATCCCATCATTTTAGGACCACCCCAAGCACAGTTATTGGCAAAAAAACAATCCCAACCAAAGGCCCTGCAAAGCATTATGGGACGAGATTAGCAGTGGCAGTGAATATTATAGTATCCAATATCAAAATAATTCTACAAAGAGCTGCAGTTCACCTAGTTGTTACTAGATGTCCCTAACGAGTCAAATGCAAAGCATTGAAATTATTCTTACATCAAGCTGCAGTTCCAGTGGTCGTCCCTAGATGTCCCTCACGAGTCAAATGCAAAACCATTGAAACCCTGAAGCATTTGCATTTGACTATTGAGGAACATCTAGGGCCTTATTTATGAAGGCCTTGCGCCGCCGGTGCGTCACTTTTTCCCATGTTAAAAGTGACGCACCAGCGGCGCAAGGCCTTCATAAATAAGGCCCCTAGTAACCACCAGTTGAACTGCAGCTCTTTGTAGAATTCTTTTGATATTGTATACTATATAATATTCACTGCCCACTGCTAATCTCATCCCACAATGCTTTGCAGGGCCTTTAGTTGGGAATGTTTTTTTGCCAATAACTGTGTTCGGGTTTGTCCTAAGAGGATGGGACCACAACTAAATTGTTCAATAGGATGTGCTTTTTGTTTTCAAGGCATCTGTTTGGTACTCTCCCTAGATTAGGGAGGATCCCAAAATCATCACATCTCCCACTGCTTGCTAATTCTTCAGTTTCACCATTGTTAAAGTACTTTATGCACTTTAGCATATAAAGATAGAATACTTATTTTTTCTTATCTGGTCATGTATAGGAAGCTTTTTGCAATTATTTTGCAATTTTTGTAGAGCATGCAACGTTTGTACTAATAGTATAGTACGAAAACTGTCACGTAGCATCAACAATAATATCTGATGCTTTCAAAAAGCAACTTTACATGTTTTTTTTTGTTGTAAAAATATACTTTATTTAAAATTATTTTTCAGGTTTACATTTTAAGTAGTTCCTTATATTTGTATGCTGTACATTTACCTGTTTCCAAGAAGCGTACGTAGGCTATCTTTGGTGGTTTTCCATCAAGATTTCTCATTTTACCCCTCCAGACCAACTCCTGATTTTCCAGGTTTCTTTTGCCCACTCTTGTCCAAATATATGGGTGTCTATGCACATGTAAGAGAACATTTGAGTGAAAACAAGTTTTTGGCATTCTTTTTCCGTGATTGCTTGGTGTTTGTATAAGGAAAGGTTCGTGTTTTCCCACATCGCCTCTTTCACGCAGTTTATTATTCTCCATAGCGTCCTTTCTTTATTTACATTGCAATTCATGCCCAAGCCATAGAGAACCAGTTCATAGGACAGGGATGCCTCTCCAGTTAATTCTTTAATGAGCTGTCCCATTGCCTTCCACATGCTTTGTGCTCCGCCGCAGTTTCAAATGAAGTGCTTCAGGGATTCATCTGCTGCACAGCCTGGTGTTGGGCATCTTGCTGTTTTTGCCAGTTTCCTTGCATGTTGGAATTGCTTCACTGGTAGGCATTTGGATACCATCATCCATGCCAAGACTTTCTGGGAGTTTGTCAAGTCTTTGTGGTTCACCATCTCACAAACCTTCCCTGATTGCTTCTCTGATAAGTTGTTTACCATTGTCACTGAGTCCGTTTCTTTGAGTTATTTGCTTAAGGCCATCTGGGGTGTGATGTCCTTCGCTTGAATTTGCCTCTCTACCAGCTTCTTGAAGAAAGGTTTAATGCCTTTGTACGCAGGGGGTGGTTCTAGTAAAAAAGGCTTTGTATTGTCCAGTTTACATATGCCCACTGTTGATAAGATGAAGCTTGTAGCAAACAGTGTGTAGGCAGCCACATGTGAGTCTTTCTTTGCATTGCCCAGTACGCTTTTAACAAAATGTGACATCAGGAAGTCATGGAGGCTTGGCAGGTCTTTCCCTCCTTTTGTGAGTAGTTTGAAAACTGTGTCTCTTTTTAGTTTTTCAAGTTTTGACCCCCAAAAGAATTTTACAAAATATCTTTGTGTCACTTTTGTCCACCTGTATGATGGAGGGAAAATCATGGCAATAAAAATCAGGATTGATAGACATATTGCTTTCAGCACCAAGACTTTCCCTTCCAGGGAAAGTTTTCTTGTCGTCCAGAGCGTTATTTTCTGTTTGAGCTTGGTCTGGATCTTCTCCCAGTTTATTTCTCCCTTCATGTCCTGTGAAAAAAGAATCCCCAGTATTTTTACTGGGTCTTTGGAAGGTTTCACTGGGAGCTGAGACAGTTTGTCCCATTGTCCCACCGTCATGCAGTGCGTTTTCTCCACATTCACCTGTAGCCCAGCTGCTAGGAAAAAGAGTTGGGTTATAAGGAAAGTTCTTTTTATGGATCTAGCGTCAGTGCAAGCAATGGTGACATCGTCCATGTATTCTGCACATTTGACCTGTTTGCCTTGGCTGCCCGGTACCAGAGGGCCAGTTATGCACTTGTCCTTCCTGATGGCACATAGGAGAGGTTCAATTGCACATACAAAGAGTGCCGGTGATAAGGGGAATCCCTGTCTGACCCCTGATTCAATGTGGAACCCTTCAGATAGTGTACCATTTATAAGGACCTGGAATTCACATCCAGTGTATATTAAGCCAATAGTTTTGATGAAACATTCTGGGAATCCTATTTTTCTGAGCACTTTGGAAAGGTATTCATGACTTAGGGAGTCAAAGGCTTTCTGGAAATCAAGGGCCAAGATAGCTAGTGGATTCCCCCTGTCTTTCACTAACCACAAGGTGTCTCTAATGATGGTCAAGCTGTCCCAGATTTTCCTTCCTGGGACCGCACATGTTTGGTCTGGGTGCACGATGGAGGCCAGCACCTTTCTGCATCTTCCTGCCAGGACTTTACTTAGGATCTTACTGTCCACATTCAAGAGGGTATTGGCCTCCAATTGTTGATGTCCAGCTTGTCCCCCTTTTTCTCTAGCAGTTTCATGATGCCCTGTAGAAAGGAGGGGGGTAAAACATTTTTTTTCCAAGAATTCTTTCAACAGGCTCAAAAAATCTTTTGCAATAAGCTCCAGAAATCTTTGTAAAACTCCTATGGAAGGCCGTCTTGCCCAGGGGCTGATCCTTTTGGGGCTTCCTGAATGATTTGGAAGAGTTCTTCTCCTGAAATGGGGGTGGTTAGAAAATGTTGTTCCTCTTGGGATAAAGAGCTCTGCAAAGACCCTAGAAAATCTTCACATGCACTTATATCTGATGGCTCTTTTTTGTACAATTGGGAACAAAAGGCTGTTGTTATGTTCCCTACCTTCTCTGTGCCCTTTTGTGTTTGTCCATTTGTGTCTTTCCGTTCATTCATTACCTTTTGCACTTGCTGTGCCTTTTTGAAAAAGAACCTTGAGCACTTTTCATCTTCCTCAAAGATCTTGACCCTGGAGTTAAAAATGTGTTATTTCCCTCGTTGTTTCTGCCATTCTTTCAGTTCTGTTTTTGTTTTTTCTCTTTCCTCCCCTACTTCCATTCCACCCCTTTCCAGGTTTTCTAGCGTGATCATTCTTTGTTGTATTTCATCAAATTTTTGAAACTTTTCCTTGCTTTTGATCATGCTCTGTTTTCTGAAAAATAGTTTTGTTTGTTTTTTTACCTCTTCCCACCATTCTGCTAAGGATGGGAAACTTTCCTTTCTGGTTTTAAGTTGTTGTACATATCACTGTAATTTTTACATATATTTTCCTCTTGTAATAACAAGATGTTCATTTTCCACACACCCCTCCCCATTTGACACATGTTTGAGATTTCAACAGTTGCTTTCAAGATTTTGTGGTCTGACATACCACTCTTGTTTGTTTCATAATTCCATGCTTTTATATTTTTGGAGGTGAAAATGAAATCAATTCTTGATTTGACTTTGCCACTTTCTGCTTCCCATGTGAACCTTTGTTTGACCCTGATTTTGCCCCTGTATCTGACAGTTGCAATTCTTTACACATGTTTTTGAGACATTTTGCAGACTTATCAATTTCGTAACAATTATTCTTGCCACATCTGTCTGTGGGGTTTAAGATGCAGTTGAAATCCCCTGTTAACACCATTGGGGTTGCACCTGCAATAAAAAGAGGAAGCATTTCAAAGAAGGACATTCTTTCATTCTTGTGGTAGGTGCATAAATATTACAGACCTTAAAAGTGGTGTTTCTGTATTGTATGGTGACCATCATAGCACTGCCTGACTGTATAATTTTAGTATCAAGCATTGACATTTCTTTGTTTTTTATGAGAATGCCTATTCCAGCATTCTTGTTTCCACCCCCAGACTAATTGGAGGGGCCTTCTTCCCAATATTTTGATAACCTAGGGGGAGCACCAAGCAGATGCCTTGAACACAAAGAGCATAAACAAAAAGCACATTTTGTTGAACTTCAGTGGTGATCCCATCATTTTAGGACCACCCCAAGCACAGTTATTGGCAAAAAAACAATCCCAACCAAAGGCCCTGCAAAGCATTATGGGACGAGATTAGCAGTGGCAGTGAATATTATAGTATCCAATATCAAAATAATTCTAAAAAGAGCTGCAGTTCACCTAGTTGTTACTAGATGTCCCTCACGAGTCAAATGCAAAGCATTGAAATTATTCTTACATCAAGCTGCAGTTCCAGTGGTCGTCCCTAGATGTCCCTCACGAGTCAAATGCAAAACCATTGAAACCCTGAAGCATTTGCATTTGACTAGTGAGGGACATCTAGTAACCACCAGTTGAACTGCAGCTCTTTATAGAATTCTTTTGATATTGTAGACTATTGTATAATATTTATGCCACCCGGCAACTCGTGATCCAAGCCACTGTTATCTCTAGGCTGGATTACGCGAGTTCCCTATTCGCTGGCTTAAATCAAGCAGAAATTGGTCGCTTGCAGCGGATTTAGAATTCCGCTGCGAGAGCGGTGGTAGGACTACCTAGATCATGTCCTACCTCCAGTACCCTGTGATCGCTGCACTGGCTCCCGGTGGCTCAGCGGATTCAGTTTAAGGTCCTCTGTGTCGCTTACAAAATATTCAAGGGGTCTCCAGCCATGATTTTGTCCAAACTTCTGGCTCACTACACTCCTGCACGAGCACTAAGATCTGCTGACTTAGAACTAGCTGTTGTCCCTCGCTTCAAGCGCAGCAGAGCCGGTGGACGTTCCTTTCAAGTCCGCGCAGCTATGCTGTGGAACTCCCTTCCCCCGGCGATTCGCGCCCTTAGGGACCTGCTTTCATTCCGCCGAGCGGTGAAAACTTTCCTGTTCCCTTAGCCTCTCTCTACTGTGTTTTTATCTCGTTGTGTTGTGCTGCTACCTTGTCGCGGCGCCAGGACGCTCCTTCGCTGGAGCAGCTGTGCGCCTAATAAAAGTGCATAACATAACATAACATAACATATATAATATTCACAGCTCACTTCTAATCTCATCCCACAATGCTTAGCAGGGGCTTTAGTTGGGAATGTTTTTTTGCCAATAACTGTGTTTGGGTTTGTCCTAAGAGGATGGGACCACAACTAAATTGTTCAATAAGATGTGCTTTTTTGTTTTCAAGGCATCTGTTTGGTACTCTCCCTAGATTAGGGAGGATCCCAAAATCATCACATCTCCCACTGCTTGCATATTCTTCAGTTTCATCATTGTGAAAGGACTATATGCACTTTAGCATATAAAGATATAATATCTGTTTTATCATATCTGGTCATGTATAGGAAGCTTTTTGCAATTGTTTTGCAAATTTTGTAGAACATGCAAAGTTTGTACTAATAGTACAGTACCAAAACTGTGTTTAATCACGTAGTGTAGTATCTAAATCTACAATATTCTCTAATGCTTGTATAAAGCAATTTTACATGTTTTTTTTGGTAAAAATATACTTTATTTAAAATTATTTGTCAGGTTTACATTTTAAGCAGTCCCTTATATTTGGGTGCTGTACATTTAACCATTCTCAAAGAAGCGCACGGAGGCTATCTTTGGTGGTTTTCCATCAAGATTTCTCATTTTACCCATCCAGACCAACTCCTGATTTTCCAGGTTTCCTTTGCCCACTCTTGTCCAAATCTATGGGTGTCTATGCACATGTAAGAGAACATTTTGGTGAAAACAAGTTTTTGGCATTCTTTTTCCGTGATTGCTTGGTGTTTGTATAAGGAAAGGTTCCTGTTTTCCCACATCGCCTCTTTCACACAGTTTATTATTCTCCATAGCGTCCTTTCTTTATTTGCATCGCAATTCATGCCCAAACCATAGAGAACCAGTTCATAGGACAGGGATGCCTGTCCTGTTAATTCTTTAATGAGCTGTCCCATTGCCTTCCACATGCTTTGTGCTCCGCCGCAGTTCCAAATGAAGTGCTTCAGGGATTCATCTGCTACACAGCCTGGTGTTGGGCATCTTGCTGTTTTTGCCAGTTTCCTTGCATGTTGGAATTGCTTCACTTGTAGGCATTTGGATAACATCATCCATGCCAAGTCTTTCTGGGAGTTTGTCAAGTCTTTGTGGTTCACCATCTTCCAAACCTTCCCTGATTGCTTCTCTGATAAGTTGTTTACCATTGTCACCGAGTCCGTTTCTTTCATTTCTTTGCTTAAGGCCATCTGGGGTGTGATGTCCTTCTCTTGAATTTGCCTCTCTTCCAGCTTCTTGAAGAAAGGTTTGATGCCTTTGTACGCAGGGGGTGGTTCTAGTAAAAAAGGCTTTGTATTGTCCAGTTTACATATGCCCACTCTTGATAAGATGAAACAGTGTGTAGGCAACCACATGTGAGTCTTTCTTTGCATTGCCCAGTACGTTTTTAACAAAATGTGACATCAGGAAGTCATGGAGGTTTGGCAGGTCTTTCCCTCCTTTCGTGGGTAGTTTGAAAACTGTGTCTCTTTTTAGTTTTTCAATTTTTGACCCCCAAAAGAAGCTTGCAAAAAGTCTTTGTGTCACTTTTGTCCACCTGTATGATGGAGGGAAAATCATGGCAATAAACATCAGGATTGGTAGACATATTGCTTTCAGCACCAAGACTTTCCCTTCCAGGGAAAGTTTCCTTGTCGTCCAGAGCGCCATTTTCTGCTTGAGCTTTGTCTGGATCTTCTCCCAGTTTATTTCTCCCTTCATGTCCAGTGAAAAAAGAATCCCCAGTATTTTTACTGGGTCTTTGGAAGGGTTCACTTGGAGCTGAGACATTTGTCTCATTGTCCCACCGTCATGCAGTGTGTTTTCTCCACATTCCCCTGTAGCCCAGCTGCTAGGAAAACTAGTTGGGTTATAAGGAAAGTTCTTTTTATGGATCTAGCATCAGTGCAAGCAATGGTGACATTGTCCATGTTGCTACACATTTGACCTGTTTGCCTTGGCTGCCGGGCACCAGAGGGCCAGTTATGCACTTGTCCTTCCTGATGGCACATAGGAGAGGTTCAATTGCACATACAAAGAGTGCCGGTGATAAGGGGCATCCCTGTCTGACCCCTGATTCAAAGTGGAACACCTCAGATAGTGTACCATTTATAAGGACCTGGCTTTCACATCCAGTGTATATTAAGCCAATAGTTTTGATGAAACCTACTGGGAATCCCATTTTCCTGAGCACTTTGAACAGGTATTCATGACTTAGGGAGTCAAAGGTTTTCTGGAAATCAAGGGCCAAGATAGCTAATGGATTCCCCCTGTCTTTCGCTAACCACAAGGTGTCTCTAATGATGGTCAAGCTGTCCCAGATTTTCCTTCCTGGGACCGCACATGTTTGGTCTGGGTGCACGATGGAGGCCAGCACCTTTCTGCATCTTCCTGCCAGGACTTTACTTAGGATCTTACTGTCCACATTTTTTTCCAAGCATTCTTTCAACAGACTCCAAAAATCCTTTGCAATAGGCCCTCAGAAAGCTTTGTATAACTCCCATGGAAGGCCGTCTTGCCCAGGGGCTGATCCTTTTGGGGCTTCCTGAATGATTTGGAAGAGTTCTTCTCCTGAAATGGGGGTGGTTAGAAAATGTTGTTCCTCTTGGGATAAAGAGCTCGGCAAAGACCCTAGAAAATCTTCACATGCACTTATATCTGATGGCTCTTTTTTGTACAATTGGGGAAAAAAGGCTGTTGTTATTTTCCCTACTTTCTCTGTGCCCTTTTGTGTTTGTCCATTTGTGTCTTTCAGTTCATTCATTACCTTTTGCACTTGCTGTGCCTTTTTGAAAAAGAAACTTGAGCACATTTCATCTTCCTCAAAGATCTTGACCCTGGAGATACAAATGTGTTCTTTCCCTCGTTGTTTCAGCCATTCAGTTCTGTTTTTGTTTTTTCTCTTTCCTCCCCTACTTCCATTCCACCCCTTTCCAGGTTTTCTAGCGTGATCACTTGTCCTTCCTGATGGCACATAGGAGAGGTTCAATTGCACATACAAAGAGTGCCGGTGATAAGGGGCATCCCTCTCTGACCCCTGATTCAATGTGGAACCCCTCAGATAGTGTACCATTTATAAGGACCTGGCTTTCACATCCAGTGTATATTAAGCCAATAGTTTTGATGAAACCTTCTGGGAATCCCATTTTCCTGAGCACTTTGAAAAGGTATTCATGACTTGGGGAGTCAAAGGCTTTCTGGAAATCAAAGGCCAAGATAGCTAGTGGATTCCCCCTGTCTTTTGCTAACCACAAGGTGTCTCTAATGATGGTTAAGCTGTCCCAGATTTTCCTTCCTGGGACCGCACATGTTTGGTCTGGGTGCACGATGGAGGCCAGCACCTTTCTGCATCTTCCTGCCAGGACTTTACTTAGGATCTTACTTTCCACATTCAAGAGGTTGATTGGCCTCCAATAGTTGATGTCCAGCTTGTCCCCCTTTTTCTCTAGCAGTTTGATGATGCCCTGTGGAAAGGAGGGGGGTAAAACATTTTTTTTTATAAATGTAATGACAAGATGTTCATTTTCCACACACCCCTCCCCATTTGACACATGTTTGAGATTTCAACGGTTGCTTTCAAGATTTTGTGGTCTGACATACCACTCTCGTTTGTTTCATAATTCCATGCTTTTATATTTTTGGAGGTGAAAGTGAAATCAATTCTTGATTTGACTTTGCCACTTTCTGCTTCCCAGGTGAACCTTTGTTTTGACCCTGATTTTGCCACTGTATCTGACAGTTGCAAATCTTTACACATGTTTTTGAGACAATTAGCAGACTTATCAATTTCATAACAATTTTTCTTGCCACAGCTGTCTGTGGGGTTTATGATGCAGTTGAAATCCCCTGTTAACACCATTGGAGTTGCATCTGCAATACAAAGTGGGAGCATTTCAAACAGGGACATTCTTTCAAACTTGTTGGTTGGTGCAAAAATATTACAGACCTTAAAGGTGGTGTTTCTGTATTGTATGGTGACCATCATAGCACTGCCTAAATATTTCAAAAAGGGGGTGGTGATGGACAGAGTATCTGAGTTAATCAGAACACTCCTACCCAGTCAAGTCAACAGATCAAGGCTTGATCCATCACCGTTTTTTAGCTCACTGCACCATCCCAGTTCAGAACCTGGCTATATGCAAATTAGTCTGTCCCTGGCCCAGTGCATCATGGCAACAGGGCAGACTAAACTACCAAGCCAATTCTTCACTAGAAAGGAAACAAGCTTCCGGGGACCGGTTTGCATACAGCCAGGTTCTGAAACTGGGATGGTGCAATGAGCTAAAAAACGGTGTTGGATCTAGCCCTGATCTCTTGACTGGGTGAGAGTACTCTGCTTAATTCAGAGACTCTGTCCATCACCACCCCTTGTTGTAAATAATTTTGTCCACCCTAAGCGTGGAAGGGTATACTCAGATGTGAGTCCCTTGCTCATTGCACCATCAGGATTCAAGCAAGCCGGGCCGAAGACGGCTGAAATGCCAGAAACCGGTCCCAGGAAGCTTGTTTCCTTCCCAGTGTAAGAATTGGCTTTTGTAGTCTGGTCTGCCCTGTTCCCATGATGCACTGGGCCAGGGACAGACTAATTTGCATACAGCCAGGTTCTGAAACTGGGATGGTGCAATGAGCTAAAAAACGGTGTTGGATCTAGCCCTGATCTCTTGACTGGGTGAGAGTACTCTGCTTAATTCAGAGACTCTGTCCATCAACACCCCTTGTTGTAAATAATTTTGTCCACCCTAAGCGTGGAAGGGTATACTCAGATGTGAGTCCCTTGCTCATTGCACCATCAGGATACAAGCAAGCCGGGCCGAAGACGGCTGAAATGCCAGAAACCGGTCCCCGGAAGCTTGTTTCCTTCCCAGTGTAAGAATTGGCTTTTGTAGTCTGGTCTGCCCTGTTCCCATGATGCACTGGGCCAGGGACAGACTAATTTGCATACAGCCAGGTTCTGAAACTGGGATGGTGCAATGAGCTAAAAAACGGTGTTGGATCTAGCCCTGATCTCTTGACTGGGTGAGAGTACTCTGCTTAATTCAGAGACTCTGTCCATCACCACCCCTTGTTGTAAATAATTTTGTCCACCCTAAGCGTGCAAGGGTATACTCAGATGTGAGTCCCTTGCTCATTGCACCATCAGGATTCAAGCAAGCCGGGCCGAAGACGGCTGAAATGCCAGAAACCGGTCCCCGGAAGCTTGATTCCTTCCCAGTGTAAGAATTGGCTTTTATAGTCTGGTCTGCCCTGTTCCCATGATGCACTGGGCTAGGGACAGACTAATTTGCATACAGCCAGGTTCTGAAACTGGGATGGTGCAATGAGCTAAAAAACGGTGTTGGATCTAGCCCTGATCTCTTGACTGGGTGAGAGTACTCTGCTTAATTCAGAGACTCTGTCCATCACCACCCCTTGTTGTAAATAATTTTGTCCACCCTAAGCGTGGAAGGGTATACTCAGATGTGAGTCCCTTGCTCATTGCACCATCAGGATTCAAGCAAGCCGGACCCAAGACGGCTGAAATGCCAGAAACCGGTCCCCGGAAGCTTGTTTCCTTCCCAGTGTAAGAATTGGCTTTTGTAGTCTGGTCTGCCCTGTTCCCATGATGCACTGGGCCAGGGACAGACTAATTTGCTTACAGCCAGGTTATGAAACTGGGATGGTGCAATGAGCTAAAAAACGGTGTTTGATCTAGCCCTGATCTCTTGACTGGGTGAGAGTACTCTGCTTAATTCAGAGACTCTGTCCATCACCACCCCTTGTTGTAAATAATTTTGTCCACCCTAAGCGTGGAAGGGTATACTCAGATGTGAGTCCCTTGCTCATTGCACCATCAGGATTCAAGCAAGCCGGGCCGAAGACGGCTGAAATGCCAGAAACCGGTCCCCGGAAGCTTGTTTCCTTCCCAGTGTAAGAATTGGCTTTTGTAGTCTGGTCTGCCCTGTTCCCATGATGCACTGGGCCAGGGACAGACTAATTTGCATACAGCCAGGTTCTGAAACTGGGATGGTGCAATGAGCTAAAAAACGGTGTTGGATCTAGCCCTGATCTCTTGACTGGGTGAGAGTACTCTGCTTAATTCAGAGACTCTGTCCATCACCACCCCTTGTTGTAAATAAATTTGTCCACCCTAAGCGTGGAAGGGTATACTCAGATGTGAGTCCCTTGCTCATTGCACCATCAGGATTCAAGCAAGCCGGGCCGAAGACGGCTGAAATGCCAGAAACCGGTCCCCGGAAGCTTGTTTCCTTCCCAGTGTAAGAATTGGCTTTTGTAGTCTGGTCTGCCCTGTTCCCATGATGCACTGGGCCAGGGACAGACTAATTTGCATACAGCCAGGTTCTGAAACTGGGATGGTGCAATGAGCTAAAAAACGGTGTTGGATCTAGCCCTGATCTCTTGACTGGGTGAGAGTACTCTGCTTAATTCAGAGACTCTGTCCATCAACACCCCTTGTTGTAAATAATTTTGTCCACCCTAAGCGTGGAAGGGTATACTCAGATGTGAGTCCCTTGCTCATTGCACCATCAGGATTCAAGCAAGCTGGGCCGAAGACGGCTGAAATGCCAGAAACCGGTCCCCGGAAGCTTGTTTCCTTCCCAGTGTAAGAATTGGCTTTTGTAGTCTGGTCTGCCCTGTTCCCATGATGCACTGGGCCAGGGACAGACTAATTTGCATACAGCCAGGTTCTGAAACTGGGATGGTGCAATGAGCTAAAAAACGGTGTTGGATCTAGCCCTGATCTCTTGACTGGGTGAGAGTACTCTGCTTAATTCAGAGACTCTGTCCATCACCACCCCTTGTTGTAAATAATTTTGTCCACCCTAAGCGTGGAAGGGTATACTCAGATGTGAGTCCCTTGCTCATTGCACCATCAGGATTCAAGCAAGCCGGGCCGAAGACGGCTGAAATGCCAGAAACCGGTCCCCGGAAGCTTGTTTCCTTCCCAGTGTAAGAATTGGCTTTTGTAGTCTGGTCTGCCCTGTTCCCATGATTCACTGGGCCAGGGACAGACTAATTTGCATACAGCCAGGTTCTGAAACTGGGATGGTGCAATGAGCTAAAAAACGGTGTTTGATCTAGCCCTGATCTCTTGACTGGGTGAGAGTACTCTGCTTAATTCAGAGACTCTGTCCATCACCACCCCTTGTTGTAAATAATTTTGTCCACCCTAAGCGTGGAAGGGTATACTCAGATGTGAGTCCCTTGCTCATTGCACCATCAGGATTCAAGCAAGCCGGGCCGAAGACGGCTGAAATGCCAGAAACCGGTCCCCGGAAACTTGTTTCCTTCCCAGTGTAAGAATTGGCTTTTGTAGTCTGGTCTGCCCTGTTCCCATGATGCACTGGGCCAGGGACAGACTAATTTGCATACAGCCAGGTTCTGAAACTGGGATGGTGCAATGAGCTAAAAAACGGTGTTGGATCTAGCCCTGATCTCTTGACTGGGTGAGAGTACTCTGCTTAATTCAGAGACTCTGTCCATCAACACCCCTTGTTGTAAATAATTTTGTCCACCCTAAGCGGTAAGAGTGGGTGGCAGCTACTCCCCGCTGGGCGTCGAGCACGAATTACTATTGAATGCAAATTGCTGTCAGAGGCTGACAAATATTTTAAAACGCACACTGTGCTGGGAAATAGAGCGGAAGCTCTCTTTTAAAAATAGTCTGTACTGATGTTGTGTATATGTGGTTTTTAGATGCACTCTGATTGAAAAGAGCACATACTTGCACTCACCAGTTCACTTCATTTGCTAGCCGGGGACTGTTTTCCGCCTAGTTCTCAGGCAACCGGCATTCCAGCCAATCGCGGGTTGTCGAGGGCGGGACATGGGCGGTCACCTGACGGAGTGTCGAGCGGTTAGCGCTCTAGACCTCCGCTTCCTGGCGAGTATTTAGGCTGCGAGGAGGCAAACGTTCCACGCGGTAAGAGTGGGTGGCAGCTACTCCCCGCTGGGCGTCGAGCACGAATTACTATTGAATGCAAATTGCTGTCAGAGGCTGACAAATATTTTAAAACGCACACTGTGCTGGGAAATAGAGCGGAAGCTCTCTTTTAAAAATAGTCTGTACTGATGTTGTGTATATGTGGTTTTTAGATGCACTCTGATTGAAAAGAGTACATACTTGCACTCACCAGTTCACTTCATTTGCTAGCCGGGGACTGTTTTCCGCCTAGTTCTCAGGCAACCGGCATTCCAGCCAATCGCGGGTTGTCGAGGGCGGGATAGGGGCGGTCACCTGACGGAGTGTCGAGCGGTTAGCGCTCTAGACCTCCGCTTCCTGGCGAGTATTTAGCCACTCGGCGGCCACAGCGCGCAGCGATGGCGCGCAGGGTAGGCGCCTCTGACTGCGCCGAAGACGAGCCCAAGACCAGCCCGTCTGTGCCCGTCTGTGCCCGTCCGGGCCTGGCCGGGTCACGGGGCACGAAGCGCTGATATAGGTAGGATTACAGCGGATCAGATACGGGCGTTGCGCCCAAACATTAACAGTAACTGTTCCATCCTAAAGCCCTCCTTAAAGGGTACACATGTGTGCCCTCATTGTGCTTTTGCACTAACTAATATACAACCCTATTCAGAGGTCCCACACAAGTTTAGGCCACCTACTCTAACCTCTGTTTCAAACTCCCGTATCTTCACTTTTTATACAGTTAATTGCAGATCTCTGCCCCAACACAAAGCAGACATCTACCACCTCCTAACGGAAGAAAAACCTTGTGCGGTATTTTTAACAGAGACCTGGCTGCACGACGGTTCAGGTCCTGATGTAGCCGCCGCCCTGCCCTCTAACTATGCTATTGTTAGAGTAGACAGAGATAGACAGGTTGGTGGGGGTATCGCTGTGATCTTTGACCGGGATTTTAATTGTGACCTTGTAATGGTTAACATCCCTGGATGCGAAGCCGCATTTTTTAAAATATCTTTGAATCCAAATTTTATGTTTTCTGGCTTTTTAATTTACCGCCCCCCCGGGTAACGGCAGTGTATGGGCTACAAATTTGGTTAACTTTATTTCACCTTATTTTTTGAATGCCCAAAACTTGACCATACTGGGAGACTTAAATCTCCATTTTGAGGATAAATCCAATAGCATCGCTTCCAACCTCTTGGAGGATTTTAATACCTTGAATATGTCCCTGAGAAATGAGGACCCTACGCATAAAGCTGGGCATTTGTTGGACCCCATTATCTCCAATGTACAGGAGCTTAAATGGTTAAAAACCGACCCTATTTGCTGGTCGGACCATTTTTTAACGCTCTTTAGTATCACTCTTACACAACCTAAGTTGCCAGGGTCTGCCCGGCCCCCAGTTTTTATGAGAAACTGGAAAAAGATAGATTTGACCGAATTGCAGAATGCATTACAGGTATCTCCCCCAGTTTTGGGTGATGATATGGAGATAAATGCGTTGGAAGCCCACACTTGGCTAGAGAGAGCAGTGGACATCTGCCTGCCCGTTACCAGGTGTAGAGGGAATGTCCATCGGCCCCCTGGTATACGGAAGAACTAAAACTAGAAAAAACCAAGTGTAAGGGGCTTGAGAGGAAATGGCGCAGGCACTATGATCCTCAAACAAAGGAACTGTACCGCAAGGCCAGAAACCTCTACCATATGGCCTGTTCCAGAGCTAAGGCTTTTTACGTAACTGAGACCATCAACACGGCTGCCAATAAAGCACAGACCCTCTTCAACACAGTGAAAGACTTAGCCGGAGCAAACTCTACGGCGGTTGCACGCCCCCTTACCCCGCAAAAATGCCAAGATCTTGCCACATATTTTGTGGAAAAGATCGACACCATTCTTGCAAATATTAATCCCCCGGTGGGGGAAGATAGGGAAGTTCTTCCTTTAGAAAGCTCACCAGGAAATCGGCTGGATTCCTGGCCATACATTTCCGGGGGCACCTTAAAATCCCTGGCTACCTCTATTAAATCAGGCTCTCCGTGTGATCCCCTCCCTATTAACATTCTGTGCCAACTGGACGATGGTGCTCTAGGAACTATTGCCAAGACACTTAATGCCTCCATCCGTCTGGCAACTGTCCCGGCGTCCTGGAAGCACGCTATGGTCAGCCCTCTGCTGAAGAAGCCATCCGCTGATCCAGAGGTCCTTGCAAATTATCGTCCGATATCTTTGCTGCCTGCCTTCTCGAAAATCCTGGAGAAGCATATCCATGGCGCACTTTCATCGCACGTGGAGAATAACAACTTGCTCCATTATTCCCAGTCGGGTTTTAGGGCAGGCCATTCCACCGAATCTGCCCTCCTGGGAGTCACGGAGAAAATCAGGGGACTTTTGGACGATGGACAAACGGTGGCTCTCGTCCTGCTTGATTTGAGCGCGGCCTTCGACACCATCTCGCACAACAGACTGCTCGCCAGGCTGAGTGGGGATGGTGTCGGAGGGACCGCATTGGGCTGGATTAGATCCTATTTGAGCAACCGGACGTTTCAGATCTCGTCCTCACACGCCCAGTCGGACACTTTTCTGTCACCTCATGGCGTGCCCCAGGGCTCAATTTTAAGTCCGTTACTTTTCAACCTATATCTCCGCCCCCTTGCTGATTTAGCAGAGCGGGTAGGTCTTGAACTTATGACCTACGCGGACGACTCACAGATTATTTTTTCCCTTACCAACTCAGAGTCTTCATCCCCTTCAGGTCTGAAACTTGGTCTTCAGGAGGTCTTCAGCTGGATGTCAACAAACCAGCTGAAGCTTAACGGGGAGAAGACGGAGATTCTTCTCCTGGGAAAAAATCGTGATCTGTGGCAGGATAGGCATTGGCCGCCATCTTTGGGCGTTTTCCCCAGTCCGGCTACCCTGGTTAGAAACCTAGGGGTGTGTATCGATGACTCTTTATCGATGAAGCAGCAGGCCAATAAAGTGGCTGGTACTTGTTTCACGATCATTAAATGGCTGCGGAAGATTATCTGGATGCTACCTGTGGATACCCAGAAGACCGTAGTCAATGCGCTAATAACATCTAGGCTTGACTACGGTAACATTCTATATCTGGGCTCCAATTTAGCCGTAATTAGGCGGCTACAATTGGTCCAGAACTCCGCAGCCAGGCTGTTGTGTAAGATTCCTAGGACAGCAAGGATCTCGAAGCACCTTAGAGATCTACACTGGCTGAAAGTTGAAAACCGGGTCCGGTTTAAGGCCTTGACCTACATGTTCAAGATCAGGGCAGGAACCGCACCACGGTATCTGCAGAAATTGGTTAGCACGGAGTGTCGAGCGGTTAGCGCTCTAGACCTCCGCTTCCTGGCGAGTATTTAGCCACTCGGCGGCCACAGCGCGCAGCGATGGCGCGCAGGGTAGGCGCCTCTGACTGCGCCGAAGACGAGCCCAAGACCAGCCCGTCTGTGCCCGTCTGTGCCCGTCCGGGCCTGGCCGGGTCACGGGGCACGAAGCGCTGATATAGGTAGGATTACAGCGGATCAGATACGGGCGTTGCGCCCAAACATTAACAGTAACTGTTCCATCCTAAAGCCCTCCTTAAAGGGTACACATGTGTGCCCTCATTGTGCTTTTGCACTAACTAATATACAACCCTATTCAGAGGTCCCACACAAGTTTAGGCCACCTACTCTAACCTCTGTTTCAAACTCCCGTATCTTCACTTTTTATACAGTTAATTGCAGATCTCTGCCCCAACACAAAGCAGACATCTACCACCTCCTAACGGAAGAAAAACCTTGTGCGGTATTTTTAACAGAGACCTGGCTGCACGACGGTTCAGGTCCTGATGTAGCCGCCGCCCTGCCCTCTAACTATGCTATTGTTAGAGTAGACAGAGATAGACAGGTTGGTGGGGGTATCGCTGTGATCTTTGACCGGGATTTTAATTGTGACCTTGTAATGGTTAACATCCCTGGATGCGAAGCCGCATTTTTTAAAATATCTTTGAATCCAAATTTTATGTTTTCTGGCTTTTTAATTTACCGCCCCCCGGGTAACGGCAGTGTATGGGCTACAAATTTGGTTAACTTTATTTCACCTTATTTTTTGAATGCCCAAAACTTGACCATACTGGGAGACTTAAATCTCCATTTTGAGGATAAATCCAATAGCATCGCTTCCAACCTCTTGGAGGATTTTAATACCTTGAATATGTCCCTGAGAAATGAGGACCCTACGCATAAAGCTGGGCATTTGTTGGACCCCATTATCTCCAATGTACAGGAGCTTAAATGGTTAAAAACCGACCCTATTTGCTGGTCGGACCATTTTTTAACGCTCTTTAGTATCACTCTTACACAACCTAAGTTGCCAGGGTCTGCCCGGCCCCCAGTTTTTATGAGAAACTGGAAAAAGATAGATTTGACCGAATTGCAGAATGCATTACAGGTATCTCCCCCAGTTTTGGGTGATGATATGGAGATAAATGCGTTGGAAGCCCACACTTGGCTAGAGAGAGCAGTGGACATCTGCCTGCCCGTTACCAGGTGTAGAGGGAATGTCCATCGGCCCCCTGGTATACGGAAGAACTAAAACTAGAAAAAACCAAGTGTAAGGGGCTTGAGAGGAAATGGCGCAGGCACTATGATCCTCAAACAAAGGAACTGTACCGCAAGGCCAGAAACCTCTACCATATGGCCTGTTCCAGAGCTAAGGCTTTTTACGTAACTGAGACCATCAACACGGCTGCCAATAAAGCACAGACCCTCTTCAACACAGTGAAAGACTTAGCCGGAGCAAACTCTACGGCGGTTGCACGCCCCCTTACCCCGCAAAAATGCCAAGATCTTGCCACATATTTTGTGGAAAAGATCGACACCATTCTTGCAAATATTAATCCCCCGGTGGGGGAAGATAGGGAAGTTCTTCCTTTAGAAAGCTCACCAGGAAATCGGCTGGATTCCTGGCCATACATTTCCGGGGGCACCTTAAAATCCCTGGCTACCTCTATTAAATCAGGCTCTCCGTGTGATCCCCTCCCTATTAACATTCTGTGCCAACTGGACGATGGTGCTCTAGGAACTATTGCCAAGACACTTAATGCCTCCATCCGTCTGGCAACTGTCCCGGCGTCCTGGAAGCACGCTATGGTCAGCCCTCTGCTGAAGAAGCCATCCGCTGATCCAGAGGTCCTTGCAAATTATCGTCCGATATCTTTGCTGCCTGCCTTCTCGAAAATCCTGGAGAAGCATATCCATGGCGCACTTTCATCGCACGTGGAGAATAACAACTTGCTCCATTATTCCCAGTCGGGTTTTAGGGCAGGCCATTCCACCGAATCTGCCCTCCTGGGAGTCACGGAGAAAATCAGGGGACTTTTGGACGATGGACAAACGGTGGCTCTCGTCCTGCTTGATTTGAGCGCGGCCTTCGACACCATCTCGCACAACAGACTGCTCGCCAGGCTGAGTGGGGATGGTGTCGGAGGGACCGCATTGGGCTGGATTAGATCCTATTTGAGCAACCGGACGTTTCAGATCTCGTCCTCACACGCCCAGTCGGACACTTTTCTGTCACCTCATGGCGTGCCCCAGGGCTCAATTTTAAGTCCGTTACTTTTCAACCTATATCTCCGCCCCCTTGCTGATTTAGCAGAGCGGGTAGGTCTTGAACTTATGACCTACGCGGACGACTCACAGATTATTTTTTCCCTTACCAACTCAGAGTCTTCATCCCCTTCAGGTCTGAAACTTGGTCTTCAGGAGGTCTTCAGCTGGATGTCAACAAACCAGCTGAAGCTTAACGGGGAGAAGACGGAGATTCTTCTCCTGGGAAAAAATCGTGATCTGTGGCAGGATAGGCATTGGCCGCCATCTTTGGGCGTTTTCCCCAGTCCGGCTACCCTGGTTAGAAACCTAGGGGTGTGTATCGATGACTCTTTATCGATGAAGCAGCAGGCCAATAAAGTGGCTGGTACTTGTTTCACGATCATTAAATGGCTGCGGAAGATTATCTGGATGCTACCTGTGGATACCCAGAAGACCGTAGTCAATGCGCTAATAACATCTAGGCTTGACTACGGTAACATTCTATATCTGGGCTCCAATTTAGCCGTAATTAGGCGGCTACAATTGGTCCAGAACTCCGCAGCCAGGCTGTTGTGTAAGATTCCTAGGACAGCAAGGATCTCGAAGCACCTTAGAGATCTACACTGGCTGAAAGTTGAAAACCGGGTCCGGTTTAAGGCCTTGACCTACATGTTCAAGATCAGGGCAGGAACCGCACCACGGTATCTGCAGAAATTGGTTAGGCCCCATGTCCCCGTACGGAATCTCCGTTCCTTAAATGGAGCAACTTTCGTGGTTCCCAGATTCAAACTGGCCCGAATGGGAGGTAAATCCTTTTCCCACTTAGGACCAGTCCTTTGGAACTCCCTCCCTTTAGCCTTGCGCAAAGAGGAAAACTTTGCCAGTTTTAAAAAAAAAGTTAAAACCTGGCTGTTTAATAAATAACTGTTTAAATAAATGGTTGTTGATCTTTTGACGGCAATTGCCTTCTGTGTTTCGCTCTCTTAGCCATGGCGCCGGGAAACCCTTTGTGGGTATCTGTGCGCATTATAAGTGTAAAAAATAAATAAATAAATAAGCGTGGAAGGGTATACTCAGATGTGAGTCCCTTGCTCATTGCACCATCAGGATTCAAGCAAGCCGGGCCGAAGACGGCTGAAATGCCAGAAACCGGTCCCCGGAAGCTTGTTTCCTTCCCAGTGTAAGAATTGGCTTTTGTAGTCTGGTCTGCCCTCTTCCCATGATGCACTGGGCCAGGGACAGACTAATTTGCATACAGCCAGGTTCTGAAACTGGGATGTGCAATGAGCTAAAAAACGGTGTTGGATCTAGCCCTGATCTCTTGACTGGGTGAGAGTACTCTGCTTAATTCAGAGACTCTGTCCATCACCACCCCTTGTTGTAAATAATTTTGTCCACCCTAAGCGTGGAAGGGTATACTCAGATGTGAGTCCCTTGCTCATTGCACCATCAGGATTCAAGCAAGCCGGGCCGAAGACGGCTGAAATGCCAGAAACCGGTCCCCGGAAGCTTGTTTCCTTCCCAGTGTAAGAATTGGCTTTTGTAGTCTGGTCTGCCCTGTTCCCATGATGCACTGGGCCAGGGACAGACTAATTTGCATACAGCCAGGTTCTGAAACTGGGATGGTGCAATGAGCTAAAAAACGGTGTTGGATCTAGCCCTGATCTCTTGACTGGGTGAGAGTACTCTGCTTAATTCAGAGACTCTGTCCATCACCACCCCTTGTTGTAAATAATTTTGTCCACCCTAAGCGTGGAAGGGTATACTCAGATGTGAGTCCCTTGCTCATTGCACCATCAGGATTCAAGCAAGCCGGGCCGAAGACGGCTGAAATGTCAGAAACCGGTCCCCGGAAGCTTGTTTCCTTCCCAGTGTAAGAATTGGCTTTTGTAGTCTGGTCTGCCCTGTTCCCATGATGCACTGGGCCAGGGACAGACTAATTTGCATACAGCCAGGTTCTGAAACTGGGATGTGCAACGAGCTAAAAAACGGTGTTGGATCTAGCCCTGATCTCTTGACTGGGTGAGAGTACTCTGCTTAATTCAGAGACTCTGTCCATCACCACCCCTTGTTGTAAATAATTTTGTCCACCCTAAGCGTGGAAGGGTATACTCAGATGTGAGTCCCTTGCTCATTGCACCATCAGGATTCAAGCAAGCCGGGCCGAAGACGGCTGAAATGCCAGAAACCGGTCCCCGGAAGCTTGTTTCCTTCCCAGTGTAAGAACTGGCTTTTGTAGTCTGGTCTGCCCTGTTCCCATGATGCACTGGGCCAGGGACAGACTAATTTGCATACAGCCAGGTTCTGAAACTGGGATGGTGCAATGAGCTAAAAAACGGTGTTGGATCTAGCCCTGATCTCTTGACTGGTTGAGAGTACTCTGCTTAATTCAGAGACTCTGTCCATCACCACCCCTTGTTGTAAATAATTTTGTCCACCCTAAGCGTGGAAGGGTATACTCAGATGTGAGTCCCTTGCTCATTGCACCATCAGGATTCAAGCAAGCCGGGCCGAAGACGGCTGAAATGCCAGAAACCGGTCCCCGGAAGCTTGTTTCCTTCCCAGTGTAAGAATTGGCTTTTGTAGTCTGGTCCGCGCTGTTCCCATGATGCACTGGGCCAGGGACAGACTAATTTGCATACAGCCAGGTTCTGAAACTGGGATGGTGCAATGAGCTAAAAAACGGTGTTGGATCTAGCCCTGATCTCTTGACTGGGTGAGAGTACTCTGCTTAATTCAGAGACTCTGTCCATCACCACCCCTTGTTGTAAATAATTTTGTCCACCCTAAGCGTGGAAGGGTATACTCAGATGTGAGTCCCTTGCTCATTGCACCATCAGGATTCAAGCAAGCCGGGCCGAAGACGGCTGAAATGCCAGAAACCGGTCCCCGGAAGCTTGTTTCCTTCCCAGTGTGAGAATTGGCTTTTGTAGTCTGGTCTGCCCTGTTCCCATGATGCACTGGGCCAGGGACAGACTAATTTGCTAACAGCCAGGTTCTGAAACTGGGATGGTGCAATGAGCTAAAAAACGGTGTTTGGTCTAGCCCTGATCTCTTGACTGGGTGAGAGTACTCTGCTTAATTCAGAGACTCTGTCCATCACCACCCCTTGTTGTAAATAATTTTGTCCACCCTAAGCGTGGAAGGGTATACTCAGATGTGAGTCCCTTGCTCATTGCACCATCAGGATTCAAGCAAGCCGGGCCGAAGACGGCTGAAATGCCAGAAACCGGTCCCCGGAAGCTTGTTTCCTTCCCAGTGTAAGAATTGGCTTTTGTAGTCTGGTCTGCCCTGTTCCCATGATGCACTGGGCCAGGGACAGACTAATTTGCATACAGCCAGGTTCTGAAACTGGGATGGTGCAATGAGCTAAAAAACGGTGTTGGATCTAGCCCTGATCTCTTGACTGGGTGAGAGTACTCTGCTTAATTTAGAGACTCTGTCCATCACCACCCCTTGTTGTAAATAATTTTGTCCACCCTAAGCGTGGAAGGGTATACTCAGATGTGAGTCCCTTGCTCATTGCACCATCAGGATTCAAGCAAGCCGGGCCGAAGACGGCTGAAATGCCAGAAACCGGTCCCCGGAAGCTTGTTTCCTTCCCAGTGTAAGAATTGGCTTTTGTAGTCTGGTCTGCCCTGTTCCCATGATGCACTGGGCCAGGGACAGACTAATTTGCATACAGCCAGGTTCTGAAACTGGGATGGTGCAATGAGCTAAAAAACGGTGTTGGATCTAGCCCTGATCTCTTGACTGGGTGAGAGTACTCTGCTTAATTCAGAGACTCTGTCCATCACCACCCCTTGTTGTAAATAATTTTGTCCACCCTAAGCGTGAAGGGTATACTCAGATGTGAGTCCCTTGCTCATTGCACCATCAGGATTCAAGCAAGCCGGGCCGAAGACGGCTGAAATGCCAGAAACCGGTCCCCGGAAGCTTGTTTCCTTCCCAGTGTAAGAATTGGCTTTTGTAGTCTGGTCTGCCCTGTTCCCATGATGCACTGGGCCAGGGACAGACTAATTTGCATACAGCCAGGTTCTGAAACTGGGATGTGCAACGAGCTAAAAAACGGTGTTGGATCTAGCCCTGATCTCTTGACTGGGTGAGAGTACTCTGCTTAATTCAGAGACTCTGTCCATCACCACCCCTTGTTGTAAATAATTTTGTCCACCCTAAGCGTGGAAGGGTATACTCAGATGTGAGTCCCTTGCTCATTGCACCATCAGGATTCAAGCAAGCCGGGCCGAAGACGGCTGAAATGCCAGAAACCGGTCCCCAGAAGCTTGTTTCCTTCCCAGTGTAAGAATTGGCTTTTGTAGTCTGGTCTGCCCTGTTCCCATGATGCACTGGGCCAGGGACAGACTAATTTGCATACAGCCAGGTTCTGAAACTGGGATGGTGCAATGAGCTAAAAAACGGTGTTGGATCTAGCCCTGATCTCTTGACTGGGTGAGAGTACTCTGCTTAATTCAGAGACTCTGTCCATCACCACCCCTTGTTGTAAATAATTTTGTCCACCCTAAGCGTGGAAGGGTATACTCAGATGTGAGTCCCTTGCTCATTGCACCATCAGGATTCAAGCAAGCCGGGCGAAACCGGAAGCTTGTTTCCTTCCCAGTGTAAGAATTTGCTTTTGTAGTCTGGTCTGCGCTGTTCCCATGATGCACTGGGCCAGGGACAGACTAATTTGCATACAGCCAGGTTCTGAAACTGGGTTGGTGCAATGAGCTAAAAAACGGTGTTGGATCTAGCCCTGATCTCTTGACTGGGTGAGAGTACTCTGCTTAATTCAGAGACTCTGTCCATCACCACCCCTTGTTGTAAATAATCATAGCACTGCCTGGTTGTATAATTTTAGTATCAAGGATTGACATTTCTTTGTTTTTTACAAGAATGCCTATTCCAGCACTCTTGTTTCCACCCCCAGACCATTTGGAGGGGCCTTCTTCCCAATATTTGGATAACCTAGGGGGAGCACCAAGCGGATGCCTTGAACACAAAGAGCATAAACAAAAAGCACATTTTGTTGAACTTCAGTGGTGATCACATCATTTTAGGACCACCCCAAGCACAGTTATTGGCAAAAAAAACAATCCCAACCAAAGGCCCTGCAAAGCATTATGGGACGAGATTAGCAGTGGCAGTGAATATTATAGTATCCAATATCAAAATAATTCTACAAAGAGCTGCAGTTCACCTAGTTGTTACTAGATGTCCCTCACGAGTCAAATGAAAAGCATTGAAATTGTTCTTACATCAAGCTGCAGTTCCTGTGGTCGTCCCTAGATGTCCCTCACGAGTCAAATGCAAAACCATTGAAACCCTTTCATCAAGCATTTGCATTTGACTAGTGAGGGACATCTAGTAACCACCAGTTGAACTGCAGCTCTTTGTAGAATTCTTTTGATATTGTATACTATATAATATTCACTGCCCACTGCTAATCTCATCCCATAATGCTTTGCAGGGCCTTTAGTTGGGAATGTTTTTTGCCAATAACTGTGTTTGGGTTTGTCCTAAGAGGATGGGACCACAACTAAATTGTTCAATAAGATGTGCTTTTTTGTTTTCCAGGCATCTGTTTGGTACTCTCCCTAGATTAGGGAGGATCCCAAAATCATCACATCTCCCACTGCTTGCTAATTCTTCAGTTTCATCATTGTGAAAGTACTATATGCACTTTAGCATATAAAGATAGAATACTTAATTTATCATATGTGGTCATGTATAGGAAGCTTTTTGCAATTGTGTTGCAAATTTTGTAGAGCATACAGAGTTTGTACTAATAGTACAGTACCAAAACTGTGTGTAATCATGTAGCGTAGTATCTAAATCAACAATATTATCTGATGCTTGCAAAAAGCAATTTTACATGTTTTTTTATTGTAAAACTATACTTTATTTAAAATTATTTCTCTGGTTTACATTTTAAGTAGTCCCTTATATTTGGGTGCTGTACATTTAACCATTCTCAAAGAAGCGCACGTAGGCTATCTTTGCTGGTTTTCCATCAAGATTTCTCATTTTACCCATCCAGACCAACTCCTGATTTTCCAGGTTTCCTTTGCCCACTCTTTCCCAAATCTATGGGTGTCTATGCACAAGTAAGAGAACATTTTAGTGAAAACAAGTTTTTGGCATTCTTTTTCCGTGATTGCTTGGTGTTTTTATAAGGAAAGGTTCCTGTTTTCCCACATCGCCTCTTTCACGCAGTTTATTATTCTCCATAGCGTCCTTTCTTTATTTGCATTGCAATTCATGCCCAAACCATAGAGAATGGCCTGACCTGTTAATTCTTTAATGAGCTGTCCCATGGCCTTCCACATGCTTTGTGCTCCGCCGCAGTTCCAAATGAAGTGCATCAGGGATTCATCTGCTGCACAGCCTGGTGTTGGGCATCTTGCTGTTTTTGCCAGTTTCCTTGCATGTTGGAATTGCTTCACTTGTAGGCATTTGGATACCATCATCCATGCCAAGTCTTTCTGGGAGTTTGTCAAGTCTTTGTGGTTCACCATCTCCCAAACCTTCCCTGATTGCTTCTCTGATAAGTTGTTTACCATTGTCACAGAGTCCGTTTCTTTCAGTTCTTTGCTTAAGGCCATCTGGGGTGTGATGTCCTTCGCTTGAATTTGCCTCTCTTCCAGCTTCTTGAAGAAAGGTTTGATGCCTTTGTACGCAGGGGGTGGTTCTAGTAAAAAAGGCTTTGTATTGTCCAGTTTACATATGCCCACTCTTGATAAGATGAAGCTTGTAGCAAACAGTGTGTAGGCAACCACATGTGAGTCTTTCTTTGCAATGCCCAGTACGTTTTTAACAAAATGTGACATCAGGAAGTCATGGAGGTTTGGCAGGTCTTTCGCTCCTTTCGTGGGTAGTTTGAAAACTGTGTCTCTTTTTAGTTTTTCATTTTTTGACCCCCAAAAGAAGTTTGCAAAAAGTCTTTGTGTCACTTTTGTCCACCTGTATGATGGAGGGAAAATCATGGCAATAAACATCAGGATTGGTAGACATATTGCTTTCAGCACCAAGACTTTCACTTCCAGGGTAAGTTTTCTTGTCGTCCAGAGCGCCATTTTCTGTTTGAGCTTGGTCTGGATCTTCTCCCAGTTTATTTCTCCCTTCATGTCCTGTGAAAAAAGAATCCCCAGTATTTTTACTTGGTCTTTGGAAGGTTTCACTGGGAGCTGAGACATTTTGTCCCATTGTCCCACCATCATGCAGTGTGTTTTCTCCACATTCACCTGTAGCCCAGCTGCTAGGAAAAAGAGTTGGGTTATAAGGAAAGTTCTTTTTATGGATCTAGCGTCAGTGCAAGCAATGGTGACATCGTCCATGTATGCTACACATTTGACCTGTTTGCCTTGGCTGCCCGGTACCAGAGGGCCAGTTATGCACCTGTCCTTCCTGACGGCACATAGGTGAGGTTCAATTGCACATACAAAGAGTGCCGGTGATAAGGGGCATCCCTTTCTGACCCCTGATTCAATGTGGAACCCCTCAGATAGTGTACCATTTATAAGGACCTGGCTTTCACATCCAGTGTATATTAAGACAATAGTTTTGATGAAACCTTCTGGGAATCCCATTTTCCTGAGCACTTTGAAAAGGTATTCATGACTTAGGGAGTCAAAGGCTATCTGGAAATCAAGGGCCAAGATAGCTAGTGGATTCCCCCTGTCTTTCGCTAACCACAAGGTGTCTCTAATGATGGTTAAGCCATCCCAGATTTTCCTTCCTGGGACCGCACATGTTTGGTCTGGGTGCACGATGGAGGCCAGCACCTTTCTGCATCTTCCTGACAGGACTTTACTTAGGATCTTACTGTCCACATTCAAGAGGGTGATTGGCCTCCAATTGTTGATGTCCAGCTTGTCCCCCTTTTTCTCTAGCAGTTTGATGATGCCCTGTGGAAAGGAGGGAGGTAAAAAAAAATTCCAAGCATTCTTTCAACAGACTCCAAAAATCCTTTCCAATAGGCCCCCAGAAAGCTTTGTATAACTCCCATGGAAGGCCGTCTTGCCCAGGGGCTGATCCTTTTGGGGATTCCTGAATGATTTGGAAGAGTTCTTCTCCTGAAATGGGGGTGGTTAGAAAATGTTGTTCCTCTTGGGATAAAGAGCTCTGCAAAGACCCTAGAAAATCTTCACATACACTTATATCTGATGGCTCTTTTTTGTAAAATTGGGAAAAAAAGGCTGTTGTTATTGTCCCTACTTTCTCTGTGCCCTTTTGTGTTTGTCCATTTGTGTCTTTCAGTTCATTCATTACCTTTTGCACTTGCTGTGCCTTTTTGAAAAAGAACCTTGAGCACTTTTCATCTTCCTCAAAGATCTTGACCCTGGAGATAAAAATGTGTTCTTTCCCTCGTTGTTTCAGCCATTCTTTCAGTTCTGTTTTTGTTTTTTCTCTTTCCTCCCCTACTTCCATTCCACCCCTTTCCAGGTTTTATAGCGTGATAATTCTTTGTTGTATTTCATCAAATTTTTGAAACTTTTCCTTGCTTTTGCATGCTCTGTTTTCTGAAAAAAAAGTTTTGTTTGTTTTTTTACCTCTTCCCACCATTCTGCTAAGGATGGGAAACTTTCCTTCCTAGTTTTTAAGTTGCTGTACATATCACTGTAATTTGTACATATATTTTCCTCTTGTAATAACAAGATGTTCATTTTCCACACACCCCTCCCCATTTGACACATGTTTGAGATTTCAACGGTTGCTTTCAAGATTTTGTGGTCTGACATACCACTCTCGTTTGTTTCATAATTCCTTGCTTTTATATTTTTGGAGGTGAAAATGAAATCAATTCTTGATTTGACTTTGTCACTTTCTGCTTCCCAGGTGAACCTTTGTTTTGACCCTGATTTTGCCCCTGTATCTGACAGTTGCAAATCTTTACACATGTGTTTGAGACATTTTGCAGACTTATCAATTTCGTAACAATTTTTCTTGCCACATCTGTCTGTGAGGTTTATGATGCAGTTAAAATCCCCTTTTAACACCATTGGGGTTGCACCTGCAATAACAAGTGGGAGCATTTCAAACAGGGACAATCTTTCATTCATGTTGGATGGTGCATAAATATTACAGACCTTAAAGGTGGTGTTTCTGTATTGTATGGTGACCATCATAGCCCTGCCTGGCTGTATAATTTTAGTATCAAGGATTGACATTTCTTTGTTTTTTATGAGAATGCCTATTCCAGTATTCTTGTCTCCACCCCCAGATCATTTGGAGGTGCCTTCTTCCCAATATTTGGATAACCTAGGGGGAGCACCAAGCAGATGCCTTGAACACAAAGAGCATAAACCAAAAGCACATTTTGTTGAACTTCAGTGGTGATCCCATCATTTTAGGACCACCCCAAGCACAGTTATTGGCAAAAAAAATCCCAGCCAAAGGCCCTGCAAAGCATTATGGGACGAGATTAGCAGTGGCAGTGAATATTATAGTATCCTATATCAAAATAATTCTACAAAGAGCTGCAGTTCACCTAGTTGTTACTAGATGTCCCTCACGAGTCAAATGCAAAGCATTGAAATTATTCTTACATCAAGCTGCAGTTCCAGTGGTTGTCCCTAGATGTCCCTCACGAGTCAAATGCAAAACCATTGAAACCCTTTCATCAAGCATTTGCATTTGACTAGTGAGGGACATCTAGTAACCACCAGTTGAACTGAAGCTCTTTGTAGAATTCTTTTGATATGCTATACTATATAATATTCACTGCCCACTGCTAATCTCATCCCACAATGCTTTGCAGGGCCTTTAGTTGGGAATGTTTTTTTGCCAATAACTGTGTTTGGGTTTGTCCTAAGAGGATGAGGCCACAACTAAATTGTTCAATAAGATGTGCTTTTTTGTTTTCAAGGCATCTGTTTGGTACTCTACCTAGATTAGGGAGGATCCCAAAATCATCACATCTCCCACTGCTTGCTAATACTTCAGTTTCACCATTGTGAAAGTACTATATGCACTTTAGCATATAAAGATAGAATACTTATTTTATCATATCTGGTCATGTGTAGGTAACTTTTTGCAATTATTTTGTAGAACATGCAAAATTTGTACTAATAGTACAGTACCAAAACTGTGTTTAATCAAGTAGAGTCAACAATATTCTTTGATGCCTTCAAAAAGCAATTTTACATGTTTTTTTTTAGTTCATAAAAATATACTTTACTTAAAATTAATTGTCAGGTTTACATTTTAAGCAGTCCCTTATATTTGGGTGCTGTACATTTAAACATTCTCAAAGAAGCACACGTAGGCAATCTTTGGTGGTTTTCCATCAAAATTTCTCTTTTTACCCATCCAGACCAACTCCTGATTTGCCAGGTTTCCTTTGCCCACTATTGTCCAAATCGATGGGTGTCTATGCACATGTAAGAGAACATTTGAGTGAAAACAAGTTTTTGGCATTCTTTTTCCGTGATTGCTTGGTGTTTGTTTAAGGAAAGGTTCCTGTTTTCCCACATCGCCTCTTTCACGCAGTTTATTATTCTCCATAGCGTCCTTTCTTTATTTGCATTGCAATTCATGCCCAAACCATAGAGAACCAGTTCATAGGACAGGGATGCCTGTCCTGTTAATTCTTTAATGAGCTGTCCCATTGCCTTCCACATGCTTTGTGCTCCGCCGCAGTTCCAAATGAAGTGCATCAGGGATTCATCTGCTGCACAGCCTGGTGTTGGGCATCTTGCTGTTTTTGCCAGTTTCCCTGCATGTGCGAATTGCTTCACTGGTAGGCATTTGGATACCATCATCCATGCCAAGTCTTTCTGGGAGTTTGTCAAGTCTTTGTGGTTCACCATCTCCCAAACCTTCCCTGATTGCTTCTCTGATAAGTTGTTTACCATTGTCACCGAATCCGTTTCTTTCAGTTCTTTGCTTAAGGCCATCTGGGGTGTGATGTCCTTCGCTTGAATTTGCCTCTCTTCCAGCTTCTTGAAGAAAGGTTTGATGCCTTTGTACGCAGGGGGTGGTTCTAGTAAAAAAGGCTTTGTATTGTCCAGTTTACATATGCCCACTCTTGATAAGATGAAGCGTGTAGCAAAAAGTGTGTAGGCAGCCACATGTGAGTCTTTCTTTGCATTGCCCAGTACGTTTTTAACAAAATGTGACATCAGGAAGTCATGGAAGTTTGGCAGGTCTTTCCCTCCTTTTGTGGGTAGTTTAAAAACTGTGTCTCTTTTTAGTTTTTCAATTTTTGACCCCCAAAAGAAGTTTGCAAAAAGTCTTTGTGTCACTTTTGTCCACCTGTATGATGGAGGGAAAATCATGGCAGAAAACATCAGGATTGGTAGACATATTGCTTTCAGCACCAAGACTTTCCCTTCCAGGGAAAGTTTTCTTGTCGTCCAGAGCGCCATTTTCTGCTTCAGCTTGGTCTGGATCTTCTCCCAGTTTATTTCTCCCTTCATGTCCTGTGAAAAAAGAATCCCAAGTATTTTTACTGGGCCTTTGGAAGGGTTCACTGGGAGCTGAGACAGTTTGTCCCATTGTCCCACCGTCATGCAGTGTGTTTTCTCCACATTCACTTGTAGCCCAGCTGCTAGGAAAAAGAGTTGGGTTATAAGGAAAGTTCTTTTTATGGATCTAGCGTCAGTGCAAGCAATGGTGAGATCGTCCATGTATGCTACACATTTGACCTGTTTGCCTTGGCTGCCCGGTACCAGAGGGCCAGTTATGCATTTGTCCTTCCTGATGGCACATAGGAGAGGTTCAATTGCATATACAAAGAGTGCCGGTGATAAGGGGCATCTCTGTCTGACCCCTGATTCAATGTGGAACCCCTCAGATAGTGTACCATTTATAAGGACCTGGCTTTCACATCCAGTGTATATTAAGCCAATAGTTTTGATGAAACCTTCTGGGAATCCCATTTCCCTGAGCCCTTTGAAAAGGTATTCATGACTAAGGGAGTCAAAGGCTTTCTGGAAATCAAGGGCCAAGATAGCTAGTGGATTCCCCCTGTGTTTCGCTAACCACAAGGTGTCTCTAATGATGGTTAAGCTGTCCCAGATTTTCCTTCCTGGGACCGCACATGTTTGGTCTGGGTGCACGATGGAGGCCAGCACCTTTCTGCATCTTCCTGCCAGGACTTTACTCAGGATCTTACTGTCCACATTCAAGAGGGTGATTGGCCTCCAATTGTTGATGTCCAGCTTGTCCCCCTTTTTCTCTAGCAGTTTGATGATGCCCTGTGGAAAGGAGGGGGGTAAAACATTTTTTTCCAAGCATTCTTTCAACAGACTCCACAAATCCTTTGCAATAGGCCCCCAGAAAGCTTGGTAAAATTCCCATGGAAGGCCGTCTTGCCCAGGGGCTGATCCTTTTGGGGATTCCTGAATGATTTGGAAGAGTTCTTCTCCTGAAATGGGGGTGGTTAGAAAATGTTGTTCCTCTTGGGATAAAGAGCTCTGCAAAGACCCTAGAAAATCTTCACATGCACTTATATCTGATGGCTCTTTTTTGTACACTTGGGAAAAAAGGCTGTTATTTTCCCTACTTTCTCTGTGCCCTTTTGTGTTTGTCCATTTGTGTCTTTCAGTTCATTCATTACCTTTTGCACTTGCTGTGCCTTTTTGAAAAAAAGAACCTTGAGCACTTTTCATCTTCCTCAAAGATCTTGACCCTGGAGATAAAAATGTGTTCTTTCCCTCGTTGTTTCAGCCATTTTTTCAGTTCTGTTTTTGTTTTTTCTCTTTCCCCCCCTTCTTCCATTCCACCCCTTTCGAGGTTTTCTAGCGTGATCATTCTTTGTTGTATTTCATCAAATTTTTGAAACTTTTCCTTGCTTTTGATCATGCTCTGTTTTCTGAAAAATAGTTTTGTTTGTTTTTTTACCTCTTCCCACCATTCTGCTAAGGATGGGAAACTTTCCTTTCTGTTTTTTAAGTTGTTGTACATATCACTGTCATTTTTACATATATTTTCCGCTTGTAATAACAAGATGTTCATTTTCCACACACCCCTCCGCATTTGACACATGTTTGAGATTGCAACGGTTGCTTAAAAGATTTTGTGGTCTGGCATACCACTCTCGTTTGTTTCATAATTCCATGCTTTTATATTTTTGGAGGTGAAAATGAAATCAATTCTTGATTTGACTTTGCCACTTTCTGCTTCCCATGTGAACCTTTGTTTTGACCCTGATTTTGCCCCTGTATCTGACAGTTGCAAATCTTTACACATGTTTTTGAAACATTTTGCAGACTTATCAATTTCGTAACAATTTTTCTTGCCGCATATGTCTGTGAGGTTTATGATGCAGTTGAAATCCCTGTTAACACCATTGGGGTTGCACCTGCAATAAAAAGAGGAAGCATTTCAAACAGGAACATTCTTTCATTCGTGTCGGTTGGTGCATAAATATTACAGACCTTAAAGGTGGTGTTTCTGTATTGTATGGTGACCATCATAGCACTGCCTGGCTGTATAATTTTAGTATCAAGGATTGACATTTCTTTATTTTTTTTATGAGAATGCCTATCCCAGCATTCTTTTTTCCACCCCAGACCATTTGGAGGGGCCTTCTTCCCAATATTTGGATAACCTAGGGGGAGCACCAAACAGATGCCTTGTACACAAAGAGCATAAACAAAAAGCACATTTTGTTGAACTTCAGTGGTGATCCCATCATTTTAGACCACCCCAAGCACAGTTATTGGCAAAAAAACAATCCCAACCAAAGGCCCTGCAAAGCATTATGGGACGAGATTAGCAGTGGCAGTGAATATTATAGTATCCAATATCAAAATAATTCTACAAAGAGCTGCAGTTCACCTAGTTGTTACTAGATGTCCCTCACGAGTCAAATGCGAAGCATTGAAATTATTCTTACATCAAGCTGCAGTTCCAGTGGTCGTCCCTAGATGTCCCTCACGAGTCAAATGCACAACCATTGAAACCCTTTCATCAAGCATTTGCATTTGACTAGTGAGGGACATCTAGTAACCCCCAGTTGAACTGCAGCTCTTTGTAGAATTCTTTTGATATTGTATACTATATAATATTCACTGCCCACTGCTAATCTCATCACATAATGCTTTGCAGGGCCTTTAGTTGGGAATGTTTTTTTTGCCAATACCTGTGTTTGGGTTTTTCCTAAGAGGATGGGACCACAACTAAATTGTTCAATAAGATGTGCTTTTTGTTTTCAAGGCATCTGTTTGGTACTCTCCCTAGATTAGGGAGGATCCCAAAATCATCACATTTCCCACTGCTTGCTAATTCTTCAGTTTCACCATTGTGAAAGTAGTATTTGCACTTTATCATATAAAGATAGAATACTTAATTCATCTTATGTGGTCATGTATAGGAAGCTTTTTGTAATTGTTTTGCAATTTTTGTAGAGCATGCAAAGTTTGTACTAATAGTACAGTACCAAAACTGTGTGTAATCATGTAGCGTAGTATCTAAATCAACAATATTCTCTGATGCTTGCAAAAAGAAATTTTGTATGCTTTTTTTTATTGTAAAAATATACTTTATATAAAATTATTTCACAGGTTTACATTGTAAGCAGTCCCTTATATTTGGGTGCTGTACATTTAACCATTCTCAAAGAAGCGCATGGAGGTTATCTTTGGTGGTTTTCCATCAAGATTTCTCATTTTTCCCATCCAGACCAACTCCTGATTTTCCAGGTTTCCTTTGCCCACTCTTGTCCAAATCTATGGGTGTCTATGCACATGTAAGAGAACATTTGAGTGAAAACAAATTTTTGGCATTCTTTTTCCGTGATTGCTTGGTGTTTGTATAAGGAAAGGTTCTTGTTTTCCCACATCGCCTCTTTCACGCAGTTTATATTATTCTCCATAGCGTCCTTTCTTTATTTGCATTGCAATCCATGCCCAAGCCATGGAGAACCAGTTCATAGGACAGGGATGCCTGTCCTGTTAATTCTTTAATGAGCTGTCCCATTGCCTTCCACATGCTTTGTGCTCCGCTGCAGTTCCAAATGAAGTGCATCAGGGATTCATCTGCTGCACAGCCTGGTGTTGGGCATCTTGCTGTTTTTGCCAGTTTCCCTGCATGTGCGAATTGCTTCACTGGTAGGCATTTGGATACCATCATCCATGCCAAGTCTTTCTGGGAGTTTGTCAAGTCTTTGTGGTTCACCATCTCCCAAACCTTCCCTGATTGCTTCTCTGATAAGTTGTTTACCATTGTCACAGAGTCTGTTTCTTTCAGTTCTTTGCTTAAGGCCATCTGGGGTGTGATGTCCTTCGCTTGAATTTGCCTCTCTTCCAGCTTCTTGAAGAAAGGTTTGATGCCTTTGTACGCAGGGGGTGGTTCTAGTAAAAAAGGCTTTGTATTGTCCAGTTTACATATGCCCACTCTTGATAAGATGAAGCTTGTAGCAAAGAGTGTGTAGGCAGCCACAGGTGAGTCTTTCTTTGCATTGCCCAGTACGTTTTTAACAAAATGTGACATCAGGAAGTCATGGAGGTTTGGCAGGTCTTTCCCTCCTTTCGTGGGTAGTTTGAAAACTGTGTCTCTTTTTAGTTTTTTCAATTTTTGACCCCCTAAAGAAGTATGCAAAAAGTCTTTGTGTCACTTTTGTCCACCTGTATGATGGAGGGAAAATCATGGCAATAAACATCAGGATTGGTATACATATTGCTTTCAGCACCAAGACTTTCCCTTCCAGGGAAAGTTTTCTTGTCGTCCAGAGCGCCATTTTCTGCTTGAGCTTTGTCTAGATCTTCTCCCAGTTTATTTCTCCCTTCATGTCCTGTGAAAAAAGAATCCCCAGTATTTTTACTGGGTCTTTGGAAGGGTTCACTGGGAGCTGAGACAGTTTGTCCCATTGTCCCACCGTCATGCAGTGTGTTTTCTCCACATTCCCCTGTAGCCCAGCTGCTAGGAAAACTAGTTGGGTTATAAGGAAAGTTCTTTTTATGGATCTAGCGTCAGTGCAAGCAATGGTGACATCGTCCATGTTGCTACACATTTGACCTGTTTGCCTTGGCTGCCGGGCACCAGTGGGCCAGTTATGCACTTGTCCTTCCTGATGGCACATAGGAGAGGTTCAATTGCACATACAAAGAGTGCCTGGTGAAAAGGGGTATCCCTGTCTGACCCCTGATTCAATGTGGAACCCCTCAGATAGTGTACCATTTATAAGGACCTGGCTTTTACATCCAGTGTATATTAAGCCAATAGTTTGATGAAACCTTCTGGGAATCCCATTTTCCTGAGCACTTTGAAAAGGTATTCATGACTTAGGGAGTCAAAGGCTTTCTGGAAATCAAAGGTCAAGATAGCTAGTGGATTCCCCCTGTCTTTCGCTAACCACAATGTGTCTCTAATGATAGTCAAGCTGTCCCAGATTTTCCTTCCTGGGACCGCACATGTTTGGTCTGGGTGCTTTATGGAGGCCAGCACCTTTCTGCATCTTCCTGCCAGGACTTTACTTAGGATCTTACTGTCCACATTCCTTTGCAATAAGCCCCCAGAAAGCTTTGTAAAACTCCCATGGAAGGCCGTCTTGCCCAGGGGCTGATCCTTTTGGGGCTTCCTGAATGATTTGGAAGAGTTCTTCTCCTGAAATGGGGGTGGTTAGAAAATGTTGTTCCTCTTGGGATAAAGAGCTCTGCAAAGACCCTAGAAAATCTTCACATGCACTTATATCTGATGGCTCTTTTTTGTACAATTGGGAAAAAAGGCTGTTGTTATTTTCCCTACTTTCTCTGTGCCCTTTTGTCTTTGTCCATTTGTGTCTTTCAGTTCATTCATTACCTTTTGCACTTGCTGTGCCTTTTTGAAAAAGCACCTTGAGCACTTTTCATCTTCCTCAAAGAACTTGACCCTGGAGTTAAAAATGTGTTCTTTCCCTCGTTGTTTCAGCCGTTCTTTCAGTTCTGTTTTTGGTTTTTCTCTTTCCTCCCCTACTTCCATTCCTCCCCTTTCCAGGTTTTCTAGCGTGATCATTCTTTGTTGTATTTCATAAAATTTTTGAAACTTTTCCTTGCTTTTGATCATGCTCTGTTTTCTGAAAAAAAGTTGTGTTTATTTTTTCACCTCTTCCCCCCATTCTGCTAAGGATGGGAAACTTTCCTTTCTGGTTTTAAGTTGCTGTACATATCACTGTAATTTTTACATATATTTTCCTCTTGTAATAACAAGATGTTCATTTTCCACACACCCCTCCCAATTTGACACATGTTTGAGATTTCAACGGTTGCTTTCAAGATCTTGTGGTCTGACATACCACTCTCGTTTGTTTCATAATTCCTTGCTTTTATATTTTTGGAGGTGAAAATGAAATCAATTCTTGATTTGACTTTGCCACTTTCTGCTTTCCAGGTGAACCTTTGTTTTGACCCTGATTTTGCTCCTGTATCTGACAGTTGCGAATCTTTACACATGTTTTTGAGACATTTTGCAGACTTATCAATTTCGTAACAATTTTTCTTGCCACATCTGTCTGTGGGGTTTATGATGCAGTTGAAATCCGCTGTTAACACCATTGGGGTTGCACCTGCAATAACAAGTGGGAGCATTTCAAACAAGGACATTCTTTCATTCTTGTTGGATGGTGCATAAATATTACAGACCTTTAAGGTGGTGTTTCTGTATTGTACGGTGACCATCATAGCCCTGCCTGGCTGTATAATTTTAGTATAAAGGATTGACATTTCTTTGTTTTTTATGAGAATGCCTATTCCAGCATTCTTGTTTCCACCCCCAGATCATTTGGAGGTGCCTTCTTCCCAATATTTGGATAACTTAGGGGGAGCACCAAGCAGATGCCTTGAACACAAAGAGCATAAACAAAAAGCACATTTTGTTGAACTTCAGTGGTGATCCCATCATTTTAGGACCACCCCAAGCACAGTTATTGGAAAAAAAACAATCCCAGCCAAAGGCCCTGCAAAGCATTATGGGACGAGATTAGCAGTGGCAGTGAATATTATAGTATCCAATATCAAAATAATTCTACAAAGAGCTGAAGTTCACCTAGTTGTTACTAGATGTCCCTCACGAGTCAAATGCAAAGCATTGAAATTATTCTTACATCAAGCTGCAGTTCCAGTGGTTGTCCCTAGATGTCCTTTACGAGTCAAATGCAAAACCATTGAAACCCTTTCATCAAGCATTTGCATTTGACTAGTGAGGGACATCTAGTAACCACCAGTTGAACTGAAGCTCTTTGTAGAATTCTTTTGATATTGTATACTATATAATATTCACTGCCCACTGCTAATCTCATCCCACAATGCTTTGCAGGGCCTTTAGTTGGGAATGTGTTTTTTGCCAATAACCGTGTTTGGGTTTGTCCTAAGAGGATGAGGACACAACTACATTGTTCAATAAGATGTGCTTTTTTGTTTTCAAGGCATCTGTTTGGTACTCTCCCTAGATTAGGGAGGATCCCAAAATCATCATATCTCCCACTGCTTGCTAATTCTTCAGTTTCATCATTTTGAAAGTACTATGAAATGAAATGAAATGAAATGAAATGAAATGAAAAAGAAATAGAAATAGAAATTTATAAAGCGCACTGCGGCCGAGCGGCTTCCTGGCGCTGGGGAACACAACCATATCTGCCAGAGGCGGGGGGAATTAGTCAGGAAAAGCCTGGAGAAAGAGAAAGGTTTTCAGAGCTTTGCGAAAATGTGAAAAGATAGGGATGGAACGAATAGAGAGAGGGAGAGTATTCCAGATCTGAGGGGCCCGAAGCGAGTGTCTCCGGTGCGGGATTTGCGGAAGCGGGGAACGTGAAGAAGAGAGAGAGAAGAAGAGCGAAGAGAGCGGATTGGGGCATGAGAGGAGATTAAAGAGTTGATGAAGAGAGGGGCAGAGCGAGCATTTGCCCGAAAAGCCAAACAGGCAAGTTTGAACTGGGACCTAAAATGAACGGGGAGCCAGTTGAGGGATTTAAGGGCGGGAGTGATGTGGGAAAACTTAGGAAGACGAAAAACAAGACGGGCCGCCTGGTTCTGGATGGCCTGGAGCCGGCGAGTTTCGTAGGCGGGAATGCCTACGTACAGGCCATTTCCATAATCCAGGCGGGATGTAATAAGGGCAGAAATAATGACTTTGAGGGCGTCGACAGAAAAGAACCGGGAAATTTTACGAATGAGGCGGAGGGAAAGAAAACAAGAGGAAACAACTGAGCTGATGTGCGCGTGCATAGAAAGATCATTACTGATCTTAATGCCCAAAGTCCGGACAGAAGAGACTGGAGAGGGGGAAGGGCCAAAGGAAGAGGGCCAGTGAAGGGGGGACCAAGGATTGGAGGGACCACCAGTGAGAACAAGCTCAGTCTTGTCAGGATTGAGCTTCAAATGATTGAAGCTCATCCATTGAGAGATGAAGACAAGGGTAGAACTGAGCTTGGGAAGAGAATAAGTGGGAGAGGAAAGGTCAAAGACGAGCTGGAGGTCGTCTGCGTAGTTATACACCGAGACCCTCAGCTCAATGAGAGAGGAAATGAGAGTACGGATATAGAGATTGAAGAGAAGAGGGGAGAGAGAAGAACCCTGGGGGACCCCACAGGTAACCGGTAGAGGGGGTGCAGAGAAATCAGAGAGGTGAACTGCCTGAGATCTGCCCCGAAGGAAGGACGCGATCCAGGATAGGGCGGTGCCCTGGATGCCCGCTGCGCTGACACGGTCGAGAAGAGTGGCATGGTCGACCGTATCAAACGCAGCGGACAGATCCAAGAGGACTAAGGCCTGAGGGAGGTTGCTGTCGGCCTTCGCTTTCAGTTCGTCCAGGACCGCGAGGACCACACTCTCAGTAGAGTGGCCAGGTCGAAAGCCGGCCTGGTGAGAGGCCAGAATGTTATTCTCCTCGATGTAATTAGAGAGGCAAGATGTCACGTAGCTCTCAAGGATCTTCCCAAGATAGGGAAGAAGGGAGATCGGCCTGAAATTAGATGGAAGAGAGGGGTCCAGGCCAACTTTCTTCAGGATAGGAAGCACAATGGCAGTTTTAAAAGAAGAGGGGAGAGAACCCAGAGCTAAGCAAGAGTTGAGAAGAGTTAAAGGAGGGGTAGGACAACTAGTGAATAAGGTTCTAAGAATCCGAGCGGGTGCGCAGTCAGCCGGAGAACCGGACTTGACTTTGACAAGAAGGTCGAGGAAGAGCTCAGGTGCACTTTAGCATATAAAGATAGAATACTTATTTTATCATATGTGGTCATGTATAGGAAGCTTTTTGCAATTGTTTTGCAATTTTTGTCGAGCATGCAGAGTTTGTACAGTACCAAAATTGTGTGTAATCAAATATGCTTTATTTAAAATTATTTCTCAGGTTTACATTTTAAGCAGTCCCTTATATTTGGGTGCTGTACATTTAACCATTCTCAAAGAAGCGCACGTAGGCTATCTTTTGTGGTTTTCCATCAAGATTTCTCATTTTACCCATCTAGACCAACTCCTGATGTTCCAGGTTTCCTTTGCCCACTCTTTCCCAAATCTATGGGTGTCTATGCACATGTAAGAAAACATTTTAGTGAAAACAAGTTTTTGGCATTCTTTTTCCATGATTGCTTGGTGTTTGTATAAGGAAAGGTTCCTGTTTTCCCACATCGCCTCTTTCACGCAGTTTATTATTCTCCATAGCGTCCTTTCTTTATTTGCATTGCAATTCATGCCCAAGCCATAGAGAACCAGTTCATGGCACAGGGATGCCTGTCCTGTTAATTCTTTAATGAGCTGTCCCATTGCCTTCCACATGCTTTGTGCTCCGCCGCAGTTCCAAATGAAGTGCATCAGGGATTCATCTGCTGCACAGCCTGGTGTTGGGCATCTTGCTGTTTTTGCCAGTTTCCTTGCATGTTGGAATTGCTTCACTGGTAGGCATTTGGATACCATCATCCATGCCAAGTCTTTCTGGGAGTTTGTCAAGTCTTTGTGGTTCACCATCTCCCAAACCTTCCCTGATTGCTTCTCTGATAAGTTATTTACCATTGTCACTGAGTCCGTTTCTTTCAGTTCTTTACTTAAGGCCATCTGGGGTGTGATGTCCTTCGCTTGAATTTGCCTCTCTTCCAGCTTCGTCAAGAAAGGTTTGATGCCTTTATACGCAGTGGGTGGTTCTAGTAAAAAAGGCTTTGTATTGTCCAGTTTACATATGCCCACTCTTGATAAGATGAAGCTTGTAGCAAACAGTGTGTAGGCAGCCACATGTGAGTCTTTCTTTGCATTGCCCAGTACGTTTAAAAAAAAAAAAAAAACCTTTATTGATTCAAACAGATCAGTACAGGCGCAGGCCTACAACCACAGGGGCCGGCCGCAAAATCAGGAGATAGAGACAGGAGCATTGTAAATGTTTACGGTACAAGGAGGAATCACGGTATAGTCATATTACGTGGTTGTAGCACAACGAAGCACAAGGATAAAAGAGGTTTCATTTTTATAATATTGGAAAAGAGGCTGCAGCTATATAATCAGAGGCATCACACTGCACAATCAACAAGAAGAGACGGGAGGGGCGTATCCTTCCATGCAATCGGGAATCGATGATGAGCCATAAGGTGAAAAACTCACACTACGCCCGCCGAAGGCAGGCCAGGAGTAAAGGTCAAACAATGGCGAACAATTTAGCAAGAACAACATATGGAAAACCCACCCGTCCAAGACAAAAAGAAGAGGCAAGTGCAGATGCCCAACAGAAAAAAGGATGAAAGAGGAAGATACAGCCAACTCTACTAAGAAGGAAGAGAGAAAGGGACCATAGAACAAAACAAACTAAAATAGAAAAACCCCTCCAACACCCGCCACCCTACATCACAGTAATGGCTATGGCCTACCCCACTAACAGGGTGCCTGTCGCCCCAGAGTTACCCCAAAGAAAGGAAATAAAGTGAAGAAAGAGAGGAAGACAATAAAGAAAAATTATGAGAAGAGGAGCCGGCGATTCAGATACCCGGTCCCTCCCACCCCCGCATACTAAAATCGTATAAACAGAAGCCATAGAAAGTACAAATATCAGCAAGCACATAAAAACGCAATCAGTAACAGCCCCACCAGACGTGTCCTTGAATCACCATTAACCAGCAAGAAGTCCTTCCAAGTCCCAAGCGAGGTCACCCCTGGCCACTTCTGTTAATAGTAAAAATGTTAAACAGCCTTGCAGTCAGGAGATAGTTCGATACAAAAGGTTCAATCTTTCCAGGCAGAGCAGGTAGCGCCGCCGCCCAACATCGTCCCAGCCACCAAGAAACAACTGACGATACATGGCGGAGGCCAGAATTCAACAATACCCTGACCACCAACAGTTCCAAGTCCAAAAACAGGGCTGCCAAGCACAGAAAGGAAAGCACAGGATGGGGGAAGCACCACAGCACAGCCCAGGCCCCACGCACCATGGATCGATGGAGTCTCTCCACTTGCTGGGCAGAAAAAGGCCCCGATGAGACCACCACTTGCGGAACAGGTGAGACGACAACAAGCTCAGGAACCAAATCCATTCGCGCCCTCAAGACTGTAGACTCATCCGGGGAACATGGCACTGCGACAGAAGGAGGTTCATCGGCACCGACTCAGGGGAAAGCCACTACGCTACAAAATGGCGGGTCAGCAATGGCGGCGATTCGACCCTCCAAGTCCCGGGATCTCCGGAGCAGAGCAGTCCGCAGGGTCATCAGTGCAACCAGTACGTGGCTATGCGTAAGCATCTCCCCATGCAGCCGAATTCCGGGGGTCTCAAGTTCAGCGGTTTCTCCGTCCCCGGGAGGGGGGCACTCCAAGGCACCATCCGCCATTTTAGCCTTTCCGTTCTCTGCCACTTCCCCTCTACCTCCGAGTCCAGTCCGACCACCAGAGTCAAAAGGTCTCACGGCTGAACCTCGACAGTCGGCGCTTGGTGCAGAAAGGAGAGTCAACAAAAGGCCAGGTGCGCTCCCTGCAGCTCGCCGGGAGCCAACCACCGGTTCCCGGACGGGACTATTAACATGGGTGGGCGTGACACCCAAGGGGAACCGGGCGACACGGCCTCTCTCCGGCTCGGCGACATCTCGGGTTCACGGGGCAACCCACTATTGGGAGTGGGTTGGCACCAACTCTCCCGGCTCGCGGCTCTCAGGCTCCCACTGACCGGCTTCTCATCCAAACCGGGGCCGCCGACACTACGAACACTGCCGGGCAATCTCTGCACTCGAGGCTCCGGCGTCAGCGCCACGAAGGCCGGCAAGCAGACGAAGGCAGTTCTTCGGATCTACTGCACGGTGGCGCTCCAGGAATAGATGGTAAGTGATCGCTTCTCTCAAACAACTCGAATCAAAAAGCCTCACTCAGGATTATCGTCAGGATAGACGTGCAGGGAGGAAGGGCCCTCGGAGCGAAGCGTTCATGCGACTGTTCCGATCGCCATCTTGGCTCCTCCTGCCCAGTACGTTTTTAACAAAATGTGACATCAGGAAGTCATGGAGGTTTGGCAGGTCTTTCCCTCCTTTTGTGGGTAGTTTGAAAACTGTGTCTCTTTTTAGTTTTTCAATTTTTGACCCCCAAAAGAAGTTTGCAAAAAGTCTTTGTGTCACTTTTGTCCACCTGTATGATGGAGGGAAAATCATGGCAATAAACATCAGGATTGGTAGACATATTGCTTTCAGCACCAAGACTTTCCCTTCCAGGGAAAGTTTTCTTGTCGTCCAGAGCGCCATTTTCTGCTTGAGCTTGGTCAGGATCTTCTCCCAGTTTATTTCTCCCTTCATGTCCTGTGAAAAAAGAATCCCCAGTATTTTTACTGGGTCTTTGGAAGGTTTCACTGGAAGCTGAGACAGTTTGTCCCATTGTCCCACCGTCATGCCGTTTGTTTTCTCCACATTCACCTGTAGCCCAGCTGCTAGGAAAAAGAGTTGGGTTATAAGGAAAGTTCTTTTTATGGATCTAGCGTCAGTGCAAGCAATTTTATTTTATTTATTTATTTATTTATGAGTCTTATATAGCGCGTGGTTACCCTTGGGCATCCCAGCGCTTGTCAAGGTATCCGCCGACCCGCTGCAAAGCCAACTCCAGCGTCTAAGATGAGAAGAGTAGTGTTTTCAGAAGTTTCCGAAAACGAAGTGTACATGTCTCAAGACGCATTTTCAATGGGAGCGCATTCCAGAGGGTAGCTGTGTGCACCGAGAATCTTCTACCCCCAGTGCGAGCCTTATACACTCTGGGGACCTGAAGCTAAAATTCCTGATCAGAGCGAAGAGCTCTGTTCGCTTTATAGGGCACCACTAACTTCCTTAAGGCGGGGGGTCCTTTCCCCTGAAGGATCTTGTGGGCTGTGCAGAGAGCTTTAAACTTAACCCTCTCTCGCACCGGTAGCCAATGCAATGTTTTCAAGGCGGGCTTAGCTGATTGCCTCCTTGGCGCGTTAGTCAGCATCCTAGCAGCAGCATTTTGCACCTGCTGCAGTTTGCTGAACGTGGCTTCGGGGGCGCCAAGGCATATGGCATTACAGTAATCGAGCCTAGAAATAATTAGCCCCTGGATAAGTAACCTCCTCGATGGCAAGGGGAGGAGGGGCAGGACTTTGCGGGCTGAGCGAAGAAGTCCAAAACAGATCCCCGCCGTTTTCTTAGCCTGGGTCTTAAAAGAGAGATCTTGCTCCAACCATACTCCCAAACTCTTGATCTCCTGCTTGGGGCTGGGGAGCTCACCCAGGCAGCTAGGCCAAATGATCGAGGGAAGAGAGGAAGTCTTATGCCCTAACAGCATTATCTCGGTCTTAGAACCGTTTAATTTGAGCGACGATTCACACATCCAAGTGTGTACATTGGTCAGGCATAGGCGCAACGAGTCTGGATTTTTCACCAGTTGGGATAATGCGACCACCAACTGGGTGTCGTCAGCATAGCTGATAATTTTTACCCCAAAAGGGGCGACCACATCCTCCAGAGGGGCCATATAGACATTAAACAACGTAGGGCTCAACGAAGAGCCCTGTGGCACACCGCACTGGAGGGGGATGGATGTAGACTTCTCGCTGCCTTCCCAAACCTGATAGGTACGACCACACAGGAATGACCTAAGCCACTGCAACGCCACTCCTGTGACCCCCACATTGGACAGCCGTTGGATCAACACTTGATGGTTAACAGTGTCAAAGGCAGCACTAAGGTTTTATTTCCTCATACTGGAGCCACCCGTCGCAGCCTGGGTCAGCTGGAGACATCACCTCTCTCAACGGACGTCTGCTGAACACGGGAATCGGATGCCCCGAGCCTGCGGAGAGTTGGCACTCTGATGCGTCGCTTTGAGGCTCCCCCAGCACGATTGTGATCACGCAAAGGGCTCTTGCCATCGTCGAGTCCCGTGCCCACGGTGGGTTGTGGAGCGACCTGAAGCTGACCCCCTCCCCCACCCCTGCATCGGAGCAGTAGATCTACCGATCGATGGGCTCCAGCGCTGGTCGAGCCTCGAGCCTCTGGAGGATCGCCGCCCAGAAGCCCTGGAGTTTGTAGTTGGTGACCAGCGCCGGCTTCTTGGCAAACAAAGAAGAATAGCATCAAACCCGGCGTGCGTTCCACCGAATCGCGCAATTCCAAAAATGGCCGCCGCAGTGGAACGCATAACTCTGACTCTGAAGCCGGGATACCACCATCTCTGATGACCCCGCGGGGAGTTCTGACTACCGCCGTGTACGATCGACTGCACCGGAGAGTGGCCCCCCTCCCACCCGCTCCAAGGCGCAGGCTGCTGATTGCGGTGCCTGGACTGGCCGGAGGACGTCGGCGGACACCCCCTCCCGCCCGCACCACAGCATAGGAGGTTGGATTCGGAACCAGGAAGGACGCCGGTTGAGTGGAGTCGGCTCCTGGAAGCACCGGGAAACGGATGGGAAGGTATAGAGGCTGGGGAACTGCTGAACTGGGCTCTGGGGCCAAACAAGAGCTGGAGGACCGACATGAGCCGCCCCCATCCGGGAGTGGATATGTGTCATTGAGCCCCCCACCTCCCAGGGAAATACAGGTTTGGATCATCGAGGCAAACACATAACTACAGTCCGATCTATCTGCGTCACACCTGGATCAAAGCAGTACAACAAAATCTGCTGGCAAAACCAACACGCTTAGGGAGGCATAAGGTATTTATCTCACCCCACCCGCCTGCGCACATTTTTTAGACTACCTCCTTTATACAAAATGGCTGGGGCCATAAAACTGCTCACATTCGTAAGCTACCTCCTTGAGCAACATGGGGCCATAAATCTGTAGAAATAAATCCTCGCTAGTACCTTTGATGTCCACGAGGCTCTACAGCTCTAACTCCCCCACTTTTCCATACCAGCAAGCTATGAGCAATGCCTGCCTGAATAGAAAGTGAAATGGTCCTGCTCTGAGCCCAAAGTAACAACAACAGACAAAGGACCAATAATTTTCTATCTCCCCCATCGGTTCGGCCATCTTAGCTGGTCTATCTTGGGGAGACCATCATGGTCTAGTCATTTCTACCATCGACCTTAAAGACCTAAGGCCTCTTAGACTCTCAGACTACTTTTTATCGGTTGCACAATTTACACAGCTGGGCGTTTTTCACGTCGGATTTAGATAGTCTGCTTTTTCACAGTGATATGTATTATTATATTCCTGATTGTATCCAGCACATTTCACTTTTTCTGCACCAATTGCAATTGCTACCCATATATTACTGCCTCGTACAGTAGCATTATATTCTATATATTCCTAACTGTATCTTGCACGTCCCACTTTATCGTCAACGGTAATGCACCGTTTGCTACCTCATACATTTTTCTTTTGCTGCTCGCTAATGCCACTTGTTGTGCCATTTAATCTGTGTCATCTAATCTATGTGTGCAATTGTATTCTGTCACTGTACCTTACATATTTTTGACTACTCACTATTGGCACCTTCGATTTATTATTCTTTATGGTCTGCACAGTTAGTTTATTTTATTCAAGTATTTTTCTCAGTGCTATATTTCATATTTTATACCTCATATATTTTTCGTTGCTGCTCACTAATGTCACTTGTTGGTTCATATAAGTTGTGTGTGCAATGGTATTCTGTCACAGACTCACTGTACCTTCATATTTTTGACTACTCACTATTGGCACCTTCGATTTAGATATTCTTTATGGTCTGCACAGTTAGTTTATTTTATTCAAGTATTTTTCTCAGTGCTATATTTCATATTTTATACCTCATATATTTTTCGTTGCTGCTCACTAATGTCACTTGTTGGTTCATATAAGTTGTGTGTGCAATGGTATTCTGTCACAGACTCACTGTACCTTCATATTTTTGACTACTCACTATTGGCACCTTCGATTTAGATATTCTTTATGGTCTGCACAGTTAGTTTATTTTATTCAAGTATTTTTCTCAGTGCTATATTTCATATTTTATACCTCATATATTTTTCGTTGCTGCTCACTAATGTCACTTGTTGGTTCATATAAGTTGTGTGTGCAATGGTATTCTGTCACAGACTCCTGTACCTTACGCATTTTCGACTACTCACTATTGTCACTCCTCACTCCTATTCCTAAAATGTATTGTCGATTTTCTCACATAGACTTGTCACTGATGTAACCTGCACTTACATTGTCCCTTCCCGTATACACTGATTACTACCGCATATGTGTTAACTGCTTGCATTTTTCTGCACCCTTATATCCTTATTGCGCACCCTATACTTGTGCAACTCGCACCTATCTCAAGTGTTAATCTTGTATGCACCGAGTACTACCTCAAATACCTTGGCAACTCACTAGTGTCAGTTAATCTTGTATGCACCAACTACTACCTCAAATACCTTGGCAGCTCACTAGTGTCACTCCCAATTATCTCACTATTATTGTCTGCAGCGGTACTCTGCGCATAGCATTACTGTGCACGCACTAGTATCACTTTAGGCCCACGCAACTGTTTAGGACAGTGCACCCTCCCTCCTACACCCTCCCTCCTACACCTACCTAGATTGTCCTCCCATCATGGAACCCGTCGGCAACCACACATACAAAATCAACTACCCACCCTCACTCACTAAAAAAGCCGCTAAACGTTTTAAACACAACTTCCTGAAACTCCTTGTGCAGACACCTACTTCTCACCAGTCAATGGTTCACTGAACATTGATATTATCTTCCACACCACACGCAGAGCCCAATGGAGAAACACGTTCCGCACCTTACTCACCGTCTCCACCTCCAGGAATTTCGCGCATGGCCTAAAACTCTCCATCACTCCATCACAACTCTTCCCGGGCAGAACAACCATCACTATATACAATAACGGGATTATCCTAATTCAATCCACAGACAAGAACCTGGAACTACTAGACAACCTGTTCCCCACGTTCAAACAGCACCTCGCCAGTCATCGGACCCCCACTCATAGCACCCGCAGGCCTATCACCCCTGAATTCACAGCCCCCAACCACAGCCCTTCTAACCTAGCTCAACCACAAAACGACACGCACCTTCTCTCCACCCCCTGCACCTTAGACATTCACCCACCTAATGTAGCTACCTCGCACTCCACATTTACAGACATAGATCCCTCACCCATACATTCCAGCGGCACCCCCTCCCCCCCTACAACCTCACCTTGTCACCCTCCCATACCACACCCATTCCCGTCACCCCTGACACCACAGCCTCAAACCACATTCATTCTAACCCAGCCCAACCCCAAAACAACATGCACCTCTCCTTCACTCCCGACACCCCAGTCACTCACCCACCACCGTATCTACCTTCCTCCCGTCGAGCACAGACATAGATTACTTACCCTCTTACACCAACCACCTCACCCCTTCCCCCCACACACCAGCCCTCATCCCCTTCCCCACCCCTGATACCACAGCCCCCACCCAAAAAGACATGCACCACCCCTTTACTCCCGGCACCTTAGTCATTCTCCCACCTACCGTAGCTACCCCACATCCCTCAAGCACAGACATAGATCTCTCTCCCTCTTACAACAACCACCCCACCCCTTCCACCTACACACCAGCCCTCATCCCCGTTCCTCTCATCCCCATTCCTCTCACCCCTGATACCACAGCTCCCACCCGCAACCGGCCTATCCTAGATCAACATCAGACCGACACACACAAAGGCAAACCCCACCCTTTACCCCCACCCATTCTCAGCCCCCACTTCCTCCCACTAACTAATCACACAGAACACGCCACCTCCATCAACTCAACTCGACCCCATCTGCAATCCCACTACCCCCCCAGGCTCACCCCCCATTACCCAACCTCCACCCCCGCCACCACTAATAAACGCCCATCCTCCACCCTGCACTCTACGCCCACCACCAATACTCTCATCCACACCACCAACCTCTCCCCTATGTCATCCACGCCTGACCCTCCCATCCCCTCCCTCCCATCCCCACCTCCAACACATGTCCCACTGTGGACCACATTACGGCCTCACTCCTCCAACTCAAAGAAGACATGTACATCATCAAACAACAACTACTCTGTCTATCACACTCCAGTCACCCCCCCACCCAACACCCTCCACCAGATCAAACAAGACATTCACATCATCAAACAACTACTCAGCACACACCCCAGACACCACTCACGCGCCTCCACCATCACCTCCCCTCCCAACTGGTCCTCCACCCGGGCGGCGAACTCTCGCACTCGACCCCCACCGCACTGGACCTCAATCCCTGTTCTCAATCGTGAAAACCGCCCCCATCGCTCCTGCAACCCTCTCTCGGACCTAGACACAATCATCCTCCTCCGCTCCTATGACTCAGCTCCCCTTAGCAACACACCCGACACTCTCACTGCCATACCTACGATTCACTCCAATCCCCTTAGACCCCCCACACTGAACAACAGAGTCGCTATCCATAGTAACCTGAGTAAAGTCCCCCTCGCTCTAGAACACCCTTCCACCCTCGACACACCCCGTCTCAAATGCACTCTCCTAAACTGCAGATCAGTCGCTAGACACTCCGCCGCTATATCCGATCTCATCCTAAAATTGGATCTTGACTTAATCATCATGACTGAAACATGGCTAACAGAATCTTCTACACCTATAATGGACATTCTGGTTCCCCCCAACTACCACATCACTAGACTTGACAGGTCTGGCAATAAAAAAGGTGGCGGAATCGCATGTATATACAGGAGCAACCTCTCTGTCTTGAAAGTATCTTCCCCTTCCCTACCCTCCCCAACGTCCTGTGAATACATCAGCCTAGATATTATCAGTGAGGGCAAACCGATCTGCACTCTTCACGGCGTTTACCACCCACCCGGTGACAACCTCACCTTCTCCCAACAAATCATGGACATGATCTCAACCAACTCAGGGCGGCAACTCACACAAATATACCTTGGGGACTTCAACCTCCACTGGAACGATCATAATGATGCGGTGGTAAAAGGTCTGAAGAATTTCCTTAACGCCCTTGACATTACACAAATTTGCAACAGTCCATCTCACAAGAAAGGCTCTACCCTCGACCTTATCATCTCCAAAGAGGCCTCTATCCAACTCGAATCTATCCAACCCTGTGACTGGTCGGACCATCATATTATCACGTTCTTCATCAATGAAAAAGTTAAATTTAACCCTATTCAATCCGCCAGGCCCAAAGTCTGGAAAAGAGACATGAAAAAACTAAACTCAAACTCTCTGCCCCCCAACAGCTGCAACTTACTACTTCCTCCGGCTGGCGTTAAGGACGTCCAATCCTTGACTGATCACTATCTTAACAATATGACCGCAATAATTAATGAAGTCGCACCCTTGCAGCTAAAAAAAGCCACCACAAAAATCTCCAATCCCTGGTACGACGGGAGTCTCAATGACGATAGACGCGCCATGCGAATGGCAGAGCGTTCCTGGAGATCAGCTCCCTCTGCACTGAACTTAAAAAACCTGAAGAAAAAGAGAAATGCCTACTTTAGGAAAATAAAACGATCAAAATCAGACTTCTTCAGCCGTCAGCTCGACCAAGCCAAAAATCGTCCGAGAAAGCTGTTTGAGCTTATCCGAACACAAACCAAAGAACAACCCCAACCTCTCAACACTATGTGCGAAGCTCCCTCCTGCGAAGACTTCGCCTCTTTCTTTAACCAAAAAACTGACAACATAAAGAATGATCTCCTCATGGACGCAAGCCTCTATCCCAAACCCCACCGCATAACACCCACTAAACCAAAAAACAATGCAACCTACACGGAAGAAGAAATTGGCAAACTGCTCAGCACTCTGAAACCATCCAATCACCTCACGGACCCCCTTCCTGCTAACGCTGTCAAAGTCCTTACCCCGTCGCTCCTTCCACTCTGGACCAAAATTATTAACAGCTCACTTCAACAAGGGATCATTCCCGACTCCCTCAAAGTTGGACAAGTAACACCTTTGCTAAAGAAACCTACAGCCGACCCCTCTGACCTAAACAACTACCGTCCCATTACCAACATTCCGACTCTTGCCAAACTGCTGGAAAAATGCGCACAAATACAATTGACTAAACACATTACTCAATTTGATCTCCTCAACTCTCATCAATCAGGCTTCCGAGCTAATCACAGTACGGAAACTGCCATGATTCACATAATCGACGACGCCCTCCAAATCCTAGATCATAACGATACCTGCCTCCTCATCCTCCTTGATCTCTCCTCCGCATTTGACACCGTCAAACATGAGAGCTTACTCGAACTATTAAACACAAGAATGGGCCTATCTGGAACTGTGCTCAAATGGTTCACTTCCTTTTTGCAAAACAGGTCGCAGAAATTCAAGAGCAACAACTTGATGTCCGCACCAAGACCTGTATCGCTAGGCGTACCACAAGGATCCTCCCTATCCCCAACTTTGTTCAACCTAGTTATGGAACCTCTCACCACCTTGTTGCAAGAATCCAATGTACACTTCCACATGTATGCTGATGACACCCAACTTTATCTCAAACTACAATCACCCAAAGACATCACGCTCTTGAACTCATCGATCAGAAGCACCCAATCTTGGTTGGCCGCTAATCATCTCAAACTCAATGCCCTTAAAACAGAGTTCCTTCTGATCTCACCTCCAGCGAAGATCACTACCGCACAAATGTGGCTTAAAGACCTAACGGCACTCAATGTTCAACCCACCATCGTGGACTCAGCGAAATCTTTGGGCATAACACTTGACACCAATCTCAGCATGCAGGAACACATCAACAAAGCAACTAAGGGAGCAAACTACCAAATCAACACCCTTAGGAAACTTAAACCTTTCCTTCCAGCCAAAGACTTCCAGACTGCGGTACAATCACTAGTCATACCTCGAATAGAATACGGCAGCACCGCCCTCTGCGGTCTCCCCCTAGCTACTACGGCCCCCATAAGAGCCTCTCTAAACGCCGCAGCGAGACTTATCACTGGATCAAAAAAGCACTCACACATTTCCCCTGACTTCAAATCACTGAACTGGCTGCCGTTTGAAGCCAGAATACACCAGAAAATCGCTTGTTTGACCCACAAGGCTGTCCACCTGAGCTCACCTAGATACCTCGCTCAGAAGCTGACGATTTCTGGAGGCTCCAGAAACACTAGAGGCACAAACAATCTTTTGCTAAAGCCTAAAAGATTCCGCAAGGAAAAAACCTATAAACGCTCTTTCTCAGAAATGGCTCCCAGGATTTGGAACTTGCTCCCCCCTGAAACAAGGCTCATCACCTCTACCATACTTTTCAAGAGAGAAGTAAAAGCGATCCTCATGGCTAAATACACTTGAACGACTACTGGGGAAAAACTACAAAGACTCGATACTCATCTGTACTACTTGTTCGAACCCTTGTATTTTTATTTTTGACTTTGAAATTGACTTACTTGATTGTTTTATGATATCACTGTACTGTTAACATGATTGATGTATCTGCGTATACATGCTCCCCTCCTCTGTAAAGCGCTCTGATATCTGCGAAGATCTTGTTCGCGCTATATAAAACTTTCAAAATAAATAAGGTCCAGGAGGATCACTGCCACTGACCCTCCTGAATCCAAAATGCTCCTTGCTTCCTCCACGACTGCCAATAGGGCGGTATCTGTGCTCTGCCCTGGCCGAAAGCCCGTTTGTGACTCTCGCAGCAGGCCGTTGGATTCCAGAAAATCAGACAGTCGATGGTTGACCAGTCTTTCTGCAATCTTACCAAGACCCGGCAGCAGAGAGATGGGCCTGAAGTTTGCCAGATCTGAGGAATCCAGATTGGGTTTCTTCAGGAGAGCCTTTACAACTGCTCTTTTCCAGCTCGGCGGCACCACACCCTGGGTGAGAGACATATTAATCAGGTTCGCAATGGGGGCCGCGACCACGGATGTCACCTGTTTCAGAAATCTCATTGGGGCTGGATCCCCAGGGGAACCGCTCTTCATGGATCCTAGCTCCTTTGCGACCTCTGCTACAGGGAATGGGCCAAAGATGTCCAGGCGGGCACGATCTCCTCCTATCTGATTGCCTGGGTGATCGGTCTGCACAACTTGAGGCAGAGCAGCTATGATATTTTCTATTTTTAGGTGGAAATACTCCGCTAGCTCTCTACACTTCTCGGCTGGATTATCCTGAGTCCGCGGGGGCTCCGGAATTTTAAGGAGTTCCTTTACCACTTTAAACGTCTCTGTCAACGAGTTGGAGGAACTTTTTATCCTTTCCTCAAAAAATTGTGCCTTGGCCCTGCGAAGGGCATTTTTATATGCTCTTATTGCAGCGCGATATTCGTCCCGACTAGCCACCCCCCAGTTTTTTCTCCAGGTCCTCTCGAGCCTCTTGCATCCTTTCCTGAGGATTCGTAGTTCCGGCGAATACCAAGGGGCAGAGCCCGTCCTCTTTCCCCTCATAACCATTCTCTTCTTAGGGAGAATGTCATCCAGGGAATTAGTAATCCACAGCTCAAAATCCGCATCAGCCATTACCGGGTCCCCTGCTGCAGGAGGGCACGAGCTCTCAAGTTTCGCGGTCCAGTTCTCAACTGATAGCCTGGACCAAGCTCTTTCCAGAGTATAAACTCTCGGAGAGGGGACAGTTCTTAAATCAACTTGCAGACTGACCGGAACCAAAAAATGGTCTGTCCAAGGTAAAGGGCAAGCGGGCAGAGCTGTGAGATGGGGAATGTTCGAAAAGATAGGATCAAGGAGGCGGCCCTTAGAATGCGAGGGTCCTGAGTTTTTTAGACTAAGATTATAGGCTTTAAGGTCACCCAGCAGATCAGCCGCCACTAAGTCCGCCGGTTCATTAAATGGAGATTTAGGTCCCCCAGCACCATAAAATTAGTCATCGAAGAAGCCAACTGCGTGACAGTTTCCATCAGGGAACTGACAAAGCTTCCCATGCCACCTGGAGGGCGATAGATCAGGATACCTGACACCGTCACCGTAGGGGACATCTGTAGTGAGAACTGACAGCTCTCAAAGTCCTGGACGTCACTGTTCTGCGCTCTACATACAAACCTATCTCTATAAATAATGGCAATGCCGCCTCCCCGCCCCTTAGGTCTATCAAGATGGTATATCAGAAAACCTGGGGGAAGGACTCGAACCATGTCTGCGTCTGAGCTGGCAACAATCCAAGTTTCCATCAGAAACAGGTTGTCCAGATCATGATCTTGTATCAGGAAATTAATTTCCAGCGCATGACACGGGAGGGATCTACAATTGAGCAGAGCCATTGAGAGGGTGTTTTTCCCCCTATCCAGTTGCATAATGTGACATGTGCTACAAGCAAAATAAGGTTTAAATCCCCTATGGACATATTTACATGATGGTCTTTTAGGCGCACGCAATGACATATTCTCCTCCAGAGAGTAAGTTATCGGCATGTCAAACGAATTCGCCAGGGAGTCTGGCCCCGTCTGGGCCCAGACGGGCACAGACGGGCACAGACGGGCACAGATGGGCTGGACTCTGGCGTGACTCCTGCGCGAATACGGCGCGCCCGCTGCGCGTCACCGCTGCGCGTTTCCATAGGAGGATTAAGTAGGGAGCTCGTGTGCCCAGGTGAGCACTAGAGTGCTAACTCAAATGGCCACTAACGTCCCAACTACGCCCAAGATGGCCGACACACTTTGACAAACAAACAGCTAATGGCCCGCCCAACAGCGGTGGAAATCACCAAGTTAAAGTGCAGGTAGGCGCTCTGTTAGCAGGTAAAAAACGACGATTTAAAAACAGGGGCAAAATAAATCAATTACCACTGGGATACTAAACGGGGGAAATTTTTTTATTTAAAAGCGCGAACGCCTTAAATGCAGTACTATTAGTAGCACTGTAGATTTTAGGGCAGCGTCATGCAAGAAGCCTTGACCAAGGCCGAATGAACAAACGAACTCACCTTAAGTAGGGAGCTCGTGTGCCCAGGTGAGCACTAGAGTGCTAACTCAAATGGCCACTAACGTCCCAACTACGCCCAAGATGGCCGACACACTTTGACAAACAAACAGCTAATGGCCCGCCCAACAGCGGTGGAAATCACCAAGTTAAAGTGCAGGTAGGCGCTCTAGTAGCAGGTAAAAAACGACGATTTAAAAACAGGGGCAAAATAAATCAATTACCACTGGGATACTAAACGGGGGGGAAAAAAATTATTTAAAAGCGCGAACGCCTTAAATGCAGTACTATTAGTAGCGCTGTAGATTTCAGGGCAGCGTCATGCAAGAATCCTTGACCAAGGCCGAATGAACAAACGAACTCACCTTAAGTAGGGAGCTCGTGTGCCCAGGTGAGCACTAGAGTGCTAACTCAAATGGCCACTAACGTCCCAACTACGCCCAAGATGGCCGACACACTTTGACAAACAAACAGCTAATGGCCCGCCCAACAACGGTGGAAATCACCAAGTTAAAGTGCAGGTAGGCGCTCTGTTAGCAGGTAAAAAACGACGATTTAAAAACAGGGGCAAAATAAATCAATTACCACTGGGATACTAAACGGGGGGAAAAAAATGTATTGAAAAGCGCGAACGCCTTAAATGCAGTACTATTAGTAGCGCTGTAGATTTCAGGGCAGCGTCATGCAAGAAGCCTTGACCAAGGCCGAATGAACAAACGAACTCACCTTAAGTAGGGAGCTCGTGTGCCCAGGTGAGCACTAGAGTGCTAACTCAAATGGCCACTAACGTCCCAACTACGCCCAAGATGGCCGACACACTTTGACAAACAAACAGCTAATGGCCCGCCCAACAGCGGTGGAAATCACCAAGTTGCAGGTAGGCGCTCTGTTAGCAGGTAAAAAATGACGATTTAAAAACAGGGGCAAAATAAATCAATTACCACTGGGGTACTAAACGGGGGGGAAAAAATTATTTAAAAGCGCGAACGCCTTAAATGCAGTACTATTAGAAGCGCTGTAGATTTCAGGGCAGCGTCATGCAAGAAGCCTTGACCAAGCAATGGTGACATCGTCCATGTATGCTGCACATTTGACCTGTTTGCCTTGGCTGCCCGGTACCAGAGGGCCAGTTATGCACTTGTCCTTCCTGATGGCACATAGGAGAGGTTCAATTGCACATACAAAGAGTGCCGGTAAAAAGGGGCATTCCTGTCTGACCCCTGATTCAATGTGGAACCCCTCAGATAGTGTACCATTTATAAGGACCTGGCTTTCACATCCAGTGCATATTAAGCCAATAGATTTGATGAAACCTTCTAGGAATCCCATTTTCCTGAGCACTTTGAAAAGGTATTCATGACTTAGGGAGTCAAAGGCTTTCTGGAAATCAAGGGCCAAGATAGCTAGTGGATTCCCCCTGTCTTTCGCTAACCACAAGGTGTCTCTAATGATGGTCAAGCTGTCCCAGATTTTCCTTCCTGGGACCGCACATGTTTGGTCTGGGTGCACGATGGAGGCCAGCACCTTTCTGCATCTTCCTTCCAGGACTTTACTTAGGATCTTACTGTCCACATTCAAGAGGGTGATTGGCCTCCAATTGTTGATGTCCAGCTTGTCCCCCTTTTTCTCTAGCAGTTTGATGATGCCCTGTGGAAAGGAGGGGGGTAAAACATTTTTTTCCAATCATTCTTTCAACAGACTCCAAAAATCCTTTGCAATAAGCCCCCAGATAGCTTTGTAAAACTCCCATGGAAGGCCGTCTTGCCCAGGGGCTGATTCTTTTGGGGCTTCCTGAATGATTTGGAAGAGTTCTTCTCCTGAAATGGGGGTGGTTAGAAAATGTTGTTCCTCTTGGGATAAAGAGCTCTGCAAAGACCCTAGAAAATCTTCACATGCACTTATATCTGATGGCTCTTTTTTGTACAATTGGGAAAAAAAGGCTGTTGTTATTTTCCCTACTTTCTCTGTGCCCTTTTGTGTTTGTCCATTTGTGTCTTTCAGTTCATTCATTACCTTTTGCACTTGCTGTGCCTTTTTGAAAAAGAAACTTGAGCACTTTTCATCTTCCTCAAAGATCTTGACCCTGGAGATAAAAATGTGTTCTTTCCCTCGTTGTTTCAGCCATTCTTTCAGTTCTGTTTTTGTTTTTTCTCTTTCCCCCCTACTTCCATTCCACCCCTTTCCAGGTTTTCTAGCGTGATCATTCTTTGTTGTATTTCATCAAATTTTTGAAACTTTTCCTTGCTTTTGATCATGCTCTGTTTTCTGAAAAACAGTTTTGTTTGGTTTTTTACCTCTTCCCACCATTCTGCTAAGGATGGGAAACTTTCCTTTCTGGTTTTTAAGTTGTTGTACATATCACTGTAATTTTTACATATATTTCCACTTGTAATAACAAGATGTTCATTTTCCACACACCCCTCCGCATTTGACACATGTTTGAGATTTCAACAGTTGCTTTCAAGATTTTGTGGTCTGGCATACCACTCTTGTTTGTTTCATAATTCCATGCTTTTATATTTTTGGAGGTGAAAATGAAATCAATTCTTGATTTGACTTTGCCACTTTCTGCTTCCCATGTGAACCTTTGTTTGACCCTGATTTTGCCCCTGTATCTGACAGTTGCAAATCTTTACACATGTTTTTGAGACATTTTGCAGACTTATCAATTTCATAACAATTTTTCTTGCCACATCTGTCTGTGGGGTTTATGATGCAGTTGAAATCCGCTGTTAACACCATTGGGGTTGCACCTGCAATACAAAGTGGAAGCATTACAAACAGGAACATTCTTTCATTCTTGTTGGTTGGTGCATAAATATTACAGACCTTAAAGGTGGTGTTTCTGTATTGTATGGTGACAATCATAGCCCTGCCTAGCTGTATAATTTTTGTATCAAGGATAGCCATTTCTTTGGTTTTTATGAGAATGCCTATTCCTTCATTCTTGTTTCCACCCCCAGACCATTTGCAGGGGCCTTCGTCCCAAAATGTGGATAACCTAGGGGGAGCACCAAGCAGATGCCCTGAACACAAAGAGCATAAACAAAAATCACATTTTGTTGAACTTCAGTGGTGATCCCATCATTTTAGGACCACCCCAAGCACAGTTATTGGCAAAAAAACAATCCCAACCAAAGGCCCTGCAAAGCATTATGGGACGAGATTAGCAGTGGCAGTGAATATTATAGTATCCAATATCAAAATAATTCTACAAAGAGCTGCAGTTCACCTAGTTGTTACTAGATGTCCCTCACGAGTCAAATGCAAAGCATTGAAATTATTCTTACATCAAGCTGCAGTTCCAGTGGTCGTCCCTAGATGTCCCTCACGAGTCAAATGCAAAACCATTGAAACCCTGAAGCATTTGCATTTGACTAGTGAGGGACATCTAGTAACCATCAGTTGAACTGCAGCTCTTTGTAGAATTCTTTTGATATTGTATACTATATAATATTCACTGCCAACTGCTAATCTCATCCCACAATGCTTTGCAGGGCCTTTAGTTGGGAATGTTTTTTTGCCAATAACTGTGTTTGGGTTTGTCCTAAGAGGATTGGACCACAACTAAATTGTTCAATAAGATGTGCTTTTTTGTTTTCAAGCATCTGTTTGGTACTCTCCCTAGATTAGGGAGGATCCCAAAATCATCACATCTCCCACTGCGTGCTAATTCTTCAGTTTCACCATTGTGAAAATACTATATGCACTTTAGCATATAAAGATAGAATACTTATTTTATCATATCTGGTCATGTATAGGAAGCTTTTTGCAATTATTTTGTAGAGCATTCAAAGTTTGTACTAATAGTAGAGTACCAAAACTGTGTTTAATCACTTAGCTGATCTCGGATGCTTTCAAAAAGCATCTTTACATTTTTTTTTGTTTAGTTAAAATAGACTTTATTCAAAATTATTTCTCATGTTTACATTGTAAGCAGTCCATTATATTTGGGTGCTGTACATTTAACCATTCTCAAAGAAGCACATGGAGGTTATCTTTGGTGGTTTTCCATCAAGATTTCCCATTTTTCCCATCCAGACCAACTCCTGATTTTCCAGGTTTCCTTTGCCCACTCTTGTCCAAATCTATGGGTGTCTATGCACATGTAAGAGAACATTTGAGTGAAAACAAGTTTTTGGCATTCTTTTTCCGTGATTGCTTGGTGTTTGTATAAGGAAAGGTTCCTGTTTTCCCACATCGCCTCTTTCACGCAGTTTATTATTCTCCATAGCGTCCTTTCTTTATTTGCATTGCAATTCATGCCCAAACCATAGAGAACCAGGTCATAGGACAGGGATGCCTGTCCTGTTAATTCTTTAATGAGCTGTCCCATTACCTTCCACATGCTTTGTGCTCCGCCGCAGTTCCAAATGAAGTGCATCAGGGATTCATCTGCTGCACAGCCTGGTGTTGGGCATCTTGCTGTTTTTGCCAGTTTCCTTGCATGTGCGAATTGCTTCACTGGTAGGCATTTGGATACCATCATCCATGCCAAGTCTTTCTGGGAGTTTGTCAAGTCTTTGTGGTTCACCATCTCCCAAACCTTCCCTGATTGCTTCTCTGATAAGTTGTTTACCATTATCACCGAGTTCGTTTCTTTCAGTTCTTTGCTTAAGGCCATCTGGGGTGTGATGTCCTTCGCTTGAATTTTCCTCTCTTCCAGTTACTTGAAGAAAGGTTTGATGCCTTTGTACGCAGGGGGTGGTTCTAGTAAAAAAGGCTTTGTATTGTCCAGTTTACATATGCCCACTCTTGATAAGATGAAGCTTGTAGCAAAAAGTGTGTCGGCAGCCACATGTGAGTCTTTCTTTGCATTGCCCAGTACGTTTGTAACAAAATGTGACATCAGGAAGTCATGGAAGTTTGGCAGGTCTTTCCCTCCTTTTGTGAGTAGTTTAAAAACTGTGTCTCTTTTTAGTTTTTCAATTTTTGACCCCCAAGAGAAGTTTGCAAAAAGTCTTTGTGTCACTTTTGCCCACCTGTATGATGGAGGGAAAATCATGGCAATAAACATCAGGATTGGTAGACATATTGCTTTCAGCACCAAGACTTTCCCTTCCAGGGAAAGTTTTCGATTGTCTGACATAATATCGACAGACAGAATATCTACATACAAAAATATCGACACAAAAATATCTAAATCCAAAATATCGAAATTAAATCTACATAATGGTAAGTACAAAAATATCGAAAAAATAATATCGTAGTACAAAAATATCGACATTAAAAATATCGTTTTTTTAAATGTATTAATAATAATGTAAAAATAATTTTAAAATACATATAATTTAACAAATATTAAATAAAAATATTAAAACATAATTAAAAAATTAAAAGTAATACATATACATTTAAAATAAATTAAAAACTTAATAATTTAATGTAATTTTATTTTTTTTAATTTCATTTACTTGAATTAAAATAAATTTAAATGTATTTTATTTTTACCCTGTACGCCTGTACCCCAAAAACCCAAAACTGACCCTGAACCCTAAAAATACCCCTGTACCCCAAAAACCCCAAACTGACCCTGAACCCTAAAAATACCCCTTTACCCAAAAACTGAAAACTGACCCTGAACCCTAAAAATACCCCTTTACCCAAGAACTGAAAACTGACCCTGAACCCTAAAAATACCCTTTTACCCATAAACTGAAAACTGACCCTGAACCCTAAAAATACCCTTTTACCCATAAACTGAAAACTGACCCTGAAGCCTAAAAATACCCCTTTACCCAAAAACTGAAAACTGACCCTGAACCCTACATAACACTAAACAACAAAATTTTGATATTACTAACATACATACCTTAATCTCAATATTCTGTCTGTCGATATTATTGCACATCGATATACTATACCATCGATATTAAAACATCGATATTATTGTATATCGATATTTTAATTTCGATATTTTGTCTGCCTACCAAAGTTTTCTTGTCGTCCAGAGCGCCATTTTCTGCTTCAGCTTGGTCTGGATCTTCTCCCAGTTTATTTCTCCCTTCATGTGCTGTGAAAAAAGAATCCCTAGTATTTTTACTGGGTCTTTGGAAGGGTTCACTGGGAGCTGAGACAGTGTGTCCCATTGTCCCACAGTCATGCAGTGTGTTTTCTCCAATTCACCTGTAGCCCAGCTGCTAGGAAAAAGAGTTGGGTTATAAGGAAAGTTCTTTTTTTGGATCTAGCGTCAGTGCAAGCAATGGTGACATTGTCCATGTATGCTACACATTTGACCTGTTTGCCTTCGCTGCCTGGTACCAGAGGGCCAGTTATGCACTTGTCCTTCCTGACGGCACATAGGTGAGGTTCAATTGCACATACAAAGAGTGCCGGTGATAAGGGGCATCCCTGTCTGACCCCTGATTCAATATGGAACCCCTCAGACAGTGTACCATTTATAAGGACCTGGCTTTCACATCCAGTGTATATTAAGCCAATAGTTTTGATGAAACCTTCTGGGAATCCCATTTTCCTGGGCACTTTGAAAAGGTATTCATGACTTAGGGAGTCAAAGGCTATCTGGAAATCAAGGGCCAAGATAGCTAGTGGATTCCCCCTGTCTTTCGCTAACCACAAGGTGTCTCTAATGATGGTTAAGCTGTCCCAGATTTTCCTTCCTGGGACCGCACATGTTTGGTCTGGGTGCACGATGGAGGCCAGCACCTTTCTGCATCTTCCTGCCAGGACTTTACTTAGGATCTTACTGTCCACATTCAAGAGGGTGATTGGCCTCCAATTGTTGATGTCCAGCTTGTCCCCCTTTTTCTCTAGCAGTTTGATGATGCCCTGTGGAAAGGAGGGAGGTAAAACATTTTTTTCCAAGCATTTTTTCAACAGACTCCAAAAATCCTTTGCAATAGGCCCCCAGAAAGCTTTGTATAACTCCCATGGAAGGCCGTCTTGCCCAGGGGCTGATCCTTTTGGGGATTCCTGAATGATTTGGAAGAGTTCTTCTCCTGAAATGGGGGTGGTTAGAAAATGTTGTTCCTCTTGGGATAAAGAGCTCTGCAAAGACCCTAGAAAATCTTCACATACACTTATATCTGATGGCTCTTTTTTGTACAATTGGGAAAAAAAGGCTGTTGTTATTTTCCCTACTTTCTCTGTGCCCTTTTGTGTTTGTCCATTTGTGTCTTTCAGTTCATTCATTACCTTTTGCACTTGCTGTGCCTTTTTGAAAAAGAACATTGAGCACTTTTCATCTTCCTCAAAGATCTTGACCCTAGAGTTAAAAATGTGTTCTTTCCCTCGTTGTTTCAGCCATTCTTTCAGTTCTGTTTTTCTTTTTTCTCTTTCCTCCCCTACTTCCATTCCACCCCTTTCCAGGTTTTCTAGCGTGATCATTCTTTGTTGTATTTCATCAAATTTTTGAAACTTTTCCTTGCTTTTGATCATGCTCTGTTTTCTGAAAAAAAGTTTTTTTTTTTTTTACCTCTTCCCGCCATTCTGCTAAGGATGGGAAACTTTCCTTCCTAGTTTTTAAGTTGCTGTACATATCACTGTAATTTTTACATATATTTTCCTCTTGTAATAACAAGATGTTCATTTTCCACACACCCCTCCCCATTTGACACATGTTTGAGATTTCAACGCTTGCTTTCAAGATTTTGTGGTCTGACATACCACTCTCGTTTGTTTCATAATTCCTTGCTTTTATATTTTTGGAGGTGAAAATTAAATCAATTCTTGATTTGACTTTGCCACTTTCTGCTTCCCAGGTAAACCTTTGTTTTGACCCTGATTTTGCCCCTGTATCTGACAGTTGCAAATCTTTACACATGTTTTTGAGACATTTTGCAGACTTATCAATTTCGTAACAATTTTTCTGGCCACATCTGTCTGTGGGGTTTATGATGCAGTTGAAATCCCCTGTTAACACCATTGGGGTTGCACGACATTCTTTCATTTTTGTCGGTTGGTGCATAAATATTACAGACCTTAAAGGTGGTGTTTCTGTATTGTATGGTGACCATCATAGCACTGCCTGGCTGTATAATTTTAGTATCAAAGATTGACATTTCTTTATTTTTTTTTATGAGAATGCCTATTCCAGCATTCTTTTTTCCACCCCAGACCATTTGGAGGGGCCTTCTTCCCAATATTTGGATAACCTAGGGGGAGCACCAAACAGATGCCTTGTACACAAAGAGCATAAACAAAAAGCACATTTTGTTGAACTTCAGTGGTGATCCCATCATTTTAGACCCACATTTAGAACACAGTTATTGGCAAAAAAACAATCCCAACCAAAGGCCCTGCAAAGCATTATGGGACGAGATTAGCAGTGGCAGTGAATATTATAGTATCCAATATCAAAATAATTCTACAAAGAGCTGCAGTTCACCTAGTTGTTACTAGATGTCCCTCACGAGTCAAATGCAAAGCATTGAAATTGTTCTTACATCAAGCTGCAGTTCCAGTGGTCGTCCCTAGATGTCCCTCACGAGTCAAATGCAAAACCATTGAAACCCTTTCATCAAGCATTTGCATTTGACTAGTGAGGGACATCTAGTAACCACCAGTTGAACTGCAGCTCTTTGTAGAATTCTTTTGATATTGTATACTATATAATATTCACTGCCCACTGCTAATCTCATCACACAATGCTTAGCAGGGCCTTTAGTTGGGAATGTTTTTTTGCCAATAACTGTGTTTGGGTTTTTCCTAAGAGGATGGGACCACAACTAAATTGTTCAATAAGATGTGCTTTTTTGTTTTCAAGGCATCTGTTTTGTACTCTCCCTAGATTAGGGAGGATCCCAAAATCATCACATCTCCCACTGCTTGCTAATTCTTCAGTTTCACCATTGTGAAAGTACTATATGCACTTTAGCATATAAAGATAGAATACTTAATTTATCATATGTGGTCATGTATAGGAAGCTTTTTGCAATTGTTTTGCAAATTTTGTAGAGCATGCAGAGTTTGTACTAATAGTCGGTACCAAAACTGTGTGTAATCATGTAGCGTAGTATCTAAATCAACAATATTCTCTGATGCTTGCAAAAAGCAATGTTACATATTTTTTTACTGTAAAAATATACTTTATTTAAAATTATTTCTCTGGTTTACATTTTAAGCAGTCCCTTATATTTGGGTGCTGTACATTTAACCATTCTCAAAGAAGCGCACGTAGGCTATCTTTGCTGGTTTTCCATCAAGATTTCTCATTTTACCCATCCAGACCAACTCCTGATTTTCCAGGTTTCCTTTGCCCACTCTTGTCCAAATCTATGGGTGTCTATGCACATGTAAGAGAACATTTTAGTGAAAACAAGTTTTTGGCATTCTTTTTCCGTGATTGCTTGGTGTTTTTATAAGGAAAGGTTCCTGTTTTCCCACATCGCCACTTTCACGCAGTTTATTATTCTCCATAGCGTCCTTTCTTTATTTGCATTGCAATTCATGCCCAAACTATAGAGAATAGCCTGGCCGGTTAATTCTTTAATGAGCTGTCCCATGGCCTTCCACATGCTTTGTGCTCCGCCACAGTTCCAAATGAAGTGCATCAGGGATTCATCTGCTGCACAGATCACAACACAATATCACTCTACAACGACACAGCAGCACTATCACCACCCCAGCACCACAACAGCATTACTCAGCAGACAAACATCACAAAAACAGAACATGTACGCTTTCACCAGGCACACACACCAACAGCCATCATTGCACGCTTTCACTAGGCATACACACACACCAACAGCCATTACTGCACGCTTTCAACAGGCATACTCACCACCGGCCGTAAGTGCACGCTTTCACCACATATTTTAACATAACACACACACAATTACAGGTATAAAAGCATGCTTTTTGGCTGCTGAGTACTGCAGTAGTGTGAATACATGAAACTGTTGTTGTGCTACATACGGCTGTGGTGGTGCAGAGTGATGCTGTGTAGTTGCTCAATGGTACTGTGGGGGTGCTGAGTGATAATGTTGTGTCGCTGCGTGTTGCATTGGTGGGGCTAAGTGATGCAGTTGTTGTGAGAAGTGCTACTATTGTGCTGCTGAGTTATGCTGTGGTGGTAATCAGTGAACACCAACACAGCACCACTCATCACCAGCACTGCACCACTCATCACCACAACAGCATTACTCAGCACCACACGAACATCACTCGGCAACACAACAGCATCACTCCACACCACCACAACAGCATCATTCAGCAACAACACAATTTCACTCTACAACGACAGAGCAGCACTATCACCACCCCAGCACCACTCAGCACCACAACAGCATTACTCAGCAGACAAACGTCACACACACAGAACATGTACACTTTCACCAGGCACACACACCAACAGCCATCATTGCACGCTTTCAATAGGCATACACACACACCAACAGCCATTACTGCACGCTTTCAACAGGCATACTCACCACCGGCCGTAAGTGCACGCTTTCACCACATATTTTAACATAACACACACACAATTACAGGTATAAAAGCATGCTTTTTGGCTGCTGAGTACTGCAGTAGTGTGCATAAATGAAACTGTTGTTGTGCTATATACGGCTGTGGTGGTGCAGAGTGATGCTGTGTAGTTGCTCAATGGGACTGTGGGGGTGCTGAGTGATAATGTTGTGTCGCTGCGTGTTGCATTGGTGGGGCTCAGTGATGCAGTTGTTGTGAGAAGTGCTACTATTGTGGTGCTGAGTTATGCTGTGGTGGTAATCAGTGAACACCAACACAGCACCACTCATCACCAGCACAGCACCACTCATCACCACAACAGCATTACTCAGCACCACACGAACATCACTCGGCAACACAACAGCATCACTCCACACCACCACAACAGTATCATTCAGCAACCACACAATATCACTCTACAACGACACAGCAGCACTATCACCACCCCAGCACCACTCAGCACCACAACAGCATTACTCAGCAGACAAACGTCACACAAACAGAACATGTACGCTTTCACCAGGCACACACACCAACAGCCGTCATTGCACGCTTTCACTAGGCATACACACACACCAACAGCCATTACTGCACTCTTTCAACAGGCATACCACCGGCCGTAAGTGCACGCTTTCACATTACTCAGCAACACACCAGCATCACTCCACACCACCACACAATATCACTCTACAGCGACACAGCAACACTCATCACCGCCACAGCACCAGTCATCACCACAACAGCATTACTCAGCAGACAAACGTCACACAAACAGAACATGTACGCTTTCACCAGGCACACACAACAACAGCTATCAATGCACGCTTTCACAAGGCATACTCCCACACCAACAGCCATCAGTGAATGCTTTCACTAGGCATACACAACACCGTCCATAAGTGCACACTTTCAAGTGCATACATACAACATTTAAAAAATAGTAAAAAATAAAAACAAAGGCCAATGCAAAGCGGCGATACAAGACATATACGGCCCAAAAAAGACAAAAGAGCCAGCTGCGAGATAAAAAAAAGAGAGATCCGCCGATACTACACTACAGGACCCGCATCCCAGGACGACACAAGCAAACATGAGTCAATGCATGGCGACACGGACACAAGCAAAGTGTGAGCCAAGTCCATAATTACATTATCACACAAAGGGACTGTATACAATTTACATTAAAAAATCACAAAAGAACTCTTTCATTATATTTCAACAATTTGCATTGAAAGTTCGATCGTAGCAGCTCAGTCAGTGAAGTCTACTAATCAGACAAACGTCACAAAAAAAGAACAGAGGCAGTGCATACATACTAAGCCAATGGATACCACGATACAAGCCACATACGGGCCAGACACGAGCCAAACACAAGCCAGGTGCCAGATAAATATAAACAGGGTGCGAGCTCAGGCGAAACAACACTACAGGACCCGCATACCAGAACGACACGCGCAAACATGAGTCAATGCATGCCGAAGAGACGACCTAAATACGAGCCAGTGATCGCATGAAAAAGGGCACTAAGAAGAAACGAGCCGGACACAAGCACAAGTGCGAAAGAAATAATTGCAAATTTCTTATTTACATTCAATGCACACAAAAGAAAATGTATATATTTTTAAGTCAAAATCCACAAAGGCACTCTTTAAATAAAAAAAAAATGGCAATTACCTGTCGATCGGAGCAGCTCAGTCAGTGAAGTGTAGAGATCAGAAAAAAAAACACACAAAGAGAACATAGACAGTGCATACATAATAAGGTTTACAATAAAAATAAAACATCACAACAAACACGGCAATGCATAGCGGCGACACAAGCCAGATACGGGCCAACAACGATCCAAAGAAGAGCCAGGTGCGAAATAAACAATTTACTGGGTGTGACCTCAGGCGAAACAACACTACAGGACCCGCATACCAGAACGACACGCGCAAACATGAGTCAATGCATGCCGAAGAGACAACCTAAATACGAGCCAGTGATCGCATGAAAAAGGGCACTAAGAAGAAACGAGCCGGACACAAGCACAAGTGCGAAAGAAATAATTGCAAATTTCTTATTTACATTCAATGCACACAAAAGAAAATGTTTATATTTTTAAGTGAAAATCCACAAAGGTACTCTTTAAATAAAAAAAATGGCAATTACCTGTCGATCGGAGCAGCTCAGTCAGTGAAGTGTAGAGATCAGAGAAACAACACACAAAGAGAACATAGACAGTGCATACATAATAAGGTTTACAATAAAAATAAAACATCACAACAAACACGGCAATGCATAGCGGCGACACAAGCCAGATACGGGCCAACAACGATCCAAACAAGAGCCAGGTGCGAAATAAACAATTTACTGGGTGCGACCTCAGGCGAAACAACACTACAGGACCCGCATACCAGAACGACACGCGCAAACATGAGTCAATGCATGCCGAAGAGACGACCTAAATACGAGCCAGTGATCACATGAAAAAGGGCACTAAGAAGAAACGAGCCAGACACAAGCACAAGTGCGAAAGAAATAATTGCAAATTTCTTATTTACATTCAATGCACACAAAAGAAAATTTATATATTTTTAAGTCAAAATCCACAAAGGCACTCTTTAAATAAAAAAATAATGGCAATTACCTGTCGATCGGAGCAGCTCAGTCAGTGAAGTGTAGAGATCAGAGAAACAACACACAAAGAGAACATAGACAGTGCATACATAATAAGGTTTACAATAAAAATAAAACATCACAACAAACACGGCAATGCATAGCGGCAACACAAGCCAGATACGGGCCAACAACGATCCAAAGAAGAGCCAGGTGCGAAATAAACAATTTACTGGGTGCGACCTCAGGCGAAACAACAATACAGGACCCGCATACCAGAACGACACGCGCAAACATGAGTCAATGCATGCCGAAGAGATGACCTAAATACGAGCCAGTGATCGCATGAAAAAGGGCACAAAGAAGAAACGAGCCAGACACAAACCAAGTGCCAACGAAATTATTGCAATGTTCATAATTGCATTCAATTCACACAAAAGGAAATGTATACATTTTTAAGTGAACATTCACAGCCACTCTTTAAATAAAATATCAAATAAAGCAATTACCTGTCGATCGGAGCAGCTCACTCAGTGAAGTGTAGAGATCAGACAAACAACACACAAAGAGAACATAAACGTTAATAAAAAGTATTTAAACAGAAAAATAGCTGTATGTTGCCGAAAATAGCACATTGAAGTGACGAAAGATCACAATCAGTACCCAAAGATAAAAAGAGACACAGAAGTACTTCGGAAACACAATTATTTTTTTAATCAATTACCAAAAATATTTTTCGTGCTTACCGTTCACATTTCACAGAAACAATCGGTAAGTCACTTTGACGGAGTCAAACAGGAACGGTACAGTCAAAACCTGTAAATAAAAAATTATTATATAAAATTAACGTATTCGAAATGAAGCAAAAAACAGTATATCAACAGCCTTACATCAAGAATTACACAAAACATATCGATAGCTGACATTTACCCTAAACACGTGCCACACCCGTGAATTATTAAAATAAAGTACTCCCGGTATTGTATTAAAAATCGCACTTTCGGAAAAAAATTAAAGATTAAAGATCACGCTAATATTATATAACTTGCAATTACTGCTAAAAGTCAACACTAATTATACAAATGTCACAATATATTTCAAAAGAACGACAATAAATTATTAAATACATTACATCACACAAAAATTGTTCTTACCTGCATAAGTTCGGCAAAGATATACGTCACTGACGTTTACGTAAAAAACGTCACCCGACCGTTACGTATTACATTCAAATATTACCCCAAAAGAATTAAGATTAGCACTTTCGTCAGAAATTCACAAAAGATATACGTAACTAACGTTTACGTCAAAAACGTGCCACAACGGTCACGTATTACATTTAAATACTCATCGTTAAAAAAATACGATTTGCACTTTCGTCTAATGAAACAATTAATAAATGCATAAATAATTAATATTATTATATAAACGTACAGATAGAAAATAAAACACTAAGTAATACACAGTACATTCAACATCAATATAAAAATGCATTTAAACATATTTTTAACGGTATGTTGCAGGAACACGCACATACGAGAAGGAAAATAATCCCCATACATATGAACATTACATAATAAACGGAATAAACATTACGATATACTGCATAAGTAAATAAGGAAAACATAGCAATTCTAGAAAACATGGTATTTCGAGAGATATTCTAAAAGTACATACAACTAAGATAACAACGGTCGAAAATTTCGGATAGACAACACATACAAAAAATACATTGCTATATATGACTATGAAATACATTGCAATTCATAGCACATCTATCCTTTATAAATGTAAATTAATATATACTAAGTAGATAGGGTAACCAATAAACAAGGCAAAATAGCAAATAATAAATAATACATCCAAATAATTAATACATCAAATAACAATAGAAACACAATAAATAATACATTCAGATTCATGTAGTAAGTACATCTTTTGCATCTTACCGGTCATACTACGCAGGAACAAAAACGGAAGAAGAACACGCCTTTCCCGCACTAACATTCGCACCAATCTAGAAAGTTCCCCGTTGACGCACGTCAAACGCAACGCTACGTCACTAAAAGTAGCGATGCGATTGGCTAGAAATTACGTCACACTAAACATTACATAAAAACAAATAGAAAACTAGAACGCTAAATTCTATTACGTAACGGACGTAAAGGGAATACATAGCGTCCGCCATTTTGAAATACGATTTTTTTAAAAAAAATTACAGTTTAAAAACATTAACAACACATATGTCATAAAAAATCATATTTACCACAGGATAAACACTCACACTCACACAACATCAAATATGTTACATCACAAAATAATATTTTACTCACAAAGTACATGAAAAGTACACTAGCTAAAAATAACTAAAATATAGATTTATACGTTCATTAATATTACATTTCATAAATACTCCGCACAATTTTGCATTTTAGCTAAACAAACAACACAAGGACATATCAGGATAAATGGGAATACAGTAAACTAACAACTAAAACCGAACTGCAAACTCAAAGGAACATCCACATGTGCACTTTCAAAATATGTTGCCTAACACTATTCGCATATTTCATTTCACACGAAAATAAGAATAAAAAACATTCAATAAACAGTTCGACATGTTCATATAAACACTGCATCCAATAAAATATTTACATTTTATCATTATACCATTACCATAATACAATATTTACATACGCGCAATAAATACATGTCACAATATGTAAATAACTGTAAAATATTATATAATAAGTAGATATGGTAACCAATAAACAAGGCAGAATAGCAAAAAGTCAATAATACATCAAAAAAATTGATAGATTTAATAACAATAGAAACAAAATAAATAATACATTCATATTCAAGTAGTAACTAAATTTTTTTTCAGCTTACCAGTCAAACGACGCAGGAACAAGAACAGAAGAAGAACACGCCTTTCCCGGAATAACATTCACACCAATCTGGAAAGTTCCACGTTGACGCACGTCAAACGCAACGCTACGTCATCCGAAGTAGCGATGCGATTGGCTAGAAATTACGTCACACTAAACATTACATCAAAACAAATTTTTAAAAAACTAGAACGCTAAATTCAATTACGTAACTGACGTAAAGGGGATACATAGCGTACGCCAGTTTTTAATACGATCTACAAATAAAAGATACAGTTGAATAAAAAAAAACAACACACATATCATAATAACAAATATTAAACACAGTATAAACACTCACACTCACACAACATCAAATGTACTACATCACAAAATTATCTTTTACTCACAAAGTACATAACAACTACAGTAGCAAAAAATTACAAAAATAAAGATGAATATTTTCATTAATATCACCTTTAAGTAACAGTCGAAAAAAATTGATATTCTTACCTAAACAAACAACACAAGAAAATAGCAGGATAAATGGGAAAAAAGAAAACATACAACTACAAGAAAAATGCAAACTCAAAGGAACATCCACATGTGCACTTTCAAAATATGTTGCCTAACACTATTCGCATATTTCAATTCACACGAAAATAACATTAAAAAACATTCAATAAACATTTCAAGATGTTCGTATAAACACTGGGCATCCAATAAAATATTTAGTTTTTCTCATTATACCATCACCATAATAAAATATGTACATACTCGCAATAAATACATGTCACAATATGGAGTACATAGAATGCAAGAACATAAATTTATGTTATACACAAAAGAAAAAAATATTACAACATTTCACATCCTAAAAATACATAGACTCAAACTACATACCCATTCGCCGAGTTAATAAAAATTAGGTACGTAATAATTCGAATACAAACAATATATTAATAAAATATCAGTTGTCAGAAACATATACATAATATATCAAGTTTACAAACATTTAATTTCGTTTACATTAAGTGAATACGCTATTACAAATTGAGTCGCGAACACAACATTAAATAAATTATACAAAAACATGAATATACATTAATTAATTTAGACACACTATCAATAGTACATTCAATAAACTTTTAACATAAACATTCAAATAAACTCTTACCTGTCAAACAACGCTGAAACAGCACAGCAACAAGAACACGCCTTCCGCACACCACGATTCTCGATCTTCTGGGAAATTCCCCGTTGACGCACGCCAATCGCAACACTACGTCAAAAACGTAGCACTACGATTGGCTGAAAAAAATGTCAATCAAATATAGAACACGGAAGTCGAAAGAAAATAAAAAAAACTAGACTGCTGACCTACTAAACGTAAGTAGCGTCAAGGGTACGCATTGCGTCCGCCATTAAAAAAATAAAATAATTTAAACGAATGTATTACGGAACACAACACTACACTAACACACACGCTACACACAAAATAAATTAACAAAAACACACACAAAAAAACTTAAAAACATAAAAATTACATTTATTACATACTATCAACGAAAAATTACACAACATAAATTCGGATACAAATACACATCACACACTACAAATAGCACCACTACTATACACTTATACGTCACCACAAAAGCATCAATGACAAACACCACAACACAACTCAACACCACCACAATACCACTCAACAACACTGCAGCATCACTATACATCAGAAACGCTACACCACAACATAACTCTACAACACCACAGCATCATTCATCACAACACATGCAACACTCATCGCAAAACACATAAAATACTCACCGCAACGCTGCAAAAATACGCACAACACTTGCATCGCTACACGCAACACTTGCAACACTCTACAAAAATAATGCATAAGTCAGCAAACATAATTACATCACTCAGCTCAACTCACAGCTTTACTCAACACTACTCTGCACCACTCTGCGCATCACTAACACAACTCAGCAAAAAAAATGCATCACTCAACACTAATGCAACTACTACATAACTCTAAAGAACAACTGTTTCACTATCTACAATACCTGCATCATTCTGCGCAACAACTGCATCACTCACACCATACTCTGCATCAGTCAACACATCTCCAACATTCAGTCGCACAACGCCTGTAGTACTCAGCGCAACACATGCATCACTCTGCCTAACAACAGCATCAATCTGCACCACCACAACACCACTCAGCACAACACCAATATCAATATGCATCACAACAGCACCACTCAGCATCAACACATCATCACACAACACCACCACAGCACAACTCACCACCACTACATCAACAACAAAAGCAATGCCAGCATCACTTAGCACCACAAAAAAAAACACTCACCACAACACAAACAAAACTATATTAAATATCACAGGAACAACGCAACATCAACGCTTCATCAATGTGCACTTCCCCATCATCACTCAAAAACACCAAACTTTTAATTAGCAGCTACACATATACACTCATCACCACCACAACACCACTCAGCACCACCACAACTTCAAACACCAAAAACACAAATAAAAACCAACACAACAACACTCAGCACAAAAACATTATGCCATCCTATTTGTATTTTGCATTTTCCATCATTGCATCCCACTAGGTGATACACATCATAAATAACAATCATTTGCAATGCTATAGGTCTCCCATTTACTTAAGTTTAAGCCAATGGCATTGTAAATGACAATAACTTTCAATAATTTTTTCATTTACAATAAAATGAAAAGGCATTGTCATTTACTATGCCAACAGCTTAAAGTTGTCTAAATGCAAGACTTATTGCATTGCAAACAGCCAATAGGGCTCGCTTTTGGGACCATCTAAGTGTTTAGCCATGCGACATTTTATGTTGTTGCAACAAGGAAATTATGTTGCATAACTACTTATAAGGTCCCAAAAGCGTGACCTATTGGCTATGCCAATGCTTGTTGTTTTCAAGGCATCTGTTTGGAACTCTCCCTAGATTAGGGAGGATCCCAAAATCATCACATCTCACACTGCTTGCTAATTCTTCAGTTTCACTATTGTGAAAGTAGTATTTGCACTTTAGCATATAAAGATAGAATACTTAATTAATCATATGTGGTCATGTATAGGAAGCTTTTTGTAATTGTTTTGCAAATTTTGTAGAGCATGCAATGTTTGTACTAATAGTACAGTACCAAAACTGTGTGTAATCATGTAGCGTAATATCTAAATCAACAATATTCTCTGATGCTTGCAAAAAGATATTTTATATGTTTTTTTTATTATAAAAATATACTTTATTCAAAATTATTTCTCAGGTTTACATTTTAAGCAGTCCCTTATATCTGGGTGCTGTACATTTAACCATTCTCAAAGAAGCGCACGGAGGCTATCTTTGGTGGTTTTCCATCAAGATTTCTCATTTTACCCATCCAGACCAACTCCTGATTTTCCAGGTTTCCTTTGCCCACCCTTTCCCAAATCTATGGGTGTATATGCACATGTAAGAGAACATTTTAGTGAAAACAAGTTTTTGGCATTCTTTTTCCGTGATTGCTTGGTGTTTGTATAAGGAAAGGTTCCTGTTTTCCCACATCGCCTCTTTCACGCAGTTTATTATTCTCCATAGCATCCTTTCTTTATTTGCATTGCAATTCATGCCCAAACCATAGAGAATGGTCTGACCTGTTAATTCTTTAATGAGCTGTCCCATTGCCTTCCACATGCTTTGTGCTCCGCCGCAGTTCCAAATGAAGTGCATCAGGGATTCATCTGCCACACACCCCTCCGCATTTGACACATGTTTGAGATTTCAACGGTTGCTTTCAAGATTTTGTGGTCTGGCATACCACTCTCGTTTGTTTCATAATTCCATGCTTTTATATTTTTGGAGGTGAAAATGAAATCAATTCTTGATTTGACTTTGCCACTTTCTGCTTCCCATGTGAACCTTTGTCTTGACCCTGATTTTGCCCCTGTATCTGACAGTTGCAAATCTTTACACATGTTTTTGAGACATTTTGCAGACTTATCAATTTCGTAACAATTTTTCTTGCCACATCTGTCTGTGGGGTTTATGATGCAGTTGAAATCCCCTGTTAACACCATTTGGGTTGCACCTGCAACAAAAAGTGGGAGCATTTCAAACACGAACATTTTTTCATTCTTGTTGGTTAGTGCATAAATATTACAGACCTTAAAGGTGGTGTTTCTGTATTGTATGGTGACAATCATAGCCATGCCTGGCTGTATAATTTTTGTATCAAGGATAGCCATTTCTTTGTTTTTTATGAGAATGCCTATTCCAACATTCTATTTTCCACCCCCAGACCATTTGCAGGGGCCTTCGTCCCAATATGTGGATAACCTAGGGGGAGCACCAAGCAGATGCCTTGAACACAAAGAGCATAAACACAAATCACATTTTTTTGAACTTCAGTGGTGATCCCATCATTTTAGGACATTTTAGTGGCAGTGAATATTATAGTATCCAATATCAAAATAATTCTACAAAGAGCTGCAGTTCACCTAGTTGTTACTAGATGGCCCTCACGAGTCAAATGCAAAGCATTGAAATTATTCTTACATCAAGCTGCAGTTCCAGTGGTCGTCCCTAGATGTCCCTCACGAGTCAAATGCAAAACCGTTGAAACCCTGAAGCATTTTCATTTGACTAGTGAGGAACATCTAGTAACCACCAGTTGAACTGCAGCTCTTTGTAGAATTCTTTTGATATTGTATACCATATAATATTCACTGCCAACTGCTAATCTCATCGCACAATGCTTTGCAGGGCCTTTAGTTGTTTTTTTGCCAATAACTGTGTTTGGGTTTGTCCTAAGAGGATGGGACCACAACTAAATTGTTCAATAAGATGTGCTTTTTGTTTTCAAGGCATCTGTTTGGTACTCTCCCTAGATTAGGGAGGATCCCTAAATCATCACATCTCCCACTGCTTGCTAATTCTTCAGTTCCACCATTGTGAAAGTACTATATGCATTTTAGCATATAAAGATAGAATACTTATTTTATCATATCTGGTCATGTGTAGGTAACTTTTTGCGTTTATTTTGTAGCGCATGCAAAGTTTGTACTAATAATACAGTACCAAAACTGTGTTTAATCAAGTAGAGTCAACAATATTCTCTGATGCCTTCGTAAAGCAATTTTACATGTTTTTTTTTTGTTCGTAAAAATATACTTTACTTAAAATTAATTGTCAGGTTTACATTTTAAGCAGTCCCTTTTATTAGGGTGCTGTACATTTAACCATTCTCAAAGAAGCACACGTAGGCTATCTTTGGTGGTTTTCCATCAAGATTTCTCATTTTACCCATCCAGACCAACTCCTGATTTTCCAGGTTTCCTTTGCCCACTATTGTCCAATTCTATGGGTGTCTATGCACATGTAAGAGAACATTTTAGTGAAAACAAGTTTTTGGCATTCTTTTTCTGTGATTGCTTGGTGTTTGTATAAGGAAAGGTTCCCGTTTTGCCACATCGCCTCTTTCACGCAGTTTATATTATTCTCCATAGCGTCCTTTCTTTATTTGCATTGCAATTCATGCCCAAACCATAGAGAACCAGGTCATAGGACAGGGATGCCTGTCCTGTTAATTCTTTAATGAGCTGTCCCATTGCCTTCCACATGCTTTGTGCTCTGCCGCAGTTCCAAATGAAGTGCATCAGGGATTCATCTGCTGCACAGCCTGGTGTTGGGCATCTTGCTGTTTTTGCCAGTTTCCTTGCATGTTGGAATTGCTTCACTTGTAGGCATTTGGATACCATCATCCATGCCAAGTCTTTCTGGGAGTTTGTCAAGTCTTTGTGGTTCACCATCTCCCAAACCTTCCCTGATTGCTTCTCTGATAAGTTGTTTACCATTGTCACTGAGTCCGTTTCTTTCAGTTCTTTGCTTAAGGCCATCTGGGGTGTGATGTCCTTCGCTTGAATTTGCCTCTCTTCCAGCTTCTTGAAGAAAGGTTTGATGCCTTTGTACGTAGGGGGCGGTTCTAGTAAAAAAGTCTTTGTATTGTCCAGTTTACATGTGCCCACTCTTGATAAGATGAAGCTTGTAGCAAACAGTGTGTAGGCAGCCACATGTGAGTCTTTCTTTGCAATGCCCAGTACGTTTTTAACAAAATGTGAAATCAGGAAGTCATTGAGGTTTGGCAGGTCTTTCCCTCCTTTTGTGGGTAGTTTGAAAACTATGTCTCTTTTTAGTTTTTTAATTTTTGACCCCCAAAAGAAGTTTGCAAAATGTCTTTGAGTCACTTTTGTCCACCTGTATGATGGAGGGAAAATCATGGCAATAAACATCAGGATTGGTAGACATATTGCTTTCAGCACCAAGACTTTCCCTTCCAGGGAAAGTTTTCTTGTCGTCCAGAGCGCCATTTTCTGCTTGAGCTTGGTATGGATCTTCTCCCAGTTTATTTCTCCCTTCATGTCCTGTGAAAAAAGAATCTCCAGTACTTTTACTGGGTCTTTGGATGGGTTCACTGGGAGCTGAGACAGTTTGTCCCATTGTCCCACCGTCATGCAGTGCGTTTTCTCCACATTCACCTGTAGCCCAGCTGCTAGGAAAAAGAGATGGGTTATAAGGAAAGTTCTTTTTATGGATCTAGCGTCAGTGCAAGCAATGGTGACATCGTCCATGTATGCTACACATTTGACCTGTTTGCCTTGGCTGCCCGGTACCAGAGGGCCAGTTATGCACTTGTCCTTCCTGATGGCACATAGGAGAGGTTCAATTGCACATACAAAGAGTGCCGGTAAAAAGGGGCATTCCTGTCTGACCCCTGATTCAATGTGGAACCCCTCAGATAGTGTACCATTTATAAGGACCTGGCTTTCACATCCAGTGTATATTAAGCCAATAGTTTTGATGAAACCTTCTGGGAATCCCATTTTCCTGAGATCTTTGAAAAGGTATTCATGAATTAGGGAGTCAAAGGCTTTCTGGAAATCAAGGGCCAAGATAGCTAGTGGATTCCCCCTGTCTTTCGCTAACCACAAGGTGTTTCTAATGATGGTCAAGCTGTCCCAGATTTTCCTTCCTGGGACCGCACATGTTTGGTCTGGGTGCACGATGGAGGCCAGCACCTTTCTGCATCTTCCTGCCAGGACTTTACTTAGGATCTTACTGTCCACATTCAAGAGGGTGATTGGCCTCCAATTGTTGATGTCCAGCTTGTCCCCCTTTTTCTCTAGCAGTTTGATGATGCCCTGTGGAAAGGAGGGGGGTAAAACATTTTTTTTCCAAGCATTCTTTCAACAGACTCTAAAAATCCTTTGCAATAAGCCCCCAGAAAGCTTTGTAAAACTCCCATGGAAGGCCGTCTTGCCCAGGGGCTGATCCTTTTGGGGCTTCCTGAATGATTTGGAAGAGTTCTTCTCCTGAAATGGGGGTGGTTAGAAAATGTTGTTCCTCTTGGGATAAAGAGCTCTGCAAAGACCCTAGAAAATCTAAACATGCTATATCTGATGGCGCTTTTCTGTACAATTGGGAAAAAAAGGCTGTTGTTATTTTCCCTACTTTCTCTGTGCCCTTTTGTGTTTGTCATTTGTGTCTTTCACTGCATTCATTACCTTTTGCACTTGCTGTGCCTTTTTGAAAAAGAATCTTGAGCACTTTTCATCTTCCTCAAAGATCTTGACCCTGGAGTTAAAAATGTGTTCTTTCCCTCGTTGTTTCAGCCATTCTTTCAGTTCTGTTTTTGTTTTTTCTCTTTCCTGCCCTACTTCCATTCCACCCCTTTCCAGGTTTTCTAGCGAGATCATTCTTTGTTGTATTTCATCAAATATTTGAAACTTTTCCTTGCTTTTGATCATGCTCTGTTTTCTGAAAAATAGGTGTTTTTTTTTCCGCTTCCCACCATTCTGCTAAGGATGGGAAACTTTCCTTCCTGGTTTTTAAGTTGTTGTACATATTACTGTAATTTTTACATATATTTTCCTCTTGTAATAACAAGATGTTCATTTTCCACACACCCCTCCCCATTTGACACATGTTTGAGATTTCAACGGCTGCTTTCAAGATTTTGTGGTCTGACATACCACTCTCGTTTGTTTCATAATTCCTTGCTTTTATATTTTTGGAGGTGAAAATTAAATAAATTCTTGATTTGACTTTGCCACTTTCTGCTTCCGAGGTGAACCTTTGTTTTGACCCTGATTTTGCCCCTGTATCTGACAGTTGCAAATCTTTACACATGTTTTTGAGACATTTTGCAGACTTATAAATTTCGTAACCTTTTTTCTTGCCACATCTGTCTGTGGGGTTTATGATGCAGTTGAAATCCCCTGTTAACACCATTGGGGTTGCACCTGCAATAAAAAGTGGGAGCATTTCAAACAGGGATATTATTTCAGTCTTGTAGATGGTGCATAAATATTACAGACCTTAAAGGTGGTGTTTCTGTTTTGTATGGTGACCATCATAGCCCTGCCTGGCTGTATAATTTTAGTATCAAGGATTAACATTTCTATGTTTTTTATGAGAATGCCTATTCCATCATTCTTGTTTCCACCCCCAGACCATTTAAAGGGGCCTTCTTCCCAATATTTGGATAACCTAGGGGGAGCACCAAGCATATGCCTTGAACACAAAGAGCATAAACAAAAAGCACATTTTGTTGAACTTCAGTGGTGATCCCATCATTTTAGGACCACCCCAAGCGCAATTATTGGCAAAAAAACAATCCCAACCAAAGGCCCTGCAAAGCATTATGGGACGAGATTAGCAGTGGCAGTGAATATTATAGTATCCAATATCAAAATGATTCTACAAAGAGCTGCAGTTCACCTAGTTGTTACTAGATGGCCCTCACGAGTCAAATGCAAAGCATTGAAATTATTCTTACATCAAGCTGCAGTTCCAGTGGTCGTCCCTAGATGTCCCTCACGAGTCAAATGCAAAACCGTTGAAACCCTGAAGCATTTTCATTTGACTAGTGAGGAACATCTAGTAACCACCAGTTGAACTGCAGCTCTTTGTAGAATTCTTTTGATATTGTATACCATATAATATTCACTGCCAACTGCTAATCTCATCGCACAATGCTTTGCAGGGCCTTTAGTTGGGAATGTTTTTTTGCCAATAACTGTGTTTGGGTTTGTCCTAAGAGGATGGGACCACAACTAAATTGTTCAATAAGATGTGCTTTTTGTTTTCAAGGCATCTGTTTGGTACTCTCCCTAGATTAGGGAGGATCCCTAAATCATCACATCTCCCACTGCTTGCTAATTCTTCAGTTCCACCATTGTGAAAGTACTATATGCATTTTAGCATATAAAGATAGAATACTTATTTTATCATATCTGGTCATGTGTAGGTAACTTTTTGCGTTTATTTTGTAGCGCATGCAAAGTTTGTACTAATAATACAGTACCAAAACTGTGTTTAATCAAGTAGAGTCAACAATATTCTCTGATGCCTTCGTAAAGCAATTTTACATGTTTTTTTTTTGTTCGTAAAAATATACTTTACTTAAAATTAATTGTCAGGTTTACATTTTAAGCAGTCCCTTTTATTAGGGTGCTGTACATTTAACCATTCTCAAAGAAGCACACGTAGGCTATCTTTGATGGTTTTCCATCAAGATTTCTCATTTTACCCATCCAGACCAACTCCTGATTTTCCAGGTTTCCTTTGCCCACTATTGTCCAATTCTATGGGTGTCTATGCACATGTAAGAGAACATTTTAGTGAAAACAAGTTTTTGGCATTCTTTTTCTGTGATTGCTTGGTGTTTGTATAAGGAAAGGTTCCCGTTTTGCCACATCGCCTCTTTCACGCAGTTTATATTATTCTCCATAGCGTCCTTTCTTTATTTGCATTGCAATTCATGCCCAAACCATAGAGAACCAGGTCATAGGACAGGGATGTCTGTCCTGTTAATTCTTTAATGAGCTGTCCCATTGCCTTCCACATGCTTTGTGCTCCGCCGCAGTTCCAAATGAAGTGCATCAGGGATTCATCTGCTGCACAGCCTGGTGTTGGGCATCTTGCTGTTTTTGCCAGTTTCCTTGCATGTTGGAATTGCTTCACTTGTAGGCATTTGGATACCATCATCCATGCCAAGTCTTTCTGGGAGTTTGTCAAGTCTTTGTGGTTCACCATCTCCCAAACCTTCCCTGATTGCTTCTCTGATAAGTTGTTTACCATTGTCACTGAGTCCGTTTCTTTCAGTTCTTTGCTTAAGGCCGTCTGGGGTGTGATGTCCTTCGCTTGAATTTGCCTCTCTTCCAGCTTCTTGAAGAAAGGTTTGATGCCTTTGTACTTAGGGGGCGGTTCTAGTAAAAAAGTCTTTGTATTGTCCAGTTTACATGTGCCCACTCTTGATAAGATGAAGCTTGTAGCAAACAGTGTGTAGGCAGCCACATGTGAGTCTTTCTTTGCAATGCCCAGTACGTTTTTAACAAAATGTGAAATCAGGAAGTCATTGAGGTTTGGCAGGTCTTTCCCTCCTTTTGTGGGTAGTTTGAAAACGATGTCTCTTTTTAGTTTTTTAATTTTTGACCCCCAAAAGAAGTTTGCAAAATGTCTTTGAGTCACTTTTGTCCACCTGTATGATGGAGGGAAAATCATGGCAATAAACATCAGGATTGGTAGACATATTGCTTTCAGCACCAAGACTTTCCCTTCCAGGGAAAGTTTTCTTGTCGTCCAGAGCGCCATTTTCTGCTTGAGCTTGGTATGGATCTTCTCCCAGTTTATTTCTCCCTTCATGTCCTGTGAAAAAAGAATCTCCAGTACTTTTACTGGGTCTTTGGATGGGTTCACTGGGAGCTGAGACAGTTTGTCCCATTGTCCCACCGTCATGCAGTGTGTTTTCTCCACATTCACCTGTAGCCCAGCTGCTAGGAAAAAGAGATGGGTTATAAGGAAAGTTCTTTTTATGGATCTAGCGTCAGTGCAAGCAATGGTGACATCGTCCATGTATGCTACACATTTGACCTGTTTGCCTTGGCTGCCCGGTACCAGAGGGCCAGTTATGCACTTGTCCTTCCTGATGGCACATAGGAGAGGTTCAATTGCACATACAAAGAGTGCCGGTAAAAAGGGGCATTCCTGTCTGACCCCTGATTCAATGTGGAACCCCTCAGATAGTGTACCATTTATAAGGACCTGGCTTTCACATCCAGTGTATATTAAGCCAATAGTTTTGATGAAACCTTCTGGGAATCCCATTTTCCTGAGATCTTTGAAAAGGTATTCATGAATTAGGGAGTCAAAGGCTTTCTGGAAATCAAGGGCCAAGATAGCTAGTGGATTCCCCCTGTCTTTCGCTAACCACAAGGTGTCTCTAATGATGGTCAAGCTGTCCCAGATTTTCCTTCCTGGGACCGCACATGTTTGGTCTGGGTGCACGATGGAGGCCAGCACCTTTCTGCATCTTCCTGCCAGGACTTTACTTAGGATCTTACTGTCCACATTCAAGAGGGTGATTGGCCTCCAATTGTTGATGTCCAGCTTGTCCCCCTTTTTCTCTAGCAGTTTGATGATGCCCTGTGGAAAGGAGGGGGGTAAAACATTTTTTTTCCAAGCATTCTTTCAACAGACTCTAAAAATCCTTTGCAATAAGCCCCCAGAAAGCTTTGTAAAACTCCCATGGAAGGCCGTCTTGCCCAGGGGCTGATCCTTTTGGGGCTTCCTGAATGATTTGGAAGAGTTCTTCTCCTGAAATGGGGGTGGTTAGAAAATGTTGTTCCTCTTGGGATAAAGAGCTCTGCAAAGACCCTAGAAAATCTAAACATGCTATATCTGATGGCGCTTTTCTGTACAATTGGGAAAAAAAGGCTGTTGTTATTTTCCCTACTTTCTCTGTGCCCTTTTGTGTTTGTCATTTGTGTCTTTCACTGCATTCATTACCTTTTGCACTTGCTGTGCCTTTTTGAAAAAGAATCTTGAGCACTTTTCATCTTCCTCAAAGATCTTGACCCTGGAGTTAAAAATGTGTTCTTTCCCTCGTTGTTTCAGCCATTCTTTCAGTTCTGTTTTTGTTTTTTCTCTTTCCTGCCCTACTTCCATTCCACCCCTTTCCAGGTTTTCTAGCGAGATCATTCTTTGTTGTATTTCATCAAATATTTGAAACTTTTCCTTGCTTTTGATCATGCTCTGTTTTCTGAAAAATAGGTGTTTTTTTTCCGCTTCCCACCATTCTGCTAAGGATGGGAAACTTTCCTTCCTGGTTTTTAAGTTGTTGTACATATTACTGTAATTTTTACATATATTTTCCTCTTGTAATAACAAGATGTTCATTTTCCACACACCCCTCCCCATTTGACACATGTTTGAGATTTCAACGGCTGCTTTCAAGATTTTGTGGTCTGACATACCACTCTCGTTTGTTTCATAATTCCTTGCTTTTATATTTTTGGAGGTGAAAATTAAATAAATTCTTGATTTGACTTTGCCACTTTCTGCTTCCGAGGTGAACCTTTGTTTTGACCCTGATTTTGCCCCTGTATCTGACAGTTGCAAATCTTTACACATGTTTTTGAGACATTTTGCAGACTTATAAATTTCGTAACCTTTTTTCTTGCCACATCTGTCTGTGGGGTTTATGATGCAGTTGAAATCCCCTGTTAACACCATTGGGGTTGCACCTGCATTAAAAAGTGGGAGCATTTCAAACAGGGATATTATTTCAGTCTTGTAGATGGTGCATAAATATTACAGACCTTAAAGGTGGTGTTTCTGTTTTGTATGGTGACCATCATAGCCCTGCCTGGCTGTATAATTTTAGTATCAAGGATTAACATTTCTATGTTTTTTATGAGAATGCCTATTCCATCATTCTTGTTTCCACCCCCAGACCATTTAAAGGGGCCTTCTTCCCAATATTTGGATAACCTAGGGGGAGCACCAAGCATATGCCTTGAACACAAAGAGCATAAACAAAAAGCACATTTTGTTGAACTTCAGTGGTGATCCCATCATTTTAGGACCACCCCAAGCGCAATTATTGGCAAAAAAACAATCCCAACCAAAGGCCCTGCAAAGCATTATGGGACGAGATTAGCAGTGGCAGTGAATATTATAGTATCCAATATCAAAATGATTCTACAAAGAGCTGCAGTTCACCTAGTTGTTACTAGATGTCCCTCACGAGTCAAATGCAAAGCATTGAAATTATTCTTACATCAAGCTGCAGTTCCAGTGGTCGTCCCTAGATGTCCCTCACGAGTCAAATGCAAAACCATTGAAACCCTGAAGCATTTGCATTTGACTAGTAAGTGACATCTAGTAACCACCAGTTGAACTGCAGCTCTTTGTAGAATTCTTTTGATATGGTATACTATATAATATTCACTGCCCACTGCTAATCTCATCCCACAATGCTTTGCAGGGCCTTTAGTTGGGAATGTTTTTTGCCAATAACTGTGTTTGGGTTTGTCCTAAGAGGATGGGACCACAACTAAATTTTTCAATAAGATGTACTTTTTGTTTTCAAGGCATCTGTTTGGTACTCTCCCTAGATTAGGGAGGATCCCAAAATCATCACATCTCCCACTGCTTGCTAATTCTTCAGTTTCACCATTGTGAAAGTACTATATGCACTTTAGCATATAAAGATAGAATATTTCTTGATCATATCTGGTCATGTTTAGGAAGCCTTTTGCAATTATATTACAAATTTTGTAGAGCATTCAAAGTTTGTACTAATAGTACAGTACCAAAACTGTGTTTAATCATGTAGCTAATCTGGGATGCTTGCAAAAAACAACTTTACATTATTTTTTTGTATTGTTAAAATATACTTTATTCAAAATTATTTCTCATGTTGACATTTTAAGCAGTCCCTTATATTTGGGTGCTGTATATTTAACCATTCTCAAAGAAGCGCATGGAGGTAATCTTTGGTGGTTTTCCATCAAGATTTCTCATTTTTCCCATCCAGACCAACTCCTGATTTTCCAAGTTTCCTTTGCCCACTATTGTCCAAATCTATGGGTGTCTATGCACATGTAAGAGAACATTTGAGTGAAAACAAGTTTTTGGCATTCTTTTTCCGTGATTGCTTGGTGTTTGTATGAGGAAAGGTTCCTGTTTTCCCACATCGCCTCTTTCACGCAGTTTATTATTCTCCATAGCGTCCTTTCTTTATTTGCATTGCAATTCATGCCCAAGCCATAGAGAACCAGTTCATAGGACAGGGATGCCTGTCCTGTTAATTCTTTAATGAGCTGTCCCATTGCCTTCCACATGATTTGTGCTCCGCCGCAGTTCCAAATGAAGTGCATCAGGGATTCATCTGCTGCACAGCCTGGTGTTGGGCATCTTGCTGTTTTTGCCAGTTTCCTTGCCTGTTGGAATTGCTTCACTGGTAGGCATTTGGATACCATCATCCATACCAAGTCTTTCTGGGAGTTTGTCAAGTCTTTGTGGTTCACCATCTCCCAAACCTTCCCTGATTGCTTCTCTGATAAGTCGTTTACCATTGTCACCGAGTCCGTTTCTTTCAGTTCTTTGCTTAAGGCCATCTGGGGTGTGATGTCCTTCGCTTGAATTTGCCTCTCTTCCAGCTTCTTGAAGAAAGGTTTGATGCCTTTGTACCAGAGCGTGCTTCTAGTAAAAAAGGCTTTGTATTGTCCAGTTTACATATGCCCACTCTTGATAAGATGAAGCTTGTAGCAAACAGTGTGTTGGCAGCCACATGTGAGTCTTTCTTTGCATTGCCCATTACGTTTTTAACAAAATGTGATATCAGGAAGTCATGGAGGTTTGGCAGGTCTTTCCCTCCTTTTGTGGGTAGTTTAAAAACTGTGTCTCTTTTTAGTTTTTCAATTTCTGACCCCCAAAAGAAGTTTGCAAAAAGTCTTTGTGTCACTTTTGCCCACCTGTATGATGGAGGGAAAATCATGGCAATAAACATCAGGATTGGTAGACATATTGTTTTCAGCACCAAGACTTTCCCTTCCAGGGAAAGTTTTCTTGTCGTCCAGAGCGCCATTTTCTGCTTGAGCTTTGTCTAGATCTTCTCCCAGTTTATTTCTCCCTTCATGTCCTGTGAAAAAAGAATCCCTAGTATTTTTACTAGGTCTTTGGAAGGGTTCACTGGGAGCTGAGACAGTTTGTCCCATTGTCCCACCGTCATGCAGTGTGTTTTCTCCACATTCACCTGTAGCCCAGCTGCTAGGAAAAAGAGTTGGGTTATAAGGAAAGTTCTTTTTATGGATCTAGCGTCAGTGCAAGCAATGGTGAGATCGTCCATGTATGCTACACATTTGACCTGTTTGCCTTCGCTCCCCGGTACCAGAGGGCCAGTTATGCACTTGTCCTTCCTGACGGCACATAGGAGAGGTTCAATTGCACATACAAAGAGTGCCGGTGATAAGGGGCATCCCTGTCTGACCCCTGATTCAATGTGGAACCCCTCAGATAGTGTACCATTTATAAGGACCTGGCTTTCACATCCAGTGTATATTAAGCCAATAGTTTTGATGAAACCTTCTGGGAGTCCCATTTTCCAGAGCACTTTGAAAAGGTATTCATGACTTAGGGAGTCAAAGGCTTTCTGGAAATCAAGGGCCAAGATAGCTAGTGGATTCCCCCTGTCTTTCGCTAACCACAAGGTGTCTCTAATGATGGTTGAGCTGTCCCAGATTTTCCTTCCTGGTACTGCACATGTTTGGTCTGGGTGCACGATGGAGGCCAGCACCTTTCTGCATCTTCCTGGAAGGACTTTACTTAGGATCTTACTGTCCACATTCAAGAGGGTGATTGGCCTCCAATTTTTGATGTCCAGCTTGTCCCCCTTTTTCTCTAGCAGTTTGATGATGCCCTGTGGAAAGGAGGGGGGGTAAAACATTTTTTTCCAAGCATTCTTTCAACAGACTCCAAAAATCCTTTGCAATAAGCCCCCAGAATTCTTTGTAAAACTCCCATGGAAGGCCGTCTTGCCCAGGGGCTGATCCTTTTGGGGATTCCTGAATGATTTGGAAGAGTTCTTCTCCTGAAATGGGGGTGGTTAGAAAATGTTGTTCCTCTTGGGATAAAGAGCTCTGCAAAGACCCTAGAAAATCTTCACATGCACTTACATCTGATGGCTCTTTTTTGTACAATTGGGAAAAAAGGCTGTTGTTATTTTCCCTACTTTCTCTGTGCCCTTTTGTGTTTGTCCATTTGTGTCTTTCAGTTCATTCATTACCTTTTGCACTTGCTGTGCCTGTTTGAAAAATAACCTTGAGCAATTTTCATCTTCCTCAAAGATCTTGACCCTGGAGTTAAAAATGTGTTCTTTCCCTCGTTGTTTCAGCCATTCTTTCAGTTCTGTTTTTGTTTTTTCTCTTCCCCCCCCCTACTTCCATTCCTCCCCTTTCCAGGTTTTATAGCGTGATCATTCTTTGTTGTATTTCATCAAATTTTTGAAACTTTTCCTTGCTTTTGATCATGCTCTGTTTTCTGAAAAAAAGTTTTGTTTGTTTTGTACCTCTTCTCACCATTCTGCTAAGGATGGGAAACGTTCCTTCCTAGTTTTTAAGTTGCTGTACATATCACTGTAATTTTACATATATTTTCCTCTTGTAATAACAAGATGTTCATTTTCCACACACCCCTCCCCATTTGACACATGTTTGAGATTTCAACGGTTGCTTTCAAGATGTTGTGGTCTGACATACCACTCTCGTTTGTTTCATAATTCCTTGCTTTTATATTTTTGGAGGTGAAAATGAAATCTATTCTTTATTTGACTTTGCCACTTTCTGCTTTCCAGGTGAACCTTTGTTTTGACCCTGATTTTGGCCCTGTATCTGAGAGTTGCAAATCTTTACACATGTGTTTGAGACATTTTGCAGACTTATCAATTTCGTAACAATTTTTCTTGCCACATCTGTCTGTGGGGTTTATGATGCAGTTGAAATCCCCTGTTAACACCATTGGGGTTGCACCTGCAATAAAAAGTGGGAGCATTTCAACCAGGGACATTCTTTCATTCTTGTTGGATGGGGCATAAATATTACAGACTTTTAAGGTGGTGTTTCTGTATTGTATGGTGACCATCATTGCCTGGCTGTATAATTTTAGTATCAAAGAGTGACATTTTTTTGTTTTTAATGAGAATGCCTATTCCAGCATTCTTGTTTCCACCCCAGACCATTTGCAGGGGCCTTCGTCCCAATATGTGGATAACCTAGGGGGAGCACCAAGCAGATGCCTTGAACACAAAGAGCATAAACAAAAAGCACATTTTGTTGAACTTCAGTGGTGATCCCATCATTTTAGGACCACCCCAAGCACAGTTATTGGCAAAAAAACAATCCCAGCCAAATGCCCTGCAAAGCATTATGGGACGAGATTAGCAGTGGCAGTGAATATTATAGTATCCAATATCAAAATAATTCTACAAAGAGCTGCAGTTCACCTAGTTGTTACTAGATGTCCCTCACGAGTCACATGCAACGCATTGAAATTATTCTTACATCAAGCTGCAGTTCCAGTGGTTGTCCCTTGATGTCCCTCACGAGTCAAATGCAAAACCATTGAAACCCTTTCATCAAACATTTGCATTTGACTAGTGAGGGACATCTAGTAACCACCAGTTGAACTGAAGCTCTTTGTAGAATTCTTTTGATATTGTATACTATATAATATTCACTGCTCACTGCTAATCTCATCCCACAATGCTTTGCAGGGCCTTTAGTTGGGAATGTTTTTTTGCCAATAACTGTGTTTGGGTTTGTCCTAAGAGGATGAGGCCACAACTAAATTGTTCAATAAGATGTGCTTTTTTGTTTTCAAGGCATCTGTTTGGTACTCTCCCTAGATTAGGGAGGATCCCAAAATCATCACATCTCCCACTGCTAGCTAATTCTTCAGTTTCACCATTGTGAAAGTACTATATGCACTTTAGCATATAAAAATAGAACACTTATTTTATCATATTTGGTCATGTGTAGGTAACTTTTTGCAATTATTTTGTAGAGAATGCAAAGTTTGTACTAATAGTACAGTACCAAAACTGTGTTTAATCAAGTAGAGTCAACAATATTCTCTGATGCCTTCTAAAAGCAATTTTACATGTTTTTTTTTGTTCGTAAAAATATACTTTACTTAAAATTAATTGTCAGGTTTACATTTTAAGCAGTTCCTTATATTTGGGTGCTGTACATTTAACCATTCTCAAAGAAGCACACGCAGGCTATCTTTGGTGGTTTTCCATCCAGATTTCTAATTTTACCCATCCAGACCAACTCCTGATTTTCCAGGTTTCCTTTGCCCACTATTGTCCAAATCTATGGGTGTCTATGCACATGTAAGAGAACATTTTAGTGAAAACAAGTTTTTGGCATTCTTGTTCTGTGATTGCTTGGTGTTTTATAAGGAAAGGTTCCCGTTTTGCCACATCGCCTCTTTCACGCAGTTTATATTATTCTCCATAGCGTCCTTTCTTTATTTGCATTGCAATTCATGCCCAAACCATAGAGAACCAGGTCATAGGACAGGGATGCCTGTCCTGTTAATTCTTTAATGAGCTGTCCCATTGCCTTCCACATGCTTTGTGCTCCGCCGCAGTTCCAAATGAAGTGCATCAGGGATTCATCTGCTGCACAGCCTGGTGTTGGGCATCTTGCTGTTTTTGCCAGTTTCCTTGCATGTTGGAATTGCTTCACTGGTAGGCATTTGGATACCATCACCCATGCCAAGTCTTTCTGGGAGTTTGTCAAGTCTTTGTGGTTCACCATCTCCCAAACCTTCCCTGATTGCTTCTCTGATAAGTTGTTTACCATTGTCACTGAGTCCGTTTCTTTCAGTTCTTTGCTTAAGGCCATCTGGGGTGTGATGTCCTTCGCTAGAATTTGCCTCTCTTCCTGCTTCTTGAAGAAAGGTTTGATGCCTTTGTACGTAGGGGGCGGTTCTAGTAAAAAAGTATTTGTATTGTCCAGTTTACATATGCCCACTCTTGATAAGATGAAGCTTGTAGCAAACAGTGTGTAGGCAACCACATGTGAGTCTTTCTTTGCAATGCCCAGTACGTTTTTAACAAAATGTGAAATCAGGAAGTCATGGAGGTTTGGCAGGTCTTTCCCTCCTTTTGTGGGTAGTTTGAAAACTGTGTCTCTTTTTAGTTTTTTAATTTTTGACCCCCAAAAGAAGTTTGCAAAATGTCTTTGTGTCACTTTTGTCCACCTGTATGATGGAGGGAAAATCATGGCAATAAACATCAGGATTGGTAGACATATTGCTTTCAGCACCAACACTTTCCCTTCCAGGGAAAGATTTCTTGTCGCCCAAAGCGCCATTTTCTGCTTGAGCTTGGTCTGGATCTTCTCCCAGTTTATTTCTCCCTTCATGTCCTGTGAAAAAAGAATCCCCAGTACTTTTACTGGGTCTTTGGATGGGTTCACTGGGAGCTGAGACAGTTTGTCCCATTGTCCCACCGTCATGCAGTGTGTTTTCCCCACATTCACCTGTAGCCCAGCTGCTAGGAAAAAGAGTTGGGTTATAAGGAAAGTTCTTTTTATGGATCTAGCGTCAGTGCAAGCAATGGTGACATCGTCCATGTTGCTACACATTTGACCTGTTTGCCTTGGCTGCCCAGTACCAGAGGGCCAGTTATGCACTTGTCCTTCCTGATGGCACATAGGAGAGGTTCAATTGCACATACAAAGAGTGCCGGTGATAAGGAGCATCCCTGTCTGACCCCTGATTCAATGTGGAACCCCTCAGATAGTGTACCATTTATAAGGACCTGGCTTTCACATCCCGTGTATATTAAGCCAATAGTTTTGATGAAACCTTCTGGGAATCCCATTTTCCTGAGCACTTTGAAAAGGTATTCATGACTTAGGGAGTCAAAGGCTTTCTGGAAATCAAGGGCCAAGATAGCTAGTGGATACCCCCTGTCTTTCGCTAACCACAAGGTGTCTCTAATGATGGTCAAGCTGTCCCAGATTTTCCTTCCTGGGACCGCACATGTTTGGTCTGGGTGCACGATGGAGGCCAGCACCTTTCTGCATCTTCCTGCCAGGACTTTACTTAGGATCTTACTGTCCACATTCAAGAGGGTGATTGGCCTCCAATTGTTGATGTCCAGCTTGTCCCCCTTTTTCTCTAGCAGTTTGATGATGCCCTGTGGAAAGGAGGGGGGTAAAACATGTTTTTGTTCAAGCATTCTTTCAATAGACTCCAAAAATCCTTTGCAATAAGCCCCCAGAAAGCTTTGTAAAACTCCCATGGAAGGCCATCTTGCCCAGGGGCTGATCCTTTTGGGGCTTCCTGAATGATTTGGAAGAGTTCTTCTCCTGAAATGGGGGTGGTTAGAAAATGTTGTTTCTCTTGGGATAAAGAGCTCTGCAAAGACCCTAGAAAATCTTCACATGCACTTATATCTGATGGCTCTTTTTTGTACAATTGGGAAAAAAAGGATGTTGTTATTTTCCCTACTTTCTCTGTGCCCTTTTGTGTTTGTCCATGTGTGTCTTTCAGTTCATTCATTACCTTTTGCACTTGCTGTGCCTTTTTGAAAAAGAACCTTGAGCACTTTTCATCTTCCTCAAAGATCTTGACCCTGGAGTTAAAAATGTGTTCTTTCCCTCGTTGTTTCAGCCATTCTTTCAGTTCTGTTTTTCTTTTTTCTCTTTCCTCCCCTACTTCCATTCCACCCCTTTCCAGGTTTTCTAGCGTGATCATTCTTTGTTGTAATTCATCAAATTTTTGAAACTTTTCCTTGCTTTTGATCATGCTCTGTTTTCTGAAAAATAGTTTTGTTTGTTTTTTTTACCTCTTCCCATCATTCTGCTAAGGATGGGAAACTTTCCTAGAGGGGGTTGCTGGATTTGATAACGAGCTACACACTAGATTCTTTGGAATGTGGTAATTATGAGGTGGGGTGAAACTAATTATAAGTTGATTCAACATTTTTTGCACACTGTATTGAGCATATACAATGGTTGAACAACGAATGTTTTTTATCTGTTTTTTGTGGTGACCCCTGACGAAGGGCCCCAGTGGCCCGAAATGCATTGGGTTTTTAATAAATGCTGCCTTTGGATGAACAACTGCGTCTGTGCGCGTTTTTGAAAAGAGGTCGGATGGACACATCAATAACATGAGAAACCTGGAAAAATGGCATGACTCTGTGCGCGTGGATCAAACTGGATGAACAGGATCAAATAGAATAAGTGAATGATTACATGGTATAAATGTTGACAAACAGGGTTTAAATGACAAAGTTACAAAGTAGCTGCACGCTGCGCCTTTGGGTCTGGATTTCGTTGCAGCCATCACTTGCCAGGGGCCCCCCCAGGAGCCAGCCAGCCTCTGAAGCTTTCAGCAACCCCCCCAGGAGCCAGCCAGCCTCTGAAGCTTTCAGCAGCCCCCCCCCCAGGAGCCAGCCAGCCTCTGAAGCTTTCAGCAACCCCCCCAGGAGCCAGCCAGCCTCTGAAGTTTTCAGCAGCCCCCCCAGGAACCAGCCAGCCTCTGAAGGTTTCAGCAGCCCGCCCTTTGGTTTTCTTTCAGACAGGGGCCCACCGAGCCGGGGATATCCTTGATGAGCTATGCAGCATGGGGGGGAGTGTGTTAAACATGGATGAGCCCTCGCTGGGGGCCTCTAGGTGCCATAGATATGAAACTCATAACGGAATCGTAGTGTGAAAATACAGGGTTTTTGTATTTTACCTTATTTCAGGTGGGATAGTGCCCTGCAGTCTGTGGGACGGAATGATCTAACGCAAACACACAAGTACGAACACACTTCAACGTCTAAGAGTATGAAATGCAGCTTTATTCTACAGATATTACCTTCCCTATGCATATATACACCTTCCATGCACCGTCTGTATCTTTATACTGATGACTTTGCTTCTGCTGATCCAAATCACTACCCTTGAGTTCACCCTATATCTCTTGTAATATATCCTCTACCTCAACTCTCTACCTCATCGCCAACCTCACTCTACTACGCTCGCTAATGCACTCCCCTTTTTCTGACCCAATACCGCTCTCAATATATCCTCTACCGCAACTCTCTGCCTCATCTCAAACCTCACTCTACTACGCTCTCTAATGCACTACCCTATTTCTGACCCTATACCGCTCTCAATATATCCTCTACCTCAACTCTCTGCCTCATCGCCAACCTCACTCTACTACGCTCTCTAATGCACTACCCTATGCCTGACCCTATACCGCTCTCAATATATCCTCTACCTCCACTCTTTCATTCATCCTAAACCCCGTACTCTTCATTCCTCTACCGCTCTTTACATCATCGCATACTTCATTTACTATTCAGATCTCCCAAACAAGCATTTCTAAACCCTTCCCTCTGACTCTTCCCCTCCACCTCCCCTTTACTCATCCCAAACCCCCTCCAAATTGTATTACCCCCCTCCTAAAAAATTCTATCCCTCCACAATTCCTTTTCAATACAAATAATACCTCACCTCAAACATCTCTACCTATACTAATTCCTGACTAATCCTATTTGGGTTCCGGAGTAGCGTGCTACAGTCAACAAGCACTTCAGTACCTCATCAGGAGTAGCAAGTGCTATATAAATGCAAAACCTTCCCTTTTCCATCCCTCCACTATCTTTTTTTAATCCAAATAACAGACTAACATATACACCGCTAAAATGAATTTCATATTTCTCTTTACTAATTCACCACTAATCCTCTTTGGGTTCCAGAGTAGCGTGCTTCTGACCGAAAAAGCGTTTTGACGCCGTAGCAGGGGTAGTATACGCTATATAAATGCAATTACAATGGGAGCTGCACCAGCTAACGAGGTGAGATTGGAACTTTGTGACAGGGATATAATTACCAAGTTCTGTGTTTTTGGCAGTATGCATTCCCTGGCATTTGACTTGTCTTTTGCAGAACAGCAAATGTACCATATTATCATATCGTAAAGGCTTTTTTAATTCTCATTTACCCTATGAATTTCAGCATTGTTATTTAGGGGGTGCTGCTGCACAGCACCCCACCCACCCCTGCTTCAACTGCCTGTACATTAAACCATTATTTGAAGGCTTTACTGCCAATAAACTAATGTTTGTTAGGACTATAGTTTGTAAAAACACTGCAAATGGGCAGATTGCAAAATCTAAAATTCCTCGGTCTCTTTGGGGGTTGGACAAGTACATGACCTATGTGCCCAGAGTCCCCTTTTTTGCGTGAATTATATCTTAGACCAATCTAATAGAATATTGTTCGGGGCTCTTTTAAACCAGTTTCATGAGCATTTCATTAGAAAGGTGGGTGTAATTTTAACCATTTACATGATCTTGTTGTGTGACAATATAATACATTTGAGTGACACTATATTGCAAGATAAACAAATCCCTTATGGTTGTTATTATAAACATGGTTGAAATGACCCTCTGTTCTCCAATTCACTTCTCATCAAACTATTTGTTGTCCAGTTTCGAATGCAGAATTTGCCACTGTTTCCCAGCTTGGCCCGAGCATTACCCGATCCCGATTGTCTGCCATTTTAGCCTCGCCCCCATTGTTAGCCATGCCCCTTCCTTTGCCATGTTACCCCCCTGAAGTTAAGACCTAGTTGCGCCTCTGGTTGTAACCCTCATTGATCCGCAACCAGAACCACATATCTCGGTGGCCACGTACACTCCAGCAGCACAGACACTGCACCATTTAGCACACGTTGGCCACTGCACCCCGCGTTTTTTATTTTACTCCCATGATTCTCCACCAGAATCATCGGTAGACACTCCAGAATCACAGAACGTACATGCTTAGCACACGTTGTCTATTACACACCGCGCTCTTGAATCACCTTCTGCCCCCCATTGCTACGTGCCGCTCTTCCTGTTATACTCCACGATTCCCCATCAGAATCAACAGGAAGCCACTCTAGCGGTATGTAATGGTCTCTGTCACACGTGGACACACTTTTACTAACAGGCAACCACCCGCATTTAGTTCCTTCAGCACAACCAAGTATTCGGCCACTACTTACCGAAGCACTACCACACTTCCAGTATCCATTGCGCTGATGCCCTGCTCATTATTAGCAGTGCATTAGACCAGTACTTACATTTCGTGTTTTCTTCCACCAGATCCACCGCTTGCTAGCCCTTATCACGGAGGCCCACACAACGGCACTGTACGAGCTCACTGAGTTTGTAATACGACTTAACCTTGCGGTCTATACTTCTCTTTTTGTTCTCAGTAAATCAGGGGCATCAGGTCCCAAAGCTCGGCTCCTTAGTCAACCCTCAGATCATACACTCTTATCTCAGGCTAGGAATTTAAATGGATGTCTGATCCCAAAACCCGGAAAGCACCTCATCATTTAGGTGTCAGACCATAGTGTGGGTCTAAACTTGTTGGGGCGATACGTTCTTTATCTAGGTGCCATGTTCAGGATGCTGCTCGGGGCAACACACCTCTAACTACGGCCTTGCACTGTAGGCAGCTTCCATTGTAGTGACAACACATTTTACGAGTCTAATGATGCTAGGATACAAACACCATGTTTCCATTATCTAAACCACTGTCTTTCCTTCTTCCTACAAACTCACCCCGCACTTTTCAACCCTCACCGCATTCTTGCTCCCCCCGTGATTATCTCCCTGACGTGTGCCACACAGGCACCTCCAGTCCCACCACCTCACCCTCACTGTTTCCCCGTTTTCTATACTCACCTCTGTATCACTTATGTTCTGTGTCATGTATATAATCCTGTATATCCGTGTCTATATACTTATCTATTTTCATATTGAAATTCACAGCCCTGAAGAAGTTCATTGTTATGGACAAAACGCGTTGGCTGACCATTTACTTTATTTTGAATTTGCTTTTCCATAAAAGACTGTCAAAGACATCTTAACAAAGACTATAAGACTTATTGTACAAGAATCTTCTTAGACAAAGGGTGGTGCACCACTCCATTCTCTGGTTTCACTCGTGCTCTGCCTGTGCGGACACTGCTGCTCTCTGCCTGTGCGGACACTCGTGCTCTCTGCCTGTGCGGACACTGCTGCTCTCTGCCTGTGCGGACACTCGTGCTCTCTGCCTGTGCGGACACTGCTGCTCTCTGCCTGTGCGGACACTCGTGCTCTCTGCCTGTGCGGACACTCGTGCTCTCTGCCTGTGCGGACACTCGTGCTCTCTGCCTGTGCGGAGACTGCTGCTCTCTGCCTGTGCGGAGACTGCTGCTCTCTGCCTGTGCGGACACTGCTGCTCTCTGCCTGTGTGGACACTGCTGCTCTTTACATACTCCAGGCTCCAGGCTCCACCCTCTTTCACAGATGCGAAAGCTCTTCTTGAATTGATAGAGAAAACATTGTCTGACTTTAAAACTCATACAGTAAATTTAAATACATCTAAAGTAGTGAAAGATATCAAAAACTATAAGTTAGAGTGGGCGTACCCATATCTAAAGGAGGATTTCTTTAGGAACAATAACAGCCTTAATCTCCAGTACGGAGGGAGATCAAGGACTAAATTTCTGTATTTTTTTGATTCTTCTTCAGACTCGGACCAAGGTAGAGGGCCGTTTTTCCAGCCATACCCCGATTATTAACCATATTACCAATATCCCAGGGCCCATCCCCCCTTTTTAGACAGAGGTGGGAACAGAGGACAAGGCTACAGAAGAGGATGGCGAGCACCAGCACAGCAGAATCAGGAACAAGGGTTCTCCAGAGAACGACAGAGTATACAGGAGATCAGAGTAAAACGAACACTGCCTTGATGCGAGTCGATAATTTGTCTAAACATCAGTTAACTGAACTGGAAATTAATATACTCCAGAAAGGGTTATCAGTTGTGCCCACGGTGATGCAAGATCATGTGGACACAAACTGAAGCCCTGCAATTCCTAAGGAAAATCGGGATGAAAGTCTTCTTTTCAAAATACAGGGAAAACATCGAGAGAAAATAAGTGGGTTAAAAAGAAAATCCTCTTTTTGTCCACAGCATATGGCGATGCCAGATGAGATTCTAGTATTTGAAGATCACATACTACGTGAAATTGATTTGTTAAACACAAACATATCTCATTTAGATCTAACTTCTCCAAACAAGAACAATTGGCGTTATAAAATATATCGCCAATAATCCCCGTACGGTCATCAAGCCAGCCGATAAGGGCGGGGGAATGGTTGTATTGGACAGTATAAAATACGATGAGGAAATCATGCACCAACGAAGTAATTGGGAACAATATCAGCCTATAACGGAAAATCCAACAGCCAGATTAAAGGCGCAGATATTACATCTGATGACTGAGGCCATGGAATCAGGATATTTGTGCAAAAAAAGAGTACGAATATTTGAATTTCACAGATCAGAAGACACCTAATATTTACGTATTGCCGAAGGTCCACAAAAATGCTTTTCAGCCGCCGGGGAGACCTATGATATGATATGATATGATAAAAAGGATTTATATAGCGTTCGTTCACCAACGGTTTCTTTGCGCTGGGGTAAGGAAGCGTGTGGGTGTAGGTTATTGATCATAAGACTGGGAGAACAGTCAGGTTTTGAGAGATTTCCTGAACATGGGGTAGGACTCCATTTGGCGTAATGTGGGTGGCGGTGAGTTCCAGAACTGGGGTGCAAGGAACGCTCATCTCAGCCCCCCATGTTTCTTGCGCTTGAAGGCGAGGGGTGTCAGGAGATTCGCGTTGGCAGAGCGGAGGGTATGGCGGGGGATGTAACGCTGGACTCTGTTGGCGATGAAGGCTGGCCCATGGGATGAAAGAGCTCTGTGGGTCAAGTAGCCAATCTTGAAGAGGCAGCGTTGGCCCACAGAGAGCCAGTGAAGGCCCTATCATTGCTTCCTGTGGATCGATTCTAGAGCCATTGGCTAAATATATTGATATATTTCTTAAGCCATTTGTAGCACATACTAGGGCATAGGTAAGAGATACAATGGACTTTATTGCCAAAGTAGAGCTCTCGGTGTTTGATGGTGGCCAACAGTTGTTGGTCATCTTCTACATCGAGAGTCTCTATACAAATATACCGCAGGAGGAGGCCCCGCTTGTGATGACCACGGTACTAGACAAACGCCCCAGACCACATCAAGTGCTGACTGATTTCTTACTTGCCTTGGCACGTATTTGCTTGAAGAACAATTTCTTTGCTTTTAAAAGCGACCTATTTCTACAAGTGAAAGGCGTCGGGATGGGTTGTTGCTTTGCCCCCGAGATAGCCAATTTGGTCATGGATCACTTTCAAACACAGCACATAGTTTATTGCGTGACTTGTCCGTGTAAAAAAACATATATTGGACAGACGACACAGGCAGCGAAAATGCAGATATTGCAACATAAGTCATGGATGCGATGTAAGACTGTAGGGGCTCCTATGGTCCAACATTACATTGAATGAAGGAAGGAGTGAATGAATGAATGAATGAATTGAATGAATTTAATACTTCTATAGCGCTGACTGTCACCCTACGGGTCTCCTGGCGCTTTTGACTGAAAAGAGAAACCTTGATGGAAAAGAGGTCAGGCTGAGTATATTGAAGGCGGAAGGCTAAGATTTTGGAAAGAGCCAGGTTTTCAGGCTCTTACGGAATTCAGTCAGGGTGTCTGCTTGTCTTAGGTTCAGAGGGAGTTCATTCCAGAGGCGGGCGCCCACCACATTGAATGCCCTCCCTCCAGCCCTGGGCCGTTTAAACCTGGAGACTGACAAAAGGCCGGCACTCGAGGAGCGAAGATTCCGCTTGGGTTGATACCACCTAAATTTTTCCTGCATGGGAATAGGTCCCAGTTTGTGCACTGCTCTGAAAATCAGACATAAGGACTTAAAATGTATCCTTTCCCTAATAGGCAGCCAATGTAGCTCTCGAAGAGCCAAGGTGGAAGATGAACTGCGCGACCTATTGAGTGCCAATTTCGCCGCTGCAGACTGTACTCTCTGCAGGCCCTGGATGATGTAACGTTGGGGCGCCCGAGTACAGAGAGTTACAATAATCCAGCCTGCTTAATACTGTGCTTCTTACCACCTCCGGGCGAGAGTCCATTGGTAGTAGCGGTAGTATTTTTCGTAGCAGCCGTATCAAGGAAAAGCATACATTAGCAGTCTTATTTGCATGAGACTCCATCTGGAGGTTGTCGTCGATCCAAACCGCCAGGTTGCGTATCTTCTTGACCGGCGCTATAGGTCCCTCCTCAGGAGTGAGTTTGAGTTCACAAGGTAGAGGTTTAGGTATCCTTGCGGAGGAGCAATACAGCACCTCGGTCTTTCCGCTATTAAACTGAAGGGAATTTCTCCTGAGCCAGCCTGCCGTGCATTGCAAGCACTGCTGGAAGGTATCCAGGGAGATTGCGTGTTCACCTTCTAAGGAGAACGCCAACTGAGTATCATCAGCATAGTTAACTAGGCTAACTCCAAAAGATTGAATAATAAGAAGCAAGGGCTGCAGATACATATTGTACAAAATGGGGCTGATCGCAGAGCCCTGCGGCACTCCATATATTACCGGCGATTTACTAGAGGAAAATGGTGCTAAGGATACAACCTGCTGTCTCCCCGTCAAGTAAGACTGGGTCCATTGCAGTGCTCGCCCCTTCACCCCCAGCCTCCTAAGTCTCTCCACTAGGATAGAGTGGTTTATCGTGTCGAATGCTGCCAACATATCGAGAAGCACTAAAACCTGTGACATTCCCGTTGTCGGCACGCATTTTCAGGGTGTCCATCATGGTGACAAGCGCCGTCTCAGTCCCATGGCCCGGTCGAAACCCAAATTGGTCTTTGTCAAGTAATAGATTTTCTTCCAGAAAACACGACAGTGTCACACTGACTGCCTTCTCCGGGATTTTGACCGGATAGGGCAAAAGAGAAATTGGTTTGAAACTGCCCGGGACTGATGGATCGAGGGTAGGTTTTTTAATCAGCGGGGTCACCACCGCCTGTTTCCAGCAGTCCGGGACAGTTCCCTCCAACAGTGATTGATTACAAATCTGCTTCAGCCATGGGAGGGTTTCTTTACCAAAGGTCTTCAAGAGTTTCGGGGGGAGAGGATCCAGATGTGACACTGTGCGCCAAACTGTTAAAAACATCAGCAGTAAGAGCCGGGAAGTCATCCAGGGCTGCTTGCTGAAGAGGATCTTCTTCCCCGGGTAGTTCTAAGTCATCAAGGCCTTCATTATTAGGATGAAGAGTGTTAACAATTTTTATAATTTTATCCTGAAAATAATGAGAAATATCATCACATAATTTTTGTGATGCTGCTACCTTAATATTTAAGCATGTCGGAGCAGACAGGTCTTTGATGATTTTAAAAAGAGCTTTTGCTCCATTCTGCGCTTGTGTAATGGAGGTGGCATAGAATTCAGCCTTAGTTTTGAGAATAACTACTTTATATTTCAATTGTATAAGTCTCAATTCTTTTTTGCCTTCCTCAGTGTATCCCCTTCTGCATTTCCTTTCCGCCTGCTTGCGGAGCGGTTTCAGCTCTTCGTTGTACCAAGGGGCCGTAGTTTTATTCCTGTTTTTTATCTTCTTTACAGGAATTATCTGATCTAAAGAATCTGTAATATAGCTAGTGTAGATTTTATAATTCTCTTCAACAGTCATCCTAGAAGAAGGACAATTATCTCCCTTATCACATAAGAGTGAGCCCGACTTGTCCAATTTTGCCCAGTCCCTATCACTTCTGTAGGAATTCTGCTGGTTATTTTTGGCCTTTGGGCAGGGCTGCTTAATCTCAAACTGAATTAGGTGGTGGTCCGTCCAAGTCTGGGGTAGTATATTTAGTATCTTGGAGGAGTCCTGATTGGCAAACAGTAAGTCTAGAATGTGGCCCCCTTGATGCGTGTCCCGTTCAACTAGCTGTACGAGATTCAGGTTAGCACATGTGTGATTTAGGTCTCTCAGATGGTTACTAAGATTCCCCTCCTCTCTAAGATTGAAATGTCCCAGTACAATCATCCTAGTATGTGTCAAGGTTAGGTTGGTAATAATATCTAGGAGGGTATGATATTGCGTATTGCTGCCAGGGGGTCTATAGCATAGCAATCCTGACAATAGGTTACCCCCAGGTGTCTGCAGCGTAAAGCCCATAGTTTCTATCCCCTCTACTACCTCTACCGATAGGGACGTAAGGTTTAGTTCCTCCTTAAAAATTATTCCCACGCCTCCCCCTCTGCCTGAAGTTCTTGGTTTATGAATAATTTTGTATCCATTAGGGCAAGCTAGCCCTATTTCCACCATTGATTCAGTGGTGATCCATGTCTCTGTTAAAAACAAGGCGTCTAATCCCATGTCTTCGATTAGACTTCTATATGATGCTTGACAAGAGACCGACTATTGATCAGTCCGCAAATTAGAAACTTTCCCTCCGATAGCTCATAACCTGCATGGTATATTGCCTTGCTATGACTTACCCAATTTAAGAAGTTGATCCCTATCATGGACCAGGCGTCTGAGAAAGACCATGGGGAGAATGAGCTGGAATGGTCTATATTGGTTGCGGTAAAGGCACCAAATAAAACAGCATTACGAAATAAGTTGAACCACTTAGAAGCACGCTTGATGGAAAGATACCATACGTCTAGGGTAGGGTTGAATGATCGGGTTGAGATTTGGGCATTAATCTAAATTCCATTTATGGACAAACATAGATAGGATATGAGCTCCCTCTTTGACTAGCAGCAGGCTGACATATAGAGGATCAAGTATAAAAGAAGTTCATTCGCCCCGACTGTGGACATTACCTTGAGGATGGTTCTGCTGTTTGTTATTTAGGTTTGCATTCATTGCTTTGGTAACGCCGCCATTGTTGTCAATGGGGAAAGGCTACTTTGATTAATCTGGACGGGCTCCTCTAGAAAGAGGGAGCTAAGCGCTGATTTTTGTCTCCCTCTTTAATTCATATCTATTTTTGTTAGGCGCCCATGAGGTGTGTTGATTCAAATGAGTTTTTCTTCTTGCACCTCCTAGTTACCTTTCAGAGACATTAGTGGATTTCCAGTGTGTAGAAGAGATTGTCTGCTGCCCGGTCTTTCCATGTAAGTGGCCATGTTGTGGTGTGTCTTGCCCTGACCGGCGATGGGTCTGCATGATTCCTATTGATGGCGAGAAGTAGGATTCCTTTTTCCCCACGGTTTAAGATTGGAGGTGAGGGGTCTATGATCACATGTTTTGACTACTTGGCACAGTAATGTTTACACAGGGGGTGAGTTTCTTTCTCCCCCTGACACTTCACTTGCAAGTTACTTGTTTTCATTATTTCCGCCGCTGTGTTTGGTGGTTTGACCTTGGTATAGTAGACGTTGGTGTCATTTTTAGGCATGGAGCGGTCACCTACTTGTGTCGGCATATCGTACTCTGAATATAAAGGGGTAGAAGTAATATGGCAAGTATGTTTTTGTTTGCAGTAATGTAAAAACCTTGTCCTGAAGAGGCCAAAGAAAAGGCTGAAACGTGGTCACGTCGACACTCATGTGTAGGAATCTTGCAAAACAATATTTTGTAATGTCTAGAATTGTTGTGTGCTACATTAGAGTCAGGCTTATCTAGTGAATAGCCATTTGGTGTTGCACTGGTTAGATTTCCTCAGAGTGGTTCCCTTAGAAATATAGGGGGGACACTTGTATGTCTAATTTGTGTAGGGTTATTGTTATGTTATATTTTTTTATAATGTACAAATAATTGTGATTTGTGTCCTCAATTGCACTGCTGATAGGCGCTAGAGACTTTGGTGTATGTAAGATTGTGATATATTAATGATGAACAATGGTCATTACTGAGTGAGTAATTAAATGTACTCTACTCATTTAAAGTATCCTGTGTTTCCTTTGATACCAATTTTGTTTGTGTTACAGTACCCTGCTCGACCCTCGGCATGGCTGCAGCGATCCCCCCTCCGATACCCGCCACTGACAGGATGCGCATGAGGAACCTGGTGCAGGATGCCTGCGAGCGGCTTCTGAGGCGCCTGCGGACGGAAGAGGAGGCGGCGGATGAGGAGCAGGCCTGTGAGGATGTGCAGTGGTGCGTGGACCACCTGCAGAAGAGCGTCGGCAGCCTGGAGGCCACGCCGAACCCCCAGGAGGTGGCCCGCCTGCTGGCAGACTGCTGCTGCTGCCGCCTGCTGCCCTCTGTGGTACTGGAGGCCCTTGCACAGAGACTGATCAGGTCAAAGGACTACCTGTCTGTGGTGTGCCTGGCGCGGAAGGTGCTGCTCCGTGAGGAGAGGATGGCGGCCTTCCTCACTGACGAGGCCGGTCTGAGCCTCATCCTCCTGGAAGAGATGGAGACCCTGCTGCGGGCCGGCACTGGCTCCGCCTGCAACTGCAGCGCAGCTTCCTGGTGCAGTTCAGCGCAGTGGAAGAGGACGAGGACGAGGACGAGGATGAGGCAGAGGACGAGGCCGCCCACCTCAAGAGACCTGCACCAATCACCGAGGATGAGGCTGACAACCTCGAGAGACCTGCACCAATCACCGAGGCTAAGGCTGACAACCTCGAGAAATCTGCACCAATCGCCGAGGTTCACCAAACACATGCTTCACACCCAATGAGCGATGACGGGGAGCTCGCGCAGACCTCTAAGGGACTCAAGAGGAAGGCGGAGAGTGACACAGAGCGCGTGCACCTGGCCATCGGGGACCACAGCAGCAATGTAGGATATTACTTGAAAATTTAAAAAAATCCCCAGAAGCAAGAAAGCGCTGATGGTGGACTACAAGAAGCTCTGTTCAATCCTCAGAGCGGGGTCTGTCAGCGCCCCAGGGGGCTTCAGCCCCATCCATGAAAACAGGGTGTGTAACCTCGTGGTCTTCTACTCAGCCGACAAGCTGGCCCAGGGCACTCGGCACCAGGCCCACCTGGACAAGTTCCTGCGGGGGAACTGCACCTTCAAGCAGGAGGTAGACCTCTATGAGAAGGCCTGGGAGCTGCCCAAGAGGGAGGTGGGGGCATGCATAATGGAGGTCAGGCTTCCATTCTAAAATACCTTCTGAAATAAATATGCAATAAAACTATTACACATTAAGGCTCGTATTTGCATGTCTCCCACAAGCTGTCATAAAAAAGCAGATAATTGAGGGTCACACCTTGCTGAATCAGGGTAAAATGCTTACAAAGTGACCACTTTTGTTCCATGTTACAAGGGGTGATTGGGAGAAGCTCCATCTTTTTGAACTATGACAGTCTAATGTATTTAGTTGCAAACGTTCCTCTTGTGTTGTCTTTGATTGATTCAGGCTATGTGAAGCAAGTACAATTGTAGGGAATGCATGAAATCATTTGTTCAGGACCCTATAGACACCTGAACGCTTGGGTGCGCCACCATTAGATCGCACCTGGCACCTGAACCCTTGGGTGCGCTCCCATCAGACCACAACTCGCACCTGAGCTACTGAACTTTTCCGTCGCAGCTGACCCTGGCACCTGAACCGTTTGGTGCGCTCCTATCAGACCACAACTCGCCAATGGCACCTGAGCCCCTGAGCTCTTCCTTACGCTCTCATTAAACCACGCCTATGCCCGTCGCAGCTGACCCTGGCACCTGAGCCCCTGAGCTCTTCAGTGTGCTCCTATCAGACCGCACCTCGCCCCTGACACCTGAACCCTTGGGTGCACTCCCATCAGATCACACCTCTGCCCCATGCAGCTGCCTTTACCTGAACCCTGGGGGTGGTAGTTTGTCTGGCAGGCGGTGGTCCGCGTGAGGTGAGGTGAGGTGAGGTGAGGGGAGGGGAGGGGAGGGGAGGGGAGGGGAGGTGAGGGGAGGGGAGGGGAGGTGAGGGGGCCGTGGACCGTGGACAGGAGCAGCGAAGGTCTTTCCACAAGTGCAGCAATACAAAGGGCAGCCCAAAGGTCACAGGCAAGACAGGGTGGCCAAAAATGAAACAGTCACCGGAGCAAAGGTAAGTACATCCCACGCCGCGGGAGCCCGCTGGTCAATAAGTATCCCGGCCCGCTTCTCTTCCCGCGAGACCACGCCGCACTGCCTACTGGGGTAGTAGTTTGTCTGGCAGGCGGTGGTCGGGAGCAGCAAAGGTCTTTCCACAAGTGCAGCAATACAAAGGGCAGCCCCAAAGGTCACAGGCAAGACAAGGTGGCCACAAACCAAACAGTCACTGGAGCAAAGGTAATATCTAACGCCTGTATGCGCTGTTCGTTGAGGCCTGAACGCCTCGTAACACTTCTCTACGCATCGTACTAGGCCCAAAGGAAAGGCCCTGCTGAATCTCATGCGTCTTGCGTACACCGCGGCTGATCAGGACAAGGGGTACGAGTCGTACTAAGCGAGTGCGACTCGTACCTTCAGACGTAGGGGCACAAACGTTCACAAGGCAAAGCGCAGGCACAGCTTGAGGTGTTCAAGGGGCTTCAGAGCATGCAGGCGGTGCGAGTAGTCGGGGGTCAGTGCAACTGGCACGGTGATGCCAGTTCCAGTACCTTTGTTTTCGTATGGGGTTCGAGGCAGACGGAGCACTTTGTTTTTCAGGCCCTGGCTTCTTCTTTCAGTGAGCAGGGACATCAGACGCTCCACAGGAGGTGGAGCCATCATTGTGATGACAAGTACAGTCAGGAGCACTCTGTCTTCCCTCTTCCTGAACCAGGTGCAGGGCAGAGTCATCAGTCGCTTCCCAAGGGGTGGAGCCAGCATTGTGGTGGTAGAGCACAGCCCTATTCAGAGTCAAGGGGCACTCTTCCCACCCATCCTGGTCTAATCTCTCTATTCACCACCTGTCAACCCCAGCCTGTCCCCTGGAATTCCCCAGCCCTGTCACACACAGAAACCAGACAGCAGATACACGTCCTAGCAGAGGCGGGCTGAAATGGTCAGGCAAGCAAATGCTAACTTTCTAAAAGTTTAATTTGCAAACACAGGTTATTAAAATAAACTTTACTAAAAGAAGTATTTTATTATTCTGAGTTCAGGCATCCACAAGCCAGTGGATCACTCTGGATAACACGATCAGGCATCATTTCGACTCATCTATGCAGGGGTAGGGCACGGGCGCAGGATAATCGGCAGGATCTTGTGGCAGGAGAAGGTCAGCAGAGCCGGGAGCCTAAGTGGCCATCTTGGTCGCCAGCTTGGCTCCTCCCCCCAGATGCAGCCTTTTAAAATGTGTCCAGGGTCTGCCACTGCAGAACCTGCGTGCAGTCTGGTACTGTCATGCTGGCTGGGCAAGTGTACACACTGGCCAGCCCCTAAACCTTCCCTTTACTTGGCATGTCCTAATAGTGAATTACAGCCATTTTCGTTTTTCACTATTGTAAGGCTACCTGTTCTCATAGGCCAGGATGGACTGCTGGAATTATTACTCTATAATCCCAGCAGGCTCAGGGAACATGGTAGCAAGTCCAGTTTAGTATGCCTGAACTCAGAGTAATAAAATACTTCTTTTAGTAAAGTTTATTTTAATATCCTGTGTTTGCAAATGCTACTTTTTAGAAAGTTGGGATTTGCTTGCCTAACCATTTCAGCCCGCCTCTGCTCTGATGTGTATCTGCTGTCTGGTTTCTGTGTGTGACATGGCTGGGGAATCCAGGGGACAGGCTGGGATTGACAGGTGGTGAATAGAGAGATTACACCAGGATGGGTGGGGGAAGTGCCCCTTGACTTTGAATAGGGCTGTGCTCTGCCACCACAATGCTGGCTCCGCCCCCTGGGGAGCGACTGATGACTCTGCCTGACACCTGGTCCAGGAAGAGGGAAGACTGTCAACAGAGTGCTCCTGACTGTACTTGTCATTACAATGTTGGCTCCACCTCCTGCGGAGCGTCTGATGTCCCTGCCCTGCACACTGAAAGAAGAAGCCAGGGCCTGAAAAACAAAGTGCTCAGAGACTGACTGGATTAGGCAAAGGCCCCCCTGGCCTGCGAGAACAAAAGAAATGGTGTATAAAAGTAGGAGTCCTGCTCCTAAGAAATCCGATCCTGTTGACGCCAAGAAGAAACTCTGCCTGAAGAGAAGAACCTGGGAAAGCTGCATGGAGGACTACTGTCTCTAATCCTGAGAGACTGGCCTGTGGTGGGTGCCTTGATGCAAGAAGTAGAGAGGAATAAAAGACTGAAAGACTTTTTAATTCAACTTGTGCATCTTGACAATCTCCAAGGGCTTGCTGGTGAACTTGCCCCCTGAACTGCGCCCCAGGAACATTGGGCGCTAACCCCCCCCCCTCTTCAGGAAGAGGTGCTGTTCATGTGGTCTGACCCTACAGCGATGATCCAGGGAAGAGGAGTGTGTGAGGAATCCTAAACGCACATTCTGTAAAGCACTGCAACCCCGAACAGCGCGACTTCAGCTTGGCCGCACCACAGGAACAAAGTAAAGTCCAGCCCCGCTGTTCCATGAACTGTGGGCAAGACCGAGCCGTCGCTCGAAAAGTGAGGAGGACTCGTCCGGTCCGAGCGCCACGAGCTTCTGCCCCCGAGCCGCAGTTCGTAAAGTAAAGACGGACCCCCGCCTGCCTGGACATTTCCGGTGTGATCACGCAGAAGAGAGTGCACCGCTGCTGTTATGCGAACAGCTGGGGAGCATTAGGCGAGTGAGTGCGTCCTGTGTCTGTGACCCGTACTGCCGCCCGCACCACCACCCTCCAGGGTAGAAGCGTACGCTGCGTGTCCGCACCGTTAACCCGGGAGCACCGCGCCTACTCCAGCCTCGAGCCGTAGCTCACATCGTCCCCAGGAAGACACCGCGACGTGGGAGGATTGACCCCCCCCTGCATCCGTCCACCTTGAACGCCCCCCCACAAAGAAAAAGGTACTGTGTCCGTGTTTTGTGCGCAGCGCTCTGGACCACGGAGTCCATGAGGCGCGCCTCCCTTGTGACCGCTTTTGCCCCACCATGCAAGTGAGACTCCTACAGCCTGTCTCACCGCCACAGTACGAGTCGCGCAGCCGCCCAGCGCTCCATACGCCTCGTTCCCTCAACCACGCCATACGCATGGTACGCGAGACGCGTGAGGGTTAGCGAGGCCCTACTGCCATTGATACTACAAGACGTATTAAAGCGCTACGAAGCGCACCAGCTTTCAAGAACGGAGTCGGCACGCCGAATACATTGCCTTGGTTATTGTGGAGCCAATTTTAAGTACTGTAAAGTCATTCTGAGGACCAGTGACACTGTTTTAAATATTACACCTGACATTTAAGCACTGTGCAAATCTGTGCCAACCAGAGACCCCCAATTCTAACACCATCAATATGGTTTGAGTTGTTCATTGTGTCTGTCTTGGCCTGCCCACCCTTTTTTAGTGTTCTCACACACTCTCTGTAACATGATGTCGGACTCTAATTCTGCTTTCCATTGTGTCTCGTCTCCTGCTCCTTGGGTTACCATACATACACTTTCCTGTTGAAAATCAAAATCTTCTTCCTGTGAGTGATCCTTTCCCTCATTCCCTTCGGATTTTCAACAAGGTATATGAGGCAATTTGCTCCAAATCTTTTTACCCCCAGGACATACTCTACTGATTCTGCTTGAGATACAATCCAGCCCCTTTCTTGTGAACACCGCTGTGAGAGGTTTATGATCAGTCTTTACAGGGAACTGTGTTCCCCAAATGAAGTTCCTGAATTATTTGAGTGGCCAGTGTATAGCTAAAGCCTCCTCTATTACTGAATAATTCTTTTCAGCTTCTTTCAATGATCGAGAAGCGAAAGCGATAGTCTCTTCAGACCCCTATTTGTACCATAACTGCTCCCAAACATTTTGAACTGGCATCAGTTGTTATCACAGTGTGTCGGAACACAGGCCCTCGCAGCCCCCACTTGCGCGGGGTCCCCTACGCGCCAGGTGCCGCCTCAGCAGAGCCAGCAAGCATTTGTTTGTAATTAATACATTACGTAACGTACGTTTCGCGGCCGGGCATCGCTGTCGTACGTTGCACCTCGCCGTGGCCTCTTCATATTGGTGCGCAGCACGCAGATGTCTCCACCTCCACAGCTGTGGCTGCGCGGTCTTCACCCTTATGTGTGGGGCTGGTCTGTTGACCATTGCCATACGCACCGCGCAATTAATAGTGTGCTTGTGACTGGTGAGGTGATGCGAGGCATCAAGGAGGCCAGAGACGACTGTGGAACTGTGTTGTCGCCGGCCATAATTGAATTATTTCTAGCCCCTGGCTAGCCTTGCAGTCTTGCCCCATCTTCTGCCGCCTGCAGGTTAGTCTGTCCATCAGAGCTAGGAGCAAGGAGTCTGTGTAAGAGGGTGGGCTGGAATGGGATGCATCATGGGGAGGGCGGCTGGGGTTAAATAAGTAGAAGGTAGTATAGGCCCCGGAGGGTTCCATCCTGTGCGGTGGCGACCGTGACGATTGCTCCAGTTTGTGAGAGCGAGGATGGTGGTTGCGGCTTGAGCACCGTTGCAAGGCTGCAATAAATCAAAACTTTTAATCATATTGATTGTCACCGTTATTGCAGCCACACAAAGGTGTGCAAGCCGCAACCACCATCCTCGCTCTAAGTCTCACAAACTGCACCCCCACCGCCGTGAATTGCAGAGAGAGTGACATATGACTTGAATCTGAGGAGACGGGCAACCGGGCCCAGTCAGCCCGCCTCGCGGTAATTAACCTATCACCACAGCGCGCTGCCTGAGGCTGCCTTGCCCAAAATCATGCCTGGCGGTACGCGCTGTAGTTTGGCGCCATAACGAAGAAGACTATGAATCCTGCTCTACTAAAGAAGTTCCTGTAGACTACAGTTTTTAAATTATAGAGCAATAATACCACAAGCACTATTCTTTAAGATGTTATGGAGGCTACACTACAGGCTGCAGTGTAGCCTCCATAACATCTTAATGATTTTTTTAAATACCTAATAAGAAAGGCCTTTAGTGCCTTGGTGGGTGCTGCGATTGCAATTGAAATGAAGCACATAAGCAATCTAATAAACTTGGCTGCAATGTGGCAGGTACGTGCGCACATTATTTCAAGCGCTTGTTGGCAAATGCAGACGGCTTTCTGGCAGCCGTGCTTCGTTTGTATCTCAGGAGTCATTTAAAACAGGTGGGTCTCTTCTGACAGTCATACTAGCTGTTGGTTTTGCCGTGAGATTACTGTACAGCTCCTGCCTCAGCCTGAGGACAATGCAGTATGTTGCCTGTCCGTGCGCGAGTCAGTGTGACACTTAGGCGGCTAAGATGGATCCGTGTGTTGTAACTGTTCATGTTGGGGCTGCCTCACATCCTGTTGGGCCGGGTCCCATGGACGGAGAGGCCCTGGAGTCCTGGTGCTCTCCTGATTGATTGCTGGCAGGGAGGGGGCCCAGTGTGGGCAAAGGCTGGCACTCTTAGGGGCGCCTCTGCAGCAGGCAGCCATCTTGTATTTCATAAAAGCACACAGGAATGTGCAGATTAAGTATCAGGAGGTGTCTTAAATACTCCTTTTACCCCCACATACAGCATGGGGGTTTCCATACTGGTCATGATGTGTACCACAAGCCATGTCATGTGCTTAAGCCGTGTTCCCAGCTGCCCTGTGTTATAAAACACTCCTAATAGCTTTTGACAAAACACATTTCCAACCCGTAGGTTGGAAAACCTTTGATTTCTGTTTCCCGGCATGAGGTTTAGGAATGTGTTTTTTAATGATGCTTGGCCCCGGGAGTTAGTTTGTATCAAGGTGGTTCTGCGTTGCCACCACTGCGCCCTGTGTATTGCGGTGCAGTTTCTATGCCCTGCAGGTGTGCGTCTCCAAGGATGGCGCGGCTTGGAAATGGCCCATTGGCCTCTGCGGAAGGGAAGGACAACACGCACAGTACATGACCATCTACTATACAATGAGAGGCCGTACTGTGCCATTCCATGTCTCCATGCCCTTCCATTTCTGGTGCTTTGCACCATTTCTGGTGTTTTAAGATCTTCAAGTTTCTTCTTTCTCAAATGGGTGTAATTTCTGATATTTATAAGTTTTGATCGTCTTCATTGCGTAATTTTGCTCGCAAGAAATTGTCACTCATAGTCGTTGAAATGTCACTCATAATTACACTGAAATTATGAAAATGTCACACATGGCAATCTGAAATCTTGGCTGCTGTGCCCGCAGCAGCCCCGTGTTCCAGCCTCCAGGGGCCCAATCAGCGCTGTAGCACACACAGGCAGCACTACACTCTCTCGCCGGCATTGGTTGCATCAGAGAGTTGCCTCATAACAGTCCTGCCTCATAAATGAAATGGAGCGTGCCACGTGCTGTGGGTGCAGCTTCCAGGCCCAGCAGCAAGGGGGTTGAAGGCAACTGCCTTGAGGCCAGAGACCATCTGCATATTTACATACCTTTGTAAACTAACCGAGGCTTAGTTTTTTCAGGTTCCAGTACCCCCTGGGCCCCCACTCTGCCTTTTCCTTACATTTGAAACTTACATTTACTGCTGTAGTGTGAGAATGCATTTCATGATAAGGAATATAAAGTAAGGTTGCCAAAAGAAAAATGCCAGCAATGTGTTGTTTAAAGAGCCTGCAAAGACCTCGTCTTGACACTAAATAGGGGAATAAATAAAGTATTCATTTGTACTGCGACGAGTCTGTCTTTGTTCACTCTAATTATCAATCGTGGATCATTCAGCCAGCCCAAGAACACAATTAAAAGTGCTTTCTATTTATATTTGCTGTTCCAAGTATTCACAGATTAGTGCAGAAAATATGGCTTTAGGTGACTGCTTATTTTTGTCCCGTTTGGGACATCAAAATAATGAGCTCGTAATCATAAGACTGGAAGTTTGTTGCAGGATCAGACATTATTTATTCCCACCACCCTCGATCCCTGATTAACGCCATAATAGCAAACTTCTATCTGAAATCCCTGCGCCCGCGTCAATAACATGCTGATTTACTTCAAGTGTCTGGGAACGCATACTGCATTCCGACGACTCACTCCTCATTCTCGTCCTTCGCTGCACTCACAGCAATCACAATGCACTCGCACTGATCACCATGTACTCACACCATTCACCCGCTCACCCTGCACTCAGTCATCACTCTGCACTCGTAGTGCACTTGCGCTGTTCACTCTGTACCTAACCCTGCAGTCACACGAGCACACTACTCACCCTGCACTCATGTGACACTTCACTCACCTGTCGCCCTCACTGCTCAATCTGCAATCTCACTCAAAACAATCACATCTCACCAACCCTGAAAGCACTGAATCGGTTGCCTTACGAGGCAAAAATACACCTTAAAGTGGTGTGCATGAGGCACATAGCAATTCACAACAATACACCCAGTTACTTGGCGGTGAAACTTGAAAAGTCTGGAGGATGCAGACAGCTACGAAGTGCGAGCACTTTCCTTCTGAAACCTCAAACCTTCCATAAGAAGAGAACAGGCTGTAGAGCTTTCTCAGGGATTGCACCAAAGATGTGGAAATCTTTACCTCCACTAGTGCGTGGAATCACTTCCTTTACTATATTAAAAAATAAAGTAAAAAGACTACTAATGAACAAATTCATCCCCTAAGTTTTAATTATAGGAGGACACTGAGTCACCTTTAAGATCCTATCACCACTACCTGTCAAAAATGGTTTGGTACATTCCACCGTATGAACGGCTTTGTTACAGCCCTTTCTGCTCTATACTGTATGTTGGCTATGGTCCGCCTGTCCATCAAAACATCTTATATATCAACTTTGAATCATTAGAAGTTATAATGTGTATGTTTGCTAGCACAATCTCTTAACGTTCATTAACTGTCTAATGTACAACGTCCTGCAGAATCTGGGTCCTCTCATGTTTGTTATGTATTTACTTTATATCGTTTTTGTAATATTTGACTAATTTGTTTGTATACCTCCTTATCCATTCATGTTCTCTTATCGTAAAGCACTCTGATACCCCCGTGGGTCACGTTCGCGCTATATAAAACTTTAAAAACAAGCCCATCACTAACCATGCATTCTTTCGTCCCACTCTCCCTTGCATCCGCACCCAAATTCATATTCACTCACTCACCCGGCAGTCACTCCTCTTACCCTAATCTCACACTGCCGCATCACTCACCGTGCACTCACATGGGCACTCTTGTCACCCACACAGTGCAGTGGGTTAATGTGCCTGCGACAAAGAACGTGTACCATGCAGATCACAGAACTGAGTGTGAGTAAACTAGGAGTAGCGCTATAATAAAATGAAATGTTTGTCAGAAAGGTGCTAAAGAGAGATGAGGTGCATTGTTGGTGAGGGGTAGTGAGGGAATTCATGGAAAAGGAGGAAATGGGGGGGGGCAAAAAGCCTGTCAGATGCCATCCAGAGACGCTATAAAGACGGGGCAAAGTGGGCTCCGGCCCTGGGCCCCAGACTTATAGGGGCCCCCTGATAAAACCAGCTCTGTTCCCTAGAGTCTTACCCTGATGGCATTAAATGATTCTTGAACAGATTGTTTTAAATACAACTTTCCTTCGCTTTTGTTTCCATATTGGTGATGTGTGTCTATTACAGACATTTTGTAGAGGAATGTTGTGTTTCATGCAACATCCATAAAATATTCTTTGGGTCAAATCAGGACCTCACATATGAGAAATGGGAGCGTGTCACAGAGATTATTTGCAATAATATTAGCGAGCAGCCATGGTGTACAAAATTGAAAACACGCATCACTATCCCTCAGTATTACATGTAAACACATTTAGAATTTGGACTAGTGTGTCTGTGCACTGTCTGTGACTCGCCCAAAGAGGGCACGAAAGAGCTGAAATCGGATCCTAAATTCAAATCTGTTCTTACAGGGGTCCCCAAAATATGTTTGGCCGTCGGCCTCTAAACTCCTTAAGATGCTCCTGGTGCCATCTGTGAATATGATGCCCTAATTACCACAGGGCTGGCACGTCTAGGCCCATGGAAAAAGAAATGTGTGTTTAAAGTTCAGCAAAAAAACTAATTGTATCAAAGGTGCAGAGTGTTTCAACTTTGCATAGGTGTTTCTGTGGTGGTTATAGGAAACGCTCCAGGCACTGTACATCATGTCTCTTTGTATTACAAGTGTGCTCTCTGCACACCCCCTCAGTGCGGAAAATGACCTCAGAGAAAGAGAACCAAGATGTGGAAACGAACACTACAGCTTCAGATCTACTTCATACACACAGCTTTGGGTAATTCAAGGTCGACAAATTCTGAATTGCCTGAAATTCACAGAATTCTGAGTTGCTTGAACGCCCAAGCCTTTTTCAAATGCAGACTTGTGGTTTGTGGGGGTGTGACATGGGAGTGGGGAGTCTGGCATTTATTTTAATGTCTACTACACAACTCCACCATAACCATGTAAGAGAAATGTGTACTAGTCCAAAGTACCACACACTATTGATTGCACTAACTTCCTCTTTTGTAGACTGCCTAATGTCAAAATAGCAAATATTCTCACTTAATGTCAACAAGACGAGCAGTGTAACAAAACCTAACTTATTATAAAATGCATGTCTTTTTTTAAACGTATTTATCATTCACATGGGAGGTAATAATTTACATCTCCCACGTTATTTACCTGAAAATGTGTTTAAAATAAGTTGTATGAACTTGGGCACTCTTGCTGGGAGTAACGGAATGTAAATAATGTTAGCCCAGCACAGTGTCCTGGAATGAGGAGGTCCAATGGGTGGTAATGATGGAACACAACACTGCCTGGCTGCCTTACATTTGAAATACACTTCAGGAATTGTTCGCTTCAGTTGGCATTAATGATGACAATCAGTTCCGTAAAGCTGCTGGTTGCTGCCAGTAATCTGGGGTTTTCAGAGCTGCCTCGGTCATCATGGTACCCTCCTAATAGCTAATACTTCTTGAGATTGAGAGGGTCAGCATGAATCTCGCTTCTGTCCTCCACTTACCACTATAGTTATATTAACTTTCAATGGGACGTTAACAGTAAAGAGTTTCTAGGGGCGAGGCTAACCGCCAAGCATGGCGGCTGTGAACTGGCGGAGCTCCGCGCCGGGCCCGGACACTGAGGCAGTAATCCTGTTAAGGCACGGCCATCCACACTACGCACGCTGCACTGGTCCGCGGGAGCGGTGGGGTATGCAGTGACACCGAAACAGCGAGCCCCCACCAAGAACTGGCTGGAGAACAGCGGCGTCTATCTGGGCTGCATAGCGGGCGTACACAGGAAGACCAGTCAGTATCGACGAGAGCGCCCCGGGGCAGACTGAGAAGGTGCAGCGGACGATGTGAACAGCGAGTAATCGCCTTCTACATTGGCCTTTGGTGAACCGGGTCACTATGACCCCAGGGAAAGACAGGCCTCAGGTACGGGACGCCCAGAGGAAAAATACAAAATGGCGGGTGGAGTATCCCCGTGCTGTAAAACGAGCATAGGCCTGCAAGAGACATTTGGGGTGTGGTGCACCCCTCAATACATGGTGCCCCACTGTAATTTCGGCCCCGGAGGCTAAAAAGTACATATTGGCCGTTGCTGGCTTAATATAACAGAATGTGGGACCCCTAACACAGACATTGAGCTGCATCACGCAATCACATAGGAGACAGCCCAGAGTGCGAGAAACGGACAGAGAGGGCATCCACTCCTCGTTTCTCAATGTGCCTGTTTGAAAGAATGACCCGTATGCAGTGCACATTTGGCGGTGGAATCATCCCATGTGGCAAGGAGGTGAAGCGAGACAGTAATAAGGGATTTACAGACTGGGATCACAAGCGCACTATCGAAGGCATTGTGCTGGGTGCCGGACTATTGCAGACGAGATGCATGGGATAGTGTGTGGAGCACGCAGTGTCAACGCAGAGTGAGTGGCCCTTTTCATCAGTGCATACGTTGATGGTACCGGGATTGCGGTGGCAGAATTGGGCGGACTGCTTCAGGGGGCAGCCCACTGGTGTGAAGAAGGAGTAGTGAGATAGAATAAAGGGCAACAACAACGGACACTGTATACATACTGCAGAGAGAACGGGAATAAGGAAACGGGGTCTGAGTTACAGCATCACCCCTTATATATACAGTCTTGGGTTCAGGTGCTGCAGTGGGTAACACTGAACAAGGACGAGGAAACATCCGAGTACTACGGTACTTTGGGGCCTGGCCCTATTCAGGATCATTGGAGGGAGGTATAATGCGGAGTACGCATGTGATTGTCTTAAAATTACCCCATAGGGGATAAAAAGTGCGGGGTAAAAGTAGTGCGATCAGCATTACATTGACCAGGAGACACAATACATATTTGATTAAACTGAGAATGGGGCATACCAAAAATAAGGGTTATATGACATCACAACGCATGCTTTTACCACGCATGCCATTACAACGCAGTTTTTACAACGCAAGTCGTTACAACGACTTGCGTTGGGGAGTGCTGGATAGTGGAATAGTTTAATTTTCTATTCCAACTCCAGTCCCCGTGGATAGTAAGGAAGGTGTTGGATAGAAAATTAAGCTATTCCCTATCCTACAGCGCCCTCCAGCGCAAGTCATTGTAATGACTTGCGTTGTAATGGTTGCATTGTAATAGTAGTGCGGGGTAAAAGTTGCGTTGTAAAGAATGTTTCCCAAAAATAAGCAGCCGGATCCTCCCACTCCTGAGGAGACGGACCCTGCACCTCAAGGCGATTTGACACAAAGTCTAGATTACGATGTGGTGCTATCTACGGAACCTGGCGGCCATAGCGATAGGCTGGACTTGATTCTGAAAGAAATCCGAGACTCGCGCAGACCCAAAGAAACGCAAGTAGGTGCATTGACCACTAGCTTCACTCTATTGAAGGCGGACCACGCAAAACTGGCAGAAAAGGTGAAGTCCAATAAACTGGTACTAGATTACCTGGTACCATGGCAAACAACTCACACCTCACAAATAGAACAACTGCAGTGTCAACTGAAGGGGTTGCATGACAGGGTGGATGATGCGGAAGGAAGATCCCACCGCAACAATGTGCGGTCTTGGGCATACCGGAATGGAACGAAGGATCCAATCCCACCCAATTTGTAGAAATATGGCTTTGGGAGCATTTTGCACCAGTGAGTCTCACTGATTTGTACAGCATAGAAAAAGCACATAGGGTTGCGCCCAGGCCCCCACCTCCTGGTGCACTGCCTCGGACGATTATAGCTCGGATTTTGAATTATAAAGACCAGGACACACTCCTGGGCGCTGCCAGGGAGAATGCTCCAATCCAATTTGAAAATAAACATATTTCCCTATACCCGGACTTTACCCTGGCGGTCCAGAGAGTCAGAACCACATTTCAAGACGTGAAAAAGACGCTGCAAACTCGTAATTAGAAGTTCGCACTGCTTTTCCCGGCCCGCTTGAAGGTCATTTATGGACAAAATGCCTTGTTTTTTGATACTCCGGATGAAGCTATGGAATGGGCAGAAATTACACTAACTCTAAACGCATCACAAGACTTGTCACAAGCAAGCCTACTGCAACAGCCCCAGCCCAAAGAATTGGAAGGAATACAATAGACCGAAGTCAGAAAATTAGACCTGACCCCAGCATGCACCCCTCCCCGGAACAGATCTCAGAGAATCAGAGGGACGTACACTGGTAGACCACCATGCGAAATCTATAGCTGAAACTGTTGACTCCTCCGAAGATACCAATGCCCACTCTGACTCTGAAAATAGTTTGGCGCACTTCCCTTTGGTTACCCCGCAGACTACGAATGACTTTCTGGGTGAACACTGTGCACATTCTATGATGGTTTATTGCTCTAATAGAGGAGTATGACTCGCCCTACAATTTGATTCTGGATGGTTCAGATGTCTCTTATACTTGTAATAAGAAAGGGCCTGGGCAGGAGCTATGCGAATGTACTTGTTGTGTACATCATGCACGTTAAGAGGCTGGTGATTACTGCTCCCCCCGTGGCGACTGCACTATGATCTAGATTATGCAGAGCTCCTGTTGAACTAGTTTTCATTGTTTTAGGGGGTCTATAGGTACAGACTCAGTTGCAGCTACTCTTTTTTTTTTGTCGACGAGGAAGGGCGTGTGCCCATCTTCTGTTACATAAGACAAATGGCACAACATACAAAATATACATACAAATCCTGGAATGTAAGGGGTCTCAGTTCAGTCAGTACACAAGAGACACAGAATTCTTGCACAGCTTAACCGTAGGAAGGTGCACATTTCTTTTCTTCAAGAATCCCACCTTACACACAGAGGCCATTAAATTGCAAAAGAAGTGGAGAGGTCAGTTGTTTTTCACATCCTATTCAGGATTTGCTCGTGGGGCTGGGGTATGGATATGAAGCGTACCCCTTTCGCACTGCTGGAACAAAGAATAGATTTAAATGGCAGATATGTGCCACTGCATGGGATGTTAGATGGGGAGCACATTGTGATGGGTAGTATAAATGCCCCAAATTCGGATCACGACAAATTTCTAGAAATACTTACCGTGCCCTGGCAGGATGGGACTATTACCCCTGGGTTTATGGGGGGTGACTTTAATGCAGTACTTGATGTAGAGCTGGATAGACCGCACCCTACACTACAGGGTACTGGTAAAAGGCAGCAGACAGACGCCCAGAAGGAATGGGCGGAGGGATGGAATATAGGAGATGCATGGCGCATGAAGGATCGCGGTCAGTAGGCGGCTGCCTGACCTCACCTGCTCAAATCTTTGGCTTGGAAACTGTGAAATTGATGCAATATATTTAACCTGTAATCAGCGCTTTTTAGCAAAGCCTCGTAGCACTCCTTTTAAAAATTCATCACCAATTGTTTACCTGTTCACCTCTCCCGCCTCGGACCCCGCAGCTGCTGCTGTTTGAGTGGAGGGCGGAGAGAGTAGTCAGTGGCACACGCAAGGCACTTCCGGGTGGGGAGGGGGCGGAGCTGCCCCTCCACCTCACTCACTACTTAAGTCAATGTGTCAGCGTACACGCAGCAGGCGCGCCGCTGGAAAGCCCGTCCACGCCCGACCGGGACCAGGGGCCAGGAACCCTGCTACCTACAGCCCAGACCATAGAGAAACACTAACCTATTCCAGAGACGCTCTTACGGAATTCACCAAACACACACCAGGCGACCATGCAGACTGCATTAAAGCTTCCCCGGACAACCTCAAAGGACCTTTCTCATGCCTAAACTGTAAATCGTGCAGCCTAACACACAAAGAACCTACACCTGAAGCGGGGAACAACGGCCTAAGCACCAAATGCCTATATTTTAATGCCAGATCCCTCCCCAAACACTCTTTGGATATCTGGGATATTATTAATGAGACGAACCCCAACTTAGTGTTCATAACTGAAACCTGGCTAGACGAGAACAACTGCCCTGACATAGCCAACGCACTCCCCATGAATTACAAGATCCTTTGTCAAGATAGGCAAGGGAAAAGAGGAGGGGGACTTGCAATAATATTTAGAGACAACCTTAACTGCCTTTAAACTGTAGTAACCCAGCTGGCTGAGCACGAACCATTAGCTTTCCGGGTATCTAAGGGCAATCACACCTTATTAGGAGGAGCAGTGATATACAATCCCCCCGGTTACCATGCCGACTTCAGCATGAAGTTGCTCACGCAACTACTCCCTGCCTGTCTCAAATACAAAAATGTTGTGGTGATTGGAGACTTCAACATTCACTTCGATAAACCTGACAACTTAGTGGCCACACATGTAAGCAACGAAATGCAAACCCTTCAGCTGAAGCAATGGATCCACGGTCCTACCCATAATGCATAATGCACGAGACCTACCGTTCTCCAATATTGACACCAGCTCGATTGAGGGGATCCAACCCGTAACCTGGACAGACCATTTCCCCATCCTATTTTCCTTAGCGCAGTCCACGCCACCCACCAGAACCTCTTTACCTACACCCGGTTCTTACAGGCCCTGGAAACAGGTCACCCCAGAATCATTCAATCTACACTGGCCAGCAACCACTAACCTAGAACACCTGGGTTCTCCCTTTACCAACGCAGGCACACTGAACCTAGATACAGAGATTACCCGCACTCTGAACCTCTGTGACTCCCTAATTAAATCCAAATCCGTAAAAAGAACTACCTCAGAAAAGTGGTATACCCTGGAGCTCAAAACGCTCAAAAAGAAATGCAAAATCAGGGAACACACATGGAGGATGTCCCGACTAGATGCTGATAAGTCTACCTACAAAACTGCTCTTAAAAATTACAATCACACCATAAAAAAGGCAAAACAGGCACATTACACACAAAGAATCATCGAAAATAGCAACTCAACTAAAGAGCTATACAAAATCATAAAAGAACTATGCAAACCGGCCTGCATGTCCCAAACACTGAACCCTTCAACAGAAAACTGCAAAATGATCAGCAATTTCTTTAATTATAAAGTAGAAAAAATCTACTCAACATTCAACTCAACGATCCCAGTGACCACCAATAGCAGTGGAAAAACAGATCCACCCTGAACAAGAACTCAGCCCAATTGAACAGCTTCACCCCAATTTCAGAAGCAGAGGTGGCCAGAACCATGAACAAAATCAAATCTGGATCACCCCTCGACCCATGCCCACACTTCATTTTTAGGCAGATCATGACCTCCCTTACTCCAGCTGTCACACAGCTTTTCAACAAATCCCTATAAACTGCAATCTTCCCTGAAACTTGGAAACAAGCCATAGTTACCCCACTGCTAAAAAAAAGCAGGCATAGATGTGACAAATCCGGTCAATTATAGACCAATATCTTAACTCCCGTATCTTTCCAAAGTTTTGGAGAAGCTGGTCAAGAGACCGCTGTCCAAATAACAACCTACTGGACTGCTCCCAAACAGGCCACTCTGCTGGCCATCATGGACAACATTAGAAACTCCCTAGATCAAGGCAAAGCTGTTGTCCTGATCCTGTTAGACCTGTCGGCAGCGTTCGACACGGTCTCTCATCACCTTCTGCTAGAAAACTGTTGCAATTAGACCCTTTGGTATGTTCCGTCCACCCCTACCTTTTCATCCCTGTTGGTTTTCCCCACCCTGAAGCTTACTCTGGAATGTTGGTATGCTCTCCAGTGAGGAGAGTGGATGGTCAATAAACTACAACTCGATCAACTTCCAGTGTCCTGTCTTACTTCCAGAATCCCAACACTGGCAGTTCCGTCGCCAGTGTTGGGATTCTGGAAGTAAGACAGGACACTGGAAGTTGATTGAGTTGTAGTTTATTGACCATCCACTCTCCTCACTGGAGAGCACACCAAAATTCCACAGTAAGCTGAGTGGATGGTCAATAAACTACAGCTCGATCAACTTCCAGTGTCCTGTCTTACTTCCAGAATCCCAACACTGGCGACGGAACTGCCAGTGTTGGGATTCTGGAAGTAAGACAGGACACTGGAAGTTGATCGAGTTGTAGTTTATTGACCATCCACTCTCCTCACTGGAGAGCACACCAACATTCCACAGTAAGCTGAGTGGATGGTCAATAAACTACAACTCGATCAACTTCCAGTGTCCTGTCTTAATTCCAGAATCCCAACAAAAACCTACGGGAAAAAGGGATAAATGGAAAAGCACTCGAATGGATCAGCTCCTTTCTGTACAACAGAACCCAAACGGTTCAACTAGGAGCCTAATCATCCAAGCCAAAACAACTGAAATGCGGCGTCCCGCAGGGAGCATCCCTAAGCCCTATGCTGTTCAATACCTATGTTTCATCTTTCGCACAAATTGGAACAAAATGGGCCTTTGGGGTCACAACACAGGTCCCCAGCTGGACCTGCTCCGTAGCGGTCGCTCCCCCACGCTAATCTGCCTCACCTCCCTTCTTCCTCTGCTGAATTGCATTGCCTGTGACATCGCCTGCAACTCGAGAGCGCTTCAACGCTTACATAGCGCTTGGTATCATTTTTATTATAATTATATTATAGCCCAGTTGCGCTGCATTGCGGTGATTTAAATTAAGCCTGTATCGTTTTATTATAATTATAACAGAGCCCAGTTGCGCTGCATTGCTGTAATTTCATTTAAGCCTCATTATTGTTTCCTGATATTGTGCCCCAGTTTCGCTTTCTCTACCACCATTTTGATTCTGTCTTCACTCTTGGCCTGTGTCTCCTCCCCGCTCCCGCCTCCAAGCTGCCCCTCACACGCTCCGCCCCCCCACTATCCACTTATGCCAGATGCACCTACGCGCAGCGTTCACGCGCAGCGAACGCGCCCCTTGCGAGCCGAAGGTGCGCCAAAGGTAAGCTCGTCTGCGTCCGTCCACGCCTGGACTGCGCCCAGCGCCAGACCCCCTTGCCCCCACAAACTGCACTCCTCCCGCATAATGTTTGACGCCGCCACCCTCCTAGCCCTTGACCCCGGACGCACACCTCAATGCTACAAAGCTGCCCCGGGACGCACCCATGGTCCCTTCGCCTGCCACTCCTGCAAATTTACCATCATCAAGACCCATACCACATCCACTAACCCCAAACACAGCCCCGACTCTAACAACCTGATGTGCATCCTGCTCAACACCCGATCGGTCCACAGACACGCCACCGAACTCTGGGATCTACTCGACACTACATCACCGGACGTCGCCTTCCTTACTGAAACATGGATGAACGCAGCATCAACACCCGACATCGCCATAGCCATCCCGGACAATTACAAGATCATTCGAAAAGACCGCACCAACCAAACAGGAGGAGGCATCGCCATCGTCCATAAGAACACCATCAAAATCACGACCAGCTCTGACGATAACCTCACAACCGCCGAACACCTCCATTTCCAGATCCACACCAACCCCAGGACCACACTCAGAGGCACCCTCATCTACAGGCCTCCAGGAACCCGTAAACAATTCAGCGAGGACATCACTGACTTCATCAGTCCACATGCCCTCTCCTCCGAGAACTACATTCTACTAGGAGACATCAACTTCCACCTGGAAAAGAAAAACGACAGCAACACCACCCCCCTCCTTGACAACCTGGCCAATCTCGGCCTCAAACAACTTGTTGACACCTCCACCCATGTAGCCGGACATACGCTCGACCCAATATTCACCTCCAGAAATCACATCTCCTTCGATCGCACCACAGCTCTCCATTGGACGGACCACAGTTGTGTTCACTTCAGCTACAAAACCGCCTCGACCCACAACGCCCCACAACCTATTCCCCGAAGAAAATGGAACAAAATCACCACCGACCAACTCCTCACATCGCTCAACCAAAACCCACCCGCCCTCTCATCGGATCCAAACCAAGCTGCCATCAAATTCAAACAATGGATCACTCACAGCGCTGACGAATTAGCACCCTTGAAAAACCACCACACCAAACAAGACAGCAAAAAGGCCCCCTGGTTCAACGATGACCTTAAGAAATCCAAGAAGCTATGCCGTACTCTCGAGAAAACATGGAGAAAAAACCCAACCACCGACAACATGACCACCCTCAAGGCAGCCACCCGCAAACACCACCAGCTGATTCGATCCACCAAGAAATCAGCATTCAAGGATCGACTCGACAACAACGCCCATAACAGCAAGGAACTATTCAACATCATCAAAGAATTCACCAACCCCACCGCAGCCTCAAACGACATCACTCCATCCCAAGACCTCTGCGATTCGTTATCCTCCTTCTTCTACAACAAAATTGCTGACATACATAACAGCTTCGAAAACAGTTCCAACGAACAATCCTCTCCACCCCCCTCAGAACATAAACCACCCTCTAACAACCTCAGCGCCTGGAACACAATCACCACTGAAGACACCATCCGCCTAATGAATTCCATCCACTCTGGCTCGCCAACCGACCCATGTCCCCACCACATCTTCAACAAATCAGACTCCATCTTCGCACCCCATCTCCGTGATGTCATCAACTGCTCCTTCAACTCTGCTACCTTCCCAGAAAGCTGGAAACATGCCGAAGTCAGCGCCCTCCTGAAGAAACCCACAGCAGACCCCTCTGAACTTAAAAACTACCGCCCCATTTCCCTCCTCCCATTCCCGGCCAAAATCATCGAGAAAGCCGTCAATAGCCAACTCGCCGCCTTCCTCGAATCCAACAACTCCCTCGATCCCTAACAGTCCGGCTTTCGAGCCAAACACAGCACCGAAACCGCCCTCATCGCAGCAACAGACGACATCCGAACACTACTGGACAACGGAGAAACAGTGGCCCTCATTCTACTCGACCTCTCCGCCGCCTTCGACACTGTCTGCCACAGCACCCTCATACAACGCCTCAGCAACATTGGCATAAAAGGAAAAGCCTTGGACTGGATCATCTCGTTCCTTGCCGGGAGAACTCAGAGAGTCCGACTTCTCCCATTCAAATCAGAGGCCACTGAAGTCATCTGCGGTGTACCACAAGGATCATCACTCAGTCCCACCCTCTTCAACGTTTACATGAGTCCACTCGCTTCCATCGCGCGTCAACACAACCATAACATCATCTCCTACGCTGACGACACCCAGCTGATCCTTTCCCTCACCAAAGACCCCAACACCGCCAAAACCAACCTTCACGAAGGCATGAAAGAAGTAGCCGTATGGATGAAAAACAGCCGCCTAAAACTTAACTCCTACAAAACGGAAGTGCTCATCCTAGAATCATCCCCCTCTGCCTGGGACGGCTCATGGTGGCCTTCGGATCTGGGTTCAGCACCCATACCCACAGACCACGCGCGTAACCTAGGCTTCATCCTAGACTCCTCCCTCTCGATGACCAGACAAGTCAACGCCGTCTAATCCGCCTGCTTCAACGTACTTCGTATGCTCAAAAAAATCTTCCATTGGATCCCCACCGAGACAAGAAAGACCGTCACCCACGCACTGGTCACGAGCCGACTAGACTACGGAAACCCCCTCTACGCCGGAATCACAGCCAAATTACAGAAAAAACTCCAACGCATCCAAAACGCATCGGCGAGACTCATTTTGGACATCCATCGCCAAGATCACATTACCAGACACCTGAAAGACCTTCACTGGCTTCCCGTCAACAAGAGAATAACATTCCGTCTCCTCACCCACGCGCACAAGGCCCTCTACGAACTAGGACCCGAATGCCTCAACACTCGACTATCCTTCTACACACCCACCCGCCAACTAAGATCCTCCAATCAAGGCCTCGCCGCAGTTCCGCGTATCCAAAGATCCACCATGGGAGGTAGATCCTTCTCCTACTTGGCGGCCAAAACTTGGAACTCACTCCCCACTCACCTCCGCCTCACACAGAACCACATCTCCTTCAGAAAAGATCTAAAAACCTGGCTATTCGATAAATTATGAACCCCCTCCCCAAGCGCCTTGAGACCCTCTGGGTGAGTAGTGCGCTATATAAATCCTTGAACTTGAACTTGATCCTTAAAAACAAAATACACTTCTATACCCCCGCCAGATCACTAAGGTCGCAACACCTTGCTCTTGCTGAGACAAAAAAAAAAATCTAGAACAGGAGGCCGTTCTTTCTCTTACACGGCACTGGAATGAGCTTCCAGCCGAACTTAGGCTTACCAAAGACTACAACACCTTTAGGAAAAAACTTAAAACACATCTATTCCCAAAAATCTGATTTGGCCCCTCAACTTCATCCACCTACCTGTTACCGCAATCCTTAGCGCCGTGACATCCTCTGGGATAAATGTTGCGCTATATAAATAAATAAATAAATGAAACACCCCACTAGTAAAGAATATTCATTCTGTAGTGTAGTTCCTATATTCCCAATAGGCTCTGCGCATTGGAATTAAATAAACGATAGTTTAGACGTAGGACTTAGGTCGACTAGGTCTCTATTGAATATGTTAGGCTTAATTATGAATGCCAGCTAGCTCAGAGGTCACTAGAAACTTTCTCGAGTACACAAGAAGGGATTAGTTTCTGAGAACCGCATAAACATGACAACTTTGCTCCCTCCAGAATAAGGAGTATACCTCCAGAGTCGTTCAAACAATAGATAACTATTTTACTCAGTGCATGCTTAGTTTCACCAGAAGCGCAGAGAAATAGAGAGACAGGCGTTTTCAATAAAAGAGGTTATTTATTGAACAGTCTTCTTTCTCATGCAAGAGAAATGAGTTGCCACAATTGCAATACTTGCTATAAAGTAAGGTGCGTACAGTAAAAGGAGTATTATGAAATAATACTGTAAAAGCATGGTATGGTTTCTAAGCCATACGGTGTTAAAAATAGATAAAATATATACATAGATAAAATCAGGACTAAACGTACTCAACTGGGGCTTCTAAGATAAGCCTACCCCGGTGTACCTAACCTAAGCCTAGTACATGGGAAGGAGTAAGTAAGCTGTGGTTTGAGTTAAGATAGTTTCTGCCAAGAATCTGAATCAAGAATTCTCTAAGGATCTAATCAGCTCCGTACCTTGGTTATAGAATGAAGGAGGTCTTGTATCTCTCTCTCAGGACTCGATCTCCCAGCAACCCGCAAGGGTGACAGGGAAACACTGGAGCTGGATTTCTCGGCAGGAGAAAAGACAGCGTCTCTCTCAGTGAGTCAGCGGGAGGGTCAGCTTCCTTCGGCACTTGCTACAGCAGGGCGTCGGGCAAGTAGATAGTTGATCTGCTCCAAACCACTGTGTTTTGCTAGGGCAGATGCTGGTATATTTATACCTGGAAGGTGCCGAGTTTGATGTAAGGTTGGACATAAGACGTCAGTAAGAACTCACAGTTCTTTCAGGACACCAGGAGTTCCAGGACAAATCAATATAGAAGCAGGGGGAATCCCCGGGCTGCTGGAGGCTTGGTTTGTTTTAAGAACGCGTTGTGCTTTCTAGGAGTCTATGGGAGTAGCCTTGCCGTATTTGGACTGCATTGGCTATGACTTAATATGGGTATGATTCTTATGCCTTTATAAGGATATGATTTGTTATAACCACATAAGGGCATAAATTGGGAATATTTAAATAGGGTCCAAGATACGTTTACAACAATTCTTTTCACTACCACATGGGTTGAAAACAAGTATCGACACAATCTTTTGTTCTATACATTTATGTAACAGATACCATGTACCTAGGTAAGACTTTATTGGATCATAACTTCCTTGAAGTTACCCTAACGTGGGGGAAGATCCCCACACCAATTCCGACTTGGAAGTTAAAACCTTCGCTTCTGGAAGATTCAGTCTTTAGCAGCTCCCTCCCCAGAGCAATAGTTAATTATTTTGTAGAAAATGCAGACAATGCTAGTACACGTCATATTGAGTGGGATGCTTTTAAGACTGTGATACGGGGGTAGCGATTAACACACAAGTGGGGGCTCGCTCCTCTCTCTAAAGGAGAGGCTTGCAGAAGTTGAAAGTAGTTTGGGAAATCTAGAAAACGAAGCAACATCAAGTGACATACATAGGAACGAATTACAAGAAGACATAAGACATGCAGAACTATTGGAAGAACTACACATTTTAGATTATCGCCTATACACACAAAAGCAGCACGTAGAAGCAGACAGAGTGGGCCCGCTCCTTGCTAGGACTATTAAAGATGCGCCGGTGATGGCTCCCATTACTGAAATCACTACCCCAGAGGGCACCGCTGCCCGTACTCAATTAGAGATAAATGCAGCCTTTAAAACGTACTATGAGGCATTGTATGCTGCGCCGGCAGAGCCTTGTGAAGCTGACTATGAGAAATTTTATGAGGGACTGCAATTCCCACAATTGTTAGAAGACCACAAAAAAGAGTTAGAGAGGCCTATAACTACAGCAGAAAGAAGAGCGGAGATCAGGACCCTGCCCCGCAATAAAAATCCAGGTAATGACGGACTGCCAATAGAGTTTTATGCAATGTTTTCAGCATTAGTAGTCCCCCATTTACAGAGACTGTTTCAAGCCTCGTTAGAAACCGGTTCCCTTCCTCCTAGTAAACGGCAAGCAATAGTGGTTTCACTACCAAACCGCCCAGGGATAGCAAAGACATGGTAGGATATCGCCCACTTTCACTATTAAACGCTGATTATAAGATTTTAAGCAAGTTGTTAGCAATTAGAGTCCTACAAATCATACCAAAACGAATCCACACGGATCAGTGTGGGTTTGTGCCTGGAAGATGCATGGCCCTTAATATTAGAAGATTACATCAGGTCATGACACAAACAACCACGGACACCAATTCACAGGGATGTGTATCCCTAGACTTGTGTCAGGCATTTAATTCATTACACTGGAGCTACATGCTTCATAATCTCCCGAAATTTGGAATCCCGGACCAGTATGTGGAGTGGGTTAACCTCCTGTATACGAATCCCACGGCACGTGCACGTACAGGTGCTCATATTTCACAGAAATGAACAGTGGCACGAGGTACCCAGCAAGGATGCCCGCTCTCACCTTTGCTATTTATTTTAGCTCTAGAACCACTCGCTATCATAATCCACACAATAGCGGAACATAAGGGAATACGACTGGCAAACAACACACACAATATTTCGGTGAATGCTGATGACTTAATATTATATTTTAATGATCTTAAAGGCAATCATGAACCAATTCCCACAATAGTCAATAAATTCTAAACACTGTCAGGGCTCTCTATCAATGAGACCAAATCGTATGTGTATTTTTTCACAGACACTACGCCGGTTGATCCATCAGTCACCTTTGGATATCACTGCATCCAGGTGTAAGAGAGGCGGGAGTCATACTAGATGGCAACCTAACCCGATTGATTACAGCACTTAAAGCGCAAGTAAAATTCTGGACATCCTTGCCGCTCTCTGTGGCAGGAAAGTTAGCTATTGCCAAAATGGTGATGCTCCTCAGGCTACTCTTTAACCCCTTTGGTGCTCATGACAGAGCGGTTCCGTCATGAGCGCCGGTTGGGCTGTGCTTATGACGGAACCGCTCCGTCGTGGCCCCGCCCGCTCAATAGAACCTTAAGCACAGCGCGAAAATTCACGCCGCGCTGAAAGGGTTAACTTCACAAATCTACCCATCATGATCCCAGCACATGTATTTAAAAAGTTAGATATCCTACTAGTAGAATTGATATGGGGGGCGGGATGTAGACGAATAGGCTTATCAAAACTACAATTAGATACTAAGCATGGGGAGCTGGGGCTCCCAGACTTAAAGGCATGCTGCTATGCAGGACAATTGCAATGGCTTGTGTACTGGATCACAGGCCGTAATCTGCAAGAGATCGCAATGGGAAAGGGGGGTGCTTCACAACCTTCCATTACCCAACAGCAGGCTCCCATCGATTGTGCCTCCATTGTTAAAAATTGCATTGATGTACTGGAAAAAGCCACTGCGCTATGCAAAGGTGCTGATTCCATTCGCACCCAATATTCCCCTACTAGGATTCCCTCTGCCACTATGGACAGTAACATTACAGTGTATTACCGCCTGGGTGGAAGCATGCGTAAGCACAGTGGGAATGTTATTTACGGATAACACCTTAATGAATCACGACAGATTTGTGAGTCCCAAATACATTATTTCTTCTCCATGCGAATATTACAAGATATGTGCGGACCACATGGGCCCCAGAAGGGATGGAACCCCGACGCACAAGCTGGTCCACATGCAATATTTAATGGGTAATGGTAGTCATTTGACCAGGTGGTTGTATCGGGGGATTCGAACGCATGCTGCAGTATCATTACAGACGCTCCGTGATAAATGGAGCATTGACATGGGCCGTGAGCTGACTGATAAAGAGTGGAGAATTATATTGGAATACCCAAGGAAGGTATTGTGTAACCCAAAGTTTAAAGTTATTCAGCTCATGATAGCACATCGTGCCTACTTGACTCCCGAAAAACTAAGTCTGATGTTTCCAGATACGGCGTATGTATGCCCCCGATGTCCTGCCTCAAATGCAACTTTACTACATATGTAATGTGCTTGTCCACGACCAGCACATTACTGGACAGCAGTCTAGGCCTGGGCGTAGTACGCAGAGTGTTGCTATGAGGAACTACAAAGAAAATCTGCGAAGTTCCGCGAGTGGCAGAGTGCAGTGGGAACTGCAGTTTGTGCTGGTATTTCTGCAGTTCGGGTAGAAATTCTACCTGAGCGGCAGCTCGCGAACTTACTGTTCCTGATCCCGAGCGGGGAAAAACCTCTGCTACACATCGCAAAGCTGAGTTTTCTGCACTCCGCGACCTCCGTGGTGTGCAGAAAACTCTGCCAACGGAGCGAAGTTCACTGCCCAGGCCTACAGCAGTGCAAACAATATTACGGGATGTTGCTCTGGGGGAAGGGGGAGAGCCGTTAGAGTATTGCATACTGGGATTGAATCCTAAATGCAAGAAGGGAAGCCCCACACATTGATTTGCAAATTTGGCATTGATACAAGCTAAGCAAACAATAACCATGAGATGGAAGGCCGCAATAGCGCCATCAGTGTTAGACTGGTACAACAAAGTGATTAGGTGCGGTAAAGCAGAGAGTGTGGAGCTAGAGCGGGAGGAACATAGGAGATTGCGAAAGAAACCTATCTGGATTGAATATAATGTGATGTTAGAGGAATTTATAACAGATGTACAGTCATCCTAGAATGGGTGATGCAAGCTTCTCAATACAGCCAACACAACGTACTGGAGGGAAAGGTCTGGATGTGGTAATACTATAACATGTTACAGGAATGACTTGCTGGTATTGTGTTAATAACTGATATGTATTGCTATGCCGACTAACTAAAGCATATATAAATGTAGAACTGACTCTGGGGGAGGGGGTGGTTGGGATATAGTTGGTTTGTGACTAGTTAGGGGGGATGGGTTGTTTAGTTTATTCTAATATCTACAACACAATAAAAGTATGGGAGAAACGACGTTCCTGTGGACATTGCAACACACTGTAGATATAACTTCTAAACTTGTTGGACAGTACCACCGGCAAATCACAGTTATTAGTATCACTCCTTATTTATTTTTTTATCCACTGTGTGGAAAGTAAATAATGATTTGATATGATGTATATCAGTGACCAAAGAAGTTGTAATATCAAGAAAACTTATAAAATATGTTGGAGAAAGAAAACAGTAAAGAGTTTTTGATTCCATCAATGTGTCTCCTGCCTGCAAAGCAGTAAAGAGGGAGAGAGTTAAAGAAATTATTTTCTATTAGAAAGATGTTTCTTTAGGAGGCAGTATTAAGAGCAACTTGCGCTTTACACGACTTTGCGTCAAGGGGGTGTTCTATGGGTGTGTCCTTATCTGGGTGGTTCATGTGCAGTGCTTTAAATGGGCAGGCGCTGTCTGGTTCTGAGAGCCAGCACTTCTAAAATTTGAAAGGGAGAGTACCTGCACTTCTCAGCACTGGTGCTCTACTTTTAATGGTACAGTGCCAGCTTTTCTCAGTTGATAAGTCACTTTAGATCATAGAGTTCTTACGCTTTTATATTTCCACTTCAAGCACCCAGTCATGTTTTTGGTGCAAATTACTCTTTCCTAACATATTTGTGGCTGGGGATTTGCACCCAAATATAATATAATATACCTCCTTTAAGGTATCACTAAGGCACAAATCTTGAACTCGCTCGTCTCGTGCAGTACAGCGCGCGCACACACTCATCGTTCATCCTCACCTTGAGTAAGCTCAGTGGCAGTCAGCTGAACCTGCTGCAGACGTGTGACGCAGCACAGAGATTATTCTGATCTGATCCAATTAGCAGCAGGTGACCACCTCCTGACACTTCGCAATGACCATCATATATGGGATGCTTTTACCAAAGTCCATTCCAGCAGATATCTCCACTATTCTCTACCCTTTAATCTATGCCTCAGGAGCATTAACTTTAAACAGTAGACATGGTATTTCAGAATGGACGGCTCAGTGCAGTAAACATCAAAGTGGGATTATGAACAACAGAAAAAACGTAAATGGACCGGCAGAGGGATGAAAAACAAAATCGTGTGCATATCTCTCACCTCTTAATCCATCAGACTACTAAGCGCTGCATCCTATTGCACAATAAGCTGCACACACACCAGTCAGTGGTCCTCATAGACAACATGGAAACACTTTCAACATAGCATAAAAACAAATACAACACCCTTCCAACCACACGCCCTACACATAACGTACCCTGCTACTCATGTAGATAAGCGCAGGCGCTTCAGTGCTCCTCATAGGGGTATTAGGCCCTCTATAAATATAACAATACAATACATTCAAGACCGCTCCATCCCCTGTCCTTCAGTCCCTGCCTCCTTGCAGTCAGCGTCCATGCAGTTCATGCCTTCTTGCACCTGCCTTCAACGCCTACATTCTTGGCTCTCATCATCCTCTTCCAACTGTTGAGGGATTACCTCCTTAATCCCATCCCTTCTGCGACTTCCTTCTTGTATATCTCCCTTGACTACTCAAAAACCTTCTTGCATCCATTCCTCCAGTGCCGGCCTTCCAGTATCCTTTACTCCAACTCTTTACATCAATAGTTGGTATGGTATAATTCAGCTACTGTAGTGTTTAGTAATAATGCTTCGTATTTTCCTTCCTTATAAGCTGTTTTGATGGAACAAAACCCACAATTTCAATCTTTGGGGTGTGCACAAAATATTCTTACTACTACTTTCATAGTTGTGCACTCTACTACAACATTGACTTTCTATAATTACATTCTACTAAAAGAAATTAGCAAACAGCCAAGAAAGTATTTAAGCGGTGCTCAAAATCGGCAAATTAAATCAAAACATGAACAGTTTAAAGGCAAAGCCATTAAAATTGACTCTACGTTTTGGTGTCCCAGTGATCATGGGGCATCATCATCTCATCATCATCACCAGAAGGCGATGCAGCTGCATCATGAACAGGAGACAAAGCAGCATTGCCACAATTCCAATTGGTCCCACCATATGACCAAACACAGCAGGGCTCACATCAAACAGACGTACCTTTTAGCATTGAAGCACCAATTGTGCCAGCACAGCTGGAAACAACAACTACAGTAAACATAGAAAGCAAAAGTAAAACAGCTGTGTCAGCAGTGCCTCCATCTATTACAGAAGGAGTGGGAGAAATTACAAGTAGACCAGCTAGGCCTGCACGCTACCAGTGACGGAAGGAAGTGCAGAAACTGAGATTGCACCATTACCAGATGAATATCAGAGTCTGCTGTTACAAACGAGTGAAGGAAGTGCAGAAACTGAGAGTACACCGTCCTCAGATGAATCTCCGCGGCTGCTATTACAAACGAGTGACTGAAGTGCAGAATCTGTGAGTACACCATCCCCAAATGAATCTCTGAGTTTACTGTTACAAATGAGTGAAGGAAGTGCAGAAACAGAGAGTACACCGTCCTGAGATGAATCTCTGCGGCTGCTATTACAAACGAGTGAAGGAAGTGTAAAAACTGTGGGTACACCGTCCCCAGATGAATCTCTGAGTCTAAGTACACCGTCCCCAGATGAATCTCCGAGTCTGCTTTTACAAACGAGTGAGGAAAGTGCAGAAACAGAGAGAACACTGCCCCAGATGAATCTGAGTCTAGTATTACAAACGAGTGAAGGAAATGATGAAACTGAGAATACACCATTACCAGATGAATCTGAGTCTAGTATTACAAACGAGTGAAGGAAGTGCAGAAACTGAGAATACACCATTACCAGATTAATCTGAGTCTATTATTATTATTATTATTATTATATTTATTGAGCGCACAGCTACCCGAAGGTTTCCCGGCGCTAAAGATAAACAGAGAATGAGTGAGGGAAGGAAGTGCAGAAACTGTGAATACACCATCCCCAGATGAATCGGAGTCTAGTATTACAAACGAGTGAAGGAAGTGCTGAAACTGAGAATGCACCATTACCAGATGAATATGAGTCTCCTATTACAAACGAGTGAAGGAAGTGCTGAAACTGAGAATGCACCATTACCAGATGAATCTGAGTCTACTATTGCAAACAAGTGAAGCACACCATCCCCAGATAAATCTCTGAGTCTGCTATTACAGACGAGTGAAGCACATCATCCCCAGATGAATCTGAGTCTAGTATTACAAATAAGTGAAGGGAGTGCAGAAACTGTGAGTACACCATCCCCAGATGAATCTGAGTCTAGTATTACAAACGAGTGAAGGAAATGCTGAAACTGAGAATACACCATTACCAGATGAATCTGAGTCTAGTATTACAAACGAGGAAAGGAAGTGCAGAAACTGAGAATGCACCATTACCAGATGAATCTGAGTCTAGTATTACAAATAAGTGAAGGAAGTGCAGAAACTGTGAGTATACCATCCGCAGATGAATCTGAGTCTAGTATTACAAACGAGTGAAGGAAGTGCTGAAACTGAGAATACACCATTACCAGATTAATCTGAGTCTAGTATTACAAACGAGTGAAGGAAGTGCAGAAACTGTGAATACACCATCCCCAGATGAATCGGAGTCTAGTATTACAAACGAGTGAAAGAAGTGTAAAAACTGTGGGTACACCATCCCCAGATGAATCTCTGAGTCTATGTACACCGTCCCCAGATGAATCTCCGAGTCTGCTTTTACAAACGAGTGAGGAAAGTGCAGAAACAGAGAGAACACTGACCCAGATGAATCTGAGTCTAGTATTACAAACGAATGAAGGAAATGCTGAAACTGAGAATACACCATTACCAGATGAATCTGAGTCTACTATTACAAACGAGTGAAGGAAGTGCAGAAACTGAGAATGCACCATTACCAGATGAATCTGAGTCTACTATTACAAACGAATGAAGGAAGTGCAGAAACTGAGAATACACCATTACCAGATGAATCTGAGTCTAGTATTACAAACGATTGAAGGAAGTGCAGAAACTGTGAGTACACCATCCCCAGATGAATCTGAGTCTAGTATTACAAACTAGTGAAGGAAGTGCAGAAACTGAGAATGCACCATTACCAGATGAATCTGAGTCTAGTATTACAAACGAGTGAAGGAAGTGCAGAAACTGTGAGTACACCATCCCCAGATGAATCTGAGTCTAGTATTACAAACGAGTGAAGGAAATGCTGAAACTGAGAATACACCATTACCAGATGAATCTGAGTCTAGTATTACAAACGAGGAAAGGAAGTGCAGAAACTGAGAATGCACCATTACCAGATGAATCTGAGTCTAGTATTACAAATAAGTGAAGGAAGTGCAGAAACTGTGAGTATACCATCCGCAGATGAATCTGAGTCTAGTATTACAAACGAGTGAAGGAAGTGCTGAAACTGAGAATACACCATTACCAGATTAATCTGAGTCTAGTATTACAAACGAGTGAAGGAAGTGCAGAAACTGTGAATACACCATCCCCAGATGAATCGGAGTCTAGTATTACAAACGAGTGAAAGAAGTGTAAAAACTGTGGGTACACCATCCCCAGATGAATCTCTGAGTCTATGTACACCGTCCCCAGATGAATCTCCGAGTCTGCTTTTACAAACGAGTGAGGAAAGTGCAGAAACAGAGAGAACACTGACCCAGATGAATCTGAGTCTAGTATTACAAACGAATGAAGGAAATGCTGAAACTGAGAATACACCATTACCAGATGAATCTGAGTCTACTATTACAAACGAGTGAAGGAAGTGCAGAAACTGAGAATGCACCATTACCAGATGAATCTGAGTCTACTATTACAAACGAATGAAGGAAGTGCAGAAACTGAGAATACACCATTACCAGATGAATCTGAGTCTAGTATTACAAACGATTGAAGGAAGTGCAGAAACTGTGAGTACACCATCCCCAGATGAATCTGAGTCTAGTATTACAAACTAGTGAAGGAAGTGCAGAAACTGAGAATGCACCATTACCAGATGAATCTGAGTCTAGTATTACAAACGAGTGAAGGAAGTGCAGAAACTGTGAGTATACCATCTCCAGATGAATCTGAGTCTAGTATTACAAACGAGTGAAGGAAGTGCAGAAACTGAGAATGCACCATTACCAGATGAATCTGAGTCTAGTATTACAAACGATTGAAGGAAGTGCAGAAACTGTGAGTACACCATCCCCAGATGAATCTGAGTCTGGTATTACAAATGAGTGAAGGAAATGCTGAAACTGAGAATACACCATTACCAGATTAATCTGAGTCTATTACAAACGATTGAAGGAAGTGCAGAAACTGAGAATGCACCATTACTAGATGAATCTCTGAGTCTACTATTACAAACGAGTGAAGGAAGTGCAGAAACTGAGAATACACCATTACCAGATGAATCTGAGTCTACTATTACAAACGATTGAAAGAAGTGCAGAAACTGAGAATACACCAATACCAGATGAATCTGAGTCTACTATTACAAACGAGTGAAGGAAGTGCTGAAACTGAGAATACACCATTACCAGATGAATCTGAGTCTAGTATTACAAATGCGTGAAGGAAGTGCGAAACCTGAGAATACACCATTACCAGATGAATCTGAGTCTACTATTACAAACGATTGAAGGAAGTGCAAAAACTGAGAATGCACCATTACCAGATGAATCTGAGTCTACTATTATAAACGAGTGAAGGAAGTGCAGAAACTGAGAATGCACAATTACCAGATGAATCTGAGTCTACTATTACAAATGATTGAAGGAAGAGCAGAAACTGAGAATGCACCATTACCAGATGAATCTGAGTCTACTATTACAAACGATTGAAGGAAGTGCAGAAACTGAGAATGCACCATTACCAGATGAATCTGAGTCTAGTATTACAAACGAGTGAAGGAAGTGCTGAAACTGAGAATACACCAATACCAGATGAATCTGAGTCTACTATTACAAACGATTGAAGGAAGTGCAGAAACTGAGAATACACCAATACCAGATTAATCTGAGTCTATTACAAACGAGTGAAGGAAGTGCAGAAACTGTGAGTACACCATCCCCAGATGAAGCTGAGTCTAGTATTACAAATGAGTGACGGAAGTGCTGAAACTGAGAATACACCATTACCAGATTAATCTGAGTCTATTACAAACGATTGAAGGAAGTGCAGAAACTGAGAATGCACCATTACCAGATGAATCTCTGAGTCTACTATTACAAACGAGTGAAGGAAGTGCAGAAACTGAGAATACACCATTACCAGATGAATCTGAGTCTACTATTACAAACGATTGAAGGAAGTGCAGAAACTGAGAATGCACCATTACCAGATGAATCTGAGTCTAGTATTACAAACGAGTGAAGGAAGTGCTGAAACTGAGAATACACCAATACCAGATGAATCTGAGTCTACTATTACAAACGATTGAAGGAAGTGCAGAAACTGAGAATGCACCATTACCAGATGAATCTGAGTCTACTATTACAAACGATTGAAGGAAGTGCAGAAACTGAGAATGCACCATTACCAGATGAATCTGAGTCTAGTATTACAAACGAGTGAAGGAAGTGCTGAAACTGAGAATACACCAATACCAGATGAATCTGAGTCTACTATTACAAACGATTGAAGGAAGTGCAGAAACTGAGAATACACCAATACCAGATTAATCTGAGTCTATTACAAACGAGTGAAGGAAGTGCAGAAACTGAGAATGCACCATTACCAGATGAATCTGAGTCTACTATTACAAACGATTGAAGGAAGTGCAGAAACTGAGAATACACCATTACCAGATGAATCCGAGTCTAGTATTACAAACGAGTGAAGGAAGTGCTGAAACTGAGAATACACCAGGAAGTCAAAGGCCTAGTGCTTAATAAATGTAGAGGTTAGGGATATGATGGTGCCAGCACAATGAGTGGTATACCAGAATACAACACAGGAATAACCCAGTGCAGGTTATGTACACTGTGCTGCTCATAATCTATATTTAGTGTTTAATGATGCCTGCATGCATGTTACACCTGTCAGCCCTAGGGTGGCCTTTCCCTATTTTTTTTCGCCTTGGCCTAATTTTTCCCACCTACTTTTTGTTGGCCTTAGGTCTCTGGGCACCTTCCCATTGTTTCCCAATGTTAAGGTGCAGGTGCTCTCTTCCCCTAAGATGGCTGCCACTGACCCCTGCTACTGCAGCGCGGTCTTTGTAGACGCACTCTAGTAGCCAGGAGCTGGCTGGAATCCTTAAACAATGTTGCGATCCCAGCCTGCCAGCCTACCCATAGCTAGAATAAGGGAAGCTCCTAGAACCTACTAGAACTGGGGAGGTGACACCAACTGCCACTGCCAACTGTCGCTATATAGGAAAAGAGAGAGAGAGAGTCAGAGTAGAGCAGTTGGGGCATCACTGACCTGGGGGACCCACGCAGGAGATTTAGGCAGTAGGGCCTGGTCAGGGACCTATGCCACTGGGAGCGACAGGGCTTAGGTGCTGCCTTCCAAGTAGAGTGAGGAACCCTGGGCTAACCCTCTGATCTGGCCCGGCGGTAGGGGAACCCAGGGACCATCTTCAGTGACCTCCTGAGGAGAACCTTCGACTCCAACCCCCCCCCTCAAGAACCCAAGGAACTGACTCTTAAGAGCGCAGGACCCAACAAGCGCCGAGAAGACCCCCTGTCTGTGGCCCTAAGAACTGCTGGGGATCGACCAGGTAACCAGCGCCTGTCATATGTCTTACCTGAACTGCCTGATCTGCTGAGGCGTTATCCTCCTCTCCTATCAACCTGAGGCACCTCACTGTTTGCGCTGCCCTGCCTGGTTTCAATGCTGACATTGACCCAACGCTAGCCCTCTGTGCTGTCTGCGCAGTGCTCCCCTTGACTAGCGCTATCTCCTGAGGTGTCCTCCTGCCGGAAGCGCTAGATCCCTGAGACGCCCCACAGCTCCCTAGCGCTGGGCCTGGACGCGCTGCGTCCCACAGAACTGCTCATAGTCCTGAAGTGCTAGATCCCTAGAAGCGCTATCTCTGCCGAGTGCGGTGCTGCCAAAAGCGCTGCTCGACCTACCTCTGAGCCGGCTGGTTCCCGTCCTGCACCCTGTGAGGCGCCGTTCTCGCCGACCTTTGCCCCGGCGGCCCCGGTGCCAGAGGAGGGCCGCCGTTGTGCTGGTGTGGGCTGCGCCCGGCCTGAAACCTGTGAGAGACGTCGTGATCAGTGAACGGGCCGCGCTAGGCCGGACGCCTGCAGCTCAGCTCACGTGACGGGGGCGTCGGAAGAGATTCCGCCCCCGCCACACCGTGACTGGTTCCTCCAAGCCCTGCCTCTAACTTGCCTCCCTGTCAGGCTGCATCTTCGGGCCGGCCCGTCCATCAGCGCGGCCCCGTCCCCCGCAGTGCCGGAGATACCTGGGAGGGCCCCGGGAAGAGCGAGGGACCTCCACCCTTATCCGGGACACGCCGCAAGGGCCCTGAAGGGCCGAAGATCGCAGGTAACCCCTGGGGGAGGAGGGCGGCCCGCTCGAGTGGGCCCCTAGAGTGCCAGAAGGAGGCCCCGAGATCGCCCCACCCACGGGAAGACTGGTAGTGAGCCCGGTTAGCCCTGTTTAGCCCCATAAGAAGAACCGGAACTGGCCTGGAGCCCTGGAAGATCATTTGAGGCCTGCAGAACAGTAAAGTTAACCCCTGGTTAGGGGTCTGGTACTACCTAGTAAGGTGCTGTGTAACTCTGCCTGATGGTTAACGACTTGTTTATCCCGGGGTAAGGCAAGGGTTATTCCTGATTAGGGAGCTGGTAAATCTTCATGAAATGCTTACTCCTACACAGTGCCACATCTCTTGACATCTTACAGCAACATAAGGCTCTGGTTACCACTGTGTAAAGAAACGTTATTTCTTTTCTGTCAGGAGTATTGAAATGTGATGATAAAATGTTTTAAGGAAGAATTTATGCCTTTGTTGCCAAAGATTCCTGGATGTTTCCAGACACTAAATGAAATGGTTAATGATGCCCGATTGTTAGACCTGTCAGCCCTAGGGTAGTCTTTCCCTATTTTTTTCACCCTAGCCTCATTTTTTCCACCTTCTTTTTGTTGGCCCTTAGGTCTTCGGGCACCATTTCAAGGCTAATCCATGTTAGGGTGCAGGTGCTCTCTACTACAAACATGGCTGCCACTGGCCCCTGCTACTGCAGCGTGGTCTTTTAGTGTAGCACCCTAGTTGCCAGGAGCTGGCTGGGTCCCCATACATTGTTGCAATGCCAGCCTGCCATCCCCTGTCCATAGGTAGAGTGGGGAAGCTCCTGGAACCTTCCAGAAGAAAGGCGGAGCTGATTTTTGCCGCCTTAGAGAGTGGTCCCCTGACCTGGGCATACTTAAGTAAGGAAGGGAGCTTTTTTTAGTCAGTTGGGGCATCGCTGGCCTGGGGAACCCACGCAGGAGATTTAGGAGGGAGGGCCTAGTCAGGAACTTATGCCACTGGGAGTGACAGGATTTAGGTGCTGCCTCTTAAGCTGAGTGAGGTATCCTAGACTAGCCCCCTGATCTGGCCCAGCGGTGGGGGACCCCAGGGTCCATCATCAGTGACCTGAGGAAAACTCATCCATCCTCCAACTCAAGCCCCCCCCACTTCAAGAAACCATCACCTAAGGGCGCAGAACCATCCAAGCACCGAGAAGACTTCTTGCCGTTAACCAGAAACTGCTGGGGGATCGACCAGGTACTGGACTGTGCTGCCCTGCACACTCCCTGCCTCCATCTGGGCAAATTCTGTCCTGCCTGCCTCCCTCCTGACTGAATTGCTATGCTTTCCATCCTACTTGCATTCCTGACTGAAACGCCTGGGAAGCACTGTAATCTGACCCCCCTGCCAAGCGCTGGGTCATAGACTGCCTGCACTGTCTAGCACTCCTACCCTGGGCCCTGCTGAGCTGCTGGGAGTGCCCCACATTGTGCGTAAATATCGCTGTCCTCAGCTGACTGAACTGACCCCCCCAGCGCCGTGAAACCCCCAGCGCTAGGCTCCCGTAAGGAGCGCTGGAAGCCCCCCCAAGCCCGATCCTTTTCAAGCGTGGTGTGTCCTTCTAGCGCTTACCTGTAGCGCCTAGTGAAGTGCCGAAATTGCCCTCGGCGTCTGGAGAGGGCCGCCCCTGTGTGCGCGTGAGCCGCGCTCGGCCCGAGACTCCGCCGTCCCTGCGCCGGCCTCCGGAGCTCTGTGGAGGCTGCCGCGAACATCGACCCAGCTGGGTCATGACTGGAGGCCCCTGTCCCTGGGCCTAATCAATTCCTGTCAGCGTCAGAAGCCTAGGCCGCAGTAGGCCTAATGCCAGCTCCCACCCCACGTGACAGGGGAGCTCCTTCGCCCCGCCCCTCCGAGCGCCGCACAGCCATTGGTCCTGGCTGGCGCGCCCCCGAGGTGGGCGCTGTGATTGGTTCTGACAGTCCCGGCCCCTGCTCGGATTGGTCCCCGGGCCGTGGCTGTGCCTGGAGGCCCGGAGAAAGCACAGACTAGTCGCGGAGGGGGCCGTGAAGCAGGAGAGCCTCTTCCGATTTGCCCCTCATGTTAAATTCACTCGTTCCCGGCGCCGGTGCCCCGCATCCGCTCCCTGCACCGCACCGGGCCGAGTGAGGCCCCGGCAGGGCCGAAGCCACTCCGCCTGCCTCCGAGCCATCGCAAGGGCCCCGGAGGGCCGAAGCCTTAAGGTACCCCCCCCACCCCCCCCCCCCCCCCGGGAGGAGGGCGGAAGGCCGGACAAGGCCACGAGTTCGCCCCTCCCAAGGGGAGAACTGAGACTGGGCCCCGTTGGCCCCCAATGAGCTTCTCATGACTATGGGGCCTTGGTTAAAAGTAAAGGCTCATCCCAAATTAACTGTGCATGCCTGAAGACAGGCTTATTTCAAATTAACGGTACATGCCTGCTAATTGAATTGTGGATTGCATGCCTTGTATTGAATTTCCTGCAGGGGCGGGCTTCCTAGAGTATCTATGGGGATGTGCTATACTGCTGAATGATCTACCCCCTTGCTACTTCAATGAAATGTTTACCTGTGATGAACTGTTTATATGCATAAGATGAAATGTTCAAGTCTGCTTCCTGAAATGCCAGTTCTTGGTTTATGAAAGTACCCCCCCCCCCCTTTAGCCTGCTGAAGAGTATATTGCAACAGGCTGTGTTATTGGATGTTTTGCTCACCTGATCGAAATGCTTAATGAAATGCTTTAATGAGGTACTTTAATGAAATGCTAATGCATTGATTGCCTTGATCTGAAGCCTATATAAAAGACATTGATTTTCAATCAAAAGTACTGGTGTGGTCTCCATTATTGTGCCCACTTATTGCCTCAGTGGATGAGTGTGTTAAGTAGCTACTTTGCACGTAAGTCCCTGGCTGCCTTCCTGCTCGAGCCAAGCTACCCCCCGGAGAACTGGTGGTCCCAGTTCTTACACCGATGCAATGTTGATTGAATACCTTTAAAAAGAATTCCTTGCAGGTGCGAATTAAGAGCAAGGCTGTTGCAACACCTACAGTCATCTAATATTTAATATTTATTCATTTTAGTATTTATTGCTGAGTGATGCAGCCCGTGTGTTTTTAAGAGAAGATAATAAGTTATACACCTGAGAATTTTTGATCACCCTGCTGCTAATCTTATATAAATAACTTATTGATTTGAATCCAGCATTCTGGTGTGGTCTCAGTCATTGCGTGTGTAGTTATTGTCTCAGTGGATGTGTGTGTTGTGTAGTCACTTAACACCTGAGCCTTCGGGTGCCTACCTGCTTATGCCACTGGGTGTGACAGGATTTAGGTGCTGCCTCTTAAGCTGAGTGAGGTATCCTAGACTAGCCCCCTGATCTGGCCCAGCGGTAGGGGACCCCAGGGTCCATCATCAGTGACCTGAGGAAAACTCATCCAGCCTCCAACTCAAGCCCCCCCCCCCACTTCAAGAAACCATCACCTAAGGGCGCAGAACCATTCAAGCGCCGAGAAGACTACTTGCCCTTAACCAGAGACTGCTGGGGGATCGACCAGGTACTGGACTGTGCTGCCCTGCACACTCCCTGCCTCCATCTGGGCCAATTCTGTCCTGCCTGCCTCCCCCGTGACTGAATTGCTATGCTTTCCATCCTACTTGCATTCCTGACTGAAACGCCTGGGAAGCACTGTAATCTGACCCCCTTGCCAAGCGCTGGGTCATAGACTGCCTGCACTGACTAGCGCTCCTACCCTGGGCTAACCCCGGGGAACTGGTGACTCCAGGTCCTACAATGCACATTCTTGAAATTTCAGAATTTTATGACATTCTACAGAAATTATATTTATTTTTCAGCCAAAGCATCAAACGGTGGGAACTTCTTGCAACTACAAGAGAGAGCACAACTCATTCAAAGTCAACACTGAAGAGACTGTGTCCAACACGTTGGGCATCCAGACATGATGCTGTCCATGCTCTACGCTATCGTTTTATGGACATCATGAAAACACTCACTACCATTTTGCTGCAGTCTAAAAAGGTTGAAGAGCACACGGAAGCTCAGGGTCTTAGGGAAGGGAAGGGAGACTTTTGAGTTTGTGTTAATGAATGTAATCCAATCCAAAGTGCTGGAGACAATAAATATTGTGTCCAAACTGCTTCAGTCTAAAGATCTGGACCTTTTACAAGCATCAAATATGCTACGTAGCGCAGCAAATACGTGTGCCAGTTTCAGAGAACAGTTTGAAGATGTTAAAAGCTCAACATCTTCACTTGCTGCTGCGTGGGGCATTTAATTGCATTTTACACAAAAACGACCACGATGCAAAAAAAGCACTTCGATGAACTCTGTGAAGACCAAAGACTATGCAATCCCGAAGACAATTTTATGGTGTCTGTGTTTTATGCTAACATAGATATTATTGATAATCAGATAAAAACTGGATTTGCTGATATCAACACCATGATCCAATGCATTAATTTCATGATGCCTTCTGGAATCCTCAAAGCTAGCGAGGAGGAGTTGTTTGAAGCAGCCATGACCGTGGCAGCTCATTACGAAAAAGACCTGTCCCTGGAGTTTCCACAACAACTCATCGCTTTCAAAGCAGTGTTGAAAGAACAAATGCAACTTACCTCAGGTGGCACAAAGGATCTGGCTGACCTTTTATTCGTGAGAAACCACGCAATTCTGCCCAGTGTATTGGATGTTGCAACAGCACTGAAACTTTTTCTTACAATTCCTGTTACTGTAGCCAGGTCCTTCTCAAAGTTAAAATTAATCAAGAACTATCTCTGAAGCACAATGACGCAGGATAGGCTCTCGGGGCTTGCAACTTTAAGCACTGAGAGTGATCACGCAAAAAATTGACATGTGGAAGCTCTAACAGAAGAGTTTTCACGAAGAAAGGCAAAGAGGTAAATATTCTTTCAGTCAAGTACATCTCTCCAATTCAGTGAACCAAGCAGTAGTAGCCTTCAGCCACCAGTCTAATTTGCAAGTCTCTCTTCCTGGTGTAAGCAGTCTTCAGCCTTGTGTCCACTCTTTAAGTATTGTTTACTGCTGTACCAGCCTTCAAACTCTGCAATTAATTTCATCAGGCTCCTGCAAGTACTGTTCCTACTCACAGTGTGATTCTCCTCTAAATGTAGCTGTCCTTTGACTCCCTTGAGGAAGCAGTAAGTAATATGGTATTCGGCCAGTATTGTTCTCTTATATATAGGCTATCTCAATATTCTTAACATCATAATACTACAATCTGGACACTGCTTCCCTTACATCTGTAAAACGAAGGAAGGCTGTAAAACTAAGGTAAAAAAACGGTTCACTTAGAAACACGCAGAGGCAGGAACCCTCCTCCTTGTGGGTAACCAAAAGAAGCAGGAGCATAAAACACAGGTTTGACCTCTGACGGAAAATCAAATGACCACTTCATGGTGTGTATGCCACATTTTGATTTTAACATGTCTTGTTAATTAGGAACCATCATCTATTGTGTTATTGTGGACTCTGCACTGACAACCGTGGAACAGGAGGGGCGCCTGCATGTTAGCGGCAACATTGTAGCAAGGGAGCCAGGACCCCTGATGTGTCCACAGAAAATACCCCTAATTCCCTTGTTTCATAGGAAAAAAAGTTTAGGTGGATTCAGTCGGCCCGATGCCACTGCACCTGCTGCACTGGTCACCTTGCCCACTTCCATCAAATTTGATTTCCCCTCCAAGAAAGCAGAAGAGTTTCCACCATTTTTTGGCTCCAAAGTTCAATCCCTTCTATGCCAAGAGGAATGTCCTTCCCCACCGTGGTTTGCAAAGCCAAGAACTAATGACGAACCTCTTACATAATCGGGGAGGAAGTCTTACTTGAAAACATCACTAAAAGCAAACCCTCAAAATAGTTTGCGGATTCCATTCCGCGTAACATTAACAAAGCTCTTTACACGCTTATGCACCCTTACTGGCCAAAACTGATGGAGCATCTTCGCTCAGTCAAGGATCATTCCCCGACTCCCATTAAACAACCCAGTCACCCACTTCTCAAGAAGCTTTTGTGGATGACTTCAACTTCCACTCTATCTCCAACCTGCCTTTTCTTGCAAACATCTTCAAAAGAGGAACTTGCCCAACACATCAATACAACCATCTTCTGGAGGGATTCCACTCGGGCTTCAATCAAGGGTGAGACACTGGAACCGCGCTGCTCCGCGTAGTCGCTCTTGAGAGGTTGATCCTCTTCGAGTCCTAGATTCCGGCAGCTCCTGATACGTATCTATCTGTCGGCAGCATTTGATAACGCAAATCACCACATACTTCTTGATATACTAGGAAAAGAATTGGATGGGCATTGCCAGGGTGTGCCCTGAAATGATGTGCACCTTCCTCATGGGTAGGACCCAGAGGATCACTTTTGATAATCGTCTCTTTTCACTGAAGACAGTCGATCAAGGAGTCTCCTAGGGTTCCATCCTTGGTCTTACCCTGTGCAACCTCTACATCAAACCTCTGGGAGTTCTACTAAGAAAGGAGGGGATCGCCTACCACCAGTATGCAGGTGAAACCCAACTCTACTTAAAAGTCCCATCCAGTAACAACATCTCTCATCTAGCCACCATTAAACTCCGTTCCAGACTGGTTCACTTCTCACAACCTCAAAAGGACCTTTGCAAAACCCAATTCCTCCTTATTTACTCTTCGAATGAACCACTGCATATTCACACCTGGACCAACCAGCCCTTTCAATCAGACATTTACACAGCGCAGCAAATCACCTGATTGGGTCTTGAGGCTCTTGTGGCTCCTGTATGGTCATATCTCATTTGAACATCCAGGTCTTGAGTTCTCTCCTGAATTGGTGGAGTGATGGGGCAGTGTTGGTCATCCCTGAACTTTTTGCCTTCCTCCAATATTCTCTCTGACCTGATTTTGTTGGTTTAATGACTCTGGGAACTTTACCACTGCTGACCAGTGCTAAAGTGCATATGCTCTCCCTACTGTAAAGTGTATATGTGATTGATTTCCATGATTGGTTCATTGGATTTACTGTCAGTCCCCAGTAAAGTGCACCAGGAGTGCCAGGGCTTGTAAATGCCAATACTGCTAGTGGGCCTGCAGCGCTGGTTGCGCCACCCACAGAAGCGGCCTTTTAAAATGTGTCTAGGGTCTGCCACTGCAGAACCTGTGTGCAGTCTGGTACTGTCCTGCTGGCTGGGCAAGTGCACACACTTGCCAGCACCTAAACCTTCCCTTTACTTCATATTAGTCACCCCTATGGTAGGCCCAAGGGCAGGGTGCATTGTAAGTGTAGGTAGGTAGGACAAGCCCTGGTGTGTGTGGCATGTCCTAATAGTGAATTACAGCCAATTTCGTTTTCACTATTGTAAGGCTACCTGTTCTCTTAGGCCAAGATGGGCTTCTGGTAGGCTCAGGGAACATGGTAGAAAGTAAAGTTTAGTACGCCTGAACTCAGAATAATAAAATACTTCTTTTAGTAAAGTTTATTTTAATATCCTGTGTTTGCAAATGCTACTTTTAGAAAGCTAGCATTTGCTTGCCTAACCATTCCAGCCCGCCTCTGCTAGCATGCGAATCTGCTGTCTGGGTTGTGTGAGTGACAGGGCTGGGGGATGACAGGTGGTAAATGCAAGGATTACTCCTTGGTGGGAGGTGGGAGTGCCCCTGGACTCTGAATAGGGCTGTGCTCTGCCACCACAATGCTGGCTCCACCTCCTGGGGAGCGACTGATGACTCTGCCGGACACCTGGCCCAGGAAGGGGGAAGCCTGTCAACAAAGTACTCCTAGCTGCCCCTGTCCACACAATGCTGGCTCCACCTCCTGTGGAGCGTCTGATGTGCCATCCCTGCTCCCTGAAAGGAGAGACCCGAGTTTACCCAACACAGTGCTTAGAGGCTGAAAGAAGTTATGCAGAGGCCCCCCTGGCCTGCCAGAACAAAAGAAAAGCTGTATAAAAGTAGGAGCCCTGCTCCTAACAAACTAGATCCTGTTTCCCACAACGAACCTCTGCTCAACTAGAAGGACTAAGAAGAAGCTGGAAGGACTGGCCTGCTGTCTGCCTTGCTGAGGAAGGAGAGGAAGAGACCTAAAGAGGACTTTGCTGACTTGTGCTGAAACTTTCTCCAAGGGCTTGATTGAGCTTGCCCCCTGAACTGAACCCCAGGACTAGTGAGTTCTCTGTGCCTTGGCTCGTCTGCAACAGAGCCGTGTGTTCCTCCTGCTGCAGGCAAGACTGCGTCCCCCCTCGGCCCCTCCTAGAGTTGTGGCACTCGGGAGCGGCCCGCCCTTTTGCCCGTTGAGAGCCTCGCTCCGCCCAGAACCGCTCTCTGCCCCTCGGGTTCGGCTGCCTGCTCCTCTGCTCCTGCTCGCTATCTGGAGGGACCTGGAGTGCTGTCTGCTCCCTCCTGCCGGAATCCTGGTCTCACGAGCGCACCTCTATAGACTGGACGGCCGCCCGTGCTCTGTGAATGCACCTGGCCACCCCGCTGTGCCCTCTGACCTGTGGAGAGGCCGCGCCGCACATCAAGGGAATCCGCCTCCAGTACGGACCGTACCGGAGGCCCTCGTGCCATGCCCCGCCTTCGAGAACTCGCCACTGTGTTTGCAGACCCCAAGGTACGTCTCGTGCTCCCAAGCGCACCAATGCGTCTGCCTCCCTGGTAGACTGAGGACCGTCGCGCTCAAGCACGAACTTGCACACACCGGGCTCGGGGCCCGCAACGTTTTATTTCCCCGTAGTGCTAAACTGTGTGCTTCTGCTGGTTTTAGAGAAAGCATACACTGAGGGTCGTAGTTAAAGCTGTACGCTTCACATTGTCCACCTGAAGCGCATTTGAGACCAGAAGCGCCTTGCCAAACTGAAGCGCACTTGAGCCTCGAAGCACATTTGTAGCTGGTGGTGACCTAGTGACAGCCCCATACGCCTCGTTGTCGGAAGCGGTACGCCGCGTACACCGCTCACGCGGGAGGCGTGAGCATCGGAAGGGGTGTCGGGATTTCACCCGTTCGAAGTGCACGAAGCGCTACAAAGCGTGCAACTGGTTCTAGAGGCACAAAAGGGGTTGAAACCTACCTAAATCATTGTAAGACGAGAGAAAGTAACTCAAAGCAGAATTCTTAAAAGACTGAGACCATTGGCAAGTGAACCAAAATGGTTTTAAACAATCTCCATAGAACTCTGGCATATTTAAAGTATTGTGGCCTTGCCTTGTGTTATAGAAGGTCTTGTGTTATCTGCCTGCATATATAGATATATTTTTACATAAAGTACGTATTGTTATAGAAATACTGCCTAGTGTGGGGGAAGTCAGTGTGTCTTACTGTGAAAAGTCATAAATGCTTAACTGTAGCGCCCCGAAGTTTAGCCTTGTCTGCTGGCGCCACACTACCTAAAATGGTGAGCTGGGGTCATTCTGAGGAGTAGTTGCCTTGCCCTGATTGGGACTGGTGATTTCTGCCTGGCTTTGGTACCAACCTCAGCCAGCCAGGAATCCCATTTCTAACAGGCAGACCTTAGGTGCCGGGGAAGGGTGTTCCATGTCTTGGATACCACGTACGAGAAGGACTGTCCTCTGCTATTGGCTTGGCGGATCCGGGGGGTGTCTACAAGGAAGTTTGAGGCAGACCGGAGGTGTCTGGTGTGTTCGTGGAAGGTCAGTTGTTTGTAGAGGTATGCAGGTCCTTTGTTGTGTAGGGCTTTGTAGGTGTGAGTGAGCATCTTGAACTGGCATCTCTTCTGTATCGGGAGCCAGTGTTGTTTCCTGAGGTGGAGTGCGATGTGGGTCCTTCTAGGCAGGTCGAGGACGAGTCTCGCTGCTGCATTCTATATTGTCTGAAGACTCTTCAGGGGGCGTGCCACGATTCCTACATAAAGTGCGATTCCGTACTCCAGCCTTCTGGTGATGAGGGCCTGTGTGAAGGTCGTTCTGGTGTTGACTCGAGATGTTGTCTTGCGTAGTGAGGAGGACCCATTGGGTGCGGAGGTGTTCCGGTTTGTGTTTGTGCATGTAGGCCGGTTGATATGGTCACCTGGACATCGTGAATCGCTGAAGCTTTGCCGTTAGAGTCTCCAACCTTACATAGGCTCATGGCATAATCTTTCTCGGCCAGCGCAACCAGAACATAGAACTCCCTACCCCGAAAACCAAGCCCACCACCTCACTGCAGATCTTCAGAACGGAGTTGAGCCTTTCTCCTACTAAGACACTTTTGACAGTTGTCCCCTTAATTATCCACCCTGATAATGTTCCCTCTGGAGGCTGAGAATACTGCACCACCTTCATCTCTTGAGCTGACCTTGCTGCTACTACCCTTTGCACCTACTGGGGCCCTGGTGACACGGAGTCCTATGGCGCCACGGAGTCCTCTGGCGCCCTGGTGACACTGAGTCCTCTGGCGCCCTGGTGACACGGAGTCCTCTGGCGCCCTGGTGCCACGGAGTCCTCTGGCGCCCTGGTGACACGGAGTCCTCTAGCGCCCTGGTGACACGCAGTCCTCTGGCGCCCTGGTGACACGGAGTCCTCTGGTGCCACGGAGTCCTATGGCGCCATGGAGTCCTCTGGCGCCCTGGTGACACGGAGTCCTATGACGCCACAGAGTCCTCTGGCGCCCTGGTGACACGGAGTCCTCTGGCACCCTGGTGACACGGAGTCCTCTGGCGCCCTGGTGACACGGAGTCCTATGGCGCCCTGGTGACACGGACTCCTCTGGCACCCTGGTGACACGGAGTCCTCTGGCGCCCTGGTGACACGGAGTCCTCTGGCGCCCTGGTGGCACGGAGTCCTATGGCGCCCTGGTGACACGGAGTCCTATGACGCCACGGAGTCCTATGGCGCCCTGGTGACACGGAGTCCTCTGGCACCCTGGTGACACGGAGTCCTCTGGCGCCCTGGTGACACGGAGTCCTATGGCGCCCTGGTGGCACGGAGTCCTATGGCGCCCTGGTGACACGGAGTCCTTTGGCGCCCTGGTGACACGGAGACCTCTGCTGCCCTGGTGACACGGAGTCCTATGGCGCCCTGGTGGCACGGAGTCCTTTGGCGCCCTGGTGACACGGAGTCCTATGGTGGCACGGAGTCCTCTGGCGCCCTGGTGACACGGAGTCCTCTGGCGCCCTGGTGACACGGAGTCCTATGGCGCCCTGGTGACACGGAGTCCTATGGCGCCCTGGTGGCACGGAGTCCTTTGGCGCCCTGGTGACACGGAGTCCTCTGCCGCCCTGGTGACACGGAGTCCTATGATGCCATGGTGACACGGAGTCCTATGGCGCCCTGGTGACACAGAGTCCTCTGGCGCCCTGGTGACACGGAGTCCTATGGCGCCCTGATGACACGGAGTCCTATGGCGCCCTGGTGACACGGATTCCTATGGCGCCCTGGTGACACAGAGTCCTCTGGCGCCCTGGTGACACGGAGTCCTCTGGCGCCCTGGTGACACGGAGTCCTCTGGCGCCCTGGTGACACGGAGTCCTCTGGCGCCCTGGTGACACGGAGTCTTCTGGCGCCCTGGTGACACGGAGTCCTATGGCGCCCTGGTGGCACGGAGTCCTTTGGCGCCCTGGTGACACGGAGTCCTCTGCCGCCCTGGTGACACGGAGTCCTATGATGCCATGGTGACACGGAGTCCTATGGCGCCCTGGTGACAAAGAGTCCTCTGGCGCCCTGGTGACACGGAGTCCTATGGCGCCCTGATGACACGGAGTCCTATGGCGCCCTGGTGACACGGAGTCCTCTGGCGCCCTGGTGACACGGAGTCCTCTGGCGCCCTGGTGACATGGAGTACTCTGGCGCCCTGGTGACACGGAGTCCTCTGGCGCCCTGGTGCCACGGAGTCCTCTGGCGCCCTGGTGCCATGGAGTCCTCTGGCGCCCTGGTGACACGGAGTCCTCTGGCGCCCTGGTGACACGGAGTCCTCTAGCGCCCTGGTGACACGGAGTCCTCTAGCGCCCTGGCGCCACGGAGTCCCATGGCGCCCTGGTGACACAGAGTCCTATGGCGCCCTGGTGACACGGAGTCCTATGACGCCACGGAGTCCTCTGGCTCCCTGGTGACATGGAGTCCTCTGGCGCCCTGGTGAGACGGAGTCCTATGGCGCCCTGGTGACACGGAGTCCTCTGGCGCCCTGGTGACACGGAGTCCTCTGGCGCCCTGGTGACACGGAGTCCTCTGGCACCCTGGTGGCACGGAGTCCTATGGCACCGTGGTGACACGGAGTCCTCTGGCGCCCTGGTGACACGGAGTCCTCTGGTGCCCTGGTGACACGGAGTCCTCTGGCGCCCTGGTGACACGGAGTCCTTTAGCGCCCTGGTGACACGGAGTCCTCTGGCACCACGGAGTCCTATGGCGCCACGGAGTCCTCTGGCGCCCTGGTGACACGGAGTTCTCTGGCGCCCTGGTGACATGGAGTCCTCTAGCGCCCTGGTGACACGGAGTCCTCTGGCGCCCTGGTGCCACGGATTCCTCTGGCGCCCTGGTGACACATAGTCCTCTGGCGCCCTGATGACACGGAGTCCTATGGCGCCCTGGTGACACGGAGTCCTATGGCGCCCTGGTGCCACGGAGTCCTCTGGCACCCTGGTGACACGGAGTCCTCTGGCGCCCTGGTGACACGGAGTCCTCTGGCGCCCTGGTGACACGGAGTCCTTTAGCGCCCTGGCGCCACGGAGTCCTATGGCGCCCTGGTGCCACGGAGTCCTCTGCCGCCCTGGTGACACGGAGTCCTATGATGCCATGGTGACACGGAGTCCTATGGCGCCCTGATGACACGGAGTCCTATGGCGCCCTGGTGACACAGAGTCCTCTGGTGCCCTGGTGGCACGGAGTCCTTTAGCGCCCTGGCGCCACGGAGTCCTCTGGCGCCCTGGTGACACGGAGTCCTTTAGCGCCCTGGTGACACGGAGTCCTCTGGCGCCCTGGTGACACGGAGTCCTCTGGCGCCCTGGTGCCATGGAGTCCTCTGGCGCCCTGGTGCCACGGAGTCCTCTGGCGCCCTGGTGACACGGAGTCCTCTGGCGCCCTGGTGACACGGAGTCCTCTGGCACCCTGGTGGCACGGAGTCCTATGGCACCCTGGTGACACGGAGTCCTCTGGCGCCCTGGTGACACGGAGTCCTATGGCACCCTGGTGACACGGAGTCCTCTGGCGCCCTGATGACACGGAGTCCTATGGCGCCCTGGTGACACGGAGTCCTCTGGCGCCCTGATGACACGGAGTCTTCTGGCGCCCTATTGACACGGAATCCTCTGGCGCCCTGGTGACACGGAGTCCTATGGTGCCCTGGTGCCACGGAGTCCTCTGGCGCCCTGGTGCCACGGAGTCCTCTGCCGCCCTGGTGCCACGGAGTCCTCTGGCGCCCTGGTGACACGGAGTCCTCTGGCGCCCTGATGACACGGAGTCCTATGGCGCCCTGGTGACACGGAGTCCTCTGGCGCCCTGATGACACGGAGTCCTCTGGCGCCCTGATGACACGGAGTCTTATGGCGCCCTGGTGACACGGAGTCCTCTGGCGCCCTGGTGACATGGAGTCCTATGGTGCCCTGGTGACACGAAGTCCTCTGGCGCCCTGGTGCCAAGTAGTCCTCTGGTACCCTGGTGACAAGGAGTCCTCTGGCGCCCTGGTGACACGGAGTCCTCTGGCGCCCTGGTGCCACGGAGTCCTATGGCGCCCTGGTGACACGTAGTCCTCTGGCGCCCTGGTGACACAGAGTCCTATGGCACCCTGGTGACACGGAGTCCTCTGGCGCCCTGGTGACACAGAGTCCTTTGGCGCCACTAAGTCCTCTGGCGCCCTGGTGACACTGAGTCCTCTGGCGCCCTGGTGACACGGAGTCCTCTGGCGCCCTGGTGACACAGAGTCCTTTGGCGCCCTGGTGACACAGTCCTATGGCGCCCTGGTGACACGGAGTCCTCTGGCACCCTGGTGACACGCAGTCCTCTGGCGCTCTGGTGCCACGGAGTCCTCTGGCACCCTGGTGACACGGAGTCCTATGGCGCCACGGAGTCCTCTGGCTCCCTGGTGACGCGGAGTCCTATGGCGCCACGGAGTCCTATGGCGCCCTGGTGACACGGAGTCCTATAGCGCCACGGAGTCCTCTGCCGCCCTGGTGACACGGAGTCCTATGGCACCCTGGTGACACGGAGTCCTCTGGCGCCCTGGTGACCCGGAGTCCTCTGGCGCCCTGATGACACGGAGTCCTCTGGCACCCTGGTGACACGGAGTCCTCTGGCGCCCTGGTGACACAGAGTCCTCTGGCGCCCTGGTGACACGGAGTCCTATGGCGCCATGGTGACACAGAGTCCTATGGCGCCCTGGTGACACGCAGTCCTCTGGCGCCCTGGTGCCACGGAGTCCTCTGGCGCCCTGGTGACACGGAGTCCTCTGGCACCCTGGTGACACGGAGTCCTCTGGCGCCCTGGTGACACGGAGTCCTCTGGCGCCCTGGTGACATGGAGTCCTATGGCGCCCTGGTGACACTGAGTCCTCTGGCACCCTGGTGACACGGAGTCCTCTGGCGCCCTGGTGCCACAGAGTCCTCTGGCACCCTGGTGACACGGAGTCCTATGGCGCCCTGGTGACACGGAGTCCTCTGGCGCCCTGATGACATGGAGTCCTATGGGGCCCTGGTGACACGGAGTCCTATGGCGCCCTGGTGACACGGAGTCCTCTGGCACCCTGGTGACACGGAGACCTATGGCGCCCTGGTGACACGGAGTCCTCTAGCGCCCTGGTGACACGGAGTCCTCTGGCGCCCTGGTGACAAGGAGTCCTTTGGCGCCACGGAGTCCTATGGCGCCACGGAGTCCTCTGGCGCCCTGGTGACACGGAGTTCTCTGGCGCCCTGGTGACATGGAGTCCTCTAGCGCCCTGGTGTCACGGTGTGATGTATTCCTATAGGTTCTGTATCGATCACCCTATTCCTGACCCTGTTCTGGTTAACAAATTAACTAGCAGCCATCCCATGATGCAGAAACCGTTATCTGATTAAGCCACACCACGGCACAGGAACGCGTTATCTGATTAGGTCATAACGCTTGCCATCTAATTAGGCAAGCAATATTCTTCCAGCCCCTGATAAGGCATACGGAGTTCTCAAAACAAATCAAACCTATGACAACCTGGGAAAATCCCTGCGGCCATTGTTTTGATTTCTCGAAGAACTTCAGTAAAAGAATGTGCTAACGACCAAGTCGTATGACATCCTTATTGACGTATCTATGTCCATCCTTACGTCAATCTCGGCACCTTACAGGTATAAATATTACCGATATTGCCTTAAGCAAACACACGCGGTGGTGACGAGAGCGGAGCAGCGAGACTTGCCGAAGCCCAGCAGAGAGCAAAGCCCTCAGCCCACTGGCGCTGCCCCGCCTTCCTGACGCGCTGAGAACGAGACGCTGCCTTTCTCCTGCCGAGAAATCCACCTCCGGCGTTTCCGAGCAGCCCTTGCAGGCAGCCCGGAATATCGAGACCAGAGACGAGAGATACCATCCCTCAACCATCCTAGATCTCAGGTACAGAACTGAATAACCCCTTGCAGAGAATTCTTGAGTTAGTCACTTGGCAAAACAAACTTAACTCGAACTGCTAATTTCTACTCCCGCCCACGTATTAGGCTTAGGTCAGGTACACCGGGGTAGGCGTGGTTAGAAGCACCAGTTGAGTACGATTAGTCAAATGTATATATGTATGTATCTATTTTATCCATTTTAACTAGCATATGGCTCAGAAACCATATCAATGCTTTTACAGTATTATTTCATAATTCTGTTTTTATTGTATGCACTTTACTTAACCATAAGTATTGCGATAATATCGATCCATTTCTCTTGTACGAGAAAAGAGACTGGTCAATAAACAACATCTTTTATTGAACACGCCCGTCTCTTCCTTTTCTCTACAAACTGGTGAAACTAAGAATGCACGTACTGACTGAGTAAAATAAGTTGTCTTTTGTTTTCACACGACTCTAGAGATACACTCTTGATTAGGGGAGAGCAAAGTTGTCATGTTCTATGGTTGTCAGAAACTAAATCCCTTCTTGTCTATCCAGGGAGGTTCAACTCCTCCTTGCCTATTCGAGAAAGTTTCTAGTGAACTCTGAGCTAGCTGGCAAACCCAAAACTTTAAGTCCAATATCGACAGTAGAAGACCTAGTTAACGTCTGGTCTAGGCCTATACTATTGGAGGTATTATTCCAATGCGCAGAGCCTATTGGGATAATAGGAACTACACTACAACGGAGTCCTCCGGCGCCCTGGTGCCACGGATTCCTCTGGCGCCCTGGTGACACGGAGTCCTATGGCGCCCTGGTGACACGGAGTCCTCTGGCGCCCTGGTGACAAGGAGTCCTTTGGCGCCACGGAGTCCTCTGGCACCCTGGTGACACAGAGTCCTCTGGCGCCCTGGTGACAAGGAGTCCTTTGGCCCCACGGAGTCCTCTGGCACCCTGGTGACACGGACACCTATTGCGCCCTGGTGACCCGGAGTCCTCTGGCGCCCTGGTGACACGGAGTCCTCTGGCGCCCTGGTGACAAGGAGTCATTTGGCGCCACGGAGTCCTATGGCGCCAGGGAGTCCTCTGGCCCCCTGGTGACACGGAGTTCTCTGGCGCCCTGGTGACATGGAGTCCTCTAGCGCCCTGGTGACACGGAGTCCTCTGGCGCCCTGGTGACACGGAGTCCTCTGGCGCCACGGAGTCCTCTGGCGCCCTGGTGAAACGGAGTCCTATGGTGCCATGGAGTCCTCTGGCGCCCTGGTGACACGGAGTCCTCTGGCGCCCTGATGACACGGAGTCCCCTGGCGCCCTGGTGACACGCAGTCCTCTGGCGCCCTGGTGACACGGAGTCCTATGACGCCACAGAGTCCTCTGGCGCCCTGGTGACACGGAGTCCTCTGGTGCCCTGGTGACACGCAGTCCTATGGCGCCCTGGTGACACAGAGTCCTATGGCGCCCTGGTGAGGCTGTGAGTGTGAGCTGGACGTACATGCTGTGAGTGTGTGCTGGACGCACAGGTTGTGAGTGTGTGCTGGACGCACAGGCTTTGAGTGTGAGCTGGACGCAGAGGCTGTGAGTGTGTGCTGGACGCACAGGCTGTGAGTGTGTGCTGGACGCACAGGCTGTGAGTGTGTGCTGGACGCACAGGCCATGAGTGTGTGCTGGACGCACAGGCTGTGAGTGTGTGCAGCACAGGCTGTGAGTATGAGCTGGAAGCACTTACTGTCGGTGACACTCCACTGTGAAGATTGATCCAACAGCAGAAGTGCCACCTCACGAAATGGGAGACCTATTGCATTGAAGAAGTGTGGCTCAATGGGTAGAGCGGCAGACCCTGATGCAGAGGTCTAGCCCGGGACCAGGGTTCAATTCCCCGCCTCGGCGGGTCTTGGGCTCAAAAATTCCACGGACCTGATAATTCTTGCCTCGGTGCCTATTCCAATCATGGAGTCTCACTCTGCAACTCTGGGCAATAGCTTGCTTAATCTCCACAACGGCCCCCACAACGCTAAGGATGCCTGGCCTCCACCTTGGGGGTGCCCAGGAGTGGACACCTCACAGGGAAAGCCAAGATGGGTTCCACAGCGGTATTCGTACAAGCGCCTTGAGACCCTTGTGGGTGAGTAGTGCGCTATACAAGTATCAATTTACATTTACATTTACAAAATGCTTGTTTAATTATGCGAATAGTGAATAATATTGTTCACTGTTAGTGCTCTATAAAATTGAGTACAAATCATTTTCCCTCTCCCTTGCGAGATTAGCGGTGCCATTAGCACACACAGACGCTTGTAAAGTGGCCCTGCACTTGCGGGATGCCCGAGGTCCCTGCAGGGGACCCCATAGGAGGGCAAAACCCGTAGTAGGGCGTGGGGAACCATAGGCCAATACAGTGGAGGGAGGTGGGGCAGGGGGGCGGGGTCACCCAAGGGAAGGTCGTCCCCCTTTTCGGGTCCTGATATAAGGGAGCCCCTCCCTCCTGGCGCCCTCTCTGCTGCTGCCCACCCTCACTAGTCGGTCGTGCCAGGCTGCTCCTCGCCAGCCTTAGGTCCATTAGGTCGCCCAGATGATGAGGACACAAGTAGTGCAGGAAACGTTAGAGCGTCTAAAAGAGTAAAGGTGCCTACGAACAAAGACTTCCCGCTGCCGTCTAAAAAGAAGGGCAGCGTTAAAACCACGGTCGCAGTAGTACATGACGTTCCTGGCACTTCGAATTTGTCGGCAGTGGTTCAGGAGTCGCCTGGCCCATCAAACTTGCCTGCTAACGGGCAACCAACAATGGAATACGCCACTAGAAGCGATCTGGGTAAGATCATGTCCACATTGGAAGTATTTATGAGGGAGATGAGGGAGAGTGTGACGCCTGGTGCCAATGGCGGGGTAGTACCATCCAATGTGTGGGGAAACGGCCCTGCTATTCCTGGCGCATCTGGAGCAACAGGGGGAGGGCCAGAAGGTACCGACCTGTCCAACCTGTCAATTGCACCACCGGGGCCCGGGCCAGCACTACCTGCATTACCCCCTGTACCGCTCATGACGCCAGTTATTCCGGCATTACCAGCCCCTCCGGCACCGCAGCCACCGAACCCTGTGCCCCCGCCCCCGGCTGTGCCATCGCCTCCTTCATATACAGCGATTCCTGCTCCCACGTTACCAGCTCCTTCTCCAGCGCTGCCAAGCGATGAGGAAGAAGTGGTGCTTGACGCTCCTTTACTGTCAGGTCGTTCCTCCTTGTCCTGGGAGGTCCCGCTGGCAGCTAAGGAATTAATATGGAAACGAGAATTTATAGATATTTTCTCATTACTCATGCTAGGACAACAAGGTGCTGATGTACGCAAGGCAGGGTTAAAAGAAGACGAAAAGAAGGTTAGATTTCAGCCCTGGCCAGAAAAGAACATTGACACATGGTTGGAAGCCTTTGCTATACTGTCCTCGGTTATCATGGAGAAGTTTGGCGATCAAGGACCAGCGTTAGTTCAGTACGGGAGACTCATTCATAATGAAGCGAAAAAGTGGGGAGGCGTAGGTTGGTTAGAATATGATAGGGAGTTTAGGAAGAAAATGTCAAGATCTCAAAGATGCGCTGGGATCACAAAGAGGTACAGCTGTGGATGGACCATATGGGGTCCAGGGCGCTCCAAGGTACAACTGTGAACAGTAAAGTGCAAGAAACGCAGGTGGTGTCTAATGATAAAAGCAGCACTACGGGACAGACAGAACAAAGGATGCCGCCCTTTCGAGGGGGCCAGAGGGGGAGAGGCCAAAAGAGGGGAGGCGGGAGGTCATCTCCAGGGTCTTGCAGATTATTTAACGGTGGGCACTGCCATTGGGGGAGATCCTGCAAATTTACGCATACATGCAGCAATTGTGGAGGGCAGCACCAGGCGGAAACGTGTAGGTCAAACAAAGGACAAAAGCAAGGTAGTTATCACGGGGGGAGGGGCGGGTCCTGGCAGAATAAGTAACCCGCCTACATCCCACACACCCTTACCCCCCCCGCCACCCCACACCTGCACCCCGCTGCTTAACAAGAAGCCCCCTGCCTCTATTTCTCAAGCGTTGTCACCAATTCCGCTAGAGTTAGGCGCAGTGAAAGGGCCCTCACCGATAAAGTTGGAACGACTGGTTGCACTGCTGAACAAATATCCCAACAGATTGGATGGGAGATCGCTACTGGGGGGGTTTGCTGAAGGTTTTGTTATACCATACATAGAGGTTCCTGCCGCGACAGATGCGGACAATCTGAAATCGGCAAGGGACAATCCTGAGGTGGTGAGAGCGAAAGTTGGTAAGGAACTTGAGCTGGGGAGGGTTGCTGGCCCATTTTCACGACCACCACTAGACAACTTCGTGGTATCCCCACTGGGGATAGTACCCAAAAAAGAGCCCAGGGCGTTCAGGCTGATTCACCACCTGTCCTACCCCGACGGAGAGTCAGTCAATCACAACTTAGAGGAAGGGGTCTGCTCTGTCTCGTATTGCTCATTTGATGTGGCCATGGACCTCGTACGACGAGCTGGCAAAGGGGCCTGGCTGGCAAAAGCTGATATCGAGTCTGCTTTTCGCCTCCTGCCAGTGCATCCTAGCAGCCAAAACTTACTGGGTTTCAGGCTGGGCGATGAATATTACTATGACAGATGCATGCCTATGGGTTGCTCCATCTCCTGCGCATTCTTTGAAGCTTTTAGCACCTTCTTGCAATGGGTACTTCAAGACGTGGAGGGGGTTGAGAACGTGACCCATTATCTGGATGACTTCCTCTTCGTAGGCAGAGCAAAAACAGTAGATTGTGCAGAAGCGCTGGAAAAATTTCAAAAAATGACAAAGTATCTGGGAGTGCCACTGGCTCCGGGGAAGACTGTGGGTCCAGCGCAGGCTTTAGTTTTCTTAGGCTTAGAAATAGATACGGTAGCGGGTGAGGCCAGGCTCCCAGCAGACAAGGTCGCAGAGCTAGCAGCACAGATCAAACTGGTGCGGGGGCAGGATAAGGTGTCATTGGACGACATACAGAGCCTTCATGGGAGATTAAGCTTCGCCACCAAAGTGATTCCAGCTGGTAGGGCCTTTGCGCGCAGGTTGGCCAGGACAGCAGCAAAGATAAAGCGCAGGCACCATCAAGTGAGGTTGAGTTTTGGGGTCAAAGAGGACCTTAAGTTGTGGGGGGGACTTCCTCGAACAGTTTAATGGCTCCGTGATATGGAGGGAACCCTGGACCAGCAGCCAGGAGCTGACGTTGCTTACAGACGCGTTGGGCAGGGAGGGCTTTGGGGCAATCCTCGACAGGGACTGGTGCGCGCTGGGTGGCCTAATGCTTGGAGGAAGAAAAAGATCACCAACAACATAACGGTGTTAGAACTGTTCCCAATCGTTGTGGCTTTCCACCTTTGGCCTGCCTTGCTGTCTGCGAAAAGAGTGGTTCTATGGTCTGATAACATGGCGGTAGTCCAAGCCATCAACACCCAGTCGGCCTCTTGTGCACTTGTTTTATGCTTACTCCGAGAGCTTGTCAAAGTATGTTTATACAATAATGTGGCATGCAAGGCTAGGCACATCCCGGGAGTACAGAACACGGCTGCTGACGCACTTTCACGTTTCCATTGGCAGCGGTTTCGAGAGGCGTGGCCGAGAGCGAGGGAAGAGATGACGCCTTTCCCGGCTCGGCTTTGGCATCTGCTGTGGTGGCGCAGCGTATCAGAGAACTAGGCGAGATGTCGTTGGCACCTCGGACCATGAGGAGATACCAGACTTGTGTAAAAACATTCTGCGAAATCATGGGCCCATGGGAGCAGGAGGCTTCGAAACAAGTTGGGAAAGTGCAGGCATTCATGGTCTGGGCGAAGGATGAGGGGAAGAGCCACTCTTGGATGGCCGGGCACTTGTCTGCCATCGGGCACCATGCCCGGCTTTTAGGTCAAAAGGACCCAACGACGTTATTTCCAACAAGGGCGGCACTCAAAAGCTGGGCAAGAGTGATGCCCAAACTAGCAGATCAAAGGGCCCCAATAGATTATGAGACTTTAAAAAACATGCTAGACGCCCCGCCTACGGTTACACATTCCGCCTATGAGGCGGCCCTCTTTTCAGTGACTTTTAGCTTAGCATTTTTCGGAGCCTTTAGGATAGGCGAACTGGTAGCTCGGTCCAAAAAAGAGGTCAACTCCAGGGCCCTTCTGATGGAGGACGTTCGTTTGACAGCGGAGTCAGTTGAGATCCTTTTACAATCCTCCAAGACAGACCAGATAGGCAAGGGTAGGAACATTTCATTACAGCGGCTGGGCAACGACAATTATTGCCCGGTGGCTCTGCTGGCCACTTTCCTGCCCTGCCGCCCACATACTGATGGTTTACTACTTATCCACTCTGACGGTTCCCCAGTCACAAAGTATCAGGTGGATCATGTGATGCAGGGTTGCTTATTCCTGGCAGGATACACAACAAAAGGGGCCAAGTTTAGCTCCCATTCCTTCAGGATAGGTGCGGCTACCACGGCCTTTACGGTGGGTCTCACAGCCGAAGCAAATAAAAAAGTAGGTCGGTGGGAATCCAACTGCTACAGAAGATATGTGAGACCAATGAGTGTAATACGCCCTGGGTGCAGACATATGGTTGACGACGTGTAAATAAAGTAAATAATTCACAAGCCATGACAGGATTAATACGATGTGTGTTCAAATTTCAGTTGCCACTCAGTGGTTGTTTGTCGTTGCAGGGCCTTTAAGTGTGTCAATAAACTTTAATCTTGCAACATACTGTGTTTCATTGCAGGGACAGAGGTATGGGTGATGGGGCACTCTTATGTCACGAGACTGGCAAGATGGGTGAATGCCAACACCTGGAAGCACGGCTTTAACAACACCAATATATCGTGGTTTGGCTTCCCTGGGATGCACTGGGCGGCTCTGATAGGGACGCTGCGTAGATTACTGAAGGAAAACAGGCAAAGGCCAAACATCCTGGTGGTGCACCTAGGGGGGAACGACCTGGTGTCATTAGGCAAGAGGCGATTGCTAGACGCAATGAGGAAAGATTTGAGCATCTTGAGCGGCGAATTAGGACAGTGCAACATATATTGGTCAGAAATTTCCCCTAGACCGATTTGGCATGGGGCAATATCGCAGGAGGCACTAGAAGTCATGCGCAGGCGCGTAAACGCAGCAATGCGCAAATTCAGCGAACAGAGAGGGGTAGGTTTCATCAGGCATGGCTTGCTGCACGCCAAATCCATTGGATGCTCGGAATCTGACGGGGCACACTTGTCCAAAGTAGGCATGGCGATTTTCTTATTAGACCTAGGGGAGGCGCTAGAAACAGCCGGATGCAGATAAGAGAGAACTAAGGGCTAGGTAGTGGGGGCTCTGGGCGCAGCGGGTGCCACGCCCAGGGCTGTGGAAAAGGTACAACGCGACCCCCATGCAGGACAGGCGCAGGAACAGGACCTGAGGCCCCAGTGCGAAACGCACAGTGCTGAGTCATACATAATCCAAGGGGCCCTTCTTGGGGACTTGGTTTCGACGGCACCCCGTTAGTCCTTAGGGTGGTTGTAAGCCTGAGCAACCGGGGGTTTGCTAATAATGCCCCGCCTGACTGGGCAAGGTGTGAGTTGACTCTCCCTTGTCCGGAGGGTGGGGCAGGTGGACGATAGGTCCACCGGTGGGTGGTTTTCCTCCCAAGTTCCACACCGGGCTATGGCCGCTGGTGTCCGCTTCTTTGGCTCAACTTCAGGCGCCCTGCAACAAGGGGTTGCGGGGTATAGGGGGTCGCCTGTCAGTTAACCCGTTCTGTTATTTGTATCACAAATAAACCTGCAACTTCTTCTTCCCAACATGCTTGTCTGTGTATCATTTGGGTGGTGAGGTTTGTGGGACGAGGTGTACCGATGCAACTACTATGCGGGATGCCCGCGGTCCCTGCAGGGGACCCCATAGGAGGGCAAACCCCGTAGTAGGGCGTGGGGAACCATAGGCCAATACAGTGGAGGGAGGTGGGGCAGGGGGGCGGGGTCACCCAAGGGAAGGTCGTCCCCCTTTTTGGGTCCTGATATAGGGGAGCCCCTCCCTCCTGGCGCCCTCTCTGCTGCTGCCCACCCTCACTAGTCGGTCGTGCCAGGCTGCTCCTCGCCAGCCTTAGGTCCATTAGGTCGCCCAGCCCCCCTCTCATTCCCCCCCCCGACGCCGGACGCGAGGCCCGCGCATTCTGCTCCCCTCCCTACCGCTCACCCGCTGAAAGGGGGGAAGTGGGGAGGGGGGAATATTAACGATGTATTTGTGTTTTCTAGGTTGTGTCGTGTATTTCTATAGGTTCTGAATCGATCCCCCTATTCCTGACCCTATTCTGGTTAAACTTACTAGCTAGTTAACTAACAGTCAGCCCATGAGGCAAGAAATCCCCCATGATGCAGATACCGTTATCTGACGCAGTCACACTACGGCACAGGAACGTGTTATCTGATTAGGTCATAACGCTTGAGATCTAATTAGACAAGCGATATTCCTCCAGCCCCTGATAAGGCATACGACGTTCTCATAACAAATCAAACCTATGACAACCTGGATAATCCGTGCGGCCATTGTTTTGATTTCACAGAGAACTTTAGTAAAGAATGTGCTAACGAGCAAGTCGTATGACATCTTTATTGACGTACCTATGTCCATCCTTACGTCAATCCCGGCACCTTTAAGGTATAAATATTGCCGACCTTGCCCTATGCAAAACACACGCGTGGTGACAAGACGGAGCAGCCATACTTGCCGAAGCAGAGAGCCGAAGCAGACCCCGCAGGCAGCAGCCCCGCCTTCCTGACGCGCTGAGAGACGCGCTGCTATCTCAAGCCGAGAGACCCAGCACCGGCGCTTCTGGGCAGCCCTCGCAGGCAGCCTGGAATATCGAGAGCAGAGAAAGAGATACCATTCCTCATTCATCCTAAATTCCAGGTACAGAACTGAATAACCCCTCCTAGAGAATTCTTTAGTTATTCACTTGGCAAAAACAAACTTAACTTAAACTGTAACTTTCTATTCCCGCCCACGTATTAGACTTAGGTCAGGTACACGGGGTAGGCGTATTTAGAAACACCAGTTGAGTACGTTTAGTCAAATGTATATGTGTATGTAAATATATTTTAATCATTTTAAACATCATATGGCTCAGAAACCATATCAATGTTTTTACAGTATTATTTTATACTATTGCTTCTAATGTATGCACTTTACTTAACTATAAGTATCGCAATAATATCGATCCATTTCTCTTGTACGAGAAAAGAGACTGATCAATAAATAACATCTTTTATTGAACACGCCCGTCTCTTCCTTTTCTCTACATTCTGATGAGACTAAGAATGCACGTACTGACTGAGTAAAATAATTGCCTTGTGCTCACACGACTCTTGAGATTGACTCTTGATTAGGGGAGAGCAAAGTTGTCATGTTCTATGGTTGTCAGAAACTAAATCCCTTCTTGTCTAATCAGGGAAGTTAATCCTTCCTTGAACATTCGAGAAAGTTTCTAGCGAACTCTGAGCTTAGCTGGCAAACCCAAAAATTAAGTCTAGTATCGACAGTAGTAGACCTAGTTAACGTCTGGCCTAGGCCTTTACTGCTGTAGGTACTATTCCAATGCGCAGAGCCTATTGGGAAAATAGGAGCTACACTACATGGCGCCCAACGTGTTTGGAAAGGGCGATAAAACTAACGTAAGACATTTAGAGTAACTCAGTTGTGCTTTCTCACTCAGACCCCTTTTCCCAAATACTCCAAAGACGTCTGGAGTGGGTGAAAGGTTATTATATCCTCCAAAACCTCGCAGGAGGGAACTCCTATGTATGGTTTTTGGTCTAGTCAACGTTGAAGGATAAAACAGTTCCAGAATATTGTGCATCTAATCTCTGTTTCCATAAGAAACCTGATCTGCAAATAAAAATAATACCATCCTGTCAGTAAAATGGGAGACAGTGATGGAGAAAGAGAGGCAATTAGATTAGCTACTGAAATAGCAGATGCTGATGCTACCATGCAAGCAGCAGACGCGGATATAATACTCATTCCGGTCGCCAAAAGAAGATCTATAACCTTAAAACTTATAGAAAATGGACTGACACCTAGAGGTGGCACAGTCATATTCGTAATCGAGGCACACGAATATCGGCAGACAGAGGTATACTATACATGGATACATTTTCCAGCAGCAAATGCTGTAACAAAGTACTTCCACTATTACAAAGTAGAGGAACCTCCTGAAACGTACACTCCTTTCGAGGAGGTGGAAGTACCACTCAAATTCCAAGAGCATTTGCTCTTATTTGATGGCGCCCTAAAACATAATAATCACATTACAAGGCTCGGTCCTTTAGGAAGACCAGGAGCAACGTGGCCGGTCTTAGCCGGATACACACCATATCCAGACATCGAAAGAATGCCTGCAGCAGAGCTGTTAATACAGCTAAAACAACTACTAAAAATTCACAGACAATTAGTTCAGTATGTAATGCGGACTTCAACAATTCAGCCAGCGATTAAACTTCCACAGCTGACCCCTCACCAGGGGAACACAAATAAAATTACACCACAGAACATCCAATCCTGCCTAGGTAAAGTTCCAGCTAAACGGGAACAGATACCATTCTGGTTGGCACAGAAAATTACCCAAATAGAGGCGGTGTTTCCTGACACCACCCCATTAGAAAAACACAGGATTCTGACTATATGTCTCCCAATGGGAATCGCACCACACATTGAGGACTGTGACACTTGGGGTACAGTCTTTGCTTCTATCTACACAAAAACGCACGGTGTTCCATCCATTTCGGTAATACCAGATGTGCTAAAACAAATTCAAGATGAATATGGTCCAGAACCTGCTTTAACTCTTGGTATGAAATTACTAAAAGACTTCAAGCAGGTCTCGGCTATATTACTAGCCAACATAAAGGGTGAAGCAGCAAACGTGGCGATCCGCCAGAGGTTAAAAGAGACAGATATAGCAGACCAACCAGCTGAAATTGCCAGAATCATAGAAAAATCCTATGAAGAACTAGGCAGAGATAGTCTAGGTGGAATACCAGTAAAACCGCAACTGACTACAAGTCCAGAAAAAATGTTTTTTAATAATAATAATAATTCACCAAAAAAGAACTGGGATGGAAACAAACAATCCAATCCAAAAGAAAAGAAATTCCAGTCCAGAGGAAGGTCTCCTAGGCGAAGAGAGAAATCTCCAAACCCGAGACAAAGGTCACCTCAGAGTGAACCCTCTGGGAATAGATATAACCTTAGAAATAGGGATAATATTAAAAAACCTGATAGATATCAAGACATTGATACACGTCCCTCTCAATCTTTTCAGAATTCCTCGCAGAAATCGGAAAGAAGAGGACGATCAGAAGAGCACGCCAAGTCCAAAGACAAGGAACCTGCTCAACTGAAAAAGAAATCACAATTTCCAAAAAAGAAGGTAGCCAGTATCAAGGTAGTTAACAATGCCGAGAATACTGAGGACACAACTGAAAAACGGAGAATGGGCTCAGACAATGCTAGACAGCGCAGCAGAGGTGAGCATAGCTCGCAAAGTCCTTATGGATCATCTGGAGACAGTGGACACGAATGAATACCTTCAAGTGGAAACTGCAGATACCAGAGTTAGCAAGCCCCACAAAATATACGAGATAACATTACGTATAGAGGGAGATAAGACTAGGAAAATAAGGGGACTATTTTGGGATAACCTCTCAAAGGGTTATGACATACTTCTAGCTGAAAAAGACTGGCCACCAGAGTTTGTCAGGGAGTGCCCTCATGGCGAAGAAGTAATTATGCCTGCCTTCTCGAATCAAATACCGATTCATAAAAAATATACACTTGCTAGAAAGTGGGCAGTGGCCTTAGCACCTGCTTTATATAAAAATCATGTAGGATGGGATGAGGATTCTCCTCCTCACAAAATCCAGTTAAAATCACAACCTACTGCACAAAGGCAGTACCCAATTAAGCAAGAAGCTAAAAAACAAGTAAATGAAATACTAGATCAGCTAGAATACCAGGGGGTGATTGAAACTTGCACCTCACAAATGAACAATCCTTTGTTTCCGGTCTCCAAACCAGACAATTCGTACCGTCTAGTTTTGGATTACCGACACCTTAACACATGTTGCAAAACTTTTGCAGTGCAAAACTCACACAGTGCTGCACTAATGAATAACATAGTGCGCAAAAAATACAAAACAACCTTGGACATCTCCAACGGATTCTTTTGTCAAAACATAGCACCAGAGAGCAGATATTTAACTGCATTCTCAGTAAATGGCACTCAAAAACAATTCTGTCGGTTAGCCCAGGGGTACAAGAACAGCCCGGGGGTATTCTCAGCGAGAGTAACAGAATTACTACAACTATATGATGATGAAGCATTATCTTATGTCGATGACATTTACTTAACAGATGATGACTTGGAGACTCACTTGAAAAGAGTGAACACCATAATACTTGGTTTCGCTGCAGAGGGTTACAAATTCAACTTCAAAAAGTCCAGAATTGCCCATCTGACGGTCCTATTCTTAGGATATGAGTTATCAAGTGAAGGCAAAAGCCTGGCAGACAATTTCCTAGAGAAATGTGCCGTAATCCAAGCTCCTAAAACACTAAAAAACCTACAGTCAATTCTAGGCTTCCTAAATTTCGGAAGAACATATATTGCAAATTACGCAGAAAGGGTCAAACCCCTTTATGATCTAATTAAACCAGACTTTAAAAGATCCAGTTGGACTCAAGCACACACAGAAATTTTGAGATCCTTACAGACAGACATGCTAATTAAAACAAAATTAGAAACCCGTGATAATACACGCAACCTTGTGATCCGAGTCATCCCAGGGAGATGCGGATTCACATACCTAACTTCTAATGAAGGAGATAAGGTACCAATTGCATTCAAATCACATTTGTACACAAAAGCTGAACAGAGATTCAACAACAAAGGAAAAATTGTTCAAGCAGTTCAAACCGCAATAGCTAGAGAAAAAGACATAGCTGACGGTAGACATATCACAGTCAGAACAGCAGAATCAGCCTTTGAGGCATTAACAACACCGTGTAATTTACCAACAACAACATTGGATCCAGAATGGTTACAATGGGTAAATTCAATCACAACGGACAAAGTATATTACTTCTTTGATCCAGAACTAGAAGAATTAAAAAATCTAAAATATGAAAAAACGTATCCTCTGCCAATCGACATTCTGCCTCTACGACACTACGCCTGTGTAATCTATACAGACGGACATGCTCAACCCTCCGTTTGGGGAGAACATGCATACAATCCCACATGTGAGATTACAAAAGAAGTGTGGCACGGAGGTAAACTAAGACCTCTATTAACAAAATCACACTCAGTAGAAACTAATTCAGAACTACAAACTGAAATATTAGCTTTGAAAATGGCGCTAGATAATGCGGATCGCGAATTCCCGACACTTATAGTGTCAGATTCATATTTCTGCGTCAAAGCATATAACAAGGATTTGCAGACCTGGATTCAGAACGATTACAAAGATGACACGGATGCACCAATAAAGCAGAGACTGCTCTGGGAACAGGTAGCTCTTTTGAAAAAAGAACTACCAAAGACTCACGTGACACACTCACTGAGTCACCAGCGTGATGGCGTTCACGTTGTAGGGAATTCATTGGCTGAAACAGCCGCAGCGGCAGCCAGTAAACCGGCTCCCGTAGATCGGAAAAAGCGTACATTAAAATACATTGACGGCGAAACATTGCTGGCAGTAAAAACGTCATCAAAAGGCGACTGCTCGGCGTTACCGATCAACTATCCACTCAATTACACATACATCATAGATGCAAACTCCATTCCTTTTGCTCGAATCCCTGGAGTGGGGGATAGAGTGATTCCAAACATGGACAGGAGAAACTTGTTAATCGCAGACGCACACATGGGCGAGGGTCACAGACACCTTAAATTAAAAGATTCTCTGGAAGATTTACAATCACGGTACTGGTGGCCAGGCATGAGCCTCCATCTTACCATCTTTGTAAAAAACTGCCCAAACTGCAACAGAGATCGCAGTGGGGAGAGAAGCAGTTTAATACCTCGTCGTATCAGGGCAGATAACATCACCACTAAAAAGAATGGCTTGCGATTAACATATACAGGCTAGTTCCCACTTATAATGTAGATCCACAGCACTCGGCTGACGTCCGGACTGTTATACAAGATTTGCGAGTCTAAATGGCATATACGCTAAGAGCATGCTACGTTCGACCAATTTTTTCTTTTTCTCAGGCAATCCAGCCTGGGGGGGGGAAAGAATGGCCAAATGAGCACAGCCCAGCGGGAATCTTCTCACTTCCTTCCTGAGGGTATGGGATGGTGTAAAGAAAAAACCAAGACAGAAAGCAATCTATAATAGAAAGGATATTAGGTTCGGGAGCTGGGTGGGTCAAACATCTAATAAGTGTCCAACGTAGTCTAAATAACTTGCCAAGAAATTCTCTGAAGGGATTCAGTCCGTACGAATTATTATTCGGAACTAGGATGTTGATCTCTGACCTTGATAGTCAGACTTCAGTGGTAACAGAAAAAAGCTTTGATGTCAAAGACCGTTTGGCTATTTTGCAGGACTTAAACAAAACAAGAAAAGACCTGAGCAACATACAGTTGAAAGAACAGCCAACAACCACTGAAGAATCACCACCTGTCCCAGCAAGACCTGTCTGGATTCCAAAAGTCGGGGATCTAGTCAGGGAGAAGATCGCGGTAAAGAAGGAATTTGGGCCTTCTTACAGAAAAGCAGTTCCTGTCTTGTCTGTCAACGGGACAAGATCAGTTGTACTACCGCCACTTGCTGGAAAAAAGGAGAACCGAGTTGTATCCATCGACCTGGTAAAACCACAACATGTGGCCGATAACCAACGGTAGGCCAAGTGGACTCCCAATAAGTAGCAGAACACCAAGGTTTGCTACCAGTACAGAGGTCCTATCAAAGAGGCTCATCACATTCGAAACGCCTACAGAAGAACAACAAGGACTATGCAACAATGCAATAGAACTAAGACCTCTGAAAACCCAAATAAAGACATTTAGCAGAGACACACCAATCTATACAGAAGTACCAAGTGAAAATGCAAGAAACAAAAATCCTGAACCAATTGGAACAATTGACAGAACTGCATCCGGTTACTTCATCAACTTCGATGATTCCTCCGACGGTTTCAGCGAACAAAAGACACAGCCATCATCAAAATCCTTTAAAGACAAAGCGAAGGAACTTTTGAAACAACTAAAAGAAACATATCTGATTTCTCCAATGGATTGAATTTTGGGTGGGTTTTGGTGCATTTATCCTCATACTTTGGCTCATCATGGTATTTACCTTGGGACGCTTCATTGAGGGAAAATATGCTAAAATGGACACAGCAAGTCAGAACATCAACTTGGTCCTCAAACCACACACATCTTCACACGTCGAGAAACGAGAACTTTCTTCAGAACTTTCTTCAGCCAACTTCACAGCAATTCCAATACCTGGTGGGGTAGCCTGGGACAACACTGACTATGAAATTTATGGTCCGGTCGAGATCCTGAAATATCCACACCAAATTAAGATCTCTTTGAGTGACTTTGCAAAACCAAACTCATTTGCTGATGATTGGGACTTTGAAAGTATTAACAATATGATGTCTGACTTAGTAATGTCTGCTAAATTTACAAAACATGATTATTTGCAGGGTTCTACAAATTATGACAGCATGTACTGCTATAACCATTATGGTAACCATTTCGTGCATAAATCTGCACAACCTAGAAATGTTTTAAGTTATAATCAATGGGAACATTGTGCTACACCTCCAAAAGGGAGCTCTAGAACCGTTTATGACAAATATTCATATTTTTCAGGTTTTAACATAACTAATGCTGAAACATTTTATTACAAATTGTCAAACAAGACAGGGATGAAAACCATGATAACCAACACAAAATTGATATATTCAGATTCTTTCTTTGAAAAAATGAATACTTTTGGATTTGATTATTGGGACAAAAATGTTGATTTGAAAAGTGTTTGGGGTACAAAAGAATGGCAAGTACAGGGTTTAGAAGCTTTGTTTAGAGCCTGCATGATCCCAGAACAAATGATATTTTTAAATGACACCGTTCAACAAACCACCTGTCTTGGCCTAGCAAAAATCAAAGATTTAAATAACCTGTCTATTCCAAAGCCAACAATGTTTAGCAATAACTCTGATATAGACATAAACCATATACTTAACCAAAACAGAACACATCCTGATTGGAAACAATGGTTGATCTGGCCCACAGATACAAATAACTGTCAAGATAGATTCCTGAATAAAACACAGGGTTTCAAAATGAACAGGCCAGACCCTAGATATCCTCAAAGACATCACCCAGGGATAATAACAACCTACAGTGTGGGCAAATTATGCCTTCAATGGCTACAAACTTCCACACTGCCTGAAATTAAGCAACACCTAACTTTACTTACTGATGGTGCTGACTTGCGTGATTTCATACTGGGACCACGCAAACAGCGTCATAAGCGTTTCATAGCAGCCTCTGTATATGCAGCATACAATGAGGCCTGGAAGGTTACTCAAATTGAGACAGCAGAAAGAATACGGGAAATTGACCGTATTAATTTGGAAAAATCACTTTCTGTAGTGGACAATGGGTTAATGACTCTGTCCTCCAGAATTTTTTCATTGGACAGCATTGTGTCTTCAGCAATCGATATATTATCGCAAGACTTACTGTTATTACAACATGGTCAGTCACAATTGCGGTCTATTGTACAGCTTGGCTGGACGTTACAAAATCTGCGTTCAGGCTACGTGCCTTGGCGTTTAATCAACACAACGTCACTATTCCAAATCTTTAACCTTACTGATAGACAAATCGGTATGGCGCAGAAGGGTGCTGATTATACAATCTTGAGCATTGAAAAACTAGAAAGATTACCAATGACAATGTCAGAACGACCTGTCAGTGAATGGATAATCCACGGAATCATAAATATTCCAATCTCAACCTTCAGGTTTCAATACTGCCAAAAATATATACAGGCTGGCATGTACGAGAAATTGGGAAAGGGGTACCTTAAAACAACTTGGAACCTGCCCTATTCACATGCATGTGTCAGTAACAAAGGACAGAAAGTGTTTCTTAGTGGCAACAATTGTGCTATGTCACTAAGCGGCACGCTTCTGTGTAACGGTATTAGTTTGCACGGAGCCTGTGAAGGGAATTCATACAACCTTTCATGTCACCAGCAAGGCGCACCTGCAACTGAAATAGAACCATTCTTTCAAAGACTCTATAATGGGAGTTACATTCTTATTGTAGACCGCAGATGCTGTAGTCTTATGCCCGGGACTCCTTATCTCGTCACTACGACGGCGAAGGTCAAGTGCTGTGGACGTTCTTTGTTCCCCAGCTCCTTTCCAGACAGGGAGGCAAGGGCATGGCCCGGTCTGAAAATTACTTCTATTCGAATAGACACTTTAAGCAGAATGAAAACAGTGCTTCTTCAGACGCCTACAAGGCTCACGTCATCTAAAGAAACGTATGATCTACAAGTCGCAAGGACGACTGCAGAGATACATACATTATTATCAACCAATTCCCCCGTACATTTCGCGGAAATCCTGAGCGAAATCTTAAATATTTCTGATACCACTGGGGTCTCAAAGGTATTTAAGACAGTATTTTCGATGGCATTAACACCATTCAAAGCCATACTGGGTATTTTTCCAGATTTCGTCCATTCGATTTTTGGCGGACTTCCCCTGATCCTAGGACTAATTGCAGGAATCCTATTCCTGGTCCTTATTTTTCGTTATGGCAACCCATGTCACAGAACAAAATCTCACGACAATGGAAGATACGATCCTAGCCATTGGATACCGGGACCGGATATCAAAAATCCTGGGACTCTCCCGGCTTAGAGACCTAAACATGACTTGGTTTCTATCATTTCGACCAATGTGGCAAAGGTGTGTTTTACCTGTACTAAGGTGTCTGCTATGCGGAGAAGAATGCGTGTTAGACACCTGTCTGACGCTACAATCGGATGCGCCGGTGGATGCAGATACACTGTTGGTTCCTACCAAGGTTCACGCACTGTGCTGCCCTCAAAGGCTGCCAATTCTGATGACGGCATTCCTGGAATCTTCACCACTGCGATTGAAGAGTAGTGAAGTTCAAGATGAAAGCAGCATCGAACAGGTACGACCTTCTGTCAGCAATGCAAATCAGAATGTCAATAGAGACAATCATGCGCACGAATGCATGGTTACCCCTATTTCCGACTTAGAGGAACTTTCCCATGAAGCTGTTGACAGTTTTTTCGAAAGCCTGAATGATATGATGTTCTCTCCGGAACAGAAATAGAGACTTTTGAGTAAACTCGCACACGGCGTTCCCTGAATTCGGCCTTCAACTTTAAAAATAAAGTCACATGAACAATTACAATCCAGTTCACGGACAGCAACTTTTTTCAGCAAGCCCCTAAAATATTTTTCTATATATTTTTTCCCGGGACACTGATCTTCTGCTTAAAGTAAGAAACTATTCCTAGAGAACTAAGATTTCTATTTTTTTAGATACTTTATAGACTTTATATAGACTTTAGCTGCCCACTGGTATGTTCACAATAGATTTTATGTGATGAAATGGTTTCGACTTTTTTTCTGTATAGCCATATTAAGAGCCATTTCATGTGTATTTCTCATATACCAACAAGCAATAATGCATAACAATGCGTGTTTACTTTTGCATTTAATTCATAGCTTAAGTGCATACAATATATATGACTGCAATTTTTCAGTATATTTGAAAATTTCAAAATGCATTTATGTATTTTGGGGTGGTATAGTATGTTGTACTATGTTATACTATGCATAGATTAGTAGATATGACCATAGTTAGCGTGGAGTGGGTGTCGTGTATTTCTATAGGTTCTGAATCGATCCCCCTATTCCTGACCCTATTCTGGTTAAACTTACTAGCTAGTTAACTAACAGTCAGCCCATGAGGCAAGAAATCCCCCATGATGCAGATACCGTTATCTGACGCAGTCACACTACGGCACAGGAACGTGTTATCTGATTAGGTCATAACGCTTGAGATCTAATTAGACAAGCGATATTCCTCCAGCCCCTGATAAGGCATACGACGTTCTCATAACAAATCAAACCTATGACAACCTGGATAATCCGTGCGGCCATTGTTTTGATTTCACAGAGAACTTTAGTAAAGAATGTGCTAACGAGCAAGTCGTATGACATCTTTATTGACGTACCTATGTCCATCCTTACGTCAATCCCGGCACCTTTAAGGTATAAATATTGCCGACCTTGCCCTATGCAAAACACACGCGTGGTGACAAGACGGAGCAGCCATACTTGCCGAAGCAGAGAGCCGAAGCAGACCCCGCAGGCAGCAGCCCCGCCTTCCTGACGCGCTGAGAGACGCGCTGCTATCTCAAGCCGAGAGACCCAGCACCGGCGCTTCTGGGCAGCCCTCGCAGGCAGCCTGGAATATCGAGAGCAGAGAAAGAGATACCATTCCTCATTCATCCTAAATTCCAGGTACAGAACTGAATAACCCCTCCTAGAGAATTCTTTAGTTATTCACTTGGCAAAAACAAACTTAACTTAAACTGTAACTTTCTATTCCCGCCCACGTATTAGACTTAGGTCAGGTACACGGGGTAGGCGTATTTAGAAACACCAGTTGAGTACGTTTAGTCAAATGTATATGTGTATGTAAATATATTTTAATCATTTTAAACATCATATGGCTCAGAAACCATATCAATGTTTTTACAGTATTATTTTATACTATTGCTTCTAATGTATGCACTTTACTTAACTATAGGTATCGCAATAATATCGATCCATTTCTCTTGTACGAGAAAAGAGACTGATCAATAAATAACATCTTTTATTGAACACGCCCGTCTCTTCCTTTTCTCTACATTCTGATGAGACTAAGAATGCACGTACTGACTGAGTAAAATAATTGCCTTGTGCTCACACGACTCTTGAGATTGACTCTTGATTAGGGGAGAGCAAAGTTGTCATGTTCTATGGTTGTCAGAAACTAAATCCCTTCTTGTCTAATCAGGGAAGTTAATCCTTCCTTGAACATTCGAGAAAGTTTCTAGCGAACTCTGAGCTTAGCTGGCAAACCCAAAAATTAAGTCTAGTATCGACAGTAGTAGACCTAGTTAACGTCTGGCCTAGGCCTTTACTGCTGTAGGTACTATTCCAATGCGCAGAGCCTATTGGGAAAATAGGAGCTACACTACAGTTGCAGGAGGAGTTACAAGGCGACCCCCATGCAGGACAGGCGCAGGAACAGGACCTGAGGCCCCAGTGCGAAACACACAGTGCTGAGTCGTACATAATCCAAGGGGCCCTTCTTGGGGACTTGGTTTCGACGGCACCCCGTTTGTCCTTAGGGCGGTTGTAAGCCTGAGCAACCGGGGGTTTGCTAATAATGCCCCGCCTGACTGGGCAGGTGGACGATAGGTCCACCGGTGGGTGGTTTTCCTCCCAAGTTCCACACCGGGCTATGGCCGCTGGTGTCCGCTTCTTTGGCTCAACTTCAGGCGTCCTGCAACAAGGGGTTGCGGGGTATAGGGGGTCGCCTTTCAGTTAACCCGTTCTGTTATTGTATCACAAATAAACCTGCAACTTCTTCCCAACATGCTTGTCTGTGTATCATTTGGGTGGTGAGGGTTGTGGGACGAGGTGTACCGATGCAACTACTATGCCCTGTGCCCTCTCTCCCGTCACAGAGGCCTCCTGCCCTGTGTGATGCTGCCCCATGCGCTCGCCCTGTGCCCTCTCTCCCGTCTCAGAGGCCGCCTGCCCTGTGTGATGCTGCCCCCTGCACTCGCCCTGTGCCCTCTCTCCCGTCTCAGAGGCCGCCTGCCCTGTGTGGTGCTGCCCCCTGCACTCGCCCTGTGCCCTCTCTCCCGTCTCAGAGGCCGCCTGCCCTGTGTGATGCTGCCCCCTGCGCTCGCCCTGTGTCCTCTCTCCCGTCACAGAGGCCGCCTGCCCTGTGTGCTGCTCCCCCTGCGCTCGCCCTGTGCCCTGTCTCCCGTCTCAGAGGCCGCCTGCCCTGTGTGGTGCTTCCCCCTGCGCTCGCCCTGTGCCCTGTCTCCCGTCTCAGAGGCCGCCTGCCCTGTGTGCTGCTGCCCCCTGCACTCGCCCTGTGCCCTCTCTCCCGTCTCAGAGGCCGCCTGCCCTGTGTGATGCTGCCCCCTGCACTCGCCCTGTGCCCTCTCTCCCGTCTCAGAGGCCGCCTGCCCTGTGTGCTGCTGCCCCCTGCACTCGCCCTGTGCCATCTCTCCCGTCTCAGAGGCCGCCTGCCCTGTGTGATGCTGCCCCCTGCACTCGCCCTGTGCCCTCTCTCCCGTCTCAGAGGCCGCCTGCCCTGTGTGCTGCCCCCTGCACTCGCCCTGTGCCCTCTCTCCCGTCTCAGAGGCCGCCTGCCCTGTGTGGTGCTGCCCCCTGCACTCGCCCTGTGCCCTCTCTCCCGTCTCAGAGGCCGCCTGCCCTGTGTGCTGCTGCCCCCTGCACTCGCCCTGTGCCCTCTCTCCCGTCTCAGAGGCCTCCTGCCCGGTGTGGTGCTGCCCCCTGCACTCGCCCTGTGCCCTCTTGAGGTTCCGTGACGATTTTACCCCGTGTTTTTAACATTGTCGCAAATACATAATTTTGGTATCAGTGAACCGCAAATGATCCATTTAGTATATCCTGGTGTTTTCGCTATGCTACGAGCAAGAGCACTCCTGTTACAAACACATTTCTGTTCTTCCCATGACATCCATCTTAGAACACGGAAGCCATTTTGTATTCTTTGCCCTCACATAGTCAATGAACACGCAATAACCTCTTTCAATTAAGGACACGTAGGCCTTAGCCGGCAATTCACCTTGCTAGTGACACGTGCACCTTAGGCAAGCAACGCTGTGACAGCATGACTCAGCAAGAGCTGCCTCCCCAGCCTGAGGCCAGTCCTGCTATACTGGTTCTCGTGTCCGTTGGCTTGATCATGATTAGGCGGCCGAAGCTGGTAGCCTTGCCCATTTACGACCCACAAACATCTCTTATCCTACTGTTCTATCTTCTGCACCTGGCTCTGCTCCTTTCCTTCTGGGCCTTTATTAGGGGGAGGTAACGAAATTTACGATGAGGCGGTCCGGGTCTTGAATGAGAAATTGACATGGGATTATGATGGAATAGTGGGAACCCCTCGTTCGTAATGTTTTGACATCAGATATTGTTGACGATTCCTGTGCAACGCCAAATATTTATTGTACAAGATACAAAGGTTTTGGAATGTGCTAACATGTAAAGAATTTGCCTGAAGCCCAATATTCAGTATATAAGGAGCAACCCTCTTTGTACAAATTGAACAGGCTCCTAGATACTGCCCATGTGTAGTTTCTGTGACTTCTGTGTCCCTGCAGTAATAAACCTTTGGTCTTTGACGCCACCATCGAGAAGCCCGTGTTTCTGTTTGTTTGTGCACCGAGGCAGGTTGAACTCCGGGGTCTTCAGGTGTTATCCCTGACACCTCTGGACGGAACCAAAAAGTCCAGAACTCCAATTGGCGCCCAACGTGGGGCGACGTCATTCGGTACCGGTCCAAAAGCCTGAAGAGTTCGAGAAGCTTCGTGTGAAGATTTCAGAGGGAGGCGCCCCACTTCATCGATCCCGGCATATCGCAAAAGTGGCCCGACGTTCTCTTCCACGAGGGTTCCCGTTCAGACGGCTGCAGTGGTTCGTTGCCTTGACCGTCGCCCTGTCTTGGACCCGAGGTGCAGTCCTTAGTACGGCGAGACGTGACGGGTTTCTCCTTGGTGACGTCTTCAGTGCCTCAGTTAAGTATTAAGTGGTTGCTAGTTGGTTATTTCGTAAGGGTTGCTCCTGTTTGGATAATCCTTTTAGTTTTTGGTTTGGTTTGGTTTCGTAAGATTATCACTGGTTGTTCTGGTTAAGATAATCATTTGGTTTAGTTTGGGTATCGATACATTTGTTCGCTTTGGTAGGCCTAAGTTCTTGGTTCGAGTGCGCACCTTTTGTTTGTGTTTTGTCTGTTCTGTGTTCCGGATTATAAAATGGTAAGTCGGAAAAATTGTATGTTGTCTTGTTTTAGTTGCAACAGTGATTCCCAGTTGGAGGACTCGTGTTCGGTTCCTCCGATTGGAACTCCCCTTTATGATCTATATTGCAAATTTGGTGTGGGCCCTATCTCTTATAACGAGGTATGGATCCACTATACAGAGAAAGATGGTGTCCTTAGTTGGCCACTGCATGGTAGTTTTGAACCCCAAGTTCTTGATAATTTAGAAACGAAATTGTTCAAGAAGAAAGCCCGGCCGGCAATGTTGGATTCTTTCCGTTATTGGCGAAAAGAATCTAAACAGAGAGAAATTAAAAAGTTGAAGAAAGAACAGAAAGAGAAAGAGTTGACTTTAGAACAGTCTGCTAAGCAGCTACAACTCAACGAGTCTGAGAAGGCGATGGAGGTGGCCAATAGAGAGCGTAATTTAGCGATAGACAAGTGCTATCCTGCTTTGCCATCGAGTACAGCTAAGATAGTAGAGGACCCTGAAAAGGATCCCCTGTTGTCTTACTTGTTACGATCACCCCCACCGTATGCACAGGGTGCTACGGCTCCACCTATACCGAATGTTCAAGTACCGGTTGCTTGACAACCTGGTGTTCCTGCTCCTCTGAATCAAGTTCCTGTACCTCCTGTGGTCAATATTAATGTTCCTTCGGCACCCCCTCTTCCAGGATTGCCGGCTTCTTTACCTATACCTATATCGCTCACATCTGCTAGTTCACAGGCTATTTTGCCCGCTACTCCTACTGCTCCTGATCTATCTGTTCCAACTGCTACTCTATTTACTGCTTCTGCTAATATTATGACTCCGCTTTCTGTTCGTCGGAGAATCACTGATTCTGTCTCTAATATTTTATCTCCCTTTTATAAAACTCTGATTAAGACTCCTACCTCTGACTCTGTGCAGAGACGTAGTCAGCTTCCCAGTACTGAAGAGCGAGGAATATTAGATTCCACTGCTCTTAGATGGGTTTCGAAAGTTGGAAGATATAATGTACAAGATGTATTAGATACATTTATGCAATGGAACGAACCGACACAACGATATGTGTTCGATGAAATGTGCTTCCTTCTACGTGAGGAATTGGAAGAGGATGACCCTGAATCAAATCTAGAAGAATTAATTAATGTTCAGAAAGAGTTTGCTGCAGGTATGATAGTTGGTCAAAATATAAAAGAAGCGATGGAACTGATTTTAAGTTATAGGAATGACCCATCCCTTCGTTCACCGAGGGAGTCAGAGAAACGTAGTACGAAACAAAATCGTCAATACCCAATGAGGGAGGTTCCACCAATTTGGCGTGAAGCTGTGCAAGCTAATGCAAACCTTGGTATTGCAGCCGCTCCAGCTCAATTCCAGAGAGTATGGATACATATTCCATGGAAGCGAGCTGAAGTATTAGCAGTGAAACAGGCCTTGCCAGATCCGCGTAAAAATCCTGCAGGATACTACAAAGAGTTGGCTCAGACAGTTGGCGCCTGTGTATTAAATCTAGCTGACATAGATCTGCTGTTTGGTAATGTAGTACCGCAACCAATTTGGGCTAAGATTCGTAAAGAGAATCATCCAGTTGCCCTAGGTGGTGATTGGGCAGCTATAATTGCAGCGGATGGTCAACAAATAGGTGGTTCTAAACCTGAACCCTTAATTGCTAATTTGCCTGGTAGAATAATCGATTTAATGAAAACCCTGATGCCTGCATTACGCGTTAACTGGGACAAATTGTCCGCGTGCAAACAGAAGAAAGACGAAAGCGTCTCCGACTTTTTCACAAGATTCGAGGAGACTTTTGTGGATCATAGTGGTCAGGATATGAGCACAGAAGGAGGCCAGAGATTATTTGTTGATAAATTTGTGCACAATCTGTTGCCAGAACTTAGTGGTAAATTAAAGAATTCTGAAAGTGCGTGGGCTGTCTCTACGACTGCGCAAATACTTGCGACTGCCCAGTACTATGAAAATAGGGATAAAGAGGAGAAAGAAAAATCAGATAAAAAGACGAAAGATTTAAAAACTAAAGTTCTTTTACAGCAAGCATATCCGCCTCGCACGAATAATTCTCATACACAGCAAGGGTCATATCAAAGGACGGAGTATAATTCTCAGAGGCCACAGTACCAATGGAATCAGTGTGCTTATTGCAAAATGGAAGGCCATTATAAGACTGAGTGTCCAGTCTTAGCGCAAAATAATGCTGCGACAGCTCAGAGAGGTCGTGGTAGTTCTATACAAAACTCTAGAGGTCGAGGACGAGGTGCTATGCCTCCACAGACAAATGATCGCCCTTCTAATCATTTCGATCAGCGAAGTGGACAATCTGCCCAACAAAATAGGTCTCAACAATATCATGTTGAAGATTACTATGAAGCTAGTGAGGAAGTTCAGCCAAGGGAGTACTAGGACAGCCATGGACAAAGAGAGGGAGTAGTACCAGTTCCAGTAGATCAGAGTGGGCCTTATGTCGCAGTAGCAACATCAGGTATAGTCGAACCGTTTCTGTTGGATACTGGTGCAGCAAAAAGTTCTATCATACATGCGAAACTCCCTGGCGCACCTTTGTCTGGCTCAACAAATGTTTCAGTAGGTTTTTCAGGCGCCCCTGTTCACAACCCTGTTTCTGGTCCTTTGTCTATTTCTGTTGGACCCCGCCACTTGAAAGCTCCCCTGATTTTGACGACAGGTTGTAATGAAAATCTACTTGGTTTAGACTTATTAAAACGCCTGTACGCGACATTGTACTGTTCTCCGGCAGGAGTACAGCTTACGCTGGGTAAAAGAATAATTTCTCCGATGTACTTGTCGATGGATGCGCTCCCACCAGAGCTGCGTTCTCTCCCTGATACTCTTTGGGCGACTGGTCCTAATGATGTAGGTCTTTTAGAAATTCCACCCTATGTAGTAACTTTGAAAGCAAATGCCAAACTTCCACGAATACCACAATACAAGATCTCGAGTGAAGGTGAGCGTGCGCTCCTACTGATAGTACAAGATCTGATCAAGAAAGACGTTGTAGAAGAAACTAGAGGTAATGTCTGTAATAGTCCTGTACTGCCTATTCTGAAACGAACTGACCCAACAAAACCTCCAGTATATAGGTTTGTAATTGATCTTAGAGAGGTTAATAAAATTGTGATTCCACAGTTTCCTGTGGTTCCAGACATTACTGCATTGTTAACGTTGATTCCTGCTACAGCAGCATGGTTTTCGGTTATCGACTTGAAAAATGCCTTTTTCAGCATTCCGATAGCCGAGGAAAGCAGAGATATCTTCGGTTTCTCTCTAGGAGGACGAAGCTTCAGGTTTAAACGTGCTGCACAAGGTTATTGTGAAAGCCCATCCATTTACAGTCAAGCATTAAAAAGCCAGTTAGACTCATTTGTACTTCCTCCTGGTTCTGCTTTAATACAATATGTCGATGATCTTCTAGTGGCTGCCAATGACAAGGAAACTTGCAAAACAGCTACAATTTCTTTATTGCATCATTTGTCAAATTTGAATCACAAGGTGTCACCTTCAAAAATGCAATACTGTTGCCAACAAGTGACCTACCTAGGTCATCTCTTGTCAAAGGAGGGAAGGAAGTTGACCCCAGAGAGAATAAAAGCAATTACACAGATGAATGTTCCTAGCACGCAGAGAGAAGTACGTGCCTTTTTAGGTATTACCTCATATTGTAGGCAATGGATCCCAAATTTTTCTCTTTTGGCAAAACCGTTGGTAGCTCTGACTGGGAAAAATGTTCCGAGTCCAGTGCCATGGTCTGCCGAATGTCAGGAGAGTTTTTCTGAGTTACGAAATGCACTGTGTTCAGCTCCTGTACTGGGTACACCCGATTACAGTAAGCCATTCACGCTCTATGTCCATGAGAGAGAAGGTTGTGCGTTGAGTGTTTTGACACAGAAATTTGGTGATAAACAACGCCCTTGTGCGTATTTTTCATCAACGTTAGATCCGGTAGCTAGAGCGTTGCCTAGTTGCTTGAGAGCTACAGCCGCAGCTGCAGCCTCCATTCGACAATCTGCTGGTTTAGTAATGAACAACATGCTAGTGGTTATGGTTCCTCATGCTGTGGATACACTCATGAACCGAACCAAGACGCAGCACCTTACCAGTGCTAGATTATCAGGTTACGAACTGACATTGCTAGCGAGTCATATTCAGATCAAAAGATGCAATGTATTGAATCCAGCAACATTGTTGCCGACTAGCCAAGAGTCGAGTGATTCCGAACCACACGACTGTTGTTTCAGAACTGAGGAAGAAACAAAAGGACGAATTGATTTAAAAGACACTCCGTTATCAGACCCAGATGGCACGTTGTATGTTGATGGGTCTTGCTTCAAATTGGAGAATGGTGATGTGACTGCTGCCTATGCAGTAACAACTTTGCGTACGATTGTGGAGACTGCAAGAGTGAGTCAGAATTCTGCCCAGACTGCAGAATTGATCGCGCTGACAAGAGCATGCGTTTTAGCTAAGGGAAAGAGAGTGAATGTGTTCACAGATAGTCAGTACGCGTTCGGCGTGGCCCATAGTTTTGGCCGTTTGTGGAAAGAGAGAGGTTTCATTACGTCCCATGGGACTAAGATTCAACATGGTCAGCTAGTTAATGACTTGTTGGAATCTCTAACCTTGCCGACTGAAGTTGCGATTGTGAATTGCAGTGCTCATAAAGCAATCACGGATGATGTTGGTCGTGGGAATGCTTTTGCTGATGAGACTGCAAAACAGACAGCTAGAAATATGATGAGTAGAATGTATGTTGCAACGTCTGCAAGATGGATTTCTGAGTCTGGAATGTGTGAAGACACAGTGGAAAGCGTGAAAGAAATTCAAAGAGAGGCGACTGAGGAGGAAAAGCGTGCATGGAAAGAGAGCACGGGTAAATTGGACTCGAGTGGGTGTTGGATTGACTTGTCGGAACAACAGCGTTGGATGTTGCCTGATGCGTATGTGCTTGCAGTAGTAACTATGGCACATGGAGCAGCGCACATCAGTTCTAAAGGGATTTGTAAGATGTTGGCTCCAGTTTGGAAGAATGATGGGATTAGTAAGTGTGCAGAGAGAGTGGTGAGAAATTGTATGGTATGCTTGATGCATAATCCTGGCAAGGGAATCCCCACACCTGCAGGTCACTTCGCTCCTCCTTCCTGCCCCTTTGAAGTGATTCAGTTAGACTTCATTCATATGGATCGTTGTAACAATCTAAAGTACGTCCTAGTGGTAGTTTGTGCGTTCTCCAGATGGATCGAAGCATACCCACTGAAGGACAATACTGCTTTGTCCACTGCCAAAATCCTTCTTAAAGAATACTTCCCCAGATTCGGAATGCCACGGATTGTATGGTCAGATAACGGAAGTGAGTTCGTAGGGAAAGTTATGCAGAGTGTGTGTGCCGGCCTAGGGATTAGACAAAAGTTTCACAGTGCGAATCATCCCCAGTCCGCGGGTTTAGTTGAGGGTTACAATGGCACCCTTAAACTGAAACTTGCTAAGATACAAGCATCCACGGGTTTGCCCTGGCCAGATGCACTGCCTTTGGCTTTGTTATCAACGAGAGCAACTGTACATTCTAGAGTAGGGCTTAGTCCATATGAAATAATTTTTGGTCGTCCTGCAAATGTTTGGGGGGTACCTAGACCGAAAGAATTTAAGCAGCTGGAATACCCAATGTTAATTGATTATCTTTTCGACTTGACTGCTAAATTGAGACTTATTCACCAACAGGTTTTCGATGCATTGCCAAAGCCACCGGAGAGTCCAGGCCATCAGCTGAAACCTGGGGACCAAGTAGTCATTAGAAATTTTGCAAGAACGAAAAATCTTCAGCCCAGATTCGTTGGCCCTTTCCAAGTCTTATTGGCGACGAGAACTGCTATTCGAGTGGCCGGACGGAAGAACTGGATCCACACGACACACGTCAAACGTGTGCCTCTGCCACTTCCTTACGACAACTGGGTAAAGAAAGGAATCAGTGCCTCTGAAGCAGAACAAATACCCAGGTTCATCCCTTTCAGTGATGCAGAACTAATCACTGATACATCAAACTCTGACTCTCCTCCTGAAACTGCTCTTTTGAACCCTGAACATTTGCCATCTGCACCAAAAGAACATTTGTCATCTGAAAACGCGAACATTGCAACGTCGGCTGAAAATATATTGTTTCCAGATCAGACAGCTCCTGAAAAACTGAGATACAACTTGCGACCTCGCAATATGGACAAATAAAGCAGGAAACTGCCTATTTTCACATTTGAATTTTTTTATACATTGCCTCCAGCCAGGAAGTTTGCTATTATTTTGTTGTTTTAAATTTTGCCTTGCCGTCTGGGTAGCCGTAGGGTCGTGGCTGTGTGCCTAGTTGAATCTGCGGGGGTCAGACATAAGGTCGATCTTTCTGTTAATTCTGGGAACTCCCAGGGCTGATAGAGGCATTTTCATCTACGTACACATCATCAGTGGTCACGAGCGGATTGTAGAAGATGGAGCTTCCTGAGCTGCAACGAAAGAATGTAATTTATGTTCGCAGAAATAGACTGTACCGAATACTTCACAGCAAATGCTTTCTAATGCAATGTGCAGTTACATTTTTAATTGTTTTAATAACGTTGGTGGGTGGAATCATCTTTGGTGTGTATTTGATTTTTATGCCGGTAACTACAGTACCTCCCCTTGATCCTACTACTTCTACGGTTTCTTCTATGCATTCTTTTCACTCGTTTCCTGAACACGAACAAGCTCGACGCTCTGAATTTATTAACAATACATTTGTGCAGCTCTTGCATCAACACCAACTGGTAGTTAATACTACAGACTGCTGGGTGTGTGGCTTGATACCTCACACTATGGATAAAGGCATTCCCTATCTAGTCTTGCCTTTCAGCTATAATGGATCATTTCAGGCCTTTCAGACCATTTTTTCCTATGCCCTTGAGACCTATCCTCCGCGTCCACCACGGTCCACTAAATACAACTCAGCCAACAAAGCTTTAGTCCAGGGAATTATTGACATGATTAAAGACGTCAATAATACTCAATCTTACCCTAGAGATGAATTACGGGTGTATTTGAGTTGGAACTCTACCGAGTATCGCCTTAGTTTGGGAGAAAGCAAGCGTAAAAGCTCCACTTCAGTCTGGGTCGTGCCTCACCGAGGTCAGGTCTGTTTGCAAGGAAATGGGAGAAATCTGAGAGCTCAGCTAGGGAAGAGTGAGTGCGTTGAGACTTACGTATTTCCGTCTAACTTCTCCCCTGCCTTCCTTACTGCTAGGGGTACTTACTTCATCTGTCAAGACAGAGCGTATACATGGCTGCCTGCTGACTTCTCAGGTTCATGTTATATTGCTCGATTGTTACCTCCGACATACACTGCTTCTTCAGATTATCACAAGACCAGAGTAGCAAGAGGGGTCTTCAGCAAGGAAGATACCGCTGGTCAGGAAGCTGGAGACTTCTTCAAAGGTTTCCTTCCGTTTTGGGGGCCTATGGCCAATAGTAGAAATCTACGTCAACTAACACGGGTAGTTGAATCTACTATTACAGAAACTGCTGGTGCCCTTAGTAACTTAACAGCTGAGCTTCAGGCGGATCGTCTCATGACGTTGCAGAACCGTATGGTTCTAGACGTAATACTTGCAGATCGAGGTGAGGTATGCAGAATGATCCAATCGAGCTGCTGTGTTTTTATTCCCAATAATGCTCCAACCGTCTATGAAGCGATCTCTAAGCTACACAAGATTTCCGACTCTATACACGTAGACAAGGGAAACTGGTCCTTCATGGAGTGGTTTTGGACTTTGGTATCAGCGTGGGGATGGGAGGTTCTGATGGTCATTGGTATCATCCTAGTATTTCTGTTCTCATGCTGCCTTATTATCCAATGTGGTCCCGCTTTGTGTAGTCTCTGTGCAGCAACCTGTTTCAGAAAACCACCTTCATTTGGAGAGAAGGTACGAGACAAGATGATGATACAACAACATGTCACTGACCTAATGAGCATAGAGTTAGATTCTGACATAGACTGAGTAATTGCCTATGTAAGGGCAAAAGGAGGGTCTGAGGTTCCGTGACGATTTTACCCCGTGTTTTTAACATTGTCGCAAATACATAATTTTGGTATCAGTGAACCGCAAATGATCCATTTAGTATATCCTGGTGTTTTCGCTATGCTACGAGCAAGAGCACTCCTGTTACAAACACATTTCTGTTCTTCCCATGGCATCCATCTTAGAACACGGAAGCCATTTTGTATTCTTTGCCCTCACATAGTCAATGAACACGCAATAACCTCTTTCAATTAAGGACACGTAGGCCTTAGCCGGCAATTCACCTTGCTAGTGACACGTGCACCTTAGGCAAGCAACGCTGTGACAGCATGACTCAGCAAGAGCTGCCTCCCCAGCCTGAGGCCAGTCCTGCTATACTGGTTCTCGTGTCCGTTGGCTTGATCATGATTAGGCGGCCGAAGCTGGTAGCCTTGCCCATTTACGACCCACAAACATCTCTTATCCTACTGTTCTATCTTCTGCACCTGGCTCTGCTCCTTTCCTTCTGGGCCTTTATTAGGGGGAGGTAACGAAATTTACGATGAGGCGGTCCGGGTCTTGAATGAGAAATTGACATGGGATTATGATGGAATAGTGGGAACCCCTCGTTCGTAATGTTTTGACATCAGATATTGTTGACGATTCCTGTGCAACGCCAAATATTTATTGTACAAGATACAAAGGTTTTGGAATGTGCTAACATGTAAAGAATTTGCCTGAAGCCCAATATTCAGTATATAAGGAGCAACCCTCTTTGTACAAATTGAACAGGCTCCTAGATACTGCCCATGTGTAGTTTCTGTGACTTCTGTGTCCCTGCAGTAATAAACCTTTGGTCTTTGACGCCACCATCGAGAAGCCCGTGTTTCTGTTTGTTTGTGCACCGAGGCAGGTTGAACTCCGGGGTCTTCGGGTGTTATCCCTGACACCTCTGGACGGAACCAAAAAGTCCAGAACTCCACTCTCTCCCGTCACAGAGGCCGCCTGCCCTGTGTGGTGCTGCCCCCTGCACATAAAGAGCCCCACCCTGTGGGTGAGGCTTGGCCGCTCCGAGACAGCAGAGAAGGGAAGAGCACAGATATGAAACCATCACATTCACATCCATGCTGTGAACGTCACAGGGGGTCCCTGCTGTGCACAGGGTGCAGACAGCAAAGGGGTGAATCACAGTAGGGGGGCTGAGACACCCCACAGGCAGCAGCAGGTAGGCAAGCGTCCCCCACGCACGAAGCTTCACAGCAGAGCGAGCAAATGACACACAATGTGCGGGTCAGCAAGTAACATTTGCACATGTTGCAGTGGGGGCATCTCTTACTTAAATAACCGCCCCGGCTGCGGCAATGCAAGCTTCCCTCATACCACAGACGGACTGCTTAATTTGTAAGTATTCCGGAGGTCAGCCCAAAGCTTTTCTTAAAGACAAGCCTCTCTCTTCCAGAGCCCTACACTCCACTCCTCTCCTCTCCATGTCACTTTAGCAGGTTCTTTTGATAACCTTCGTCTGCCCACCCCGGCACAAATGAAGCCCTGCGATATCTGCGGCTGCCCGAGGCCACGCAGTGGCCATCAGGAGGGCTGCCCCTTAGACACAGAGGGCTTCCCCCTGCCCTTCTCTAGCCTCTCTCCTCCCCCGGGCAGGCAGAGTCCTGAGGGGAGCTAGGAGGAGCTGAGTGGTCACGTCCGGTGCGGCAGGCAGGGCGAGGGGTACTTAAGCCCCCCTCGCCGTCTTATATGCTTCTTTGCCGCACCGGACGCGTCGTAGTGTCCTCGTGGGGGGACACTCATTTTGCTCCACAGGTCTCCTTTGTGGTGCCGCGTCGCGCAGTTTGTCGAGCTGTGTCGGTGTTTGTACGGTGAGTCCAGGTTACTGGTGCGCTCCCAGTGACAATTGGTGGCTCACGGGTTACGGTGGTGCACAGCGAGGTAAGGTGTTGAGGCTTGGATACTTGCCCCGCTGGACACGCCTCGTGTCCTGGGTCTGGCGTCTGTGTTTTAATGAGTCCCGGGGCATGGCTGTGTGGGCATAGTAACCTATTTCAGCGAGGCCTTCCCCGAGCATAGAGCTGCACGGCCTTTTTTCTGGCACGGCCAAAGTTATACGCCATTGGCAGGGAGCTGTTTGAATTTTCGGAACTACCCCACTGCTCGTGCTACAGACCGGGAGTTGGTGGGTTATTAAAAGAGGCGTCCGTCCTCGGACTAGAAGGTCCAAGGTTTTAGTCCTAGGGGTCGGGGTTCAGTAGCGGCAGGAACTGCAATTTTTCATGTAATTTGCACATCCATTACAGTTGTATCCCACGATCACGGGTTGATTGCGAAGGCTAGGGTGGCCATTTTCTAATCTGGGGAGCCGGTTCGAGTCTCGGTAATGAGACTCAACATCGTGTGCTTCTGGTCAAGTCACTTACCCCCGTGCCTATCAAAACATCAAAACACGGTTAAGCCGCTAATCAGACGGTTAACCAGGGGCGGCTCTAGGCTCATAGCGGCCCTGGGCAGGGAGCGTAGGTTGGGGGCCCCGGAAGAGGAGGTCTGGGTGGGGAGGAGTGCGGAGGCCAGTGAAGAGGGGGGTCAGGGTGTTTGGAAGTGGAACGGAGCCGGAGGCCGCCAAATCCCTGCCAGGGGCCACCACGCAAATAAGTATCCATCCTCAGAGGATTATTATATTAAGGATATATATTTGCGTGGCGGCCCCTGGGGTTTGGTGGCCCTGTGCAGGTGCACAGCTTGCACATGCCTAGGGCCGCCACTGGGTTAACATTACATGGCTCAGCAGGCTAACGTTCCTGCTGCAGAGATCTGTGTTAAATGCAGGTCGCCGGTTTGAGTCCTGGTTGTATAGCTGATATTGATATTTCCGGGTCTAGTTGGTGCTATGTATAACTCCGGCGGAATAATTTTGCATGGAAAAGGCGGTTTTGTATGATGGGCGCATTGGCCCTTACAAGCTGTCCGCTGGAGCTCCAGGCAGTGGAGACAGCGGGTGTCCAGAGGCCAATATCACGGGGCGCGTGTGTTCGCCCCTGCTCTGCACCCGGGAGGTCCCTCGGTGCACGGCCTCAGTATCAGCATGCAGGCCGTGTGTTTGGGCCCGCGTTTGGTTTGCTTGTGCGCTGGTTCGGGTCCCTTTGGGAGGCTTCGGAAAGTGTATTGCAGATTGTTGCTCATTCCTTCTTCGAGGGTGCGGACGGTGCCCGGCACCCCGGGAGGTGCTCCGATGCGAAGCCTTATTGTGTACGGGGGCATGTGGGGTGCTTGTGTGGCCCGCGCGGATTGAGTTGGGTGGGCTTTCAAGTGAAACCTTTGTGGGTTTGAACTTGTTCTGACTTTCCAGATGGCTCGGGGAGGAGACGTTACCGGGTCTGCTATACTAGACTGAGTTTCTGGCCTTCGGCAGTGTGGCTTAATCAGGGTATTGTTGCAGACAGGTGTATCCCTGTGGGGTATGGAATTTGCCTTGTGGTAGGTCAGCAAAGCGTCTGAGCATGATCGCCCTCGTTGCTCTCCTTGTGTGCTTTGAAGGTGGAGGACAAAGCACGTATAGCCGTCGCACCTTCACATTTAGGTTATTGTGGTTTCAAGGCTGACATGATTCCTTTGTATCCGTCTGTTCCAGAAGATAAGTCGTTAATTTGTTTCTGCCTGGCTACCTGTGGATTCGTCGTGTGTAGGACCTTTGGTAGTAGTTGTGTCCCTGCAAGAGTTACATTGGGGCTTAGCGGTCATGTTGAGGTTTAAGCCAGGAGCGAAGTTTTCACCACCCCTGAGTTAAGTGGACCGGTTCACGTAGGGCCGGGACCAAGAGAGATTTTGATGACGCCCAAGTTTATGGAATCCGGGCCGTGTTCGAAGCAGCATTTATCGCATTTATAGGCCGAGGCGCCCACTAATGCATAGCATTCATTGGTAGTCTAGGTGGGGCGCTCGTACCTGGCGGTCGCTGGGGTCCCTTGCCCAACCCCTTCTGTAGGCCTCCTTCCGTGGCAGGCCACTCGTGTCATGGACCTGGAATAGACCTCTGTTCGACAGTATAGTGCATTGCACGGGTCTGTCGGTTCTACAATGGTCACCTTATAGGTACTCCAAGATCAGCGTCCAAATCCATTGGTCAAGTTACGCCTTTTAGTCTATCCGCCGTGACCCTAGCTCGCCCAGGCAGTAGGGGTTAGGCAAGTTTCAGGGGGCTTTATCCGTAGCCTGCTTGTGTGCAGCTTTTCGGCGTCCCCGCTCCCCCTCCCTCCCTTCCTGGGGTCTGAGACGGTGCCGTCGGGTCGGGACAGCTTCTCACCCCCCCCCCCCTCTCAGCCGGGTCTCGTGGGCAGGCCTCGGGTGCCTGGCACCCCCCTTGCTGGGACCGGTTTTGCGGCGAGCTGGGGGGGGGGGTCGTGCGAAGGGGTGGCATCTCGCCTGCGCTGATGTCTCCCGGAGCCAGGGTCGGGGAGCAACTCGGATGTCCCCGGCGCTTTCCTCGGTTCGCCTTCTGCCCTGCACTGTGTCCCGAGCCGTCGGGCGGGCCTGTCAGTGTGGCCCAGCGAGGGGTGGAGGCAGAGGAAGGGTCTCCCTGAGCGGTGTGGTCATCCGTGCAGCAAGGTTTTCCGATTAGGCTCTCCGCTTTTCGCTACGTCTTGGTGCTCCCTCGGCTGGAAGCACAGACATTGCATTCTATTGTGGTGCCTCCGGTTAACATCACTAGCTACCCCTCAGCCGTTTATTTATAGTTTTATGTATGCCTTTATATAGCGCGGACTTACCTGAAGGCGTCAGAGCGCTTTACAATAGGAACAGTAACGTTACAGGAGGAGAAATTTACAATGGAACAAATTGCAAAGCTGTGTCACTAGTGAAGAGTGGCATGTGTGTGTTACACAAGAGTACCAAGCACAGGCGGGTGTTAGAGCGCTGCATAGGAGAACTAGTTCATTTAATACAAGCCATGTTTACTGCTTCCCTCTTGCTGCCGGGCAGCAGCTGCAGCCATGTTTATTTAATTGTGTTTTATAAAGCGCAAATATTGCTCGTAGGTGTCAAAGCGCATCACATAGAACCAGTTGCATTCAGTGACTTTGGTCTACATAATTCGAGAATAGATAGAAACAGCTAGACTTGCTTAGGAACAGGTGGCGAGTGAAAGCGTTTCTACTTACACAAACTATGGCCTGCTATTGTGGTTTGTGTACACCTTACATAGCTAACCTAGTTGCAGGTAGATAAGTGACATACGTGGGCAAATGTTTCAGGGTATAGCTAACTTGCCATTACAAGTGGATATGTGACTTATGGGCAAGTTACATATGCTTCTATGTACATGTAGAGGTATAAGTGCATTACATGTCAGAAAGTTTCCACTAGAACTAATTTCGTAAGCTGTGGTGGACGCAAGCACTATGGGTTTCAAAATAGCAGTTGAAAAGTCGTCGTAGTTGCATGACACGTTCCACACTATTGACCATGGCGCTGGAGGTAGGCATGTGTTTGCCTCACCCTACCCTTACGAGTAGGTACTTTGCACATTCCAGTTTTCGTACCGGACAAGCAGTTTTGGCCTTGGTGGCATGGGGGGCATTGCTGGCCCCACCGCATTGCTGAGAATTTGTATTGGCATCAAGGGGGGCAGGGCGCTGGGGTACCGCCCGAACTCACCATTCAATATTTGCGCAGCGCAGGGTTGCGGCTGAGTGATCTTTTATCAGCACACTGCCACTCATTAAGCCATTAGTCGGGACTTATAGGTATGGCACTTGTGCAGCAATTCTGTCGGGGTGTCCTCTGGGCGTCTATGCTAGCGTTATCAATATTACCAGCCCATGTTTGTGGCTGTAAGGTCAGAGATTCCACAAGTATGTGGCACGCTAGGCTAGCCCCCAGTTTTGTCATTATTGTCGCCGCATCTTCTTGTATTTTAGTCGTTGCCGCAGCAGTTAACCACAGGCGTCAGGCGCGTTCTGTGGAACAGAACGGTTATTTGGGAGCACCATTGAACACCTTCTTATAGCATACGCTACGTTACATGGAACATAGTGACATGCAGGACCAAATATTACAAGCAGGAGGTAAAGTGCTTTTCAGAAGGAGATAGTGACATGTGGGCAGGTTCTAGAGTCAAAGTACAAATAGAGGTACGAGGCTGCATTACAAGCAGACTGTCTTTCACAGCACTAGCAGTGGTCGCACTTGTGCAAGTCCGGGAAGCATACAGTGTAAGAGACAGCAAACTGGTTCCCACGTTTAGCAGGCTCCTCGCTACACTATCTCAGGCATGTGTATGTAGGGCATGGTATAGCATAAGCACTGCAAATTCATGCCTGCCAGTCTTCACTAGATTCAGGCATGCCCATGCCACACTCGCTGGCGGAGGGCTAGCTATTTTGCGGCTGCAAGCGATCCGGGGAATAGTTGGTTTCACACCTAAGGTCACTTGGGCAGCGGGTCCTGGGAGCCTCTAACTAGGACAAGATAAGAGATGACCGCCCGGCGGTTCTTGGGGCATGTCCTTTTGACAGGTACTAGTGGGTAGTACGTGTATACAGCTGGCTATTTTCCTTAGCATAGGTACTAGCGGGCTATGGGTTGCAGCCCTGTTAGGGCTTGTAGGAGTGCTATGCCACGATGTACTGCCTGTCTATTTGTGTTCAAGCTTTACATGGCTAGGCTCTGCTATTGTCTTCCCCGTCATGTTGCTGGGGTTTAATGCCGGGGCACAATAAATTGCACAAGTACACCATTCATGAATAGAAGCCCACCTGTGCCATCCTAGGGGTAGGGGGCCCTTCCTTTTCCCCGCCTAGCGTTGCGGGGTACCCACTTGTCTCTTGATAACTTTTAACCTCACTGGGTGAGAAAGCCTGCCCGAACTTACTTATGTGCGGCAGAGCCCGTTACTGCTATTCCAGCTGTAAGTGCACCGGCGCTCTAGTTTCAAGTTGGTGGCTCCTGGTGCGTGGCACAGTCTTTCAATTTCAGGCATAACACTGTCTGGCTTTTAGGACAGTGGGTCCCCCTTGCGAGCCGTTGGCTTTATTTGGCTAGATATGTCAGGCGCAGGCTTGTTGCCACCCTCTGAGCGCATGGGAGCGTTCGGGGAACTTTTTAGTTACGGAGTACTGACCGGTAATCGAGCCTCTGTCGTGTGGGGGGCAGTGTTGGCCCTGCCTGTTGCCCTTCATGAATAGTAGTCAGGGTGGCCCGTACTCAGCTGCACCCTCTCCTGGGCTTTGAGATCTTCTCCCGGACCGAATTTCCGAATTTGTCAGCTGGTCTACATAGGCTTGCACAGCGTAGGAGCCCTTGAATCCACGGCATCTTTGAGGCAGCTAAATTACAAAGAGACTAACGAGATAAGCGGCATCCCTGTACTCCAGGTATCACGCTCTGCATTGTTTTTACATGTCTTTCTCTCTGTTATGTTAGTTGGAGAAGCCGGCTAACGACAGCTAACATGCTGGTGTGGGCTTCCGCTGCCAGGTCCCCCCGGGGATCGACAAGGCTCCCTGGGGTAATTCCCATGTAAATACTACCTAGGGCGGACAGGCTCCCTAGAAATTTAGAAGTTGTGTTCATTCTTAAGCTGATTGTGATGGGCACAATTCGGTCCTCTAAGCTGTGGTATGACGGAGGCTAGAATTGCGAGGTGTATAGTGTGCAATTTTAAGCCTAATTTTCCTATAGACTACGAAGTATGAAAGCAATGGCATCCGAACGACAAAGACCAGCATCAGCCTGTCAACCGCCATTCTGTAATGTGCTGCAAAATATGAAAAATCTTTCATATAGTTATGCAATTTCCTTTGTTTTCCAACCATAACCTATTTAGTTATCAGAGAGATGGACAGGTCTGGGTGGAGGCTCGTTCCTGATGATGGTGATCTGACATTTAATCCATGGAGTAGCTGGGACAGCGAGCCCTGTAGCTTACCCCACAGCTTTTCATTCTTTCATTTCTTCTGAAGTGCTCTGACAGTTGTGTTTATGTGTATTCAGGACATAAATAGCACTAGGATGATGATGCTTGGTAGAGGTGTCTCTGTACCGGACGGAAATGTCATGTTTTGGCAGAGTTGTGCGGGTGTGGCGGATGTCCCGTCAGTTTATGGGCGCCTCAACTGAGGTTCAGTCAGCGGTTAGCAATCCGTGTAGTGCCCGTACTGTACAAGTAGCCTGACCTCTGTCGTGTGGGGAGCGTACGAGCTCTTTAAACCACGGCACATTATGCAATAAGGTACAAAGAGTTTAATGTGGAAAGCGGCACTCAGTACTCCAGGATACACGCTCTGCATTGTCTTCATATTTCAGCAGATGTGTTCATTCTTAAACTATAGTGATGGGCACAATTGGGTTCGCCATGCAGTGGTAGGCTGAAGGCCAGAAGTGCGAGGTGAACAGTGTGCAAATGAGCCTATTATCTCATGGACTAAGGAGTATGAAGCAATGTCATCCTAACAATAAAGACCAGCTCCAGTCTGTCAACTTGCCATTTTGAATGGCTGCAGAAATAAGAATATTTTCTTTCTGGAAGCCAGGTTATTTACCTCTTTTTCCATCTTTATACTTATGTTAGTTTCTGAGAGATGGAGCAGCTGGGTCAGCGGGTCTTTAGCTTACCCTACATGTTTTCTTTCAGTAATATCAAAGTGCTTTCTCTGATAATAGAACTTCCAACTGGAGCCCCCTTTTATTGGATGCTCACAATGCACTAATAATCAGTTAGACTTTAAGGTCAAGTACTGGTCTAAGGCTGTGCCTCTTGGTTGCTATTGGGATGGCTGTGCGTAAGCAAGTTTAAGCTACAATAGTATATAAAACGTGTTAGTATCCCGTATTAGGGACACTGCTAACTGAGAAAAAGTTAATTGCAAGACATAAGGACAAAGGTTGCAGGTAGGAAGGAAGCTAAGTAATGGGGGGCCCGGGCGGCGACGGTTGCCGCCGGCCGGGCTGTGGCGGAGTTACAGGGCAATCCGGAAGCAGAGAAGTTCAGCACTGGACCTCAGCGGGCACATAGGGGTGCCAGAGCCTAAGACCTGGGGCCTCATGGGAGGTCCCGGGAACACGTGTCGGCGCACCATTTCTCCCTCGGGCAGTTGTGGGCCTGGGCAACCGGGGGGTTTGCCTAGTACGCCCCGCAGGGGGCGTGAGTATTATGTTTACCATAAGGGTCAGCACATGGTGGTTCGCCACGGTGCTGCCTGGCTCATCAGGGGGGCAGGTGGCGAGAATGCGGCCTGCCCTTGGATTGCCCATAAGATAACCCACTATGATTACATAACGTTGTATGTAAGAAAATAAACCTGCAGCAGTTTCTTCTCAATCCAACACTGGTGTCTAGTGTGTTATTTGCGGGATGCATGCTAAGTGTGGGGTGGGGGGTCCTGTTGCCCTGAAGTGTCTATGGTACAGCACACGTTCGTAGGTCTAGTCGCTCAGCTCGCCAATAGGGCGCCCAGAAGCAGGGGTCCCCCCCCCGGCAGACATGGCGGGGGTGACCCGAGGGCTGGCGCTCCTCTCGCCTCGGTGGCAGTGACTGTGGATGCGCAGCTGGTCACCCTGCTGGTCATTCTTTATCTGACCCGCGGGTGTGTCTGACCCCGCTCCTCACATGCCCCCCCTCCTCTCTGACCCGGGGGTGTCTCTGACCCCGCTCCTCAACCCCCCCCCCCCCCACCCCCCCTCCTCTCTGACCCGCGGGTGTCTCTGACCCCGCTCCTCACATGCCCCCCCACCCCCCCTCCTCTCTGACCCCGCTCCTCACATGCCCCCCCCCTCCTCTCTGACCCGGGGGTGTGTCTGACCCCGCTCCTCACCCCCCCTGACCCGGGGGTGTCTCTGACCCCGCTCCTCACCCCCCCTGACCCGGGGGTGTGTCTGACCCCGCTCCTCACCCCCCCTGACCCGGGGGTGTCTCTGACCCCGCTCCTCACATGCCCCCCCTCCCCCCTCCTCTCTGACCCGGGGGTGTCTGGGGCCCTGAGTCCTGAGCGTGCACAGTTGAGGGGTCCCTGCGCCCCCCCACGGCTGCGCCCTGCAATCGCAGCCAGGGCAATCCCAGGGAAGCATACACGAACTACAACTCCCAGAAGGCACTTGCCCACGTAACGCTTGTTCTTGTGCCTGAGTGTCTAGCACTTATTGCAGTATTATACCTCAAATTATACTCTGTTTTCTCTTATAACTGCACACTTGTCACTTTTCCTCTTGTGCATTTTTGACTACCTCAAGTATTTTGTTTGCTCACAATTGTCACTATTACCTTTACTACCTCATGTATTTTGTTTGCTCACTATTACCTTATGTAAGTAACGTTTGCTTTTGCAATCTTTTCTTTTGTAATGTTTCTCACTATGTTTCATTTCTGTTCCTAATGTGAAGCGCTCTGACGCCTTCGGGTAAAGTCCGCGCTATATAAAAATGCATAAATAAATAAATAATTAAATAAAACTTGGTGATCGAGCCGAAACGCAGCACTGCTAGCCTGCTTTCCCTGACTGCACAGACCTGGGTGAGCTTCACAACTAGAGCCCCGTGGGGGGGGGGGGGGGGCTGAAGCAAGAGGCAGAGCTGCGGGGGTCTTAGAAGGGGGGAGACAAGAAGGAAGCCCTGTGAGCCCCAGGGGTGTGGCGGCCTGGCTTCACCCTGACTGCAGGAACGAGAGAGAGCGCCTCGAAGGCCCCCCGCCCTCCCTGCCTGTCAGCGGATGGAGCGCGCCTCGCAGCCGCCCCCCGCCCCAAAGTTTTTTTATACGATTACACAAAAGCAGTGATTTGAGGAGTGTTTAAGCAAATGTGGGAAAAAAACAAATTTTGCGTGCCCGGGCCGATTTTCAGTCCCAATTCAACCTTGTCTCTGACCCCGCTCCTCACATGCCCCCCCCTCTGACCCGGGGGTGTCTGGGGCCCTGAGTCCTGAGCGTGCACAGCTGAGGGGTCCCTGCGCCCCCCCCCCGGCTGCGCCCCCCCCGGCTGCGCCCAGCAATCGCAGCCAGGGCAATCCCAGGGAAGCATACACGAACTACAACTCCCAGAAGGCACTTGGTGATCAAGCCAAAACGCAGGACTGCTAGCCTGCTTGTCCTGACTGCACAGACCTGGGTGAGCTTCACCCAGAGGCGCAACTAGAGCCCCTTGGGGGGTGGGGGGGGGGCTGAAGCAAGAGGCGGAGAGGAGCTGCGGGGGTCTTAGAAGGAAGCCCGGTGAGCCCCATGGGGGGGGGGGGGTAAGGGGGGGGGGGCTGAAGCTTGAAGCAAGAGGCGGAGTGGGGCTGCGGTGTGGCGGCCTGGCCTGAGCCTCACTGCAGGAACGAGAGAGAGCCCCGCGCAGCCAATCCCAGGCAGGCCTGCGAGGAAAGCCTCAACTCGCCGCAGGTGTGTGCGGTGCATAAAGGCCCGGCCGTTGGGCCCGAGGCCCCTGCTGCATTCCTGCTGCACCTGAGCCTGCTACCTGCATCTCTCCATCTGCCTGCCTGTGCCTCCATCTGCCTGCCTGCGCCGGTGCCTCCATCCCTACAGCTGCCTGCCTGTGCCTCCATCCCTCCACCTGCCATGGCCGGAGCCCCCGCCGACCCCCGGGCCGTGCGGCTCGGCCTGCGGGACACTTTGGAGGAGGCCGTGCGGCTGGTGCTGCTGCACCTGAGGGAGGCGGCGCCGCTGGGCCCCGCGGACCAGGAGGCCCTGCGCTGCACCGCCGCGCACCTCTGCGCGGCCGTCCGCGGCCTGGCCGGCCCCCCCAGCCCCAGGCCGTGGAGAGGGAGCGGCGCCTGGCCGCGCTGCTGGCCACCCCGGAGGGCTTCACCCGCGCGCTCTCCGCGGAGCTGGAGGGGCTGCGCCGGGGCCGCTACCTGCCCCAGCTCCACCTGCGCCTCCAGTACCAGGCGGAGCTGACGGACGCCTCCGCCACCGTCACCCGGGAGCGCGTCCACCTGGCGCTGGGCGAGGCCTCCAGCCGGGTGGGCCTCTACCTCTGCGTCAGCCTGGACCCCCGCACGCGCAGGCCCTGGCGGCCGGTCGGGCGCCCCTGGATGCCATCATGGGGGCCACTCAGGCCACGCCCCCGGAGGAGTGACCACCGACGAGGAGGGGCGCGACTGCCTGCTGCTGGTGGTGTCCACCACTGCTGCCCCCCAGCCCGTGCGCAGGCCGCTGGCGCGCCTCTGCAGCTGGGCCTGGCCCCTGGAGCTCTACGAGCCTGCCTGGGGGCTGCCCGCCCGGGAGGTGGAGGCCTGCATCGTGCCCATCAGGGGCGGCTGGTGACTGGACTCGGTGCACTCGGACTGAGGAGTGTAAATATGTAAATAAATTGTGTGTTGCCTCGAAGCCTCGAGTCTGCGCCCTCATTCATTCCTTTATTTCACTCGTAGAGTCTTGTTGTTGTTGTTTACAGGGGATCACTGAGGGGGGGTGTGTGGGGGGGGGCTAGAGGTCATGTGTATGTGTTGCCCCCCTAACCCTTCCAACAGAGGAGGCTTCGCTCCCGTGGGGTCTTGGGGACCCTTCTCCCCTCCGCCGAGGGCAGCGATGCCCCCTTCGCCTCTGCTCCTGTGCATTGGGCACCTTCGAAGCGCCTCTCGCCTGCGCAGCGCATCCTTCGAAGCGCCTCTCGCCTGCGCAGCGCATCCCTCGAAGCGCCTCTCGCCTGCGCAGCGCATCCCTCGAAGCGCCTCTCGCCTGCGCAGCGCATCCTTCGAAGCGCCTCTCGCCTGCGCAGCGCATCCTTCGGGGCAGGAGGCCGAGTCCTCTGTCTGAGGGGTGTTTCTCTTTCTTCCACGGCTGCTTTAGGATGCTGGGAGGTGTTGAGCTCCGCCACATATCTGTCGGGCACTTCTGCCCATTGGGGGCGGATGGCTCAGTGAGTTAAACACTCACTACTAAATATAATATTTCTGGTAACTAACAACTATCACTTTTTGCTTAGAAATGCTTAAAGGGTGGGATTGCCTCATATTAAGTTACACCTCTGAAGCTACTTTGATTTCAATTGGTTATACATTCATGTTTTCAAAAGCCATCACTTTCGCTTTCCTCATCCCCCAAGAACTTTCTTTAGAACTGAAGATCTTGTTATTGCATGCCTGCTCCTATGCGGAGCCCGTCTTCTGCCCTCCTGTCTCTGCTCCTATGCGGAGCCCGTCTTCTGCCCTCCTGTCTCTGCCCCTATGCGGAGCCCGTCTTCTGCCCTCCTGTCTCTCTTCCCCTATGCAGAGGCCGTCTTCTGCCCTCCTGTCTCTGCCCCTATGCGGAGCCCGTCTTCTGCCCTCCTGTCTCTCTTCCCCTATGCGGAGCCCGTCTTCTGCCCTCCTGTCTCTGCCCCTATGCGGAGCCCGTCTTCTTCCCTCCTGTCTCTGCCCCTATGCGGAGCCCGTCTTCTGCCCTCCTGTCTCTCTTCCCCTATGTGGAGCCCGTCTTCTGCCCTCCTGTCTCTGCCCCTATGCAGAGCCCGTCTTCTGCCCTCCTGTCTCTGCCCCTATGCGGAGCCCGTCTACTGCCCTCCTGTCTCTCTTCCCCTATGCGGAGCCCGTCTTCTGCCCTCCTGTCTCTCTTCCCCTATGCGGAGCCCGTCTTCTGCCCTCCTGTCTCTGCCCCTATGCGGAGCCCGTCTTCTGCCCTCCTGTCTCTGCTCCTATGCGGAGCCCGTCTTCTGCCCTCCTGTCTCTGCCCCTATGCAGAGCCCGTCTTCTGCCCTCCTGTCTCTGCTCCTATGCGGAGCCCGTCTTCTGCCCTCCTGTCTCTGCTCCTATGCGGAGCCCCTCTTCTGCCCTCCTGTCTCTGCCCTCCTGTCTCTGCTCCTATGCGGAGCCCGTCTTCTGCCCTCCTGTCTCTGCTCCTATGCGGAGCCCGTCTTCTGCCCTCCTGTCTCTGCTCCTATGCGGAGCCCGTCTTCTGCCCTCCTGTCTCTGCCCTCCTGTCTCTGCTCCTATGCGGAGCCCGTCTTCTGCCCTCCTGTCTCTGCCCTCCTGTCTCTGCTCCTATGCGGAGCCCGTCTTCTGCCCTCCTGTCTTCAGCCCTCCTGTCTCTGCCCCTATGCGGACCCGTCTTCTGCCCTCCTGTCTCTGCCCCTATGCGGAGCCCGTCTTCTGCCCTCCTGTCTCTGCTCCTATGCGGACCCGTCTTCTGCCCTCCTGTCTCTGCCCCTATGCGGAGCCCGTCTTCTGCCCTCCTGTCTCTGCTTCTATGCGGAGCCCGTCTTCTGCCCTCCTGTCTCTGCCCCTATGCGGAGCCCGTCTTCTGCCCTCCTGTCTTCTGCCCTCCTGTCTCTGCTCCTATGCGGAGCCCGTCTTCTGCCCTCCTGTCTCTGCTCCTATGCGGAGCCCGTCTTCTGCCCTCCTGTCTCTGCCCCTATGCGGAGCCCGTCTTCTGCCCTCCTGTCTCTGCCCCTATGCGGAGCCTGTCTTCTGCCCTCCTGTCTCTGCTCCTATGCGGAGCCCGTCTTCTGCCCTCCTGTCTCTGCCCCTATGCGGAGCCCGTCTTCTGCCCTCCTGTGCCTGCTCCTATGCGGCGCCCGTCTTCTGCTCTCCTGTCTCTGCTCCTATGCGGCGCCCGTCTTCTGCCCTCCTGTCTCTGCTCCTATGCGGAGCCCGTCTTCTGCCCTCCTGTCTCTGCCCCTATGCGGCGCCCGTCTTCTGCCCTCCTGTGCCTGCTCCTATGCGGCGCCCGTCTTCTGCCCTCCTGTCTCTGCTCCTATGCGGCGCCCGTCTTCTGCCTTCCTGTCTCTGCTCCTATGCGGAGCCCGTCTTCTGCCCTCCTGTCTCTGCCCCTATGCGGAGCCCGTCTTCTGCCCTCCTGTGCCTGCTCCTATGCGGCGCCCGTCTTCTGCCCTCCTGTCTCTGCTCCTATGCGGCGCCCGTCTTCTGCCTTCCTGTCTCTGCCCCTATGCGGAGCCCGTCTTCTGCCCTCCTGTCTTCTGCCCTCCTGTCTCTGCTCCTATGCGGAGCCCGTCTTCTGCCCTCCTGTCTCTGCCCCTATGCGGAGCCCGTCTTCTGCCCTCCTGTCTCTACCTTCCCACTCTCTCCATTTCCATCTGCCTTTTGTTTCTCTCAGTGATGCTCTGTCTTGCTCGGTCACACCTCTCTGCCTAACGTGTTCACCCCTCTTTATCTCTTGCTCTCTATTTCTGTCTTCTGACCTCTAACATAACCTTACCATCTGCTGTTACTTTGCCTCTCTGTACTTTTCTGCTCTCTACCTAGCCCCTCTCTACCTCACATTTCTCTCATTTTCCCCACTCTCTATTGCTCTCTGGTATTTGATCTCTACCTCACTAATCACTTAATCCCTGTCCTTCTCACTAATCTATTCCCCTTCTCTCTGCCAACCTGTTACCCATCTACTACCCTACCTCTGCCTCGCATATGTTTGTCACTTCTCTCCTTTCTTTCCCCTCACCTCTATTTACCTCCCTATTCAGATCTATGCACCTTCCTCGTGTCTTTCACTATTCTGTCTACCTTGCCTCCGTCTACCTCATCGTTTTTAGGTTTCGCCTAGCGACCGTAGCACGAAAGCGCTGTCGCCAGCGAGATCTATTATCACTGACTTGCCTCGAAAGGGAGACAGGAGATGGGTACGCAAAGGACGGACTAGAAATGTGAACGCGCCGTGCACATCTCCTGTTCCCCTTCTGTCCTCGCAAGCCTCCTGTAATTTCACTTTTGTTTTCTATGCGCACGCGCGCTCAACTAGGGATGTCCTTAAGCCCAGTGAGCGACGCGCTTTTTCCTGCAAGCTCTCACTCACCGGCTCGGTCTGCAGGTTGCCTGGCCGTCTCTTGGCACGTCGCAGGGGTCTCCTCACCACTCAGGAGCCCGTGTTGCCTCTGGTGCCATGCGGTCTGCCCTCGCTCTTCACCGGTCCCTCTGATGGGGCCGGGACTCCAGCACGGAGCCTGCACGGTTCAGGACGTCCTCCCCGGCGGTTCCTTCTGGTTTCTTCGGCAAGCCCTGCCCACGTCCAAATGCCGTCATTGGGGATGGGGGGGGGGGAGTGGCAGTCCTGTGCCCATTCAGAGACCGTAACTCCCTGTTCTCTTCTCTTCTCCTGTGCTGATCTGCTGTTCTCTTCCACCTCGCCTCCTTCTCTACCTCCCTGTTCTCTTCTCCAGTGCTGATCTGCTGCTATCTTCCACCGCCTCCTGTTCTCTTCTGCTGATCTGCTGTTCTCTTCCACCTCGCCTCCTTCTCTAACTCCCTGTTCTTCTGCTGATGTCTTCCACCGCCTCCTTCACTAACTCCCTGTTTCTTCTCCTGTGCTGATCTGCTGCTATCTTCCACCGCCTCCTGTTCTCTTCTGCTGATCTGCTGCTCTCTTCCACCGCCTTCTTCTCTACCTCCCTGTTCTCTTCTCCTGTGCTGATCTGCTGCTATCTTCCACTGCCTCCTGTTCTCTTCTGCTGATCTGCTGCTATCTTCCACCGCCTCCTGTTCTCTTCTGCTGATCTGCTGCTATCTTCCACTGCCTCCTGTTCTCTTCTGCTGATCTGCTTGCTCTCTTCCACCGCCTTCTTCTCTACCTCCCTGTTCTCTTCTCCTGTGCTGATCTGCTGCTATCTTCCACTGCCTCCTGTTCTCTTCTGCTGATCGGCTGTTCTCTTCCACCTCGCCTCCTTCACTAACTCCCTGTTCTCTTCTCCTGTGCTTATCTGCTGTTCTCTTCCACCCGCCTCTTTCCACCCTGTTCCCTTCTCTTCTCCCGAGCTGATCTGCTGTTCTCTTCCACCCGCCTTCTTCTCTAGCTCCCTGTTCTCTTCTCTTCTCCTGTGCTGATCTGCTGCTCTCTTCCACCTCACCTCCTTCTTTAACTCCCTGTTCTCTTCTGCTGCTGTCTTCCACCTCTCCTCTTTCACTAACTCCCTGTTCTCTTCTGCTGCTGTCTTCCACCTCTCCTCTTTCACTAACTCCCTGTTCTCTTCTGCTGATCTGCTGCTGTCTTCCACCCGCCTCCTTCTTTAACTCCCTGTTCTCTTCTCCCGTGCTGATCTGCTGCTCTCTTCCACATACATCCTTCTCTAACCGCATGCGCGCAACCACAACCACACCCCCCCGCAACCACAACCACACCCCCCCACAACCACCCCCCCCCCACAACCACACACCCACCCACAACCACACACCCACCCACAACCACACACCCACCCACAACCACACACCCACCCACAACCACACACCCACAACCACACACCCACCCACAACCACACACCCACAACCACAAAACCACACCCACAACCACCCACCCACCCACAACCACACACCCACCCACAAACCCACCCACACACCCACCCACACCCACACACACCCACCCACACCCACACACACCCACCCACAACCACACACACCCACCCACACCCACAACCACACACACACCCACAACCACACACACACACCCACAACCACACACACCCACCCACAACCACACACACCCACCCACAACCACACACCCACCCACAACCACACACCCACCCACAACCACACACCCACCCACAACCACACACCCACCCACAACCACACACACACCCCCAACCACACACACCCCCAACCACACACACCCACCCCCAACCACACACCCCCACCCCCAACCACACACCCCCACCCCCAACCACACACCCCCACCCCCAACCACACACCCCCACCCCCAACCACACACCCCCACCCCCAACCACACACCCCCACCCCCAACCACACACCCCCACCCCCAACCACACACCCCCACCCCCAACCACACACCCCCACCCCCAACCACACACACCCACCCCCAACCACACACACCCACCCCCAACCACACACACCCACCCCCAACCACACACACCCACCCCCAACCACACACACCCACCCCCAACCACACACACACCCACAACCACACATTCACCCACACACAACCACACATTCACCCACACACAACCACACACACACCCACATCTATCTGCTCACGCTGTCTGCCCTCACGCTGTCTGCCCTCACGCTGTCTGCCCTCACTCTATCTATCGCACCGCCACAGCATCACTTGGGGGCGCAAAAGCATCACTTGGGGGCACCACAACATCACTTGGGGGCACCACAGCATCACTGAATGCCACAGCATCACTGAGGGGCAAAACAACATCGCTGAATGCCACAGCATCACTCGTCATCACAGCATCAATCTGTGCAACGATTCAACAACAACTGGTTCAAATATGTTCTCTCAATGTTTCAAGCTTTATTACAAATGCCACAAAAAGTTGTTAATATTTTACTTCTGTTCTTGGATTTTCGTCACAATAAAATACACTAAACATAATCTTCACAAAAGTTATTTACAAAAAAATTAAGCTGTTGCCGTTATAAATTACAATAACTTTCATTTAAGTATTAATTATTTAAAAAAATTAAAAGCCATTGTTATTTGTAATATCAGTACATCTAAGTCACGTAAATACGAAACATGTTGCATTACAAATGCTATAGGTTTCACATTTGCAAAAGGTAAAAGTATTGGCATTGTAAAAGAAAAAAGACATTATTTTCAAAACCAACACATAAATAAAAAAATTGTCATTTACAAGACCAATAGCTCAAACTTTCCTAATGCGAGACCTATTGCATTGCAAATGCATGTTTTTGGTGGAGGCCTCGTGTGCTAACTTTGGCGGAGAAGTCGGCCACCTGCCCGGTTGCTGCCCGGTCTGGTGTGACCTGCGAGCCTGCCCGCCTCGAGGCCCAATTTGTGGGAGCATTAGGTGCGGGCGGGCGGCTTCGGCAGCGCGGGTAGGCGCCTCAGTTCGGCTGTTGCTGGCAAGGGTGGCCTCTGCTCATTGGTGATTTGGGGTTCCTGGTTCTGGCTATCCCTTTAAGAACTAGGTAGACTGGGCATGTGGTTTTAGGCAAGCAGTTGTTTTGACCCGAGTTTGAATGGGGATGCCTGGTCGTGTGGGTGCCCATGTGCTAGAGTGGCTTGGGCAAGCCCATCACCCAATATGGTCGGTCCGTGACCGAGGGCCGCGACGGTAGCCGTTTTCAGCATGCAAGCTGGGGGTGGCACTAAGAGAGGTTCAGGGATCGCATCCTGATTGCGTTGGGGCACGAAGGGTCCCGGCCCCAGCTCGTAGGGAGAGCAGTATAGCGAACTGCCTAGACACTTCGTATTAGGGGTAATCCTCAGTGTAACCGTGTGAGTCACATCCCCAGCAGTTGCCTGGGCTCCCACTGTGTTCTAGGTGCATTGCGTCACATAGGGTAGGGAATGAGCACAACCGCATAATGGCTGAGCGTGCAGTGGTGGGGGGAATCTGTTTAGCAGGTGCACGCAAGCACGGCCCATGGGCAGCCAACCTTCCCCCATCTCTTTGTGGCCTTTCAGCGCGGCAGTGGGTTTTGGAGTGTAGGGAACATTTTTGCTTGTTTGCGTTCTCAAATGCGTGTTCGCGAGATATTTCTCCTCGAGCACGCAAACAGTGATTGTGAACAGTAAAAAAGCATCGCGAACAAGCAATTCCGTGTGTTTGCAGATTTTTTGCGTGTTCGCGGAGATATTTTTACCATTTCGTGGAGATTTGCGTAATGCAATTACACAAATTCCGCCCACCCCTACACAAACTGAGTGTCTGTGTTGCGCAGGTGCAGGGTAACTCGAGCAGAGCTTCTTCCGACGCTACTGCGGGCGGGTTCGACCCCGGTAACACTGTATGCGGCTGCTTGCTGGGCTCTAGGCTAAAGGGTCAAGGTCGCCATGGTCTGACCGGGTACGGCAAGGAAGTCTTTTGAGGCAATGAGGAGTCCCTGCGTGGGCGCGATAAAGTTGGCTCGAGTGGCAGGACTTCGCACCTCAGCAGGGCATGGGACTCGGGTTTCTGGTGCCTGTTGTCGGTTTGCCGGATTTTCGTTATATGCCTCGTACCCAACAGCGGTGAACAGGCTCAGCAATTGGCGACCGGGTTTGATGCAGGCATGTGGTTGTCCAGTTGGACGCGGGAGGCCAGCACAGGTGCACACAGTTCATACTGGTAATTGTGACACTTGAATACACACAACCTCTTATTTGTTCGTCGGGCTCCCCCTGCCATGCTGTCCCCTGGGCAATCCCTCCAGCCTATCCCGACCCTTGTGTGCAGCAGCGGTCTGCGCCATGCCTGTCCATGTCATCTCCAACCAAAACTGATGGAGAGACGGAATACACGGTCGCCATGCTCCCACATGACTTGCCACGAATCCGAGACAAGTTAGCTTCTGAATGCAACAAGCAGTAAAGCATCATGATTCCTGATCTCGCAGGAGACAGAGGGCTACACTGAGTTTGTATGAGGGAGCAGGTTAAGCTTAGAGTTGGTAGGCTAATAACCCTCCTCTTGGTCTTGGGTCTTGTAGTTGCGCGCCTTGGTGCTGCTGTTGAGAACTGAGAAGCCAAGGTTCCGTTGCACGGCCTACTAACGTCATACCCAGCAGCATGGTTATCTCGGTAAAACTTGAGGGGGGAGGGGGAGGGGGGGGGGGGGTCAGGGTGCACGGCACCGCCATGGACTTTCAACACCAGCGAACTGACAGCCTGCCACAAGGGCGGGGTCTATTCTAGATATGACCACACCTACAGGCATCGATCAACTCATTATGCATTGAGGGGCAGATTTATGAGGCCTTTGCGCCGCAATTGCGTCACTTAATTTGACGCAACGGCGGCGCAAACAATGCACCCTATTTACAATGTGACGCATCTAGGAGATGCGTCACGTTGGAAAGCCCTGCACCATAAGGAGGCGTTCCTGCGCAGGGGGGGCGTTCCTGCGCAGGAACGCCTCCTAAAAGTGGCTGAGTGAAATCTATGAGATTTCACTCAGTCACTTTCTACGTCAATTCCTTACTCCTGCTTGAAGCAGGCGTAAGGGTGACGCACCATCCATTGTAGGGGTGGCCCCTGTGCATTGCAGGAGTCATGTCGCACTTGCGACATGACTTCAGCAATGCGCTGCCCGTACGCCGGAAGATGCATCACGCATCCTCACTGCCTTGCACCATGGGTGGCGGAGCTGTGGCGCACTGTGGCGCACATTAACTGGCGCATCCCTGGGGATGCGCCAGTTAACATAAATCTGCCCCTGAATGTCTAGTGCCTGTTGCGCAAGCCCCTCTTCTAGCGCCAGGGGCCTGGTATAGTCTGGATGTCCACTTGCACAAGAGCAGGGTTAGTTGCTGGGATGCCACTCTGTTTGGCAGCAAGGCAGGAGCAAGGTGTGGGGCAAGCTGAGGTGGCTGCCTGAGGTGAGTGCAGGCATATAGTGGCACATCGGGCTGCAGGGAGCAGCGAGGGAGGCAGGTGGGCCCACAAGGGGCTTAAGAAGTTCCCTGGAGGGTCTCTGTCATCAAAGGCAAAGGTGATGCTCCAAGGGTGACAGGATAGAAGACTTATATTGTTTGGGGCTAAAATCTAGCATACACTTTGTGGTCTCGGCAGCAATGCCCAACATCCTGGAACTCTGGGCAAAACACGTCATCTCCCTGTGCCTTACGAAATGTAGGGTCCTCGGATAATGGAACTGGTGCTCATGTAAAGCGCTCTGATACCCGACATCTTGGGTCGTAGTTCGCGCTAGGGAAACATCCTTTACAACGCAACTTTTACCACGCAGTGCCTTTACGACGCAATTTTTACAACGCAAACCATTACAACGCATTGCGCTGGGGGGCGCTCTAGGATAGGGAATAGGTTTAATGTACTATCCAACACCTTCCCTACTATCCACGGGGACTGGAGTTGGAATAGTAAATTAAACAATTCACTATCCAGCGCCCCAAAGCACGTTGTAAAGGCATGCGTTGTAAAAACCACGTTGTAAAGGCATGCGTGGTAAAAGCATGCGTTGTAATGTCATACATCCTTCGCGCTATATAAAACTCTATAAATAAGTAAAATACATCAATATTCTTAGTCAAGCCATGAAGGCATGCAACGATACAGTGACCCAGTCGCCCACATGAAAGGCAGAGCTAGCACATATTGGATACTTGCTACCGGTAAACAAGCAGGGGTTCTAATTGTTCCAGTCGGGGACCTAAATGTATGCTGCAGCTTTGCACTGGCTATTACGCCCAAGTGCAAAGAAAGACTAAAGGCAGTTGATTGGCCAATTAAAATATAAATAATAAATCACGCTTACGTCACTTGATAGGGATGACCTCAAGAAAGGGAAGGGAGATTGGCAAATATTTAATTATAGGAAGTAAGTGGTATTCACAAACAGTACTGTGTCTCTCAAGTGACAAGTGTTTCAGTGTCCAGATCTTTACCCGGCCTTTGGTTCTTTGAGTCTTTAAAACCGCCACCAGATCTACATGCTTTCCTGGTGGTCATGCATTGCGGATGTCCTACCATGCGATGAGCCACAGCAAATGTAAAGATACTTGGGGAAGCAAAGGCTGCCTGAATTTGCCCAGGCTTGAATACTGCGGCCGCTGTGGATCATGCAGTGGTGTAAGGGAGGTCTTGGTTTCAGGGGCTCCTAGCGGGAGCTGGCTTGTGTGGTGGCCAGCTCGGCCTTAATGTGGGGCTGGAGCATGTATTTGCATGTAGTAAGTACTTAGGGCCTCATTTATGAAAGCCTTGCGCCACCGATGCGTCACTTTTTCCCATGTTAAAGGTGACGCACCGGCGGCGCAAGGCCTTCATAAATAAGGCCCTTAGATGCTAGTGGTCTGCCCTCAAAGGGGGGGAGGGTGTTCCCGCCTATGGACATCACTGCCCCTTGTTTTATTTTACTTTCGGGCACGCAATCCCCCCGTGCCTAACCATCTGAATGGGTCCACCGGCGACACACCTGGCAATCACATGCAGCGCTCTATACCTGGGCAGCGTGTGCGCACGGGAGTAACTCCGCATAAGGGTAGTTTTAGGTATTTACAAGACAGTGATGGATCAACGGAGACTTGCATTATATTGGATTTACAATTGGCTATTCAGTACTCTAGGGGGCCAGTCATATTTCTCCCCTGCCACATGAAGCCACAGTGATGCACGCTTTACATACCTGAACCTGGCAGTATGTTTGTTTAATTGATACATAGCGTGCAACCCCAGGAGCACAGGGTTTTAGGTCTGCTCCAAGACTCCATTAGTACCGGCAGGACAGTCATTGGTTCGACCCGAAATGACATTAACTGATTGTGGGCGTGTTGCCCAGTGCCAACCTAAAAGCTTTGCATAGGTTCACAGGAGGGGGCTTTACTTTGGGTGTCCGGTCATTTTATGAGTGAGGCAGTTGAACCGATACCACTAGGGCTAACATGGCTGTCTTTTGTTGGCTGCTGTTGAATGGAAGGGTACCCATTTTCGCAGTAACTGTGAGCTTACCTGTGGTAGGATTTGGTTTGTCGGTTACAGTCCACTTTCCTTCTGCCCACACCATCCTTTCAGCCTTGGGGGGGTGCCTGGATTACCTTTTGTCACACTTGGAGCTCAAGGGAAAGAAAGGCTTGTCAGCTCATTAATTTCGATTGCCAGGTTTGCTGCGCTTCAAGGACAGAGGTTGAATGTCTCCTGACAAGTGCCACTTGCAATTTTAGTTTACATTGGGTTTGGTGCATACATTATCCCTTGACTTGCGGTCAGAGACCGTAGATACTCTGGTGGGATAGAGCAGTGCATGATCGGGGACACTTGGCAGTAAAGCCGGCTAACATGAAGCCCATACATCGTCATCCAGGAGGGGGATGCAGATGTGTCAGTTCTGTTTGGACATACGACCCGATGAGAGGTAACCACACATCTGCAGTGATGTAAATCCTTACAGGTTAAGAGGGGCGAGTGGTGGCGGCGGCAACAAGACACCTGCAGCAGGGAGTGCGGCCAGGCGGCAATAGGACTTGAAGGTCCCGCTGGGTGCCTGCCGCAGGGCCACTGCAGGGTGTTGATGGTGATCTCTAAGGGCTTAGTAGGGGTCATGACAAAATACACCTGGGCTGATTCACAGGTGGGGTGTGGGTGTGGTGGTCCCCACCTCATTTCACAGGATTCTCCCTGTCGGGTCTGTCAAACGATCATCTCAAAGGGCTTTAAATTTACAGCCTCTCTTGTCTCCGCCATACTGTGAGTATGTGAGCATTAAGCAAGCGGTCTGAGCATGAGTAGGTCGGGTGCGCACGTCCATTCCAGGCGTAGTGGCTGTGACTCCTGATGTGCCTCTTGGAGTCCATAATCCTGCTTGCTGCAGGTGGAATGTAAGTAACTGATTAAATGATCAAATAACTGGATGCGATGGCTGAGGAGGCAGAACCTGGCAGCACACTCTGCTAAGATATCTTCCTGGTGAATTGTTTTTACCCAAGGCCGAAGTGAGAGCCTCTGGTGCAGGGCCAGAATCATTAGGCGACTGCAGTATGACAAAGGTCTTTTAGGCACTGGTAGAATGGTGCCTGCTAAGTATTCCTGAAGGCCCACCCCCTTGCAAGGACGGCAAGCAGGGGGCACCAGTGATGGGTACTTTCAGGGTAAGGTTCGAATTCTTGGTTGCGTTTGGATACTTTGACAGGTTGCCCTTACTCATACAACACATCGATAAAGTGGTAATTTTGTGGGTGTTGAACTAGGTGTACCTTACAAGAAACTCATTCGATCTTGCAGTCCCTCCATCGCAGAACATAAGAATTGTCAACATTCTTCAAGGAAACCATTATTAGCAGGAAGGTATTGAACCATGAAGAGCCAATGGTTGTGGGTTCTTGCACAACAGTAGTAAGGGAATTACATTTAGTTTCAACAGGCTATTGGTACCATCATTAGCACCAGCAGCGGCTCACGGGGTAGCAGTAAAGCTTCCTTCTATTTCGCCCGGGATTGGGGCAGGCAATGTCGTCAAACTTTGCAGCCAGACACGGAATAGGCAAAGACATGCCTGTGATGGTGCAATGTGCACTCAGCAGTAGAGCTAGCTGAGTTTCAACATACCCTGGGTATACCGTCGGTGTTATACATAAGGTTATGGGCTACACACGAATAGGCACCTGCTGTTAGCTGGGGCGGGAGTGTACCAGTACCAAGAGGGTGCAGGTTGCCTGGTTAGGGCTGATATGGATGGGGGGAGCACTAATACGGACAACCACAAGAGCACATTTTACAGTCATAGAAGGTTAAATTGATTAATTGATGGCATGTTACCAGCTGCTTCAGTTAAGTGAGTTTTCCTTGGCAGTTGTCAGTGAACATTCGGACTGCAAGGTTGGTGGTTAGCCGGCTGGCAGGCCGTTTAGATGTGGGTTTATAGCTCAGGCAGGTCCAAGTATGGGTTATAGTGCCTGAAGTCGGCCCTGGGATACAAGGTCACAGGCAGGTGGAGCAGCGCAACTGAAAGGGGCTTGAGTTGAGCGCTGATCTCAGGTTCAGATCCGGGTAGGTCCACTAAGCAATTTATCCTCTGAGGTCAATTAAACAAGTACCATTGCGTTGAGTATCAATATCATGTGCAAATTCTCCTGCCCTATAGCCTTGGCTGGGAGCCGTGCAGGTTGTGGAAGTTGTCATCCAGCGAGTGTGCTATGGTCCATAAGATTGGGGAAACCCCTGGGTTAAACACAAATGGGCTACATAGTATGAGAGAACAATTGGCATTCCTGGTATTCAAGAAAGGGAAGGTATTTAAACTTGGTTCCCCTCTGGTTCACACTGTCCTGTTGGCTCCCTGGTATACTAGCAGACGTTTGGGAGGGCAAGGCGTCACCCAGCGGGGTGACTGACTGAATGCGATGGACATACTTCACCGGCTGGACTTTACGTTATTTTCTCCCACCTGGCAGCAACTTTACCTTGGAACTGCTGGGCCGGCAGGGGGGCCTGGGGAGAACCACTGCCTGCCACACCCCTCCTCGGAGTGGTACACTGGCTCCAAAAATCGAGGCATGCACGAGAGCGTGCTGGGGGTGAGGCCCTGAGTGCCTAGTTAACAGTGAGAGGCCCCACTTGGTTTTTCCCACCTGACAGCAACTTTACCTTGGACCTGGGGGGCCAGCAGGGAACCTGAGGAGAACCCTCACTTGCCACACGCTTCCACTGGGTGGTGCACCAGTGCCACAATCGAGGCGCTCACCCTCCTTAGCCGAAATTGCACTGCGAGGCCCTGGACAAGGCCTTACAAGTGATGGGCTCCTGCTCGTCCCCCTGCACAGTTGGACTGTCGGAACAGGGCTTCCCTTAAGGCCCATAGGGTATTAGAGCAGCCGCAATGTTGCTGGGTCCCTCCCCCAGTCTTCAAACAGAAACGGGGTGCCATGGATTAAGACTTCCTGTTGGGGCGCTGCAGTGGGTATCGGATGACTCTTCTGCTCACCCTTTGCCCCTGCTACCGTTGGAACCTATTGCTCGGACCCGGCCGTCACCAGCAAGATGGGGGGGCTGTGGTCAACCTCCGGGGTCCGGTCTCCGGCTCCGATGGGCCCGCATGTTGACAGAACTAATGCTCTGACTGAGGAGACTTGATTGACCCTCACCACTTCAGAGGAACTGGATAGGGCCCTGGTGGCCATTGAGCACTCTCGCATTACAATGTGTGATGTATTCCTATAGGTTCTGTATCGATCCCCCTGTTCCTGACCCTGTTCTGGTTAACAAATTAACTAGCAGCCATCCCATGATGCAGAAACCGTTATCTGATTAAGCCACACCACGGCACAGGAACGCGTTATCTGATTAGGTCATAACGCTTGCCATCTAATTAGGCAAGCAATATTCCTCCAGCCCCTGATAAGGCATACGGAGTTCTCAAAACAAATCAAACCTATGACAACCTGGGAAAATCCCTGCGGCCATTGTTTTGATTTCTCAGAGAACTTCAGTAAAAGAATGTGCTAACGACCAGTTCGTATGACATCCTTATTGACGTATCTATGTCCATCCTTACGTCAATCTCGGCACCTTACAGGTATAAATATTACCGATATTGCCTTAAGCAAACACACGCGGTGGTGACGAGATCGGAGCAGCGAGACTTGCCGAAGCCCAGCAGAGAGCGAAGCCCCTGGTGCTGCCCCGCCTTCCTGACGCGCTGAGAACGAGACGCTGCTTTCTCCTGCCGAGAAATCCAGCTCCGGCGCTTCCAAGCAGCCCTTGCAGGCAGCCTGGAATATCGAGACCAAAGACGAGAGATACCATCCCTCAACCATCCTAGATCTCAGGTATAGAACTGAATAACCCCTTGCAGAGAATTCTTGAGTCAGTCACTTGGCAAAACAAACTTAACTTAAACTGCTACTTTCTATTCCCGCCCACGTATTAGGCTTAGGTCAGGTACACCGGGGTAGGCGTGGTTAGAAGCACCAGTTGAGTACGATTAGTCAAATGTATATATGTATGTATCTATTTTATCCATTTTAACTAGCATATGGCTTAGAAACCATATCAATGCTTTTACAGTATTATTTCATAATTCTGCTTTTATTGTATGCACTTTACTTAACCATAAGTATTGCGATAATATCGATCCATTTCTCTTGTACAAGAAAAGAGACTGATCAATAAATAACATCTTTTATTGAACACGCCCGTCTCTTTCTTTTCTCTACAATCTGGTGAAACTAAGATGCACGTACTGACTGATTAAAATAAGTTGTCTTTTGTTTTCACACGACTCTAGAGATACACTCTTGATTAGGGGAGAGCAAAGTTGTCATGTTCTATGGTTGTCAGAAACTAAATCCCTTCTTGTCTATCCAGGGAGGTTCAACTCCTCCTTGCCTATTCGAGAAAGTTTCTAGTGAACTCTGAGCTAGCTGGCAAACCCAAAACTTTAAGTCTAATATCGACAGTAGAAGACCTAGTTAACGTCTGGTCTAGGCCTATACTATTTAAGGTATTATTCCAATGCGCAGAGCCTATTGGGATAATAGGAACTACACTACATGGCGCCCAAACGTTTGGAAAGGCGATAAAACTAACGCAAGACATTAGAGTAACTAAGTCGTGCTTTTTCACTCAGACCCCTTTTTTCCCATAATACTCCAAAGACGTCTGGAGTGGGTGAAAGGTAATATCCGCCAAACCTCGCAGGAGGAAACTCCTATGTATGGTTCTTGGTTCAATCAACGTTGAAGGATACACTGTTCCAAAATATTGTGCATCTAATCTTTGTTTCCATAAGAAACCTGATCTGCAAACAAACGAAATAACCTTCTGGACAGTACAATGTCAGACAGTGAAGGAGAAAGAGAGGCAGCTAGAATAGCAGCTGAACTCGTAGCAGCTGATAATACTATGCAAGAAGCAGACCCGGATATAATACTCATCCCGGTCAACATAAGAAAATCTGTAACGTTAAAACTTATAGAAAATGGACTGACACCTAGAGGTGGCACAGTCATATTCGTAATAGAGGCACACGAATATCGGCAGACAGAGGTATTCTATTCATGGATACACTTTCCAGCAGCAAACACTGTAACAAAGCACTTCCACTATTACAAAACAGAGGAACCTCCTAATGAGTACACTCCTTTCGAGGAGGTGGAAGTACCACTTAAATTCCAAGAGCACCTGCTCTTGTTTAATGGCGCCCTAAAACATAATAATCACATCACCAGGCTCGGTCCATTAGGTAGACCAGGAGCAACGTGGCCGGTCCTAGCCGGAAAAATCGCTTTCTGTAGTGGACAATGGGTTAATGACTCTGTCCTCCAGAATCTTTTCATTGGACAGCATTGTGTCTTCAGCAATCGACATAATATCGCAAGACTTACTGTTGTTACAACACGGTCAGTCTCAATTGCGTTCTATTATACAGCTTGGCTGGACGTTACAAAATCTGCGTTCAGGCTATGTGCCTTGGCGTTTAATCAACACAATGTCACTATTCAATATCTTTAACCTTACTGATAAACAAATCAGTATGGCACAGAAGGGTGCTGATTATACAATCCTGAGCATTGAGAAACTCGAGAGATTACCATTGACAATGTCAGAACGACCTGTCATTGAATGGATAATACATGGGATAATTAATATTCCAATATCTACTTTCAGGTTTCAATACTGCCAAAAATATATACAGGCTGGCATGTACGAAAAATTGGGAAAAGGGTACATTAAGTCAACATGGAACTTGCCCTATTCACATGCATGTGTCAGTAATAAAGGACAGAAAGTGTTTCTTAGTGGCAATAATTGTGCAATGTCACTAAGCGGTACACTTCTGTGTAATGGAATTAGTTTGCATGGAGCCTGTGAAGGGAACTCAAATAACCTTTCATGTCACCAGCTAGGCACACCTGCAACACAGATAGAACCATTCTTTAAAAGACTCTATAACGGGAGTTACATTCTAATTGTGGATCGCAGATGTTGTAGTTTACTGCCCGGGGTTCCTTATCTCATAAGTACGACTGCGAAGGTCATGTGCTGTGGACGCTTATTGTTCCCCAGCTCCTTTCCAGACAGGGAGGCAAGGACATGGCCCAACTTGAAAATTACTTCTATTCGAATTGATACTTTAAGCAGAATGAAAACAGTGCTTCTTCAGACGCCGACCAGGCTCACGCGTCATCAAAAGAAATGTATGATCTCCTAGTCGCAAGGACGACTGCAGAGATTCACTCATTGTTATCAACTAATTCCCCCATACATTTCGCAGAAATCCTGAATGAAATGTTAAATATTTCTGATACCAGTGGAGTCTCAAATGTATTTAAGACATTGTTTTCAGGGGCAATAACACCATTCAAAGCCATACTGGGTATTTTTCCAGACTTCGTCCATTCGATTTTTGGCGGACTTCCCCTCATTTTGGGACTAATTGCAGGAATCCTATTCTTGGTCCTTATATTTCGTTATGGCAAACCATGTCACAGACAAAACACCTGCGACAAGGGAAGAAACAATCCGAGCCATTGGATACCGGGACCGGATATCAAAAATCCTGGGACTATCCCGGCTTAGAGACCTAAACATGACTTGGTTTCTTTCATTTCGACCAATGTGGCATTGATGTGTTTTACCTGTATTAAGGTGCATGCTGTGCGGAGAAGAATGCGTGTTGGACACCTGTCTGACGCTACAATCGGATGCGCCAATGGATGCAGAAACATTGTTGGGTCCGGTAACGGCTCATGCATTGTGCTGCCCTCAACGGCTGCCAATCCTGATGACGGCATTCGTGGAAACTTCACCACTACGATTGAGGGGTAGTGAAGTTCAAGATGAAAGCAGCATCGATCAGGTACGACCTTCTGTCAGCAATACTAATCAAAACGTCAATGGAGACAATCATGCACATGAATGCATGGTTACATCTTTTTCCGAGTTAGTGGAACTTTCACAGGAAGCTGTTGACAGCTTTTTCGACAGTCTCAATGATATGATGTTCTCACCAGAGCAGAAATAACGACTTTTGAGCAAGCTAGCACACGGCATTCCCAACACCCTGAATTTGGCCTTCAACTTTAATAATAAAGTAGCATGAACAATTTTCCCTCCAGTTCACGGACAGCAATTTTTCAGCAGCCCCAAAATAATTTTACAATTTTTCGGGACACTTATCTTCTGCTTAAAGTAGAAACTATTCTTAGAGAACTAAATTTCTATTTTTAGAAACTTTATGCCCGCTGGTATGTTCATAAATTTCATGTGTAATTCTCATATTCGATTAATAATGATGTATACATATGCGTGATTAATTTAGCATTGTTCTACAGCTTGAGTGCATATAGTACATGTAACTATTTTTTTTCCCGTATATTACATAATTTCGAAATGCATTATATGTATTTTGGGGTGGTAAGGTATACACGATACTCTACAGTATGTTTTACTATGCCTAGATTCGTAAATATGGCCATAGTTAGCGTGGAGTGGGTGTGATGTATTCCTATAGGTTCTGTATCGATCCCCCTGTTCCTGACCCTGTTCTGGTTAACAAATTAACTAGCAGCCATCCCATGATGCAGAAACCGTTATCTGATTAAGCCACACCACGGCACAGGAACGCGTTATCTGAATAGGTCATAACGCTTGCCATCTAATTAGGCAAGCAATATTCCTCCAGCCCCTGATAAGGCATACGGAGTTCTCAAAACAAATCAAACCTATGACAACCTGGGAAAATCCCTGCGGCCATTGTTTTGATTTCTCAGAGAACTTCAGTAAAAGAATGTGCTAACGACCAGTTCGTATGACATCCTTATTGACGTATCTATGTCCATCCTTACGTCAATCTCGGCACCTTACAGGTATAAATATTACCGATATTGCCTTAAGCAAACACACGCGGTGGTGACGAGATCGGAGCAGCGAGACTTGCCGAAGCCCAGCAGAGAGCGAAGCCCCTGGCGCTGCCCCACCTTCCTGACGCGCTGAGAACGAGACGCTGCTTTCTCCTGCCGAGAAATCCAGCTCCGGCGCTTCCAAGCAGCCCTTGCAGGCAGCCTGGAATATCGAGACCAAAGACGAGAGATACCATCCCTCAACCATCCTAGATCTCAGGTACAGAACTGAATAACCCCTTGCAGAGAATTCTTGAGTCAGTCACTTGGCAAAACAAACTTAACTTAAACTGCTACTTTCTATTCCCGCCCACGTATTAGGCTTAGGTCAGGTACACCGGGGTAGGCGTGGTTAGAAGCACCAGTTGAGTACGATTAGTCAAATGTATATATGTATGTATCTATTTTATCCATTTTAACTAGCATATGGCTTAGAAACCATATCAATGCTTTTACAGTATTATTTCATAATTCTGCTTTTATTGTATGCACTTTACTTAACCATAAGTATTGCGATAATATCGATCCATTTCTCTTGTACGAGAAAAGAGACTGATCAATAAATAACATCTTTTATTGAACACGCCCGTCTCTTCCTTTTCTCTACAATCTGGTGAAACTAAGAATGCACATACTGACTGAGTAAAATAAGTTGTCTTTTGTTTTCACACGACTCTAGAGATACACTCTTGATTAGGGGAGAGCAAAGTTGTCATGTTCTATGGTTGTCAGAAACTAAATCCCTTCTTGTCTATCCAGGGAGGTTCAACTCCTCCTTGCCTATTCGAGAAAGTTTCTAGTGAACTCTGAGCTAGCTGGCAAACCCAAAACTTTAAGTCTAATATCGACAGTAGAAGACCTAGTTAACGTCTGATCTAGGCCTATACTATTGAAGGTATTATTCCAATGCGCAGAGCCTATTGGGATAATAGGAACTACACTACAAATGGAGGTCGGCTTCAGGTCCCTTTCGACCATCTTTGCGCTCCTCCAGGACGATCAACGCAAGCTAACTGCCAGAGTCACAGATGGGGTGAAGACCCTTGCAGTCCTGCCATCACTGAATAAGGAAAACAGCTGCAACATTAATGACCTGCAGGTCCGAGCTGCGCAGTTGGAGAACAGGGCAGAGGATTTGGAGGGCTCTAGAGAAGCAACATTTGACTTCTGGGTCTCCCGGATCGTATCAAAGAATCGGACCTCCTTGTAGTGTCTTTCCTTATCACAAACTGCACACAGACACAGTTGTAGGCATCAGCTTCTTTATTCAGCTCCTTCCTCATACAGGGCAAATGGCTAAATGAATTCCAGGCTCCCCTGCTCCTCCCTTTCCGCCCGCCTTCGTCTCTCACTCGGGCCGGTCCTAGTGCCTGACCAGTTTGGTCACTGGCACTTTGCATCAACGTCATTACATCTCCCCCCTCTGTGAATAAAAGAAAACAAAATAATATACACCACAGCAAAACAGCAAACTATTCTTCTTTAGAATTCTTCGATAAAGCGAGACGGTTTCGTGATCACACGTCTGGGGCGTGACTGGAGGTTGGGACTGTCGCGCTCATTCTCATCGGCAATCTCCATCAATAACTGACTGTGAGTTGGCCATGTCTCTGGGTCTCTCTGCTCCAGTTTCGGTTCGGTCAGTAGCTCTTTGACATTGGGTCCGCATTTTTTGAAGTACGTCACATTCCTGGTAAGTCTCTTTCCATCAGTCTCTGCAGTGATCATGGTTCATTTTTGTTGTATCACTTTGAGTGGAACCTCATGATATCGGCAATCAGTCTTTCTGGGCTGCTCGTGTCGTGCCAGCACCCAGTCTCCCTCTTGGATTTGAGGGGGAGTAGCATGACGTCGCTCATCGGCATAGTCCTTCATCTTTTCCTTCTTTATCTTGTCTCTGGCCGCGATCTCCTCATGATCAGAGTCGGGATACAGTTCGTGTGCTGCCATATTCATCATTGGTATTCTGGTGCGCACTGGGCGTCCTAGCATGAGAGTAGCAGGACATTTGCCTGTGGTGGAATGAGGCGTATTTCGGTACGCTCGCAATACCTCGTCGAGTGCTGTCTGAAGGCTCTTTCCGGTGAGTTCTGCTTGCTGGATGGTCTTCTTGATCGTGGCCATGAAACGTTTGATCATTCCGTTGGCCTGTGGCCACAGTGGTGTGATCTTGCGGTGTGTGAAGTTGAGGTGCTGAGCAAAATCAGCAAAGACATGGCTGTTGAATGGAGGCCCATTGTCTGACTTCACCACTAGGGGAATGCCCCATGCGGCAAAGACCTCCTCTAGGATCGGTATGGCACTCGATGCTTTCGTGGATGTGCACAGTTGTGCGATGGGGAATCTGGAGTATTCGTCCATGATGACCAGGACGTATTGGCCCGATGTGATTGGCCCCAAGAAGTCAATGGCAATGTTTTGACAGACACCCTCCGGTAGTGGAGACATTTGTAGTGGTGCAGGGGGATCCGGACGACTCACCAGTTGACATTGCTGACAGTCCTTCAGGGTCGTCTCCACCATCAGGTCTAGTGTTGGGAACCAGACTCTTTCACTGAGTGCACTTTTTGTGGCTACTATGCCCCGGTGTCCCTCATGTGCTAGGTTGATGACCCCTTGTCTGAGTTGTCGTGGGATCACTATTCTGGTGTCTCGTAAGATGAGACCATTTGCTGCTATCGACAGTTCTTCGTGGACATGTTTGAATGCCGCCATCTCGTGGTTGTTTTGTTCACTGCTTTGCGTTTGTCTCCAGCTGTTAGTTTGGATCAGACGTTTCACTTCTTGCAGGGTGACATCCATTTGCGTAGCTTCACAAATGGTTCCTCCAGTGGAACGGCCGGAGGCCTCGCTTGGTCTACTACGAAGTGAATGTATTCATCCGCGATTGATTGTTCTGATTTGTTGGATCTGATGGGGTGTCGGAACATGTAGTCCGCAGGGTTTGCATCTTTTCCTGGCTTGTGAATTATGGTGTATGTGTACTCTTGGAGCCGTAGGCCCCATCGCTCGATTCTCGGTGGCATTTTTGCTCGCGGGTTTCCAAATATTGTGATCAAGGCTTGGTGGTCAGTTATCAGTGTAAAATGTTTTCCAAAAATGAAAATGTGGAAGTGTTCACACGCCCAGACAACAGCCAGGCTTTCTTTTTCTGGCTGTGAATATGCTCTCTCTGTGTCCGTTAGACTTCTGCTGGCATATGCTACTATGTGCTGTTGGCCTCCTTCTCTATCATATTGCGCAAGGATGGCTCCTAATCCTACGGGACTGGCATCCACTGTTATCTCTGTCTTCTTTTTTGGATTGAAGTACGCTAGGTTCTTTGCTGATTCTACGGTTCTCTTGATCTCTCGAAATGCCCCTTCACACTGAGTTGACCACTGAAAGGGCTGTCCTTGTTTAGTGAGCATCCTTAGTTGGTAGCTTAGCGTGGCGTAGTCAGGTATATATCTGGAGCAGTAGCTGGCCATGCCTAGGAATGATCGTACATCGCCTACGTCCTCCGGGCTTGGTGTGTCGTTTAGCGCTGCTACCTTTTCTGGGTCTGGTTTCATTCCGCTTCCAGAGAATAGGTGTCCGAAAAATTTTAGTGTGGGTTTGTGAAGTTCACACTTATCTTTGTTGAGTGTGAGGTTCACTTCCATCAGCGCCTGACAGACCTGATCCAGTGCTTTGTTGTGTTCTTGAGTCATCGCTCCATAAACGAGGATGTCATCGCTGTAGTTTAGGACCTGTGGAATGTGATGTATTGTTCTCCTGATGGCCTCTTGGAATATCTCTGCTGCTTATGACACCCCGAAGCTTAGTCTTTTATATCTGAATAATCAAAGGTGTGTCGAGAATGTTGTGATGTATCTTGACCTTTCCTGCAGTTCTAGTTGGTGGTACCCCTTGTTGAGGTCCAGTTTTGAGAAGACCTTGGCTCCATTGAGGGAAGTGATCATGTCACTAACGTGAGGGCCTGGATGTCTCTCCCTCTCTATTGCCATGTTGGGCGCCCTCATGTCTACACGCAGACGTACTCTGCCAGTTTCTCCTTTCTTTGGGACCACCACGACCGGGGAGACCCATGGAGTTGGTCCATCTGTTCTCTCGATGATGTCGGCTTCCAGCAGGTCTTTGAGTTCCTTCTCCACGGCTTCTTGCAGGGGAAACTGGATTTTTCAGTGGTGTTGCACCACCGGTGTGATTTGTTCATCTATGTGCAATTTTATTTGGCAGTTCTTCATTTTTCCCAAGCCTTGAAAAAGCTTGGGGAACTTCTGGATGAGTGCTGGTTTGTCAGTAACTCTAAATAAGATATCCACCAGTTTCAATCGCTCAGCAGTGGCTAGGCTCAGGAGGCAGTCGGCTTCAGGCCCCTCGATGACATGGATGTAGGCTGGTATTGTTCGATCTTCATATGACAGTTCGGTCTTGAACTTCCCAAGACAGGTTAGGGGCTCCTTGGCCATCCACGTATACACTTGTACGTGGGCATTAACTAGCTTTGGCGGTGGTTTCATGCGTTGGTACTCTTTTACTGGTAAGTAGTTTAGCGTTGCTCCACTATCTAGTACGAACTGGGTGGGGTGGGAGCCAACTCTGATGTCTAGACGCTGGTACTCTTTCAGCTGATCAAGGTCAGCTACACGGTAAAGGTATTCTTTTCGATCTCGGGGGATGGGCGATGGGGATCGAGGTTCTCTTGATGACGATCGCCGAGATTGACATGTCCTGCAGGAATGGCAGCTGGATTGTGACGACCCAGTGGATGAGTCTTGTCTATCCTGGACTGCTCTGACATGATGACGACTGTTTGAAGGTTGGTGTCGTCGGTGTCTTCCTCCGTGGTCACTCTTCGCTACTGCCCCGCACATGCTTTCAAAATGGTTGTCTCTACCACATTTTCGGCATTGTTGTCCTAGTGCTGGGCATTCATCTACATGCGGGAAGTCGTATCCGCATCGGTAGCATTTGAGTTGTCTGTCTGATCGTCCCTTCGTGTGACTCGTGTCTTTGTGTCCTTTGCTTGACTGGTGGTGATGTTTCTTAGATCTGGAGGAATGAGCCTGTGGTGGGGACCGTCTGTGCTCTTGTTGAAACTGCATTCTGAAGACTTGTTCCCGTTTCTCACTTTTCCCGGTTTCTATTTTCTTCGCGTGTTCGTCAGCTTGTTCATCTACTCTCGTCATCTCTACGATCTCTTCCAACGCGTAGCTTCTCTTGAGCAACTTGCGTCTCAGTGGCTCGGAGTGACAACCTTCTATGACTCTTAGTCGCAGGGCGTCCTCAGTTGAGAATTTGTCAAACTCGCATTACTTCGACAATCATCTCAGACGTGTTACAAATGCCCCCATTTGTTCACCTTGCTCTTGCGTGGCCAGGTTGAATGTATACCGCTCAAAGTCGATGTTCCTTTTGTGTAGGAACTGGAGGTCAAGCGCTTCACGTACTTTAGTCCAGGAATCAGAGGACTCTTCTAGCAGTTCTTTTATGATTCGTCCACCTTCTCTGTCAATCAAATTCTTGAGAGCATACAGTTGCTCTTTGAGGTCTGTCACTTTGGATGCTTTCATGAAGTCTTCAAAATCTTCTATCCATTCTTGCCATCGTGGAACCATGCTCCCACCAGATTCAAGAACGAGGGGCTCGGGGCTGCGTAGAAATGAGGCTCTCATCATGCTTGTGGGGGCTGGTCGGGCATTGTATACCTGTTGTTTCTGACTGTTGTGCAGTCTTAGTTCACTCTCTGTTCTTGTTTGTTATTTTGTTGCACTCTCCAGTGCTTGTTTGTTATTCCGTTGCACTCGCCAGTGCTTGTTTGTTGTTTTGTTGCACTCGCCAGTGCTTGTTTGTTACTCCGTTGCACTCGCCAGTGCTTGTTTGTTGTTTTGTTGCACTCACCGGTGCTTGTTTGCTGTCTTTGTTGCACTCGCCAGTGCTTGTTTGTTACTCTGTTGCACTCGCCAGTGCTTGTTTGGTATTTCTGTTGCACTCGCCAGTGCTTGTTTGTCATTCGCCAATGCTTATTTGCTGTTTCAGGCTCTTTGCCTGACTTCAAAATGGCCGCCGATGATCCCTCGCAGGGGATTGGTCAATGCTGCCTGACTTCAAAATGGCCGCGCGGGAATCTCGTTTCTAGCGAGATTTCGGCCGTTTTTCTTAGTTTCTTCACCGGGGACCCAGTTAATCGGCGCTTTCACTCACCGCAGCCAGGATCCACCGCTTGAGTCACGTTGAGGTAAGGCAGCTTTCTTTCTCTTCCGCCACCGAGGTGGGCACTCGGTGGGCGTTTTTCTGGGCAACACGCTTCTGCCGCTGAGGTGAGCACTCGGTGGGCGTTTTTCTGGGCAACACTCTTCCGCCGCCGAGGTGGGCACTCGGTGGGCGTTTTTCTGGGCAACACGCTTCCGCCGCCGAGGTGGGCACTCGGTGGGCGCTTTTGTTGACACGCTTCCGCCGCCGAGGTGGGCACTCGGTGGGTGCTTTTGTTAATGCGCTTCTGCCGCCGAGGTGGGCACCCGGTGGGCGATTTTGGCACCACGCTTCCGCCGCTGAGGTGGGCACTCGGTGCGCTTTTAGTAGCGCGCTTCCGCCGCCGAGGTGGGCACTCGGTGGGCGCTTTTGGCACTGGCTCGAACCTCCTGACGTAGGGTGAGCTCCAGGTGGGTCAATAACCGCTGGGTGCCGAGTTAGCCTTCTTCACGTGGGGACAGGATTCCCCGTCGCCAGTTGTAGTGTCTTTCCTTATCACAAACTGCACACAGACACAGTTGTAGGCATCAGCTTCTTTATTCAGCTCCTTCCTCATACAGGGCAAATGGCTAACTGAATTCCTGGCTCCCCAGCTCCTCCCTTTCCGCCCGCCTTCGTCTCTCACTCGGGCCGGTCCTAGTGCCTGACCAGTTTGGTCACTGGCACTTTGCATCAACGTCATTACACTCCTTGCCTACTTGAACTCCTGGTTTTGCGCATTCACCCCGGCTTTTGAGCTCACTACCTTCTACTTCTTGGAGAGGGTGCATCGTCTACCAGCATGGCGGCCACCCCTGGGTTCCTCGCCTGATGTACGCAAAGCTGCCACACTTCAGGGACAGGGACAAAATACTCAGAGCGGCCAGAACAGCTGGACCTCTGAGTGGAGGACAAGGTTGTTATGTTATTTCCAGATTATGCCCATGCCGTCCACTGCCAGTGCTTCTCCTTCCTGGAAGTCAACAAGGAGTGCACTGGTCACTGCTATTCCCCGCCCAGCCCAAAATATCTTGACGGGACCACTGTGTTTTTCACTGTCCCTAGAAGCATGGGATTGGGCAGACCAGCAATTGGGTAGACCTGTGGCGGGTCTGGCTCAGCACTCGGAGGGCCTGTGAGTCCGGCAGAGAGGAGGTTGGAGGAAAAGAAAAAGACCGGTCGGAGCGTGACGGAGCCCCCATCCCGGATCTCGGCCACCGGTTCCCCCAATCTGAAACAGATGGGAAGACCATCCAGGCGGCAGCAAATTTGAGCCCCCACCCAGCGAACTCTGCCGATGACAGGAGTCTCCACTCCGACGATTCCTGTGGCGACTCACAACCACCGCCGACTGTAACTCCCCAGACAGTGGATACCCTCATCTAGGCTCTTCACCGCAGCACCCCATCTAGAGCGAAAGTCGGCTGGTATACTTCTGTTTATGGCTGATAACTTCATATTAGACTTTGTTTCTTATCTTCTTTCTAACCTCCACAGTACTCTAAAGTACATAGTAGTACTGCGGTTTGGGCAAATCGCCATTTGCAATGGCTCTCAGTTTTGGAGTTCTATCCCTATCCATTAACAGAAGTGTTTACCTGCATTTTTTTCCCACATCACCTCACCGTGTAGTGTATATTCCCAATAGGCTCTGCGCATTGGAATAATATCTTCAGTAGTGTAGACGTAGGACAGAGGTTAACTAGGTCTTCTACGATATTAGACTTAAGTTTTGTGTGCCAGCTAGCTCAGAGTTCACTAGAAACTTTCTCGAATAGGCGAGGAGGAGTTTAACCTCCCTGGATAGACAAGAAGGGATTTAGTTTCTGACAACCATAGAACATGACAACTTTGCTCTCCCTCATCAAGAGTATATCTCTAGAGTCGTGTGAAAACAAAAGACAGCTATTTTACTCAGTCAATATACTTGTCCATGTGAGAAGCACGGATTCTCCAAATCTAGTCCACACACTTGCAGCAATTGTCCTTTGTTGATGGCCATTGCAAAAGCGAGTCGCACCTGAAACTGTAAACATTCAGTATTGGAAAGATTATGAGGGCCCTGGGGGGCCGATGTTTAAAACATTTCTTTTATTATTTTGTTTGCCAGAAACCTTCGCAGGAGTGTACTCAACAACTTTTAACAATTTTTTTTTTTTGCCAGAAACCCTTGTGTACTCAACAACTTCCCAAAGTTTCATGCCGATCGGATGAATGGTGTAGTAATGCATAAAGGACAAACAGACAGACAGACGGACATACATTCGTTTTTATATATATAGATTATGAAATTCACACATGAGACTTTAAGGTACCTCAAGTTCCTCTGGCTGGACCCTTAGGCCCGGCTTCTGAATATTTACTAATGCTTGGCTTAATTTATTAGTATTGAGTTTCTACTGGGATCTGGAACTGAAATCTGATATGAGGCTGATTACCTGAGACCCTGGCCTTGGAAGACCACTGATGGATGACCGACCATGACTGCTGCCCAGTAAATGCCACCTGCCCCAGGACCCAAACAAAATGGTTTACGTGATGGCATTCTAAAGCCATGGGGCCACTGGAGTGAGGGTACTGCAAACCACCCACCATCTACGGTTTGGGTTAACTGAGGATTGTGGTGCTAGCTGAGATTTTAGGCATATAGTGCTCTGTTGGGGCATTGGTAGGCAATCTTCCTTTGTGTAAATCAAGAAGTTGGGGGATCTTACCTCCTTGGCAGAATGAGGCGGGCACGCCGCCTGCCTGCAGCACCGCCATTTAATCACCTCTGCATGCAATCTGACTCAGACCATAGTGATCGGTCAGAGCCAATTTCCTGTGCTGCCCGGAAGTTTAGGTAGTATAGTCCTCATTGTTGACTCTCTCTTACTGGGAGTCAGGTCTTCAAAGTGGACAGGAGAAGAGTACCCCAGCAGCAATGATGGTGGTGTAGGCATGGAGGTTGTCGTTGTGCTCCCAATCAAGTAGGTAAGGCCCTGATTCGAATATATGACGTTACATTGCGGTGTTTACAATGCGATACCTTTAAAACGCAGGCACTACAACGCAAGTCGTTACAACAATCTGCACTGGAGGGCGCTGGACTTAGGAACAGTATGATTTACTATTCCAACTCCAGTCTACGTACAGTAGGGAAGGTGTTTGAATAGTAAATCACACTATTCCTTAGGTTAGAGTGCCATCATGCGCAAGTCATTGTAAAGACTTACGTTGTAATACCCGCGTTGTAAAGGTATTGCGATGTAACTGATGTTTCCCCCCTGATTCTTAGTTCACAATAGGCGTTCTTTTTTATGCTATGCAGTTCTATTTTTGAGGACAAGACAACTACTCCACCTGGTCAAAAGAGCAACATACTAGTTTGAGAAAATATTTATTTATGATTTTTCAAAGTCACCGTTGAGAGCATTGTGATACATCAATGCAGGTTAGGAAACCCGGTCAGTTGAAGGAGTTTGGAAGCAAACAGTTGTCGGAAGAGTTGGGCGTTCGAATGTTTGTTTCATGGGCAGGGTACCCAACACAAAGATGGTGGAGTATCTTGTCCACCAAAGTTATCATCTGCCAACTCTGATAAGAATCGACATAACCACTGCTTGTAGGACAAAATATCGGGAACCTAAATATTGCAAAACACAAACATCGCAAAAAAAAATAACGAACAAAATATCACATTTACAAAGTTTGTTTATAAACTAGGTACATATTATTTTAAAGATTTTGGATTGAACTATCATATGAAAATAAGTATATTGAAATATGTGTGTGTGTATATATATATATATAATTATATTCCATGTGCTTTAAACATTCAATATAATTTATTTAACAAATATTAAACATGTTTAAAATAATTATTGTAATATAAAAATAAAAATAAATGTGCATTAAAAATAAATTGCAGTAAAACTACTAATAAACATTTAAAAAATATATATATCAAACCACACTTTTCAATCTGAAAATAAAGTGCACACTCCTCGAAATCACTGCAACACATTTGTTCCTTTAACATCAACATGACATTGCTGCACCTGACACGTTTCAGCAAAATTGCCTTGATCAAAGGTCTGTATATAACAAAAACATATCAAATTATATTTTTTTTAAAAGACAAAACCAACACTAGTCGAATGCAAATGAAAAAGTACACTTTTTTAATGAATAATTTAAAGATTATTAACAAAATGGGCTAAACATTAGTATCCCTGACTAATGGAAAGGCCGACATCGGCCCCGTCGCAATTATGGCGGGGCGCACTGGCCCCCACTCGCCCCCGGGTTCCCTGGTGACCCGGAAGTGATTGAGTCACTTCCGGGCCACAAAGGGAACAAAGGTCAGGCCGGTTAGATCCGGCTTGGCCTGCTAGGGGTTAAAAGGCCGCGCAGCGCGGGAGTCGGCCTCTTTGACTCCTGCGCACCACGGCCTGCCCCTTCCAGCCTCTAGGGGGCTGTAATTAATTTTCGTTTTGTCTTATCAGGTGTATGAAACCAGTCGGCGTCGCGACGGAGGTCTTGGAATTCGGCGGCCTCGCGTTGGGGGGCCTTTTTCAATATCTTCTTTATCTTGCAGGAGCATTGTGGAGAAGTGTGGCTCACTGGTTAGAAGCGGTAGACTCTGAAGCAGAGATCTGGCCCGGGATCAGGGTTCAATCCCTGACGCCGCAGGGTCTTGGGCTCAATGGGCCTCATTTATGAGGCCTTGCGTGAGTTTTGCGCTTCCGATGCGTCACTTTTTGTGACGCATCGGCGGCGTAAAACATGCCTCCTGATGCGTACTATTTACAAAGTGACGCATCTAAGCAGATGCGTCACTTTGTAAACCCCTGCGCTACATTATACCTGCGTCAGGTATAATGTATGCAGAGGGGGCGTTCACCCGCAAAAAGCCTCGTAATAGTGACGCAGTGAACTCTATGAGATTTCACTGCGTCACTTTTAGGACGCTGTTGCGTCAAAATCTTGCGCCTGCCTCACAGCATAAGACTGACGCAAGCCATTTCACATGGGGCTTTCCCCATGTGAAAGGAAGCATTGCTGGAGTTGCGTCACTTTTGTGACACACTCCAGCAATGCGTCACTTTTGCGCCCACAGATACGTCAGGAATACTGACGTATCTGTAACTCCTTGCGACATGATGCGTCATATTATAAATATGACTCATCAATCATGTCGCAGGGAGAGTGAAGTGAAAAGTGACGCATCGCTGTTTTCACGCAGCGATGCGTCACTTTTCATAAATGAGGCCCAATGTCCGCGGACTCGATAATTCTCGCCTCGGCGCCTACTCTAATCATGGGTCCCACTCTGGGCAATAGCTTGCTTAATCTCCACAACGGCCCCAGCAACACTGGGATGCCTGGCTTCACCTTGGGGGTGCCCAGGAGGGGCATCTCACAGGGAGAGCCAGGAAGGGTTCCACAGCGTTATACAGCGCCGGGACGCCCCGTTGCTGGGGCAGCTGTGCGCTGTACAAGTATACTACATTTAGATGTCTGGAACAGCGCGGTTGGCGGAGATCAGTGCGGCAGGGGTGGTCATCGAGCGTGGGAGTACCCCGGAAAACCGCGCGACAGGTGTGTCGGCAGGACAGTCGGTGAGCCTTGGGACAGCGCCTGGAACAGCGCAACTGGTCAAATAATGTGTGCTTGAACGGCGCTAGTGGGGGCAGTCTCCTTTGTAGGAGAAGAGCTGAACGCAGTGCGCGATTGGAGTGAAATCTGCAATGTTATGTTTTAAATACAGTAATTGTGATTTATTTTGTGTACACATACTGCGCCCCAAGCGTGAGCACCCTGAGGTTGGTGCTATTCTGAAGATCAGAGTAGGGCCTAGAGGAAGTCGGTCCAATTTGTTAAAACTTGCAGTAGGTACACGCGCGCTGGTGTTAAACAAAAGATTAGCATTAACATGTTTTAGGGCATAACAAATAAACGTGACGACTTTTGTGGGGTGGTGATGTAGCTCAGTGGGTAGAGCGCATGCTTTGACTGCATTTAAGGTTTTCAGTTGGGCACTCGAAAAGTCATATGAAAGCATCCGTGTATCCTAAGTGATTTCCTGCCAGCATGATTACAAAAAGTTAATCGGAGGGCGTTACCCTCATCCATCGCTCCATTCTCGAGTAGCCCACCTCAGGCTCAGAAGCTGTATTGAAAAGGGCTTTTATAATGTGGTACGGTACACATTACTGAACCTCCTGGGGCAGATTTATGATAACTGGCGCATCCCCAGGGATGCGCCAGTTATCTTGCGCCGCTGCTCCGCCACCCATGGTGCGCCGCATTTACAATGCGGCGCACCATGGGGCAAAAACGGCACAGATGCGTGACGCATCTGTGCCATAAAGGTCGCGCATTGCTGGAGTTGCGTCGCAAGCGCGACGCAGCTCCAGCAAGGCTCGGGAGTGCCCAATCTGTCCAATGCTGCGTCAAGCCTTACGCCTGCTTCAAGGCATTGGCCTGAAAGTGACTGAGTGAAATCTTATAGATTTCACTCAGCCACTTTTAGGAGGCGCACCTGCGCAGGAACGCCCCCTCCTGCGTAGGAACGCCTCCTTATGGCGCATGGCTTTACAACGTGACGTTGTAAATAGGGCGCATTGTTTGCGCCGCCGTTGCGTCAAATAAAGTGACGCAATTGCGGCGCAAAGAGGCGCAAGAGCCTCATAAATCTGCCCCCCTGTTTGGATATAGCATCAGGTCACACGGCTTGCTGAAAGCATGTCATTAAGTGGGAAGAGCAGACCCAGCATGCTGAATGCACCGAGGCGATCGGTGGAACAGCTTTTGAGAGCCTTGGAATGACAGGAGTCTAGACCTGGCTGCATGCGCTCCCTCTAGTGGTCATGTCAAACAATGTCGGACATGAGTTTATAATGACATGCCTTTCAGACGTAATAGATGCATTTCCTTCGTTGGGAAGACATTTCATGAGAATATGCCAGCGCTGACAAATGCTTTGCAGTGGCCAAAAGGTAGTGCTTTCGCTGTGGCAATTGTCAAGGTTTTCTGACAGGCGCTCAATGACTTGGTGTGAAAGTGGGAGCCATACGGGGGGCATGGGTGGAGCTGCGGCCTGTTTTACAGTTGCTGCTTTATAAGGACTGGGGACAGCCTGGACCGCGGTGGCGAAGGCATAGTGGGTTGCAAGTTGCATGATAAATTGGGTAAAGTACTCAGGGGCATATTATCAAGGGGGTTTATCTCCGCTTTTTTGGCTTTAAAAGCCAAGAAAGCGGAGATAAAACTATCTTCCTATTACCTAGCTGTCGCTAACACCAGATAGCGACAGCTAGTAGGAGATAGCAACCATCTTGGGCCCCGCTTTGCATGTCAGTGATATTTATCACTAATGACATGCAAAGTGGGCGTGCCAAGATGTTAGCGACTGGAAACAGTCGCTAACATCGCTATCTCCTATTACCAACTTTTGGAGATATTCGCGCTAAGCGCGAATATCTCGAAAAGATAACACCTGCCCTGAGCAGTTCTTAGCCATGTTATCCAATGGGAGGTGGATAACATGGCTAAGAGCATTAGCTCGGTAATGCATGAATATCGCTGACTTTTCAGGTGGGAGTTGGGGATTGTTGTTACTTGAGTTTGTTACAAAAAAACTGTAAAATGAGACCGAGATTCTATAAGAGCGATGTGGCTGCAGTCTTATAATGAACACTGAACATTGCCTCTTGACGACTTGGTGTGCCTTTCCGTGCTGTGCCTTTTCATGCTGTACACTTGTGCTAATGATGACTATATGCGAATTCAGCTACTTCAGCTTGTGCACTGATTGCGGCCGGCCCTACCAGTGGGTTGTAGGCACACCGCTGTGTATATGTATTATGTGCAATAAAGGTCTTTAATAATAAAAAAATAAAAAATAAAATATATATATATAAATTGCATTTTAAAAATAATGTTATATTGCAAATATTAAAAAATAAATAAAAGAAATTATACATATTTTAAATATACATCCCTCCCTAATAAACAAACACCAACAGACAATTGAATTTGAAAGAAATTCAAACTAAAAATGAAACGCTATATTACAATAATTATATAAATAATAAAGCAATTAAAATCAAAAAATAATATAAAATGAATGTAAACTATTTTATAAATAAACAATTACGGTTAATTTAAAATAGCCAATAATTAAATTACCAGTTTATAAATTAACTAATTTACATAATGAACAATCTTTTATTACATGAAATTGCGTAAGAAAATAATAGGTTTAATTCTATAATTACAATTTTAAGTAGCTTCTCATCCTAACCCCTATAAACCCAACAACCCAATACTAAATACCAACATTTCAATGAAATCTAAAAAGATCAATTTCACATTAAAAATGACAAACTATACTAAAAAAATACTGATATTAGAACACCAGTACCATCTTATGATACACTAATTAGATTAATTAAAAACATTTCATGCATCTATGATAAATAAAACCAAATTATCTACAACATACCTTTAAAATATATATATATATATATTCTTACGTTCCATATTCTATCCCACAATATTTTTGAGTTGTCTTTTTTTAGAATATATTTTTCTATCATCATATTTTTTCCACGATGTATTGATAATTCACTGGAGCCGTCCTGTTTCCGCTGGTGGAACCCTTTGGCCGACAGACCGACTGACATTGGAATGTTGGTCAGAGTACTTCCGGCCATCTGCCTCAATAGAAAAGTAAAACATATGATCCCCACATTTTGGGAGAAAACTCCAATGTCATGAAAGACATTTATTTCTTTTGGCTTTAAAAAACAAACTTCTGCTTTGGAGGTTTGCTTTTGAAGAAAAAGAAACCTTTGCTGAGTATTCACTTTATACATAGCGGCCGCTCAGCAAAATATTAGTGAGTTCAACAGAACCGGCGTATTGGTATCTGTGCTGAAGGCGTAAAGATCCCCACCTGCATGATGGAGATCTCTAAATATGGTGGTCGGACTGCCACAAGGGCAGCCGAACAAATCTCTCCGATGGACTGACAGACTGGCCGTCACAGTCAAAATAAGACCTGTTTCCAGGTGTAGATGCAATGGGAGAGCATTTCATAGGGAAGAGCTGTGTTATTGCAGTGACCTTCCCCAAACGTATGAAAGGGTCTTCAATCAATGAACACAAGTACCACCCATCAGTTCAGGGTTACTTCTTAAAGTTTGTGGCAGTAAACTGGAGAGCTTTGAAAACCTTGAGGAACAGCAGCATACATTGTCTGTGTGTAATGTGGGCCAGAGGGCTAGGAGCTGCACAACTGAATAGTTCACATATGGCAGACAGGAGGCCTCAAGTCATACACATTTAGGAAGTGCCGAAAGAGCAGAGTCCAGTTGTAAAAGCTATAGTGAGACCAACATTAGGTAAATACCAAGAGGTCATCTGAGGGCACTGAGGCTGGTTGCTCTGCATGATATTGGCAACATCTACAGCATCTGTAGCAGCATCTGTCCTTCTTAAACTTTGTGTATAGTTTATCTTATTTTATTTGAGTAGACAGACGTGATATCGCACAAACCAGCGAGGAAACACTCAGGTGTTCTGTCAAGAGAAGGATGAGCATTGGAAAGGAGAGATACAGCCTTCCAGAAAGCAGCTTATATATCTGTAATTTAAAGTATGGAAAGAAGATTTTAGAGGTTAATTTTGCTAGTCTTCATGGCCCTAAAGGTCATTGGATAAAGGGTTGTTATATCTGAAGTTTGTTTTACAATTTGGACATAGATCTCTGGGCCTCATTGGTGATTTTCTGGTGGATAAGCCCTATTTATGTAACGGGAGATACTTAAATATGAACAGAAATATATTCCTTTAGGGGACAAGACCCTTATCAATACAAGTTGAGAAGCCTAGCTGTATTTTTATACGGTGCACTGTCCAGTTTGAGCCAAACGTGAAACGCAACCGCCGAGCTCCCATCCAACCTGTTCACTGAGTGAAAGTGAGAAGATTGCCAAGGGTGGGCAGCAGCCATTACTATGTTTGGCTGAGTCGGATGTTAAGGTGTGGTTTGTTGGTTGCAGGGTGTGGTGTGGTGGGGTGTTCCTATATTAGGCATCATATAAAGAGCCGAACGGTATGTTATGTTATGTTATGTTATGTTATGTTATGTTATGTTATGGTATGGCAGTAGACCAGTTTGACCTTTGATCTTTAGCCATGACCATACTGTGTCCAGATGCAACATGTACCCATTTAGAAAAGGGATGGGCCAATCACGATAGATTGAAGGATGGTTGGGGGAGGGCTTTCTTGCGTGACTTGTTTTCAGATATGAGGCCAGGGAAGATTAATTCCTTGGGTTTGCGCACAGAGCGTTGAGAGTTGAGCCCATGCCTGCAGATTGACTCCACACCGTGGGTATTTTGGTTTAATCCAGCCTGAAATTCAACATTTAGATCACTCGATCTCAACCTGTGGGTGGGAATTTAGAGGAGAAACATCAACTGAAGGTATCATGGGTCATCAATCATCTGAGCTTTGAAGATGATTTAGAAGATATATTAGCTGACAGAGGAGGTCGCCAGCAAGTCGCCAGCGAGTCGAAGCAGAGCAGCAGCAGTCACAGAGAGCGTGTGTGAGCCGTGTGTAAGCCGTGCCGTGTGGAGCGGAGCAGGGTGGCTTGGCTAGCGGCGAGGAGATTGACCGAAGTAGAAGCCGAAGTCGAAGCCGAAGTTAAAAGCCGAAGCTATCCTGATCACCGGGCCGCCCACTCTGGACACCGAACCGGCAGCCCGCAGCATGCAGCCCGCAGCCCGTAGCCTTGCAGCACGCAGCACGCCTACAGCAGCAACCCGTCTGCCGCCTACGGTGAGCTGGCAGCCCGTACCCCGCAGTCCGCCTACCGAGAGCCCGCAGTGAGCGGGACCTGCACACAGCATAGTGTGGAGCGAAGCGGGAGCGGGAGCGGGAGCAGGAGCGGGCAGGAACGGGCACCGGGAGGCTTGGCGGCAGCGTTGACTCCGCTCCCCGAGAACCTGCGGGATCTGCATGGCGCACTGAGTGGAGCAGGAGTAGACTAGGAGGAGGAGCAGAGTGGCTCGGCGCAGCAGACCGCAGCCCGCAGTCTGAATCCTGCCTCCCACCAAGAGTGAAGAAAAAAAAGGAAAAATCGAAGCACCACCACCAGCATGGAGTAAGGCAGACAGAATCAAAGGATATTTAAAAGAATCACACGCAGCAAGGCGTAGCAGCGCACACAGCGCACACAGCGAGGTACCATCCTGGCAGGTTAACAATCAAGCCGCACTCACAAGCAACTGCCCGAGGTGCCTAAGGACCTGGAGGAGTCTAGGAAATCCAGAGGCAAGAAGCGTGTACCGAAGCTTGGTCATCCAGCTGTAGTATAACGGTGAGAGCGGCACCGGGGGTTACGGGGAAGGGGGCAGCAGAGAATAACAGCTAGCATTGCCATTCTCCCCGAACTCCCCTTGAACTACCCCCTGTGGCAGTCCTTATTAACTTTGGCAACAACCGTGACTTCGAAACCCCTGAGGCTATCCTCGCTCTCTCCCTGATGGCAGCTGCCCCCCCTCGTGAGGGGTAGACGGGCCTGGGAAAGTGAGGTAACGGAGTTGTCGAGGCGTCGCAGGCCCCTGAGGCTGAAACCTCGGGGAGGGTCTGTTTGAGGCAAGGACCAGTAATATAAAATAGGAGTGCAATAGAACCAAGCGGAGTGCAGGTGTGCCCGCCATGTTTGGCGCTATAAGAATAACACCGTTGGAACGCCAACCATAAACGGCCCAGCCCAGCTGAAAATCATCTCAATCTGAAATAGCCGGGTCTACCACAGAGTAATAAGCACCAGCCAAAACCCAGAGTATAAAGGCCAGAGGAAGGAAGCCACTCAAATCCCCTGGCCAGTGTAAAACTAAATTAATATTCCACAGTCTTATCCAAATTGATAACCTACAATCGGAAAAAGACCATCAATAGCCCTGGTGCAGGGAAATGGCCTTTAAGAAACTGAGATCACGTACTATTTTTATGAAAAGAATGGGGACAGAAGATGCAATTAGGAAAACCACTAACAAAGCGGTGAAAAGTGGAAGGATAACAGGAACCCCTGGAATGCGAAAGTACTTTACATCATTAACCACGGAGGGGCTAGTAGCAATAAATCAGTTAAACCCAGCTATATCAGCTGAAATAATGGAGGATGGAAAAGATAAAGAGGGGAGTGCACATGCCCCCCCCAAAGAACACACCTTAATTACATCTGAGGCTGTCCAAACAACCCCCTTATCAGATTTCGAGGACTCACCCCCAGAAACAGAGTCAACTGGTCAAATAACATTGAACTTATCTAATATTCAACATAGCCCCGATCATAACTCGATGCGTCCTGAACCAACTGTTAAGAAAGGAGAATCAGATCGGGGGCTTCAAGAGGAGCCCGATGTTACATACAGTAGCACATTACAAAAACCCTCTGACCGAGAGAGTCTCCTGGAATATTCCCCGGACCTTTTTATGTTCAAGTCCACCAGCTTCACGAACAACAATACTCCAGTATCAAACTCTCTTTTCACACTGCAAAAAATCCTGGATTCGGTCCTCGCACATCTAGGTAATATCCTGGAGAACTCGGATCAAACACTTGATGTGCAAATAGGAATTTTAAAATTCCTAGTGGAGGAAAAAAGGAAAAGAAAAAAAACGAGCTAACCAAAGTAAAGGGAATATCTGACAACTGCCAAGAAGTAACAAGTGACTTCAAAAGCACCGGCCACTTAGCGACGGCGAAAAGAGAAATGGGAACACAAACCGGCAATAAACCATGTAAGGGACCAATAAGTAACCAGTGTAAAACTACGGTATATTCCCTAAAGAAACTCTTTAAAGAAGACATTAATAGCGAGTCTAACCAATATCCTATATTTAGGAAACCCAAAGACAAACTTATCATGGCCAGTCCCGTCATGGTCCAAAAAAAAAAAAAAAAGGATAGCTCCGGCCTAAACGGCGAGGATGCGCAGGATTTACAAAATATATTTTATATATTATATACTTCCTATTTCAAAATTCACTTTTTTTTTTAAATTGATGCATTGCATTTAAGAAATCGCACAAATGCGATTCCTTAAATGCATTCGCATTTTTAGGAAATGCAAAAAAAAACGAATTTTGAAAAAATGTTTCATGCATCCCAAAAAACGTATTTAGGAAGTGCAAACGGCTGAATTTACTGATTCGCACCGTTTGCACTTCCTAAATAGGTTGATGCATGTGGGGGTCAGAGAATTCTTGGACAGATTCTTGGCAGAAACTATTTAACTCAAGCTACACCTCCCTTACTTCTTCCCTTGTACTAGGCTTAGGTTAGGTACACCGGGGTAGGCGTATTTTAGATGCACCAGTTGAGTACTTTTAGTCATTATTGATCATTGTATGTATTTTATCCATTTTAAGTATCTTATGGCTTAGAAACCATATCATGCTTTTACAGTATTATTTCATAATACTCTTTTTACTGTACGCACTTTATTTTATGACAAGTATTGCGGTTGTAGCAATTCACTTCTCTTGCATGAGAAAGACCACTGCTCAATAAATAACCTTTTTATTGAAAACGCCCGTCTCTCTATTTCTCTGCAAAAACCCTGGTGAAACGAAGCATGCACGATTGACTGAGTGAAATAGCCATCTATTGTTTCCGCGAAGATATATTTCTTATTCTTGGGGAACAAAGTTGTCATGTTTATGCGGTTGTCAGAATCTAATCCCTTCTTGTTTATTCGAGAAAGTTTCTAGTGACCTCTGAGCTAGCTGGCATTCACAATTAAGTCTAACAAATTCAATAGGGACCTAGTTGACTTCAGTCCTATGTCTAAACTATCGTTTATGTTATTCCAATGCGCAGAGCCTATTGGGAATATAGGAACTACACTACGTGGCACCCAACGTTTGGTAAGGCGATAATTTAATGCTAGATACTAGAGTAACTCAGTCGTGCTTTTCACACAGACCCCTTTTTCCGTAAAAACTCCAATAGACGTCTGGAGTGGGTAAAAGGTTAGAATCCGCCAGAACTAAGTAGGTCGAGAATCCTATGTATTAGTTTTCAGGTTGTTCAACGTTGAAGCATACAGAGTTCCAAAATATTGAGCACCTAACCTTTGTTTCCTTGAAACTTGCTCTGCAAACTTTCGGTCAGTAAAATGCCGGAAAGTGAAGACGAAAGGGAGAGAGCAGCCATGGCAACTCAACTGTTAGCGGAGGACACAAGTCTCCAACAAAACAAACCCGTATGCAGTAATCATTCCGATAAATGTAAGAAAGAGTGTAACTTACAAACTTATAAATAACAGAGTATCATCGAGAGGTGGTACAGTTATCTTTGTGGTAGAGGCACATGAGTATGGGCAGACAGAGGTATTCTATTCATGGATAACTTTTCCAGCAGCGAATGCTGTAACAAAATAGTTCCACTACTACAAAGCAGAGGAACACCCAGCGGAAAACGTTCCTTTCGAGGACGTTGAAATTCCACTAACTTACCAGGGCATCAGCTCTGGTTTAATGGCGCCCTACAACATCAAAATGACATTACCAGGCTCGGTCCACTAGGTAGACCAGGAGCTACATGGCTGGTATTAGCTGACTATACACCACATCCTGACATAGGGAATATGTCAGACAGAAAACTGTTAATTCAGCTGAAACAATTAATTAAAATACATAGACAATTAGTCCAATATGTCATGCGAACTTTAACAGTCAAACCTGCTATAAAAATTCCACAGCACACCCCTCAACAGGGGAATACAAACAAAATTACACCACAGAATATACAATCAGTCATTGGTAAATTACCCGCAAAACGGGAACAAATTCTGTTCTGGTTAGCTCAAAAGATTACTCAAATAGAGGCAGTATTCTCTGATAGTACACCTCATGAAAAACACAGAATTCTGACAATCTGTTTACCAATGGGGATTGCACCACATGTGGAAGACTGTGACACTTGGGGAACAGTCTTTGCTTCAATCTACACAAAAACACATGGTGTTCTGTCTATGGCGGTTATACCAGACGTACTAAGACAGATTCAAAATGAATACGGTCCAGAGCCTGCTTTAAATCTAGGTATGAAATTACTGAAAGACTTTAAGCAAGTCTCGGCTATATTACTAGCCAACATAAGAGGAGAAGCAGCATCTGGGGCGATGTGTGAAAAGAAACAGAAATAGCAGACCAACGTTTTGAACTTGCCAGAATAATTAAAAAGTGCTATGAAGAATTAGGTAGAGATAGTTTAGGTGGGAAACCACTAAAACCCCTACTAACAGAAAATCCTGAAAAAGCTTTTATTAAGAATAACCTCGCTACTCCAAAAAAGAAGTGGGAGAGTACTAAACAGACTCTTCCTAGAGAGAAACATACTCACTCCAGAGGAAGGTCTCCCCAACGGAGAGATAGATCTCCAGAACGGGGGGGGGTAGGTCTCCCCAACGAGAGCTCTCTGAGAAAAGATATAACCTCAGAAATAGGGATAATTTGAAAAATCCTGACAGATATCAAGATAATGATACAAGTCCCTCTCGATCTTTTCAGACTTCCTCACAGAAATCGGAAAGAAGAGGACGGTCAGAACATAAAGAAGAGCGCGTCAAGTCCAAAGACAAGGAACCCGCTCATCAAAGTAAAACAAAGATAAAACATGCCGAGGATCCTGAGGACACAACTCAAGAATGGAGAGTGGGCCCAGACAATGCTAGACAGCACAGCAGAAGTAACCATAGCTCGCAAGATCCTGATGAATCTTCCGGAGACAGTGGACACGAATGAGTACATTCAGGTGGAAACTGCAGACACCAGAGTTTAGTGTACCCCATAAATTATATGAAATAACACTGCGTATAGAAGGGGACATAACTAGTAAAATAAAAACTCTCTTTTGGGAGAAGCTATCTAAAGGCTATGATATTCTTCTAGCTGAGAAAGACTGGCCACCAGAATTTGTCAGGGAGTGCCCACATGGCGAAGAAATGATTATGCCTGCCTTCTCTAATCACATTCCAATTCATAAAAAATGCACATATGCTAGAAACTTGGCAGTGGCCCAAGTCCCAGCATAATATAAAAATCATGTAGGATGGGATGAGGATTCTCCTCACCATAAAATCCAGTTAAAAAAATCAACCTACTGCACAAAGGCAGTATCCTGTTAAGCAAGAAGCTAAAAAACAAGTCAGGGAGATCTTAGATCAACTTGAATACCAGGGGGTGATTGAAACATGCACCTCACAAATGAACAATCCTTTGTTTCCTGTCTCCAAACCAGACAATTCATATTGTCTAGTATTGGACTACAGACATTTAAACTCTTGTTGCAAAACATTTGCAGTACAAAATTCACACAGTGCAGCGCTGATGAATAACATTGTGCGCAAAAAATATAAAACGACATTAGATATTTCAAATGGTTTCTTCTGTCAAAACATCGCACCAGAAAGCAGGTATTTGACCGCTTTCTCAAGTATGGGGGCCCATGGATAATTGTGTCATCTCCCCCAGGGATTCAAGAATAGCCCCGGGTTATTTTCAGCAAGAGTAACAGAGTTACTACAAATGTATGATGATGAGGCATTATCTTATGTCGATGACATCTATCTAACAGACGATGATTTGGACAGGCACTTGGAAAGCGTGAACAACATTATACTTGGGTTCGCAGCTGAAGGGTACAAATTCAACTTTAAAAAATCACGGATTTCCCACCTCACTGTCCTATTTCTAGGATAAGAGTTATCAAGTGAAGGCAAAAGCCTGGCAGCCAACTTCTTAGAGAAATGTGCGCTGCTCCAAGCTCCAAAAATGCTGAAAAACTTACAATCAATTCTAGGTTTCTTGAATTTTGGAAGAACTTACGTTCTGAATTACGCAGAGAGGGTTAAACCTCTCTACGTACTAATAAAACATGATTTCAAACCAAGTAATTGGACACAGAAACACACAGAAATTTTACGTTCAGTACAAACAGACATGTTAGCTAAAACAAAGCTGCAAACACGCGTAAACGTACGCAGCTTTGTAATCTGAGTCATCCGAGGAAGATACGGATTCACATACCTGACCTCTAATGAAGGGGAAATGGTACCAATAGCTTACAAATCACACTTGTACACACAAGCTGAAATAAAATTCACTTCAAGTGAGAAAATTCTGACAGCGGTTCAAACTGCTGTAGCAAAAGAAAGAGCCCTCGCACTGGGTAAACGTATAATAATCGTTACACCTGTACCTGCCCTGGAGGCAGTGACAAGAGCAAGCATTTCAAATGCTTAAGCTTTACATCCAATATGGATACAATGGGTTAATTCTCTTGCTGCATCAGACGTAGTATACAAATTCGATCCTAACTTGAAAACACAAGAATTTCTCCAATACGAGTATGAATGTCCTCTGCCGACCGAAATTCTGCCTCTGGAACATTACGGCTGTATAATATATACAGACGGATCAGCACAGCCCGCAGTTGGGGGTAAACAAGCCTATAGTTTCTTAGCGCCGGGAAACCTACGGGTAGCTGAGCGCTTTATAAACTTAAATATAATAATAATAATAATATAGTGCTGCATGTGCGATTGTTAAAGGTCGCTGGCACGAAGGTAAATTCAGACCTATGGTCACTAAAACTCAATCACTCTGAGACTGTACAGCTCAGTGAGCTGAACTACAGGCTTTCAAGATGGTGCTTGAAAATACCGATCGCGAATTCCCCACACTAATAGTGTGCGATTCGTATTACTGCGTCCAGTCTTATACTGAATACTTGCAGAACTGGGTTCAAAACGGTTTCAAAGATGCGAAAGGTGGCACAATAAAGCATAAAATGCTTTGGGAACAAGTAGTTCTTTTACAGAAAGAACTACAAAAGACTCACGTGATCCATACACTGAGTCATCAACGTGATGGCGTTCACGTTACAGGGAATACATTGGCTGTTGAAGCCGTGAAGGCAGCCGTACACACAGCTTCCGTAGCTCCAGTTAAGCGTTCTAAAAATAGAATAGATGGTGAAACGCTGCTAGCAGTAAAAGCCTCAATGGAAGCCAACTAGGCGGCGTTACCTCTAAATTATCCACTCGGAAATACATACATAATTGATGCAAACTCCGTTCCTTTTGCTCAAATCCCTGGAGTGGGGGACAGAGTAATGCCAAACAGGAAACGGAGGGCTTACTTGATTCAAGAAGTACACATGGGAATGGGTCTGAGACATCATAGGATCTTAAAATCTCTAATTGAATTACAAATGATGTACTGGTGCCCAAGAATGAGTGTGCAAGTTTATAACTTTGCAATGGATTGTCCAAACTGCAACAGAGATCGCAGTTGAGAACCGGACCAGATAACTGACTCAAGCACAGTCAGACCAGCCCAGACACCTCTATTAGATAGCATTAGACTGTCTACACGCAGGCGTCCATATGGACGAATGCGGTCCCATACAAATTAAGACGAGATTTATTTGGATGTGGCCCCAGCGCTCGGCTGACGCCAGAACTGTTATTAAAGATCTGCGAGTCTTTATCAGCACATACGTAATTGGCATGCTACATTCTGACCAGGGTCCTGCGTTTAGCTCTCGAGCTTACAAGGAGGCCATGGCCAGCTTGGGCATTGCATTGCGGTACTCTAGTCCCTTCCATCCTGAGGGTAATGCGGTGGTGGAGAGAAAAAACCGTGACATAAAGCAATCTATACCAGCGAGGGTATTAGGCTCAGATGATGGGTGGGTCAAACATCTAATAAGTGTCCAAAGTAGTCTTAATAATCTGCCAAGACATTCTCTGGGTGGAATCACTCCGTATGAACTTTTGTTTGCTACTAGAATGTTAATCGAAGATCTCGATTGTCAAACTTCAGTGGTGGAACAAAAAGCGTTTGATAACAAAGATCGTTTGGCTGTTTTAAAGGACTTAAATGAAGCAAGAAGAAGTCTGAGTAACACAAAGCTAAAGTCAACGGCCACTGAAGAAAAAACACCTGTCCCAGCAAGACCTGTCTGGATTCCAAAGATTGGGGATCTGATCAGAGAATAAATCGCGGTGAAAAAGGAATTTGGGCCTTCTTACAGAAAAGCAGTACCTGTCTTAGCAATCCACGGAACAAGATCAGTAGTACTACTGCCCCTTGCTGGTAAAAAGGAGAACAGAGTTGTATCAATCGACCTGGTAAAACCACAACCATGTGGCCAATAATAAGTAGTAGGCCCAGTGTACTCCCAAGATGTAGCAGAAGACCAAACCTTTCTAGAATTCAAGAGGTTCAAACTGAGAGACTAATCACCTTTGATAAACCTGCAGTGAATATTAAGGACTATGCAACAAAGCAATGGAATTTGTGCCTCTTGAAACCCAAATTGCAACAGTTTGTCAAGAAAAACCGGTCTACAATGATGTAGCCTCTGACTATACTAATATGACAAAGGAAGAGGCAACTACAACGAATAATAACAATCCTGATGTGATTCCAACAATTGACAGAACTACCTCTGGCTATTTCATCAATTTCGATGACTTTTCTGAAGATCCCAGTGAACATGAAGAAAAGCCAGCAAACAAAACTTTCAAAGAAAAAATTACAGAACTCTTTCATCAACCTGGAGAAACATATCTGATTTTACCATGGATTGAATTGTGGATTGTGTTAGGTGTACTTTTTCTCCTGCTCTGGCTCATTTTGGTTTTAAGCTTGGGAAGAATGATTGATGGGAAATACAGTACAATGGACACAGCAAGTCAGAAAATCAACTTGGTCCTAAAACCTCACAAATCATCTCATGTTGAAAAAAGAGACCTGTCATCAGTAAACATCACAGCCATTCCTATACCTGGTGGTGTAGCATGGGACGCTACTGATTACTACATCTATGGCCTAGTGGAACTTTTGAAGTATCCTCACCAGTTTAAGGTTTCTTTAAGTCACTTTGTCACACCGAGCACTTTCTCTGATAATTGGGACTTTGAGACTATTAATAATATGATGTCAGATTTAGAAATGTCAGCAAAATTTACAAAACATGATTATTTAGAAGGTTCATCAGATTCTGAACAAATGTATTGTTTTAATCATTATGGTCACCACTATTTGCATAAATCTGCGAATCCTAGAAATGTTTTTACTTATAATCAATGGGAACATTGTCCAACACTGCCAAAAGGCAGTTAAAAAACATTTTATGAGAAATTCCCATAATTCTCAGGGTTTAATTCCACAGATCCAGAAACGTTTTATTTCAAAAATGTGAATAAGACAGGAATGAAAAACATGTTGACCAATACTAAACAAATTTATTCTGCAACATTTTATGAACAATTGTCTACATTAGGTTTTGAATTTTGGAAAGACAACATTGAGACAAAAACTATCTGGGGTACAAAAGACTGGCAGGTACAAGGTTTAGAATCATTATTCAGAGCCTGCATGATCCCGGAACAAATAATGTTTCTGAATGACACCATTCAACAAACAACCTGTCTTGGCCTAGCCAAGATAAAAGATTTTAAAAAACCGTCTATACCAAAGCCCATACCTGATAGTAATAGCACTACAGATGAGGAGTTAGACGTATCCCATATTTTACTCAAGAACTGAACTAATCCTGATTGGAACAAAATGGTTGATCTGGCCCACAGACACTAATAACTGTCAAGATAGATTCCTGAACAAATCACAGGGGTTCAAACAGAACAGGCCAGACCCAAGATATTCCCAGAGACAACATCCAGGGATAATAACAACGTACAGTGTAGGAAAACTATGCCTCGAATGGCTACAGAAATCCACACTTCCTGAAATTAAGCAACACTTGGCCTTACTTAAAGAAGGCGTTGACTTGCGAGATTTCTTAATTGGACCTCGCAAACAGCGTCAAAAACATTTCATATACGCCGGTATATATGCTGCTTACAAAGAGGCTTGGAAAGTGACCCAAATTGAAACTGCAGAAAAAATACGGGAAATTGATCGTATTAATTTGGAAAAAAGACTGTCTGTAGTGGACAATGGGTTAACGACTATGTCCTCCAGAATTTATTCTTTGGACAGCATTGTATCATCTGCTACTGATATAATAGAACAGGATATGCTAATGTTACAACATGGCCAGTCCCAATTCCGTTCTATTGTGCAGTTAGGCTGGACGTTTCAAAATCTCCGTTCAGGCTATGTGCCCTGGCGTCTATTCAACACAACATCATTATTTTTGATCTTTAACCTTACAGATAAACAAATCTCTTTGGCACAAAGAGGAGCAGACTATACGGTGCTGAACATTGAAAAACTAGAAAGATTACCATTGACAGTTTCCGAGAAGCCTGTCATTGAATGGATAATACATGGCACCAATGATACACCAAAAGATCCTTCAGTTTTCATACAAAGTTCAGTATAAATTAGATAATCTGAAACTAGCTGCTGGTGACCATTGACAAAGTGAATTCTCTTGTAGTCTTGTGGAGATTTCCTAGCAGCAAGGCATAACACAACCTGCAGCTTTTTTCAAAAAGTTCAAGAGGCTAATTAACCAAACAGTACATGCACATTATTAGAGGGCAAACTGTGGAGTTTGAGCCTTTTGAGTAACAATATTAACCTGAAACTGTGGACCTGTTGGAATGCGTGGATATGAGTCGTGAGAAACTGTGCTTGGACTTTCAGCCAGGCATTGCCCACCTTGCATAATACATTGTTATTTTATGCCTTATTGGACAAGACCACCTGGGCATCATGATTTGTAGCTGTTGATGTCTGTAGACTTCACTGTCACATCAGCCGTGGGAGTTCACTGGGAAGTAGGGGGATGGAAGTGGCAGTAGACGTCAAAGAATAAATTTTGACTCCTAATTCCTGGTGAATTATCTATTTTATGAGGAACATAAAGGGTTGTTATTTCCAAATATTATTTTTTAACAACCTTCAAAAATATTGTATAGAATGTTGAAATCTAAAACATAGTTAAGGTAACCATATAAGGGGAGCTGTAGATTTACTATTCTTAGCTATGTATCTAATTACCTGGTAAACATCTTTGTATTGATATTGTTGAAGCTGGATAGAACAAAATACTTGTTAAAGTGATAGAACACCTTACAGACTTAGCAACACAGACAGTGGGAATTTGTGGCAAACAAGCTTTACAATACCAAAGGCAGATTTCAGTCAATCAATCAATCAGATAATTTGTAAAGCGCACTACATACCCGCAAGGGTTAAGGCGCTGAGGGTGGGGAGAGGGGGGTTGCTGTTGCTACTGGTCGGACAGCCAGGTCTTGAGTTGTCTCCTGAAGGTTAGAAGGTCTTTGGTTTGTCGGAGGATGAATGGGAGGGTGTTCCAGGTCTTGGTGGCGCGGTGGGAGAAGGATTTGCCTTCAGCTGCGGTTCTACGGATGTGTGGGACGATAGCCAGGGAGAGGTTTGCGGAGCGGAGTTTCCTGTTGGGTACGTAGACGGAGAGTCGACTGCTGAGATAGGTTGGACCGGTCTTGTAGAGTGCCTTGTGTGCGTGGATCAGGAGCTTGAAGGAGATTTTTTTGTCGACAGGGAGCCAGTGCAGGTTCCTCAGGTGGGGAGTGATGTGGTTGCGGCGCGGGACATCAAGGATCAGGCGTGTGGAGGCATTCTGGATTATTTGCAGTCTGTTGATGAGCCTGGTCTGGGCTCCGGCTAAGAGGGTATTTCCGTAGTTGAGTCTGCTGCTGACTAGGGCCTGGGTGACTGTTATTCTTGTGTCTGTCGGGATACATCTGTAGATCTTGCGGAGCATACTGAGGGTGTTGAAGCAGGTGGAGGAGACAGTGTTGACTTTTTTGGTCATGGTGAGTTTCGAGGCGAGGATGACTCCCAGGTTGCGTGCGTGGTTGGTGGGTGCGGGGGGTGTCCCCAGCGATGCAGGCCACCAGGAGTCATCCCATGCTGAGGGGTTGGGCCCGAGGATGAGGATCTCCATCTTGTCTGTGTTCAGCTTAAGGTGGCTATCCTCCATCCAGTTGGCGACGGCCTTCATTCCCTGGTGAAGGTTGGATTTAGCGGGGAGGGGGTCCTTGGTGAGGGAGAGGATCAGTTGTGTGTCATCGGCGTAGCAGATTATGTTGAGGTTGTGATGTCGGGTAATGTGTGTGAGAGGCGCCATGTAGACGTTGAACAGCTTCGGGCTGAGGGAGGATCCCTGCGGGTCGCTGCAGATGATCTCGGAGGCTTCGGATCAGAACGGGGAGGCAGACTCTCTGGGTTCTGCCGGAGAGGAAGGAGGAGGTCCAGTCCAGGGCCTTGTCTCGGATCCCTGCGTCGTGGAGTCGTGTGCGTAGTGTGTGGTGGCAGACTGTGTCAAAGGCGGCGGAGAAGTCCTGTAGGGTGGGGGCCGCCGTCTCGCCGTTGTCCAGTAGGATCCTGATGTCGTCTGTGGCGGCGATGAGGGCGGTCTCGGTGCTGTGTTGGCTGCGGAATCCTGACTGGGAGGTGTCCAGGATGCTGTTGTCTTCGAGGTAGTGGGTGAGCTCAATGTTGACTATCTTTTCGCTGACCTTAGCTGGGAACGGAAGCAGGAAGATGGGCCGGAGGTTTTTCAGTTCCCTAGGGTCCGCCTTGGGTTTCTTCAGTAGGGCGTTGATCTCGGCGTGTTTCCAGCTTTCAGAGAAGGTCGCGGTCTCGAAGGATAGGTTGACGATGTTGCGTAGGTGGGGTGCGTGGAGCTGCCGGCTTTGTTGAAGATGTGGTGTGGAAAAGGATCAGACGGCGATCCAGAGTGGATTGTGCCCATGGTCTTGATTGTGTCTTCGATGCTCACGTTGGCCCAGGTAGTCAGCGGGTCGTAGTCGCTGGGGTGTGGTGGTTCCGGCCTGTTGGGGCCTGTTACGGTCGTCCGGGGGTTGAAGCTATCGTGGATGTTGGCGATCTTGCGGTGGAAGAAGGTGGCAAGGGAGTCGCACAGGGCTTACGACAGCGGGATGTTGTTGGAGCTGGGGTTGAAGAGTTGCTTCACGACATTGAAGAGCTCCTTGCTGTTGTGTGCACTGTTTTCAAGGGAGTCTTTGAAGGAGGTCCTCTTGGCGGTCCTGATGAGGTGATGGTGGTTGCGGATGGCGTCTTTGTGGCTGCGCGGCTGCCTGGCGACTTCTCGCTGTGCCATATGTTCTCCAACTTCCTGCAGGTGCGCTTTGACGCTAGGAGATCCGAGGTGAACCAGTTGGCTCTCTTGCTGGTGTCTTTGAGGGTTTGTTTTTTCAGCGGGGCTAAGGTGTTGGCACAGTCGTCCATCCATTGTCTGAGGGTCCGCGCACCATCATCAGGGTTGGAGGGGTTGGTCGGTGGGTTGAGTGCGGAGTTTGTCTGTAGTTGTACTTCGGTGATTTCGCCCTGCGGCACCGGGGGATCTGTAGGGTGCGGTGATGTGCGATAGGTTTCTGTAAGGTGAAGTGGATGCAGTGGTGGTCGGTCCAGGTGGATTAGGAGACGTGGCTGAAGGAGACGTGTGGGCTAGAGGAGAAGATGGCGTCGAGCATGTGTCCAGCGATGTGGGTCGGCGTTGTGAGGAGCTGTTCCAGTCCGAGGTTGACAAGGTTGTCTATTAGGGTGGAGGAGTTGCTGTCGTTGTTGTTCTCCAGATGGAAGTTGAAGTCTCCGAGGAGGATGTAGCGGCTGGCATGAGCAGGCACGACAGGGGCATGGAAGGCAAGTGGGCAGCAAGGCACAGAGGAGCAAAAAGGCACACAAGAACGGGTCACAGAAGGCAAGTGGGCAGCGGGGCACAGAGGAGAAAAAGGCACACAAGAACGCGTCACAGAAGGCAAATGGGCAGCGGGGCACAGAGGAGCAAGAGGCACACAAGAACAGGTCACAGAAGGCAAATGGGCAGCGGGACACAAAGTAGCAAAAAAGCACAGAGGCACTCAGGGAGCAGGTGGAGCTGCAGCGGGGGGAGAGGCCTACCTGGTAAGGTCAATTGTCGCTCTCCTCTCCATGCAGTGGCCGGAATTTTAAGGGGAGGTGGGAGGGAGGAGCAGCTGGGAGGCGGGTGGCAAGGGACAGCCACCAGGGGTGGGGCCGCAGGGGATGCAGCGGCAGGAACGGGAGCGGCGCGAGCAGGCACAACAGGGGGCACGGAAGGCAAGTGGGCAGCGGGGCACAGAGGAGAAAAAAAGGCACACAAGAACGGGTCACAGAAGGCAAGTGGGCAGCGGGGCACAGAGGAGCAAGAGGCTCACAAGAACGGGTCACAGACAGTGGCGTAATGAAACTTGAGGGGGCCCCCCTGCAAAATACATGGAGGGGGCCCCCCATGGCCCGGCCCACCACCTACCACTTTGCCCCACTTTGGATGGATTGAATGGATTGACAGATGGGTGGGAGGAAGGTGGTACAGATGAATGGATGGATGTGGGTGGATGGATGTATGTGTGGCTGGGGATAGATGGATGGACCGATGGATGGATGAGCAGACGGAGGTACGGATTGATGGATGGATGTAGATGGATAGGTGGAGAGATGGGTGGATAGGCGGATGACAGATGGGTATGTGGTGGCTGGGCGGACAGATAGATTGATTAATGAACGAATGTGTGTGTGACTAGGGATGGACGGATGGATATGTGGCTGGGGGTGGATGGACGGGTGGACTGAGGTACGGATGGATGGATATATGAAAGGATGGGTGTGTGGCTGGGGATGGACGGATGGATGTATGGATGAAATGATAGGTGTGTGACTGGGGATGGTTGCATGGACGGATGGATGGGTGGGTGGGTGGGTGGATGGACGGATGGGTGTGTGGCTGGGGGGATGGGCAGACAGATGGATAGATGGATGGATGAACGGATGTGTGTGTGGCTAGGGTTGGACGGATGGATATGTGGCTAGGGTTGGACGGATGGATGGATGGATGGATGGATGGATGGATGGATGGATGGATGGATGGACGGACGGATGGACAGAGGTACGGCTGGATGGATGAAAGGAGGGGTGTATGGCTGGGAATGGATGGCTGAATGGATGGATGGACGGGCGTAGAGATGGATGGAGGCAGCAGCGGGTGATGCAGTTAAGCTTGGCGGGTGATGTTGGACGTTGGAATAGGATTCATTTAATTTACTCTATTCTATCGTCTATAGATCACCCCTTCGGCGCTTTTCTGCTCGATTTTTGGGCTCTATTTATGAGTGATGGTGACGTTAAGCTTGCTACCATCCTGAATCCTTATTCTTGCCTTGTGTTGGTCCTTTTAAGGCCTTTTTGCCATACCTAGAAGCATAAACTAGAGGATAGCTGCTTAATATGATGATAGATCCCTGATTATTGACTCTAATCCATCTATTGCATATCGGCTTTGACATAATTATGTGTCCTTTCATGATTCTACCTATAGTAGAGGGTGGATCCTGTTGTCTTGACTTCATATTACATATTGGTATGGTTTGTGTAGGTACTCTGATAGAGATAAGAGTTATTTCATCCTTCTCAGGCCTGCAAGGCCCAGAGCTAGAGAGACTCCATTTTGCTTTCTGTCCCTGCAGACTGAGATGCTTGCAGGGTAAAGGTAATGTTTTAGTTATGAGGTGTTGTTCGCTTGGAGAGAACCGGTTCAGGCCGGCCCTTGTCGAAGGATTGTATTTCTCTTCGTGCTGAAGACACAACATCGGGCCGGCCGGCTGGGGATGTGTCCTTGGTACGGGGAGGTGCAAGAATTTGGAGGGCGGCAGGCTGATGCCTGGAACTTTCCATGAGGAGACAGCATTCCATATTAGTGAAGTGCAGAGGCGGAGTCAGGAAGAAGGACTTTGGGCTGGAAGGAGTGCAGTCGTGGATTGGAACGGAGAGCTTTAGAGTGCAGAAGGAGAGGAGATGGAGCAGGGGAGAAGAGACAGTGGATGCTTGGAACAGAGGGAAGACAGACAGCCAGTGAGCTGGAACCAGAGAGAGAGAAACTAGAAGCAGTTGTGAGTAGATGGTGTTCTGAACAGAGAGAGATGAAGCAATGTTTGGAGCTGAAGACAGCAGTTAGAAGTAGTTACTTATCCGGAGGAGTTGTGATCAGCTGGAGTCTGAGGTGGTGCCTTTTGGAAGAGACTGAAGTTATACTAATCTGTGAGAGCAGCTGGAAGGCGGAGACAGTTCGTGGGGGAGAGGTGTCCAGTGCAGAGTAATCAGCGCAGATACACGTCCAAGAGTGCAGAGGAGAATCACAGACGAGGGAGGAATCCAGATGACAGCTAGAACAAGACTCCATTCTAATCAGGTGATACCTGTCCTGTTATGTTAGTGTCCATGAAACATTATTACTAATCCTTTTCCTTTCAGCAGTGTGCAGTCTATTTACAGTTTCTGTTAGGTAGATGTGGATGTGGTCTTTACAGAGACCCTGCAGATCTGTGTCTGTGTCTATTATGTGTTATCAATGTTGTTTGTTAAATAAAGTACTTAGTGAACCAGTGTGTAGACGTTATTGTCCCTAGTGGGGCTAACCTTTCTTCTAGTCAGGTGCAGGTGAACGGATGCATCTCCCGTCCATGTGGGTCTGAACAAGGGGGAGAGGAGGGCTTCTATTGGATAATAACCTTTGCATAGTGTGCTCTTTATTCTTGCATGAAAAGATAACCTATTCTCCTAGTCAGATGCTACTATGTGAACAGATGCTAACCCTGGTCAGGTAAGTGGTAACTGAATAAGGGAGAGAGGAGCTCTTGGATTGAAGGATAGGCGGTACATCACCTAATTTGGCAACCATTGTGTGATCCCAAAATAACGTAGTACTATACCCCTGATGAATAGTGAGATCGATCCCTTTATGTAATAGTAATCATAGGATAAACTGCCGATTGGGTAGGTGACTGAGTTCGACTGGAACCGTGAGATCATTGTGTTTCTATATTATAGGAGGTACATGGTATGTATCTTAGGAATTCCCTGTCCTTAGGGGATAGATACCTGTCGTGAATAGGCCCTAGGGAGGGGAGAGAGTAACGTTCTGGCTGGGTTAGTGAGGCTCTGATGAGCTGGGTCCATTTAATCTGAGAACCCAAGCAGAACATTTGGCGTCACTGAACCGTTTACGTTAACCTGTGTGAAAACCCTTTGAAAATTTGACATCTGTGGACGGTCTGTGGATTGCATGGTGAGGTGTGGTCCCTGACCTATTGGCTTGAACAGTTGGAGTGTGAGGAGATTGCAGTACATCATGGCATCTGACTTATGCAGTGTAGGAGAAATGCTTTTCATCTTGGTGTTTGAATTGTCAGGCTTGAAGGGTGCCTCTGTATGTGATCAGTCTTGTAAATTGCTTATCAAATGGCTTGCTGCATTTGCTTATGCTGTGAAGTGTGAACTGTATTCTGTGATATAACTTGCTGAAAATCTTGTAAATAGCGCCTCGGTTGTGACTAGTGGAGTCATTTGTGAATTGCGACTCCATGTGCATAGTGCTTTATCAGTGAGTAGCTTTTTAAGGATCTTGGTCATAGCGCCTTCTACCTAAGGCTTGTGTGCCTTGTGTGTAGTGCCTTGCATATTTGGCCTGTGAATAGCGTGTTATCATTGTGTTTCTTGTGAATAGCGCCGTGTGCTTAAGGCTTTTGAGACTTTGTGGATAGTGCCTTGTACATGTGGTCTGTAGTGCCTTGTATATTTGGTCTGTGATTAGCGTGTTATCATTGTGTTTCTTGTGAATAGCGCCGTGTGCTAAACATGTATGAGTGGCTTCTTTAGACCATGTGCATAGCGCTTTGTGCCTGAGATTCGTGTATAGTTTGCTCCATTGAGCAAGGATGGGTTGGATCCTTTCTGTCTGTTGGGGGAGAAAATGTGTTTTTGAAAGGAGCTCAACTGTTATGTGAGAACGTGAGTGTTTAGTCCTGGGATTTTTTCCCTTGTGTCTGCTGCGCTCGGGGAAAGCTTACATTTCAGCGGCTAAAGGGTTGATATCTTGAATTGAGACAGCAGTGTTCATTTTTTTTTTTTTTACGTACTGTTTGGAATGCATCCACGGGTTTCTGTGTGTCTTCCCTTTATACACGTGATTTAATGTGTTTGACTCGGAGGTGTACATCAACCTGTCGGAATGTGAGGGGTTGTTTTGATCGTTTTCAGCTGTGCACGGATGGTGCAATCTTTGGTTGTGGAAATGAAATTATTTCAATGTTGAATGTGCTTTAATTGGTGAAATGCAACCGTGTGTTTTTAAATGAAATGATGCATCTGGCCCCTTTTTATAGGTAGAATGGAAAAGGTTGCACACTTAATTATGAATTCTTGGTTATGCAATGCAAAATGTTTTGTTGCCCCTTGTTTAATTTGATGGTGTTTCACATGTTATAAAAAATGAAATGTGTCTGCATGCGTTTTTGGTCTAATATTTTTTCCCTTTCAGCAAATAGTGAACTGTTATGACATAATTGTTTGATGTTTGTGTATACAGTCAAGGGTGGTTGTGAGGTTCTATTTTGATTTTGACTTTATACACTCACATCCCTTATATCAGTTTAAAATTGTTTTAGTGCAGAATGCCGTCTTTTGAATGTTGGTTAACTTTTCATATAGCTATAGAAAAATAATAGCTTAAGAACTTGATTACATTAGTTAGAGAAATACGGTACTTGTCTGAAGGGAGAAGGGTAGAATACCGGCTGCATGGAGTTTCATATAAAAATGTGTGAGCACAAGGCAGGGAAAGAAAAATGTTGTTGTAACCTTGAACGAGATAACTCAGGCCCGTCCTCAGACCAGATGGTGGGGGCCTTGTATGAGTGTAGGCTCCCTTTGGCCATTACCCAATTTCAGAGGAGAGAGAGCTGTCTCCTATTTTTGTTATGATTGGAATTGAGCCAGCCCCTGAGCGCGGATGGCTCTGAAGGGAGGGGCTGTTTCTCAAAGGGGTAAGAGAGAGTGATTAGGCCCCAGCCCTTCTGACTTGTGTAAAATGTTTTGGGGGGGATTCTGCCCAAACAAATTATGGTTTAGATAGAGTGTTCAAATTATCCCTTGGATTTGGAGAGTTCTTTTCAGGAATTAGGAGGTTTTCTTTTTTTTTTACAGAAATGAAAAGCACTTGGGGTGCTTTTTTTTTTAATGGAAATTTTTCTTTTATAAGATGATTGATGCTTGTCTCTCGTTTCAGGTTGATGGCTTGTGCGGGAGTGCATGGATGGTCTGCCCCGCCCCGTTTGTTATTTTGGTTTGTTATGTTCTTGTTGTTATGTTAGTTTGTTATTTTCTGAAATGCGGAACCAGCTTGGACCCAAACTACAACGGAGCTGATGGCGAGAAGCGATGTCTTACGGCGGATAGCTGGAGTTCCATGGATGACAAGATCAGATGGGATTCCTTCCTGGCAACGAACTTTGGAGCGGTGTGTCTGGCACACTGGAGAACTGTCATACCTGCTTTCTGTTTTAGAAAGAACAGACTACTTTTTTTTAATAGAGACACTTTTAATTCCTAAGAGAAATTTTTTGGTGACAAAGCCAATAGTCCTTTATGAAAGGAGTCTACAATGTAATTTCTTGGCCTGCATTCTTGAGTCTTGCATTTTTTCCCATGTTTCTATTCCAGATGGACATAATGCCACTTTTTGCAGTTACCACAAACAGGCCCCAATAATAATGTTAAATTTGCAGTCCCGATTATGCTTTTGATTTTCCAATTTTGAAAGATGCAGTGCCACATTTATAATTTGGCCTTTGGTTTAATGATTCCTTTTACTATATACAAATGATTTTGTTTGAAAGTCATAGGGTGCAGTATATAATTAGTGAGCTGCTTTAGTAATCTGATGCCCTGTGATACATGATATTTTGATCTTAGTATGCTATGCTAGTATAGATTAACTTTACACCTGTTTATCTTTCACCTATTAAATAGTTTTCCTGTTTTTGTAAAACAGTTTTGCCAATGAAAGGAAAGTAGTGTTCTGCATGATGGTGCACACATGTGTTCCACAGATTGATACAGAGGGATTAGTGCACACTGTTTCCTGAGTTAGATGACTTATGACCTTTGCCTATTGACTTTGGCATGGTCTCCTATCACTTAGTTTTTCAAGTCTAAGTTTCAGTTATTTTAGCTATAGGGATTTCTGGACAGACTATGTCTGAATTATCTTTTAGAAGAGTATATGCACCTCACTTAGATCACTGTTTCTGATTTCTTGCTTGATATGCATAGTGCTACACCAGCTATTTTGTAGGAATGGGGTTGTCCTTATTTTCTTGTTATTACGCTTTTACTTTGATCCATCAACTTTTAATTGGAGCAGTGGGATTAGTTCCAAGGGTGGTCACCCTAGACTTTAAGTTGTCCCGGGAGGTGTGTCATTTAGTTAGGTCATGTCCTCGATTTACTAGTAATAGTTGTCCAGACATTGAGGACCCTTTGTTATGTCTATTTGTCAGACTTTACCAAATCCTTTCTTAAGTTGACCGAAGTAGGTAGGCCTCATTTAGGCCCTTTGTTATTTTTACTTCACAGACATGTCCCTACATTAATAGATTTCATGGGTTAGTACTAGGAGTTGAGGCACATTTAGTTTAAGGGTGCTTAAGTTAGTTTTTGTGGTTATCAGATATTTTGATTTGTTCCTCCGCTGGTTTTCCTTGGTTGCCATTCATTTTAGGGAGTCTTTTTGTTTTTGATTTTGTTGATAGATCATGTCGATGTTTGTTTATTTGGTTATTGTTGTTTATAGATGTTAGCAAGTTAAAGTCAAAGGGTGTAATGTTCTGCTCGATTTTTGGGCTCTATTTATGAGTGATGGTGACGTTAAGCTTGCTACCATCCTGAATCCTTATTCTTGCCTTGTGTTTGGTCCTTTTAAGGCCTTTTTGCCATACCTAGAAGCATAAACTAGAGGATAGCTGCTTAATATGATGATAGATCCCTGATTATTGACTCTAATCCATCTATTGCCTATCGGCTTTGACATAATTATGTGTCCTTTCATGATTCTACCTATAGTAGAGGGTGGATCCTGTTGTCTTGACTTCATATTACATATTGGTATGGTTTGTGTAGGTACTCTGATAGAGCTAAGAGTTATTTCATCCTTCTCAGGCCTGCAAGGCCCAGAGCTAGAGAGACTCCATTTTGCTTTCTGTCCCTGCAGACTGAGATGCTTGCAGGGTAAAGGTAATGTTTTAGTTATGAGGTGTTGTTCGCTTGGAGAGAACCGGTTCAGGCCGGCCCTTGTCGAAGGATTGTATTTCTCTTCGTGCTGAAGACACAACATCGGGCCGGCCGGCTGGGGATGTGTCCTTGGTACGGGGAGGTGCAAGAATTTGGAGGGCGGCAGGCTGATGCCTGGAACTTTCCATGAGGAGACAGCATTCCATATTAGTGAAGTGCAGAGGCGGAGTCAGGAAGAAGGACTTTGGGCTGGAAGGAGTGCAGTCGTGGATTGGAACGGAGAGCGTTAGAGTGCAGAAGGAGAGGAGATGGAGCAGGGGAGAAGAGACAGTGGATGCTTGGAAAAGAGGGAAGACAGACAGCCAGTGAGCTGGAACCAGGGAGAGAGAAACTAGAAGCAGTTGTGAATAGATGGTGTTCTGAACAGAGAGAGATGAAGCAATGTTTGGAGCTGAAGACAGCAGTTAGAAGTAGTTACTTATCCGGAGGAGTTGTGATCAGCTGGAGTCTGAGGTGGTGCCTTTTGGAAGAGACTGAAGTTATACTAATCTGTGAGAGCAGCTGGAAGGCGGAGACAGTTCGTGGGGGAGAGGTGTCCAGTGCAGAGTAATCAGCGCAGATACACGTCCAAGAGTGCAGAGGAGAATCACAGACGAGGGAGGAATCCAGATGACAGCTAGAATAAGACTCCATTCTAATCAGGTGATACCTGTCCTGTTATGTTAGTGTCCATGAAACATTATTACTAATCCTTTTCCTTTCAGCAGTGTGCAGTCTATTTACAGTTTCTGTTAGGTAGATGTGGATGTGGTCTTTACAGAGACCCTGCAGATCTGTGTCTGTGTCTATTATGTGTTATCAATGTTGTTTGTTAAATAAAGTACTTAGTGAACCAGTGTGTAGACGTTATTGTCCCTAGTGGGGCTAAACTTTCTTCTAGTCAGGTGCAGGTGAACGGATGCATCTCCCGTCCATGTGGGTCTGAACAAGGGGGAGAGGAGGGCTTCTATTGGATAATAACCTTTGCATAGTGTGCTCTTTATTCTTGCATGAAAAGATAACCTATTCTCCTAGTCAGATGCTACTATGTGAACAGATGCTAACCCTGGTCAGGTAAGTGGTAACTGAATAAGGGAGAGAGGAGCTCTTGGATTGAAGGATAGGCGGTACATCACCTAATTTGGCAACCATTGTGTGATCCCAAAATAACGTAGTACTATACCCCTGATGAATAGTGAGATCGATCCCTTTATGTAATAGTAATCATAGGATAAGCTGCCGATTGGGTAGGTGACTGGGTTCGACTGGAACCGTGAGATCATTGATTGCTAATGCTGCCGATTGGGTAGGTGACTGGGTTCGACTGGAACCGTGAGATCATAGTGTTTCTATATTATAGGAGGTACATGGTATGTATCTTAGGAATTCCCTGTCCTTAGGGGATAGATACCTGTCGTGAATAGGCCCTAGGGAGGGGAGAGAGTAACGTTCTGGCTGGGTTAGTGAGGCTCTGATGAGCTGGGTCCATTTAATCTGAGAACCCAAGCAGAACAGGCGCTTAACTGCACCGGCCGCTACTGGATGGATAGTTGAATGGATGGATGGATGGGTGGATGGAATGATGGGTGTGTGGCTGAGTATGGTGGATGATTGGTTAGGTAGGTGGTTGGTTGGATGGATGGATATTTGGGTGAGTGGAATGGGTGGATTGGATTTGAAGTTTAGACTGCACATGACGTAGTAGGCAGTGGGAGGTGACAGGACACTAGGGCCAGCTGGGGGTCTGGTTTCAGAAGTAGGCATGCGGCACTGGTGGCTGGGAGGCAAAGAGGCGCCAGTCAAAGACCCTCCTCTCCCCAGGCTTGTAAGGGGTGCCACAGTAAGCAGACCCTTCCTTAAGCATCTCTCTAGAGTCTTGACACCTTAAAGGGACCACAGGTCTTTGCCAGACTGTCCCCGACTCACCAGTGAGTGGGGGCCCCATGCCACCCAGACTCGGCGTGTGATTCTCTGCCGCTAAAGGCCTCTCCACAGCCTCTCTCCAGCGCTCCTGTGAGCCACCATTGTCCAGGTGAACAGCCCCCAGTGCCCGCAGTCAATGCCCCAATATTTACAATCAGCCTCGCCCAGTCCCCGGGAACCTGGCCCTACCTCGTAAACACACTTGCTTGCCGTGCCAGCACTCTAGTGCTCCTTGTTAGCCCTCCCAGAGAGCCCTTTAGGAACCCTCAAACCGCCTGTTATTCGTCAAGCACGCCCCTGACCTCGAATGTACCCAGTCTTGCAAGCAGAAACACATTGTTTGCTCTTTTTCGTTATGATTCATTTGGGCCAGCGGCCTCGCTTTCTCATCCTAATTGTTTCATAAACATGATATGCACAATGCCATGGGCTGCTTGAAGTGCCTGGAGACAGGCGTGAAGTCAGTGAGGATTGCGGCTATCAATGAGCGCATGTGAAAAGGAGGAAAGCCTGTCACACTCCGACCAGATCAATAGAGACACAAAAGCTCTCATCACCCAGTATTTAAGAGATACTACAGGGCCACAATAATCTGATAGTATCTTGCCATCCCATGGTAAGTCATTGAAAATGTGGAATAAGTATTCATATTTTAGTGTGCTTTTGTGCTATTCTTAAAGTGCAGCACTATATACTGCAAACGCCACATCCTTTGACTTTTCTGAAGTGAAGACTTTTGACAAGTTTCACTAATACAACACAGAAACAGCATTGACTGGCTGGGGCAGTGCAAGTTCTTATTAAACGGGAAAAACACTGGCGGCTGTCCTGTGGCAGCACTGCCTACTTTTAATTCCCAGCGGTACTCGCTGATGGCTGATTGTAATATAATTAGGGGAGAGGAGTTGGCCTAACGGCTAGGGCGCTCGACCTCGGACCTGGGGACCTGGGTTCGAGTCTCGGTAACGACGCCAAATCCTCCTGTGATTCTGGTCAAATCACTTAATCTCCCCATGCCTAAAATGAATGTGTGTCCGTCCTCATGTAACGTAACTGGTGCTATGTAAAGCGCTCTGATACCTGATTGGTTCGGGTCTCTCCAAAAAAAAAAAAAAAATTACACCTCAGTTATGGCACAAATACCACACATTGCGGCGAGCAACAGTGACTGAGTATTCGTTTTATTCTTTTTTTTGTCATATGAATAGATACAAATGGAATATAGCACTGCGGTAGCCCCTCAGATCATAAAGAGATAAGATACTCCTGTGGGCTAATGCACTTGCTTCAAAGATGTTCCTATAATCTATGACTTAGTAAGTTAAAATCTTGTCAGCCTTTCATTACTTACACAAGAGTGGGACAACTTGTATGTCCTTACATCAGTATAAATATTTTGAGCTCCAGATTAAATATACTGTATGCACAGGGTATGTTGGGGATTATTTGTAGCACACATATTTACCAATATTGGCTTCTTGGTGCTAGAATTCATGATAACTTTTATCCAAAGTTAAAGCACGTCAAAGTTAGTAATAAATAATGCAGCAATCACACATGCTAGTGATTTGCCAGTGGGCGCTCCCTTTACTAGAATTCCCCGGGCATTGCTAAATTTTACACACATTCAATTAATTTATACAAAATAAAATGTATAGGTCCAAATGTTAGCTATATTTTTTTGTTAAAAACAAGAACGGGTTGTAGGAGAGTAGGGTCTGCTATCCTATGGGCACCCCAAATTTTTGCTTTTTGCTTTACTGGTTTATGACTTAATGTGGCTGTGGGCCTGCTAATCAGACCCACAGCCTGCTGTTCTCTCTCTAAATTGTAACCCATGCACTTTAGGTGCATAACGAAATTGGAACTGGTTCACCTTATTGGCCCCTGTAACAGGGTACCCAGGTACCCAGGGCATAGGTGCTTCCAAGGCCTACCAGGGGCTGCAGCACGTATTGTGCCACCCCTGGCCTGGCCTCCATATTTGACACAACTGGCTGAATCACGCAGCTGGGGTAAGTCGGTGTAACCACCCCTTACTTAGGTGTAGTATGCCTATACCTAACCTAAAATGGACACATATGTTCCTTTCAGCCACTCCTATGGAAGGCCTCATCAATCCTGGAGGCAGAGTGCTTGGAAATATGTGAGATGGTGCTCTGGCATGAGCTGAGCCTGTCTGCAGCCTTCGGAACCATGTCCTTTAGCTGTTTCATGATACTGCCATACCATATACTCTTAAGTGCATTATAATCCTCGCGGTTAAATGCTATCCTGGGTTTGGCTTTATCAAAACATGTCGAGTAAGGTGTCATACGAATTGGAATACTACCCCCTCGCCAGTTCTGGCAATGGGGGTAGCATTCCACCCTTCTAGAGGGACACGACATGTACCTAACCTGAACCCCGGTTAAAGTTAAACAGAGCCTCAGCATCACAAAATGGATGCTGCCAACACAGACACAAGTCTGACCTCCTGTTGCTGGGAGTCCTTCCAGCGAGGGCAGCTTGGACAAAGGGTTTCCTGCCTTGGGAGGTGCTAGCACCACCCCAGACAGGATTTTGTGTATTGGGTAGGACAGGGCTGAATAGAATCAGACATGCCTGGGGCACACAAGGTGTCCCTGTGCATAGGCCAGTTCAAACCGGTGCTGGGGCTTTCCTGCCCCAGTCCTGGCGCGAAACTGGACAAAGGAAAGGGGGTGTAACCACTCCCCTTCCTGGTTCCACCCAGAGGAGGGACCTAGTAGATGATCCGGCCCCCCAGATTCGAATAAGAGTGTGAGCTGTGTCCTGAGACTTCAGATCATCCTGAATCAACTTGAAATACAGAAGAAGACTGGACTTCGACATTCTGGTGCTCAGAAGACGGAAGAGAATCTCCCTTGTGGCCAAGGAGTGACCACCCTGTGAACACAGGCACCAACCAGCAACTCGACGTCTGCTTTGCCACCGCCTCCCGCCGGAGCCCGAGCCTAGAGCCTGACAAGACCCAGACTCCCACACTTCTCACCGCCCGATCCACAGTCCCTGCAAAGAAGGGACCCGTGGAGGCACCGAGAGACGTGGGACCGGACATCTTGGAAGACCCCCGAAACGCTGACTGCGCAGCATCAGAGGTACCCTCGATGCTGTGCTTTGGGGTTTGAGAAGCCCCAACCTCGAGCAGCCCTTGCACCAAAGATCAGCCCCCCAGCATCTCCACGATCTGCGTGGGGCCCTTTTGCACCGTGCCACTTGATGCGCCATCCCGGCCACTTGCCACGTGGCTAGCGGCCATCTTGGCGACGAAAACTTCAATTTTCACTGCAGGTCTGGTTGCTCCAGACTTGCCCTCGCTCCTGTAAAAGGGAGCACCCGCTCTGACCTTGCTGGTCTGAGTGACAAGCCTTTTTTGATTCCTGCATGGCTTGCATTAGCCAAGGCCTGTTTGCTTCCATCCGGTTGCCGACACTGCCAACAGCGAGAAGCCTGCGTGGGACAGCTTGTGACCGACTCCTGGACGTCTTTGACCCCTCGTGTCCACGTGGCTGCAGAGAGAAGCTACACCTCGATGCCTGTTTGCACCCGACATCGCCTGGTTCCAATCTGGTTCCACGGTAGTCACTGGCTAGTGACTTTGAACATTGTCCCCTCTGCTTTCAGGTCTTCACGACTTCAGATCCACCGGAACTCTTCACATCAAGCCGCCTGCAGCATCTTCAGCTCCAAGCACCATCGACCAGCGTGACGAAACCCGACACTACTTCGACCCTATGCACCCGCTTCCTGTGGGTGAGGTAACTCAGCTCCGCCGGTGTTCTTACACTGGTACACACCTCTAGGGTCTGTGTCTAAAGTTTCATCCTTCTAGGTCACTCGGAAGGTTCCTTAATAACTAACTTTGTAACATTTACGCACCATTGACATTGCATTGGTATTGCGTGCACTTTCCGCACTGCACCCGAGTCCCGCGGGCCTTTCCCGACTTCATCACTGTTAGTCCCGAACAGCTCCAGCGATTCCCCAGGCCCTAGGCCTCTTCACTTTCCCAATAGTGGTCCTCATACCACTATTTTAGTATATGGTTTAGGTGGCCCCTAGGGCTCATCCATATTCGTGCAACTTTTGTATATTTAAACTGTGTTTTGTTTTAACGCTTGTGCTTCTGTGCTCATAAAGAGTATAGGGTATCTTTTGAGAAATAAATCTATATATATTTTCAATATATATCTGTGTGGTGTCCTTTCATTTGGTATTCAAGGGGATTGTGTATGGTAAAACAGCTTGCTTCACATGCCTTTACAGAGTTTAGCCTAAGACTGCTTAGTCCATGCTACCCCTAGGATAGCTTGTCTATAAGGTTGACTTTACAACCTGCACCATAAGGGTTGCTTGGCATGGTACAAGGTGATCACTAGAACTAGTGAGCAGCATATACCAGGCCAACTTCTCACACGGGTCACAGAAGGTAAGTGGGCAGCGGGGCACAGAGGAGCAAGAGGCATGCAAGAACGGGTCACAGAAGGCTGTGGGCAGCGGGGCACAGAGGAGCAAGAGGCACACAAGAATGGGTCACAGAAGGTAAGTGGCCAGCGGGGCACAGAGGAGCAAGAGGCACACAAGAACGGGTCACAGAAGGCAGTGGGCAGCGGGGCACAGAGGAGCAAGAGGCACACAAGAACGGGTCACAGAAGGCAGTGGGCAACGGGGCACAGAGGAGCAAAAAGTCACAGAGACACTCAGGGAGCAGGTGGAGCTACCTATCTGGCAAGGTTGTGTCCCTGTTTATCCGCCAAAAACCTTTTTGCACACACACTTGTCAGCTAGCTGACCATAAACAGGGGTGGAAAGTTTTATTTTTATTTTTTTGAAGAAGCAAATTTTGCTTTGCATTTTTAGAACTCATTTTGGGCTGCTAGTCCTTGAATATGGGGAGTCCACTACCTCAGATGCTCAGCTGTTTATGCTGATGCTCATTGTGACTATGAAGAGAAGGTAGTTGGTGCATATTTTTCAGTGCATTTTCTAGTTGGAGATTTTGGGAAACGGGGGTTCTGGGTTTCTCTGTTTTGGGGTTCTGTGAATAAAGCCTGCTCCGGGCGAAGGTGTTTCACACCTCCCCCAGGACAGTAACAGCCTTCCAGGGTGGGAAGCTTCAAAGGCCATGCCATCTTTGAAATGTAACCCTGGTAGCAACAACTAGTGGGGGATACCAACCCCCTATCATGACCTCACTCTTGGCGGAAAGAAAGGTGGGAAGACTAGAAAGAAGAGGTGTGCCCACCTTCAGCTAGCACCTCCCTTGTGGTGTAACAGGTGAGGTGAAACACATTTTTCAGTCCCCTTGAGCTTGAAATGGAGGGAAATCGTCCTATCAGGTTTCGGGGTAAGCGCATTCCCCAGTGGGAGGGGTTCATACAGAGGGCGTAGTCACCCTCAGGTAGATGGCCCAAGGGCCATTACTTGGTACTCCATTTAATGCCTTTAAATGTAATATTTAGGATGTATCCCTAAGCCCTGAACTTCAGATTTGATGGGCCTAGGATGAGAAAGGACAAAGAAGAAGTGTTGACCACGAGAACAGAGAACCTGCTGTGGACGTTTGGGAACGAAACCTTGACTGCCGCTGCCAGGCTTGACAATCGGTAAAGACTGTCTCATCCTGCTGCTAATAAACCTCTGTAAAGCCCAGAGGTCTTCCAGCCACTCTGACTGAAACTCACTCAGACACCATCATTCGTGTTCACTCGCTCTCACATTGGCTCACTGTTCCATTCATTGAGACTCACTCAGTCCCACAAACATTAACATGCAGTTACACTACCTGTCAGTCTCGCTCACTTCACTCAGTCATTCCCACTCTTATCACTCATTGTCCTCACTTTCACTCACTACTTCATTAACTCTTCTACTCACACATACATGCTCACACTCACATAAACATGGAGTGCGCTGCAGAAAGTACACTCATTCAGGGTCCTCCAGTGATATCTTTCTTCAGGAGCATCTTAGTAGAAACAATGGCCTCCACTGGTGATGGTAAGAGGATGGAAGGCCTGTGACACCCCAGTGGTGCCAGGCAGCAGTCTGAGCGCTACTCATACACCCAGCGTGCCTCCCTAAGAATAAACACCTGATGCTCGGGAGGCCAGGAAATGAGAGCAACGTAGGCAATGGCCAGTAAACAGCTTTGCAGGGATAGTGTAGGTAGCAGATGTGTGTCAGCCCTTCAGTCAGCAGTGAAAAGCATTTGACCCCTATCCAGAGGCAGGAGTCGTGGCTGCCGCACAGACAGAATCCCATGCTGAGAGTCCAGTGAATAAGGTGAACGAGCAACGGGGAGTGCATACTATCAAAGCATTCACATACATGCCAATATTTTAGAAGAGGAAAGTGGGATTTTTTTAAAAAAAATAATGGGGAGAATGTTTTTCTCTCATTGACTTCTATTGAGGCCTGAATCTGGACTTTTGTCATGTGTGGGACTTGTAAGCGTGCTGCCACAGGATCAGATATCAGAAATGAAAATATACGTTTTTTTCTGAACCTGTCAGGCGCACATAGAAAGCGCTGTGGCAGGCAGAGAGGGCGTGGCAAACATGTTGTCTGACTCACACAAGAGCAGGTCCTGGTGGCAGAATCTCGGAGTCTTGGCAATTTGGGAATCCGCGCTGAGCAGGTTGAGATATCTAAGGCCATACTTTACTTCTAAAATAAAAAACTACAATGCTCACAATATAGAGTAGTATAATAAATAGTCAGGGCTGGCTGAAGGAGTCACACATGACATGGAACTACTTTTTGAAATTTAGACACTAGGATGAGGGGCATTATGGTACTTTTTCATTCGAGTACATTTCCTTTGTGCCTAAGAAGGAAATGGTTATAGATAGGGACAAATGGACGTACGCACATCAAGGGTCGCAGACCAATGTCTGCTCAAGCTCCTAATCCAAACTGGCACATACATGCTGTTAGAACCGGGATCTCTGGCTGGCCAAGGCTTGCGCCAGAGTCAGTTAGAGACCACCACTTCCACGTCAGGGCAAGGGAGTCACACGCCAAGATAACCCCTGCTCACCCTTCAGGTAACGTGACGCGAGCAGCCAGGCTAAACTTGGAGGCTATATAGGTTAAGTGTTTGCGCGCGCACCCAGCAACAACTCCCAAGGCCCACCACAAAGGAAACTCCACACAAGGTTATATAAAAATAGCCTTTGTATTACACCAAAACACATTAGATAAAAACACTCACTTTACAATGTGCCAACAGGCACGGGCAGAATTTACAGGGGATATGTACAAGACAGGGCCACATGAACCACTGTCAGGAATCATCACTTTTTAGGAATAGTAATTAGCACATGGAACACTTTGTAGAACAAAATAGAAAATGTAGCACAAATTAGCACACAACCAGTAATTACTGGTAAAGGGTAAGTACCTCCTACACAACCCTAACCACCTTAGGAAAATATTGCGCAGGGACCCAAGACCTCACCAGCAACAACTGTACTAGGAGAAAAACAACCACCTAAGAATCACCAACATTTAGGGGTATAAGCATAGGAACATTACACATGATGCATTAACATTCAGCGGTGTAGGGAAATAGAACACATGATGCAGAACCTACATTCCGAGGTGTAAGGAAAGAAAACACATGATGCAGAACCTACATTCAGCGGTGTAAAAACAAGGAAAAACACATGATGCATAAAAACACATTCAGAGGTGCAAGCACAAGCAATTGCGCAAAACTCACATGAGCCACAACCTGTGGCAGTCCCTAAGCCCTCTGGCCTTGTTGGGGCAAGGACACCCTGTGTCCCAATGTCAGGGGCCTAAACGTGGCAGCTGCCCACAAAGTGCTGGGCAGCTGAATCATCAAGGGGAAACGTTGGAGCCTCGTGGGCTCAGGAACAACAGGATGGCCCTCCAGAGCCTCCCTGGGGCTCTAAAACAAATATGGGTTGGGAGCCTCGCAGGGCTCAACAAATATGCCCCCACGAGCCTCTCTGGGCTCTCAAAACAAATGTGGCGCCTTCTTGAGCCTCTCTGGGCTCTCAGAAATAAATGTGCCCCCACAAGCCTCTCTGGGCTCGAACATAATATGGGGCCGTCGTTGGAGTCCCTCCTGGACTCAAAAACACAGGGATGCCGCCTCGAGCCTTGGAGCTCGTAAATACAAATGCCCCCGGGAGCCTTCTCAGGCTCTACACACCGTTGGAGCGGCACGCTGCCATTCAGGCCGCTCCTGGAACTAAGGGAAACTGCCCCCGCACTGCCCAGGCAAAGCCCAACTCACCGGGACTCCCGAGGCACTCCTCTGTCTCCCTGGGGCAGGCGCCGACAATGCGCCTCGGGCCCCCTTGCTCTCACCTTCTTGGGTGCACTCACCAGTCTCGCGGCAGCTGGCTGGAGAGCTCCCGCTCCTCGGGACTCTCCTCGGTCGCTGTCTCCTCCCGCTCCTTCTTCCTGCAACACAGCAGCAGGCGGGGCTCTCCCTCGTCCTCGGGAGCCCCGGTCAGGATGCGGCCGACTTCTTAAAATGGCGGCCTTGCTCGCGAAGGGGCAGCGAGAGTCCTGGTTGCCGGGCAACCCTCCGGCCAGGCTAACTCTCGGTAGGCTGGCGGGACAACCAATGGCAGCGCGGCCCTGCAGACGAGCCCCCAGGCTCCGGGTCGCGCTGCTGAGGCAGAGTGAAACTTCTTTTTGCCGCAATCCGGGTTAGCCTCCCGGGAATTCACCAATGAAAGCGAGGTGGCACTCGCTTGTGGGACACAACCCGGCAATGTTAGGATCAGTAATCTGGGGCGAATGTGCGGCGTGGGCAGCCGCGAACGTGGCATAAAAGCGCTACCAAGCGCTTAGGGGCAAAGCCAAGCACTCCCAGGCGCTAGGGAAAAATAGGGCGCTCTCAAGCGCTAGGGGCCGATATAAAGCGCTCCCAAGTGCTAGGGGAAGGTTCAGGCCCCCAAAGTCCAGACCAAAAGTCAGCCCCAAGGTCCTTTAGGAAGGCAGTAAGATGGGGGGGCAAGGCTGGGCCAGGGACCAGCTCACTGGGCCCTCCAGGCAGGAAGGCAGTCCCAAGTGGCGGTTCCTCCTGGCGCCAACAGCAGCAGCCCCCCTCAGTAAGATCAGGAAAAGAACATTTTCTAAGGGGACACAGCCCCTTCTTATACTAGAAAATCCTTTGTCTGTAGGTGCAGGGTGGGGGAGAAACCAGTTGCAGCTGGTTTTGGAGCACCCTTGATGGCCCAACCACCCCTTTCATTCACTGGGGAGGCTAAGGTCGTTAGACGCACCACAGGGGCCGGAGCCAGCATTGTGTGGGGAAAGCCCAGCCCCATCAGGAACCAGGTGCAGGCCTCCCTCACATCACTCATGCTAATCTCTCCACTCACTCCTGGGCAGACCCATCCAGACTTCCTGGAGCCAGGATTGCCAGCCAACTCCAGCCAATCACGCTCCAGCACCCTCACTGCACACACACATCAATGTCTAGAAGTGGCACTTCCCCACTAGACACATACAAGCCGCACATACCATCGCGCAGCATTCATTCTCACGAGTTCGTACATACCAAACTCGAGCCTGCACTCCCCACGCATTAGGAACTAACAAGGACACACACATTCCCCATGCATTCCTATGGGAGGGCAGGCCAACCTTACTCCACGCAGGCACTTTACCCTGGGAAAAAGTGTGCCAAGCCAGAAATCATGAACACCAGGTCGCCATTAAAAGCAAAAAGTTCAGGGGTGAACCAGCCACAAAGGCCCGGTTCCAACACATGCCAACAGACTGGAAGACTCCTGATTCTGAAGCCAAAGATGGCTTTATTTTAGGTGTCTCCAGCCTGAAATTGCACCTGCGTCATTAGAAGTTAATGGGGAAAAAACTTTCGCCTGATTTTTGTTTTCAAAATCTACCTAGTTGCTGTTTTAAACTTTTTGCATTTATGTAACATGCATGTATTTTTACTCTCCCCATATTCAAAAGTACTGCAAGGTTGGCAAACACTCACCAAGTATATGAGGGCTACTCAGAGTTGTGAACCCTTATCTCTTCTATTTGGGGGGTATTTCTTATGTGACTCATCAGTCTCGGGAGGCAGCACTGACAGGTCCTTCATCTTATATGAGCAGCAGTCACCTGGTGCAGGAACTGCAACAGCTAAAGTATATTCATTTCTGCTCTGGGCGGGCCATGGATCACGGCTCACTGGTGCGAGTGAGGCTCACACACCAGGTTTTTTTTAGGTCTTGGCTAGACGGTGCATGCCCTGTCTCGAAGAGACTGCTGTATTGAACATTGAATATGTGGCCCTCAGTCCGCCCTCAGGTTTCACATTTGCTCACTCCATTGTCTGTCTCATATTCTTTGCCACCATTTGTCCCTGCCGTGCATGGTAACGCCTCTCTTAGTGTTTAGCCCTCCCTCCAGAGCATGGGCCAAATACTTATTAACAACCGATGCTGTATGTCCTTCTGAATTGCCGAGTCAAGATTTTTTACTCATATTTTAATAGTATTGACAGTGAGGTTAGATCATTGTTGTGGAGCGGAAGGGTGCCTCGTATAGCACTGCATAAATTAACTAAAGGATGGTATGATGGGGGGGATTGCCATTCCGGACATGCAACTTTATTACTGGGCGTCACAGCTTGTGGTGGTGAACCACTGGTTGTATCGCTCTCCGCTAGACCAGGCCTGCATGCTTGACAGGTATCAGATGGAGTGGGGGGGGTGGGGGTGGGGGGTGGGGGGGGGGGAGACCTCCTACCAGCGAGGGTATTAGGCTCGGGTGATGGGTGGGTCAAACATCTAATAAGTGTCCAAAGTAGTCTTATTAATCTGCCAAGACATTCTCTGGGTGGAATCACTCCGTATGAACTTTTCTTTGCTACTAGAATGTTAATCGAAGATCTCGATTGTCAAACTTCAGTGGTGGAACAAAAAGCGTTTGATAACAAAGATCGTTTGGCTGTTTTACAGGACTTACATGAAACAAGAAGAAGTCTGAGTAACACAAAGCTAAAGCCAACGGCCACTAAAGAAAAAACACCTGTCCCAGCAAGACCTGTCTGGATTCCAAAGATTGGGGATCTGATCAGAGAATAAATCGCAGTGAAAAAGGAATTTGGGCCTTCTTACAGAAAAGCAGTACCTGTCTTAGCAATCCACGGAACAAGATCAGTAGTACTACTGCCCCTTGCTGGTAAAAAGGAGAACAGAGTTGTATCAATCGACCTGGTAAAACCACAACCATGTGGCCAATAATAAGTAGTAGGCCCAGTGTACTCCCAAGATGTAGCAGAAGACCAAACCTTTCTACAATTCAAGAGGTTCAAACTGAGAGACTAATCACCTTTGATAAACCTGCAGTGAATAAAGAAGGACTATGCAACAAAGCAATGGAATTTGTGCCTCTTGAAACCCAAATTGCAACAGTTTGTCAAGAAAAAACGGTCTACAATGATGTAGCCTCTGACTATACTAATATGACAAAGGAAGAAGCAACTACAACGAATAATAACAATCCTGATGCGATTCCAACAATTGACAGAACTACCTCTGGCTATTTCATCAATTTCAATGACTTTTCTGAAGATCCCAGTGAACATGAAGAAAAGCCAGCAAACAAAACTTTCAAAGAAAAAATTACAGAACTCTTTCATCAACTTGGAGAAACATATCTGATTTTACCATGGATTGAATTGTGGATTGTGTTAGGTGTACTTTTTCTCCTGCTCTGGCTCATTTTGGTTTTAAGCTTAGGAAGAATGATTGATGGGAAATACAGTACAATGGACACAGCAAGTCAGAAAATCAACTTGGTCCTGAAACCTCACAAATCATCTCATGTTGAAAAAAGAGACCTGTCATCAGTAAACATCACAGCCATTCCTATACTTGGTGGTGTAGCATGGGACGCTACTGATTACTACATCTATGGCCTGGTGGAACTTTTGAAGTATCCTCACCAGTTTAAGGTTTCTTAAAGTGACTTTGTCACACTGAGCACTTTCTCTGATAATTGGGACTTTGAGACTATTAATAATATGATGTCAGATTTAGAAATGTCAGCAAAATTTACAAAACATGATTATTTAGAAGGTTCATCAGATTCTGAACAAATGTATTGTTTTAATCATTATGGTCACCACTATTTGCATAAATCTGCGAATCCTAGAAATGTTTTTACTTATAATCAATGGGAACATTGTCCAACACTGACAAAAGGCAGCTCAAAAACATTTTATGAGAAATTCCCATAATTCTCAGGGTTTAATACCACAGATCCAGAAACGTTTTATTTCAAAAATGTGAATAAGACAGGAATGAAAAACATGTTGACCAATACTAAACAAATTTATTCTGCAACATTTTATGAACAATTGTCTACATTAGGTTTTGAATTTTGGAAAGACAACATTGAGACAAAAACTATCTGGCGTACAAAAGACTGGCAGGTACAAGGTTTAGAATCATTATTCAGAGCCTGCATGATCCCGGAACAAATAATGTTTCTGAATGACACCATTCAACAAACAACCTGTCTTGGTCTAGCCAAGATAAAAGATTTTAAAAAAACGTCTATACCAAAGCCCATACCTGATAGTAATAGCACTACAGTTGAAGAGTTAGACGTATCCCATATTTTACTCAAGAACTGAACTAATCCTGATTGGAAAAAAATGGTTGATCTGGCCCACAGACACTAATAACTGTCAAGATAGATTCCTGAACAAATCACAGGGGTTCAAACAGAACAGGCCAGACCCAAGATATTCCCAGAGACAACATCCAGGGATAATAACAACGTACAGTGTAGGAAAACTATGCCTCGAATGGCTACAGAAATCCATACTTCCTGAAATTAAGCAACACTTGACCTTACTTAAAGAAGGCGTTGACTTGCAAGATTTCTTAATGGGACCTCGCAAACAACGTCAAAAACATTTCATATACGCCGGTATATATGCTGCTTACAAAGAGGCTTGGAAAGTGACCCAAATTGAAACTGCAGAAAAAATACGGGAAATTGATTGTATTCATTTGGAAAAAAGACTGTCTGTAGTGGACAATGGGTTAACGACTATGTCCTCCAGAATTTATTCTTTGGACAGCATTGTATCATCTGCTATTGATATAATAGAACAGGATATGCTAATGTTACAACATGGACAGTCCCAATTCCGTTTTATTGTGCAGTTAGGCTGGACGTTTCAAAATCTCCGTTCAGGCTATGTGCCCTGGCGTCTAATCAACACAACACCATTATTTTCGATCTTTAACCTTACAGATAAACAAATCTCTTTGGCACAAAGAGGAGCAGACTATACGGTGCTGAACATTGAAAAACTAGAAAGATTACCATTGACAGTTTCCGAGAAGCCTGTCATTGAATGAATAATACATGGCACCAATGATACACCAAAAGATCCTTCAGTTTTCATACAAAGTTCAGTATAAATTAGATAATCTGAAACTAGCTGCTGGTGACCATTGACAAAGTGAATTCTCTTGTAGTCTTGTGGAGATTTCCTAGCAGCAAGGCAGAACACAACCTGCAGCTTTTTTCAAAAAGTTCAAGAGGCTAATTAACCAAACAGTACATGCACATTATTAGAGGGCAAACTGTGGAGTTGGAGCCTTTTGAGTAACAATATTAACCTGAAACTGTGGACCTGTTGGAGTGCGTGGATATGAGTCGTAAGAAACTGTGCTTGGACTTTCAGCCAGGCATTGCCCACCTTGCATAATACATTGTTATTTTATGCCTTATTGGACAAGACCACCTGGGCATCATGATTTGTAGCTGTTGATGTCTGTAGCTTCACTGTCACATCAGCCGTGGGAGTTCACTGGGAAGTAGGGGGATGGAAGTGGCAGTAGACGTCAAAGAATAGATTTCGACTCCTAATTCCTGGTGAATTTCCTAATTTATGAGGAACATAAAGGGTTGTTATTTCCAAATATTATTTTTTAACAACCTTCAAAAATATTGTATAGAATGTTGAAATCTAACACATAGTTAAGGTAACCATATAAGGGGAGCTGTAGATTTACTATTCTTAGCTATGCATCTAATTACCTGGAAAACATCTTTGTATTGATATTGTTGAAGCTGGGTAGAACAAAATACTTGTTAAAGTGATAGAACACCTTACAGACTTAGCAACACAGTGGGCATTTGTGGCAAACAAGCTTTATGATACCAAAGGCAGATTTCAGTCAATCAATCAATCAGATAATTTGTAAAGCGCACTACATACCCGCAAGGGTTAAGGCGCTGAGGGTTGGGAGAGGGGGGGTTGCTGTTGCTACTGGTCGGACAGCCAGGTCTTGAGTTGTCTCCTGAAGGTTAGAAGGTCTTTGGTTTGTCGGAGGATGAATGGGAGGGTGTTCCAGGTCTTGGTGGCGCGGTGGGAGAAGGATTTGCCTTCAGCTGCGGTTCTACGGATGTGTGGGACGATAGCCAGGGAAAGGTGTGCGGAACGGAGTTTCCTGTTGGGTACGTAGACGGAGAGTCGACTGCTGAGATAGGTTGGACCGGTCTTGTAGAGTGCCTTGTGTGCGTGGATCAGGAGCTTGAAGGAGATTTTTTTGTCGACAGAGAGCCAGTGCAGGTTCCTCAGGTGGGGAGTGATGTGGTTGCGGCGCGGGACATCAAGGATCAGGCGTGTGGAGGCATTCTGGATTCTTTGCAGTCTGTTGATGAGCCTGGTCTGGGCTCCGGCTAAGAGGGTATTTCCGTAGTTGAGTCTGCTGCTGACTAGGGCCTGGGTGACTGTTATTCTTGTGTCTGTCGGGATACATCTGTAGATCTTGCGGAGCATACTGAGGGTGTTGAAGCAGGTGGAGGAGACAGTGTTGACTTTTTTGGTCATGGTGAGTTTCGAGGCGAGCATGACTCCCAGGTTGCGTGCGTGGTTGGTGGGTGCGGGGGGTGTCCCCAGCGATGCAGGCCACCAGGAGTCGTCCCATGCTGAGGGGTTGGGCCCGAGGATGAGGATCTCCGTCTTGTCTGTGTTCAGCTTAAGGTGGCTATCCTCCATCCAGTTGGCGACGGCCTTCATTCCGTGGTGAAGGTTGGATTTGGCGGGGAGGGGGTCCTTGGTGAGGGAGAGGATCAGTTGTGTGTCGTCGGCGTAGGAGATTATGTTGAGGTTGTGATGTCGGGTAATGCGTGCGAGAGGCGCCATGTAGACATTGAACAGCGTCGGGCTGAGGGAGGATCCCTGCGGGTCGCTGCAGATGATCTCGGAGGCTTCGGATCAGAACGGGGAGGCAGACTCTCTGGGTTCTGCCGGAGAGGAAGGAGGAGGTCCAGTCCAGGGCCTTGTCTCGGATCCCTGCGTCATGGAGTCGTGTGCGTAGTATGTGGTGGCAGCCTGTGTCAAAGGCGGCGGAGAAGTCCTGTAGGGTGGGGGCCACCGTCTCGCCGTTATCCAGTAGGATCCAGATGTCGTCTGTGGCGGCGATGAGGGCGGTCTCGGTGCTGTGTTGGCTGCGGAATCCTGACTGGGAGGTGTCCAGGATGCTGTTGTCTTCGAGGTAGTGGGTGAGCTCAATGTTGACTATCTTTTCGATGACCTTAGCTGGGAACGGAAGCAGGAAGATGGGCCGGAGGTTTTTTCAGTTCGCTAGGGTCCGCCTTGGGTTTATTCAGTAGGGCGTTGATCTCGGCGTGTTTCCAGCTTTCAGAGAAGGTCGCGGTCTCGAAGGAGAGGTTGACGATGTTGCGTAGGTGGGGTGCGTGGAGCTGCCGGCTTTGTTGAAGATGTGGTGTGGAAAAGGATCAGACGGCGATCCGGAGTGGATTGTGCCCATGGTCTTGATTGTGTCTTCGATGCTCACGTTGGCCCAGGTAGTCAGGGGGTCGTAGTCGCTGGGGTGTGGTGGTTCCGGCCTGTTGGGGCCTGTTACGGTCATCCGGGGGTTGAAGCTATCGTGGATGTTGGCGATCTTGCGGTGGAAGAAGGTGGCAAGGGAGTCACACAGCGGGATGTTGTTGGAGCTGGGGCTGAAGAGTTGCTTCACGACATTGAAGAGCTCCTTGCTGTTGTGTGCACTGTTTTCGAGGCGGTCTTTGAAGGAGGTCCTCTTGGCGGTCCTGGTGAGGTGATGGTGGTTGCGGATGGCGTCTTTGTGGCTGCGCGGCTGCCTGGCGACTTCTCGCTGTGCCATATGTTCTCCAACTTCCGGCAGGTGCGCTTTGACGCTAGGAGTTCCGAGGTGAACCAGTTGGCTCTCTTGCTGGTGTCTTTGAGGGTTTGTTTTTTCAGCGGGGCTAAGGTGTTGGCGCAGTCGTCCATCCATTGTCTGAGGGTCCGCGCACCATCATCAGGGTTGGAGGGGTTGGTCGGTGGGTTGAGTGCGGAGTTTGTCTGTAGTTGTACTTCAGTGATTTCGCCCCAGCGGCGACGGGGGATCTGTAGGGTGCGGTGATGTGCGATAGGTTTCTGGAAGGTGAAGTGGATGCAGTGGTGGTCGGTCCAGGTGGGTTAGGAGACGTGGCTGAAGGAGACGTGTGGGCTAGAAGAGAAGATGGCGTCGAGCATGTGTCCAGCGATGTGGGCCGGCGTTGTGACGAGCTGTTCCAGTCCGAGGTTGACAAGGTTGTCTATTAGGGTGGAGGAGTTGCTGTCGTTGTTGTTCTCCAGATGGAAGTTCAAGTCCCCGAGGAGGATGTAGCGGCTGGCATGAGCAGGCACGACAGGGGCATGGAAGGCAAGTGGGCAGCAAGGCACAGAGGAGCAAAAAGGCACACAAGAACGGGTCACAGAAGGCAAGTGGACAGCGGGGCACAGAGGAGAAAAAGGCACACAAGAACGCGTCACAGAAGGCAAATGGGCAGCGGGGCACAGAGGAGCAAGAGGCACACAAGAACAGGTCACAGAAGACAAATGGGCAGCGGGACACAAAGTAGCAAAAAAGCACAGAGACACTCAGGGAGCAGGTGGAGCTGCAGCGGGGGGAGAGACCTACATGGTAAGGTCAATGGTCGCTCTCCTCTCCATGCAGTGGCCGGAATTTTAAGGGGAGGTGGGAGGGAGGAGCAGCTGGGAGGCGGGTGGCAAGGGACAGCCACCAGGGGTGGGGCCGCACGGGAAGCAGCGGCAGGAACGGGAGCGGCGTGAGCAGGCACAACAGGGGGCACGGAAGGCAAGTGGGCAGCGGGGCACAGAGGAGCAAGAGGCTCACAAGAACGGGTCACAGACAGTGGCGTAATGAAACTTGAGGGGGCCCCCCTGCAAAATACATGGAGGGGGCCCCCCATGGCCCGGCCCACCACCTACCACTTTGCCCCACTTTGGATGGATTGAATGGATTGACAGATGGGTGGGAGGAAGGTGGTACTGATGAATGGATGGATGTGGGTGGATGTATGTATGTGTGGCTGGGGATAGATGGATGGACCGATGGATGGATGAGCCGACGGAGGTACGGATTGATGGATGGATGTAGATGGATAGGTGGAGGGATGGGTGGATAGGTGGATGACAGATGGGTATGTGGTGGCTGGGCGGACAGATAGATTGATTAATGAACGAATGTGTGTGTGGCTAGGGATGGACGGATGGATATGTGGCTGGGGTGGATGGACGGGTGGACTGAGGTACGGATGGATGGATATATGAAAGGATGGGTGTGTGGCTGGGGATGGACGGATGGATGTATGGATGTATGGATGAAGTGATAGGTGTGTGACTGGGGATGGTTGCATGGACGGATGGATGGGTGGGTGGGTGGGTGGATGGATGGACGGATGGGTGTGTGGCTGGGGGGATGGGCAGACAGACAGATGGATAGATGGATGAACGGATGAACGGATGTGTGTGTGGCTAGGGTTGGACGGATGGATATGTGGCTGGGGATGGATGGATGGATGGACGGTCGGATGGACAGAGGTACGGCTGGATGGATGAAAGGATGGGTGTATGGCTGGGAATGGATGGCTGAATGGATGGATGGACGGGCGTAGAGATGGATGGATGCAGCAGCGGGTGATGCAGTTAAGCTCGGCGGGTGATGTTGGACGTTGGAATAGGATTCATTTAATTTACTCTATTCTATCGTCTATAGATCCCCCTTCGGCGCTTAACTGCACCGGCCGCTACTGGATGGATGGATGAATGGATAGTTGAATGGATGGATGGATGGATGGATGGGTTGATGGAATGATGGGTGTGTGGCTGAGTATGGTGGATGATTGGTTAGGTGGGTGGTTGGTTGGATGGATATTTGGGTGAGTGGAATGGGTGGACTGGATTTGAAGTTTAGACTGCACATGACGTAGTAGGCAGTGGGAGGTGACAGGACACTAGGGCCAGCTGGGGGTCTGGTTTCAGAAGTAGGCATGCGGCACTGGTGGCTGGGAGGCAAAGAGGCGTCAGTCAAAGACCCTCCTCTCCCCAGGCTTGTAAGGGGTGCCACAGTAAGCAGACCCTTCCTTAAGCTTCTCTCTAGAGTCTTGACACCCTAAAGGGACCACAGGTCTTTGCCAGACTGTCCCCGACTCACCAGTGAGTGGGGGCCCCATGCCACCCAGACTCGGCGTGTGATTCTCTGCCGCTAAAGGCCTCTCCACAGCCTCTCTCCAGCGCTCCTGTGAGCCACCATCGTCCAGGTGAACAGCCCCCAGTGCCCGCAGTCAATGCCCCAATATTTACAATCAGCCTCGCCCAGTCCCCGGGAACCTGGCCCTACCTCGTAAACACACTTGCTTGCCGTGCCAGCACTCTAGTGCTCCTTGTTAGCCCTCCCAGAGAGCCCTTTAGGAACCCTCAAACCGCCTGTTATTCGTCAAGCACGCCCCTGACCTCGAATGTACCCAGTCTTGCAAGCAGAAACACATTGTTTGCTCTTTTTCGTTATGATTCATTTGGGCCAGCGGCCTCGCTTTCTCATCCTAATTGTTTCATAAACATGATATGCACAATGCCATGGGCTGCTTGAAGTGCCTGGAGACAGGCGTGAAGTCAGTGAGGATTGCGGCTATCAATGAGCGCATGTGAAAAGGAGGAAAGCCTGTCACACTCCGACCAGATCAATAGAGACACAAAAGCTCTCATCACCCAGTATTTAAGAGATACTACAGGGCCACAATAATCTGATAGTATCTTGCCATCCCATGGTAAGTCATTGAAAATGTGGAATAAGTATTCATATTTTAGTGTGCTTTTGTGCTATTCTTAAAGTGCAGCACTATATACTGCAAACGCCACATCCTTTGACTTTTCTGAAGTGAAGACTTTTGACAAGTTTCACTAATACAACACAGAAACAGCATTGACTGGCTGGGGCAGTGCAAGTTCTTATTAAACGGGAAAAACACTGGCGGCTGTCCTGTGGCAGCACTGCCTACTTTTAATTCCCAGCGGTACTCGCTGATGGCTGATTGTAATATAATTAGGGGAGAGGAGTTGGCCTAACGGCTAGGGCGCTCGACCTCGGACCTGGGGACCTGGGTTCGAGTCTCGGTAACGACGCCAAATCCTCCTGTGATTCTGGTCAAATCACTTAATCTCCCCATGCCTAAAATGAATGTGTGTCCGTCCTCATGTAACGTAACTGGTGCTATGTAAAGTGCTCTGATACCTGATTGGTTCGGGTCTCTCCAAAAAAAAAAAAAAAATTACACCTCAGTTATGGCACAAACACCACACATTGCGGCGAGCAACAGTGACTGAGTATTCGTTTTATTCTTTTTTTTGTCATATGAATAGATACAAATGGAATATAGCACTGCGGTAGCCCCTCAGATCATAAAGAGATAAGATACTCCTGTGGGCTAATGCACTTGCTTCAAAGATGTTCCTATAATCTATGACTTAGTAAGTTAAAATCTTGTCAGCCTTTCATTACTTACACAAGAGTGGGACAACTTGTATGTCCTTACATCAGTATAAATATTTTGAGCTCCAGATTAAATATACTGTATGCACAGGGTATGTTGGGGATTATTTGTCGCACACATATTTACCAATATTGGCTTCTTGGTGCTAGAATTCATGATAACTTTTATCCAAAGTTAAAGCACGTCAAAGTTAGTAATAAATAATGCAGCAATCACACATGCTAGTGATTTGCCAGTGGGCGCTCCCTTTACTAGAATTCCCCGGGCATTGCTAAATTTTACACACATTCAATTAATTTATACAAAATAAAATGTATAGGTCCAAATGTTAGCTATATTTTTTTGTTAAAAACAAGAACGGGTTGTAGGAGAGTAGGGTCTGCTATCCTATGGGCACCCCAAATTTTTGCTTTTTGCTTCACTGGTTTATGACTTAATGTGGCTGTGGGCCTGCTAATCAGACCCACAACCTGCTGTTCTCTCTCTAAATTGTAACCCATGCACTTTAGGTGCATAACGAAATTGGAACTGGTTCACCTTATTGGCCCCTGTAACAGGGTACCCAGGTACCCAGGGCATAGGTGCTTCCAAGGCCTACCAGGGGCTGCAGCACGTATTGTGCCACCCCTGGCCTGGCCTCCATATTTGACACAACTGGCTGAATCACTCAGCTGGGGTAAGTCGGTGTAACCACCCCTTACTTAGGTGTAGTATGCCTATACCTAACCTAAAATGGACACATATGTTCCTTTCAGCCACTCCTATGGAAGGCCTCATCAATCCTGGAGGCAGAGTGCTTGGAAATATGTGAGATGGTGCTCTGGCATGAGCTGAGCCTGTCTGCAGCCTTCGGAACCATGTCCTTTAGCTGTTTCATGATACTGCCATACCATATACTCTTAAGTGCATTATAATCCTCGCGGTTAAATGCTATCCTGGGTTTGGCTTTATCAAAACATGTCGAGTAAGGTGTCATACGAATTGGAATACTACCCCCTCGCCAGTTCTGGCGACGGGGGTAGCATTCCACCCTTCTAGAGGCACACGACATGTACCTAACCTGAACCCCGGTTAAAGTTAAACAGAGCCTCAGCATCACAAAATGGATGCTGCCACCACAGACACAAGTCTGACCTCCTGTTGCTGGGAGTCCTTCCAGCGAGGGCAGCTTGGACAAAGGGTTTCCTGCCTTGGGAGGTGCTAGCACCACCCCAGACAGGATTTTGTGTATTGGGTAGGACAGGGCTGAATAGAATCAGACATGCCTGGGGCACACAAGGTGTCCCTGTGCATAGGCCAGTTCAAACCGGTGCTGGGGCTTTCCTGCCCCAGTCCTGGCGCGAAACTGGACAAAGGAAAGGGGGTGTAACCACTCCCCTTCCTGGTTCCACCCAGAGGAGGGACCTAGTAGGTGATCCGGCCCCCCAGATTCGAATAAGAGTGGGAGCTGTGTCCTGAGACTTCAGATCATCCTGAATCAACTTGAAATACAGAAGAAGACTGGACTTCGACATTCTGGTGCTCAGAATACGGAAGAGAATCTCCCTTGTGGCCAAGGAGTGACCACCCTGTGAACACAGGCACCAACCAGCAACTCGACGTCTGCTTTGCCACCGCCTCCCGCCGGAGCCCGAGCCTAGAGCCTGACAAGACCCAGACTCCCAGACTTCTCACCGCCCGATCCACAGTCCCTGCAAAGAAGGGACCCGTGGAGGCACCGAGAGACGTGGGACCGGACATCTTGGAAGACCCCCGAAACGCTGACTGCGCAGCATCAGAGGTACCCTCGATGCTGTGCTTTGGGGTTTGAAAAGCCCCAACATCGAGCAGCCCTTGCACCAAAGATCAGCCCCCCAGCATCTCCACGATCTGCGTGGGGCCCTTTTGCACCGTGCCACTTGATGCGCCATCCCGGCCACTTGCCACGTGGCTAGCGGCCATCTTGGCGACGAAAACTTCAATTTTCACTGCAGGTCTGGTTGCTCCAGACTTGCCCTCGCTCCTGTAAAAGGGAGCACCCGCTCTGACCTTGCTGGTCTGAGTGACAAGCCTTTTTTGATTCCTGCATGGCTTGCATTAGCCAAGGCCTGTTTGCTTCCATCCGGTTGCCGACACTGCCAACAGCGAGAAGCCTGCGTGGGACAGCTTGTGACCGACTCCTGGACGTCTTTGACCCCTCGTGTCCACGTGGCTGCAGAGAGAAGCTACACCTCGATGCCTGTTTGCACCCGACATCGCCTGGTTCCAATCTGGTTCCACGGTAGTCACTGGCTAGTGACTTTGAACATTGTCCCCTCTGCTTTCAGGTCTTCACGACTTCAGATCCACCGGAACTCTTCACATCAAGCCGCCTGCAGCATCTTCAGCTCCAAGCACCATCGACCAGCGTGACGAAACCCGACACTACTTCGACCCTATGCACCCGCTTCCTGTGGGTGAGGTAACTCAGCTCCGCCGGTGTTCCTACACTGGTACACACCTCTAGGGTCTGTGTCTAAAGTTTCATCCTTCTAGGTCACTCGGAAGGTTCCTTAATAACTAACTTTGTAACTTTTACGCACCATTGACATTGCATTGGTATTGCGTGCACTTTCCGCACTGCACCCGAGTCCCGCGGGCCTTTCCCGACTTCATCACTGTTAGTCCCGAACAGCTCCAGCGATTCCCCAGGCCCTAGGCCTCTTCACTTTCCCCATAGTGGTCCTCATACCACTATTTTAGTATATGGTTTAGGTGGCCCCTAGGGCTCATCCATATTCGTGCAACTTTTGTATATTTAAACTGTGTTTTGTTTTAACGCTTGTGCTTCTGTGCTCATAAAGAGTATAGGGTATCTTTTGAGAAATAAATCTATATATATTTTCAATATATATCTGTGTGGTGTCCTTTCATTTGGTATTCAAGGGGATTGTGTATGGTAAAACAGCTTGCTTCACATGCCTTTACAGAGTTTAGCCTAAGACTGCTTAGTCCATGCTACCCCTAGGATAGCTTGTCTATAAGGTTGACTTTACAACCTGCACCATAAGGGTTGCTTGGCATGGTACAAGGTGATCACTAGAACTAGTGAGCAGCATATACCAGGCCAACTTCTCACACGGGTCACAGAAGGTAAGTGGGCAGCGGGGCACAGAGGAGCAAGAGGCATGCAAGAACGGGTCACAGAAGGCTGTGGGCAGCGGGGCACAGAGGAGCAAGAGGCACACAAGAATGGGTCACAGAAGGTAAGTGGCCAGCGGGGCACAGAGGAGCAAGAGGCACACAAGAACGGGTCACAGAAGGCAGTGGGCAGCGGGGCACAGAGGAGCAAGAGGCACACAAGAACGGGTCACAGAAGGCAGTGGGCAACGGGGCACAGAGGAGCAAAAAGTCACAGAGACACTCAGGGAGCAGGTGGAGCTACCTATCTGGCAAGGTTGTGTCCCTGTTTATCCGCCAAAAACCTTTTTTGCATGCAGGAAACACACACTTGTCAGCTAGCTGACCGTAAACAGGGGTGGAAAGTTTTATTTTTATTTTTTTGAAGAAGCAAATTTTGCTTTGCATTTTTAGAACTCATTTTGGGCTGCTAGTCCTTGAATATGGGGAGTCCACTACCTCAGATGCTCAGCTGTTTATGCTGATGCTCATTGTGACTATGAAGAGAAGGTAGTTGGTGCATATTTTTCAGTGCATTTTCTAGTTGGAGATTTTGGGAAACGGGGGTTCTGGGTTTCTCTGTTTTGGGGTTCTGTGAATAAAGCCTGCTCCGGGCGAAGGTGTTTCACACCTCCCCCAGGACAGTAACAGCCTTCCAGGGTGGGAAGCTTCAAAGGCCATGCCATCTTTGAAATGTAACCCTGGTAGCAACAACTAGTGGGGGATACCAACCCCCTATCATGACCTCACTCTTGGCGGAAAGAAAGGTGGGAAGACTAGAAAGAAGAGGTGTGCCCACCTTCAGCTAGCACCTCCCTTGTGGTGTAACAGGTGAGGTGAAACACATTTTTCAGTCCCCTTGAGCTTGAAATGGAGGGAAATCGTCCTATCCGGTTTCGGGGTAAGCGCATTCCCCAGTGGGAGGGGTTCATACAGAGGGCGTAGTCACCCTCAGGTAGATGGCCCAAGGGCCATTACTTGGTACTCCATTTAATGCCTTTAAATGTAATATTTAGGATGTATCCCTAAGCCCTGAACTTCAGATTTGATGGGCCTAGGATGAGAAAGGACAAAGAAGAAGTGTTGACCACGAGAACAGAGAACCTGCTGTGGACGTTTGGGAACGAAACCTTGACTGCCGCTGCCAGGCTTGACAATCGGTAAAGACTGTCTCATCCTGCTGCTAATAAACCTCTGTAAAGCCCAGAGGTCTTCCAGCCACTCTGACTGAAACTCACTCAGACACCATCATTCGTGTTCACTCGCTCTCACATTGGCTCACTGTTCCATTCATTGAGACTCACTCAGTCCCACAAACATTAACATGCAGTTACACTACCTGTCAGTCTCGCTCACTTCACTCAGTCATTCCCACTCTTATCACTCATTGTCCTCACTTTCACTCACTACTTCATTAACTCTTCTACTCACACATACATGCTCACACTCACATAAACATGGAGTGCGCTGCAGAAAGTACACTCATTCAGGGTCCTCCAGTGATATCTTTCTTCAGGAGCATCTTAGTAGAAACAATGGCCTCCACTGGTGATGGTAAGAGGATGGAAGGCCTGTGACACCCCAGTGGTGCCAGGCAGCAGTCTGAGCGCTACTCATACACCCAGCGTGCCTCCCTAAGAATAAACACCTGATGCTCGGGAGGCCAGGAAATGAGAGCAACGTAGGCAATGGCCAGTAAACAGCTTTGCAGGGATAGTGTAGGTAGCAGATGTGTGTCAGCCCTTCAGTCAGCAGTGAAAAGCATTTGACCCCTATCCAGAGGCAGGAGTCGTGGCTGCCGCACAGACAGAATCCCATGCTGAGAGTCCAGTGAATAAGGTGAACGAGCAACGGGGAGTGCATACTATCAAAGCATTCACATACATGCCAATATTTTAGAAGAGGAAAGTGGGATTTTTAAAAAAAAAAATAATGGGGAGAATGTTTTTCTCTCATTGACTTCTATTGAGGCCTGAATCTGGACTTTTGTCATGTGTGGGACTTGTAAGCGTGCTGCCACAGGATCAGATATCAGAAATGAAAATATACGTTTTTTTCTGAACCTGTCAGGCGCACATAGAAAGCGCTGTGGCAGGCAGAGAGGGCGTGGCAAACATGTTGTCTGACTCACACAAGAGCAGGTCCTGGTGGCAGAATCTCGGAGTCTTGGCAATTTGGGAATCCGCGCTGAGCAGGTTGAGATATCTAAGGCCATACTTTACTTCTAAAATAAAAAACTACAATGCTCACAATATAGAGTAGTATAATAAATAGTCAGGGCTGGCTGAAGGAGTCACACATGACATGGAACTACTTTTTGAAATTTAGACACTAGGATGAGGGGCATTATGGTACTTTTTCATTCGAGTACATTTCCTTTGTGCCTAAGAAGGAAATGGTTATAGATAGGGACAAATGGACGTACGCACATCAAGGGTCGCAGACCAATGTCTGCTCAAGCTCCTAATCCAAACTGGCACATACATGCTGTTAGAACCGGGATCTCTGGCTGGCCAAGGCTTGCGCCAGAGTCAGTCAGAGACCACCACTTCCACGTTAGGGCAAGGGAGTCACACGCCAAGATAACCCCTGCTCACCCTTCAGGTAACGTGACGCGAGCAGCCAGGCTAAACTTGGAGGCTATATAGGTTAAGTGTTTGCGCGCGCACCCAGCAACAACTCCCAAGGCCCACCACAAAGGAAACTCCACACAAGGTTATATAAAAATAGCCTTTGTATTACACCAAAACACATTAGATAAAAACACTCACTTTACAATGTGCCAACAGGCACGGGCAGAATTTACAGGGGATATGTACAAGACAGGGCCACATGAACCACTGTCAGGAATCATCACTTTTTAGGAATAGTAATTAGCACATGGAACACTTTGTAGAACAAAATAGAAAATGTAGCACAAATTAGCACACAACCAGTAATTACTGGTAAAGGGTAAGTACCTCCTACACAACCCTAACCACCTTAGGAAAATATTGCGCAGGGACCCAAGACCTCACCAGCAACAACTGTACTAGGAGAAAAACAACCACCTAAGAATCACCAACATTTAGGGGTATAAGCATAGGAACATTACACATGATGCATTAACATTCAGCGGTGTAGGGAAATAGAACACATGATGCAGAACCTACATTCCGAGGTGTAAGGAAAGAAAACACATGATGCAGAACCTACATTCAGCGGTGTAAAAACAAGGAAAAACACATGATGCATAAAAACACATTCAGAGGTGCAAGCACAAGCAATTGCGCAAAACTCACATGAGCCACAACCTGTGGCAGTCCCTAAGCCCTCTGGCCTTGTTGGGGCAAGGACACCCTGTGTCCCAATGTCAGGGGCCTAAACGTGGCAGCTGCCCACAAAGTGCTGGGCAGCTGAATCATCAAGGGGAAACGTTGGAGCCTCGTGGGCTCAGGAACAACAGGATGGCCCTCCAGAGCCTCCCTGGGGCTCTAAAACAAATATGGGTTGGGAGCCTCGCAGGGCTCAACAAATATGCCCCCACGAGCCTCTCTGGGCTCTCAAAACAAATGTGGCGCCTTCTTGAGCCTCTCTGGGCTCTCAGAAATAAATGTGCCCCCACAAGCCTCTCTGGGCTCGAACATAATATGGGGCCGTCGTTGGAGTCCCTCCTGGACTCAAAAACACAGGGATGCCGCCTCGAGCCTTGGAGCTCGTAAATACAAATGCCCCCGGGAGCCTTCTCAGGCTCTACACACCGTTGGAGCGGCACGCTGCCATTCAGGCCGCTCCTGGAACTAAGGGAAACTGCCCCCGCACTGCCCAGGCAAAGCCCAACTCACCGGGACTCCCGAGGCACTCCTCTGTCTCCCTGGGGCAGGCGCCGACAATGCGCCTCGGGCCCCCTTGCTCTCACCTTCTTGGGTGCACTCACCAGTCTCGCGGCAGCTGGCTGGAGAGCTCCCGCTCCTCGGGACTCTCCTCGGTCGCTGTCTCCTCCCGCTCCTTCTTCCTGCAACACAGCAGCAGGCGGGGCTCTCCCTCGTCCTCGGGAGCCCCGGTCAGGATGCGGCCGACTTCTTAAAATGGCGGCCTTGCTCGCGAAGGGGCAGCGAGAGTCCTGGTTGCCGGGCAACCCTCCGGCCAGGCTAACTCTCGGTAGGCTGGCGGGACAACCAATGGCAGCGCGGCCCTGCAGACGAGCCCCCAGGCTCCGGGTCGCGCTGCTGAGGCAGAGTGAAACTTCTTTTTGCCGCAATCCGGGTTAGCCTCCCGGGAATTCACCAATGAAAGCGAGGTGGCACTCGCTTGTGGGACACAACCCGGCAATGTTAGGATCAGTAATCTGGGGCGAATGTGCGGCGTGGGCAGCCGCGAACGTGGCATAAAAGCGCTACCAAGCGCTTAGGGGCAAAGCCAAGCACTCCCAGGCGCTAGGGAAAAATAGGGCGCTCTCAAGCGCTAGGGGCCGATATAAAGCGCTCCCAAGCGCTAGGGGAAGGTTCAGGCCCCCAAAGTCCAGACCAAAAGTCAGCCCCAAGGTCCTTTAGGAAGGCAGTAAGATGGGGGGGCAAGGCTGGGCCAGGGACCAGCTCACTGGGCCCTCCAGGCAGGAAGGCAGTCCCAAGTGGCGGTTCCTCCTGGCGCCAACAGCAGCAGCCCCCCTCAGTAAGATCAGGAAAAGAACATTTTCTAAGGGGACACAGCCCCTTCTTATACTAGAAAATCCTTTGTCTGTAGGTGCAGGGTGGGGGAGAAACCAGTTGCAGCTGGTTTTGGAGCACCCTTGATGGCCCAACCACCCCTTTCATTCACTGGGGAGGCTAAGGTCGTTAGACGCACCACAGGGGCCGGAGCCAGCATTGTGTGGGGAAAGCCCAGCCCCATCAGGAACCAGGTGCAGGCCTCCCTCACATCACTCATGCTAATCTCTCCACTCACTCCTGGGCAGACCCATCCAGACTTCCTGGAGCCAGGATTGCCAGCCAACTCCAGCCAATCACGCTCCAGCACCCTCACTGCACACACACATCAATGTCTAGAAGTGGCACTTCCCCACTAGACACATACAAGCCGCACATACCATCGCGCAGCATTCATTCTCACGAGTTCGTACATACCAAACTCGAGCCTGCACTCCCCACGCATTAGGAACTAACAAGGACACACACATTCCCCATGCATTCCTATGGGAGGGCAGGCCAACCTTACTCCACGCAGGCACTTTACCCTGGGAAAAAGTGTGCCAAGCCAGAAATCATGAACACCAGGTCGCCATTAAAAGCAAAAAGTTCAGGGGTGAACCAGCCACAAAGGCCCGGTTCCAACACATGCCAACAGACTGGAAGACTCCTGATTCTGAAGCCAAAGATGGCTTTATTTTAGGTGTCTCCAGCCTGAAATTGCACCTGCGTCATTAGAAGTTAATGGGGAAAAAACTTTCGCCTGATTTTTGTTTTCAAAATCTACCTAGTTGCTGTTTTAAACTTTTTGCATTTATGTAACATGCATGTATTTTTACTCTCCCCATATTCAAAAGTACTGCAAGGTTGGCAAACACTCACCAAGTATATGAGGGCTACTCAGAGTTGTGAACCCTTATCTCTTCTATTTGGGGGGTATTTCTTATGCGACTCATCAGTCTCGGGAGGCAGCACTGACAGGTCCTTCATCTTATATGAGCAGCAGTCACCTGGTGCAGGAACTGCAACAGCTAAAGTATATTCATTTCTGCTCTGGGCGGGCCATGGATCACGGCTCACTGGTGCGAGTGAGGCTCACACACCAGGTTTTTTTTAGGTCTTGGCTAGACGGTGCATGCCCTGTCTCGAAGAGACTGCTGTATTGAACATTGAATATGTGGCCCTCAGTCCGCCCTCAGGTTTCACATTTGCTCACTCCATTGTCTGTCTCATATTCTTTGCCACCATTTGTCCCTGCCGTGCATGGTAACGCCTCTCTTAGTGTTTAGCCCTCCCTCCAGAGCATGGGCCAAATACTTATTAACAACCGATGCTGTATGTCCTTCTGAATTGCCGAGTCAAGATTTTTGACTCATATTTTAATAGTATTGACAGTGAGGTTAGATCATTGTTGTGGAGCGGAAGGGTGCCTCGTATAGCACTGCATAAATTAACTAAAGGATGGTATGATGGGGGGGATTGCCATTCCGGACATGCAACTTTATTACTGGGCGTCACAGCTTGTGGTGGTGAACCACTGGTTGTATCGCTCTCCGCTAGACCAGGCCTGCATGCTTGACAGGTATCAGATGGAGTGGGGGGGGTGGGGGTGGGGGGTGGGGGGGGGGGGAGACCTCGGTGCTTTGTATACAAAGGTCCGAAAAGGCAGATATCTGAGCCCCACTGCCTGCACGCTGGAGCTCTGGCATCAGGCTTCTACACACCTAGGCTGGACAGACGTACTGACTCAGTCTACTCCGTTCTGGTACACCCAGAAGTTAGGACTTATGTGTTACCTACCAGGGTTTGACAAATGGGACACGATCGGACTCTCCAACATAGGCCATCTTGTTAAAAACTGTAAAATCCTAACGTTCCAGGAACTACAGGAGAAATATGAAATGACTCAGGGGGAGACGTTCCGATATATACATCTCCGCCATGCCCTAACGGCCGCTCTCCCTGATAACGGTAGCCTTCTAGAGTCGTCCCCTCAATAAGATCGTCTGCTCTCTTTAACGTATCATAAGCTATATAATAACTTACCTGATCCTTTTCTGGCTCTCCGTAGCCGGTGGCAAGCAGACATCGGAGACATTGAAGATGAAGATTGGCTAACTGCGCTTATGTCACCAAGAGAGGCAGCTATTTCGCTTCGCTTCTGTTTGATCCAACTGAAAATTTTACACAGAACATCCCTCATCAGGGTCACACTGGCAAAAAAAGGGACTAGGCTGTATGTGATTTGCCTGAGGGGGTGTCATCAGAAGCACCTTTCTATCATACTATACGGGACTGTCCATCCTTGCGATCCATTGGGAGGGGGCAACTACACACATGCACCTCGCTCCACCACTGGGGCTTCTCAATGTCTGGAAGGCGACGGACCTCACAGAAGTGGAACAACAACTGGTCACCTTGGGTTACACATAGTAAAAAGAGCAATATCAATGAAGTTGGGGTGCTGGGCGACCATCGACAAATGCCTGGCAGCTTAACTAGATCAGTGTATGATTGCAGAAAAAGAAGTGTTTAAATCTAGGGGCTGTCCCTTGAAATGGCACCAAAAGTGGAGTGGGTGGAATGCGTACCGAGGGGACTTATGTACATCCCCGATAGGGACAGGACCTATTTTTTTTCTTTTTCTGCACTCTACATAGTGCTTATGCTTTAACAAGCTACGCCTCCTCCCCCCCACCCGCATTCATGCCCAATCCACAGATCGCCCCTCCCCGTCACTGCTTTTACCTGTGTTGTATTTCCATTTCCCGCACCTCCCTTGTTCCCTCGGTCAGTTGCTCGTGTACTAATACACTCAACAAATCAGCATCAGAACTTTTGTTTGCAGGAGGAGGATGGCTGTGACCGGCCTCCATCCTTTTCCAGGGTAGGTGTGCGCTAATTACCTGACCTTGTAATCCAAGATGCATCATGAACACTCACACGCCCTTACGTAGCACAGAGAGTTTGGTTTCAACAGACCCGAAAAGCACCACAAATTATCCCCACTACTTTTAAGATCCCAGGCCTACGTCGCTCTACTGCTTTTCAGCACTGCAAAAAAGGAAAAATAAAATGTTATCATCTTTTTCGGTGCTGAGGCAGTTTTGCAGTCAGGGCTGGGCAGAGCAGGGGGTGGCGTGGTGGCACTCCAAGTGCACATGACAGTTTGGCCGTCCATCTTGTGCCGGCCAGTCATGTGCACTTTGCATGTTGTCTACCAGCTGTACTGTACAGCCTGGGTGGAAAACATGCCTGGGCTCCCAGTCCCTGTCTAAACGCCGAACAGCGGCACTTCGACCAATCAGGATGGTCATGGTGACAGCGTCGTGATTGGCTTAGGGGAGCCTGGGTGCTTCCTGTTTACACAGAGGGAAGAGGACGGAGAGGTGGTGGGCGGCCAGCAGGTCTGCAAGTAATTAATTTGATTTTAATCACGTCCCACTACTACTGTCCAGGAGCATCTGCCTGGGTTCATAGAGTGGTCGAAGCGGGGGATAAAAGTAGGAGACGTGGGCGGAGAATCAGAGGGAGGTAATAACTCAAGGAGTGGGCCAGCGGGGCGGGGGCGGGGAGTCAAAGGTGCGGCCAGAAAGAGCAAAACATCCCTATTTTTTGTATTTGTTTGGCGTTTCACATTGCTTGCGCATGAACAGAGAGACCATGAAGTTTGTGAACTTAGGGGTTGATTAGGATGGCGGACGGACATTCTGACGTGGCAAAGGACCGTCCGCCATAATGGCGGAGGTCCTGTGCGTCGAATTAGGATGCACCCGCCACAGTGGCAGGCGCATCCCACATTTTTAACATTGTGGCAGGCGGTGCTGAAAGCAACGCCCGCCGCAATGCTAAAAATGCATGTTGTGCATTTGAAAGCACAACATGACAGTCACTGTGCCGGGCCTGCCATGTTGTACTTTGAAATGCAGGGGGGTACCATAGGTACCCCCCATGTGCACCCCTTACCCCCCTTCACCCTGGGGGCCCGCAACAGGCCCCCAAAGCAAAGACCATATGTCTTTCCGTGGCACAATGCCGCCACGGAAAGGCATTCCCCAAAGCCCATCCTAATATGGCTGGCGGTGTCTGATAGACACCGCCACCATATTAGACCTTTTCCGCCCCGGTCGCAAGGCAGCTGCGGCGGAAAAGCGGCGGACGGTCTTGCTGTCCGCCGCGGACCCCTCAGCCATCCTAATGTGGCGGGGGGTCAATTGAGTGAGGATGGCGGACGGATTGCATGAAACTGCCGCTAAAGCAGAGGTAATGGGCTTGATAATACGCCCTTGTGAATTCCCATAGAAGCCCATGTTCTGGTGTGAACCTGGGCTTCTTTGAGAATTCACAAGGACGTATTATCGAGGCCATTATCGCTGCTTTAAGCGGTGATAATTTTAACGCCGTTCTTGATAATACGACCCAGAGTCTTTTTCCTTCTTTGTCCACCCGCGAATAGACGATGCTTGGCTATTACTGTTGTCCTGGGATGCATTATTAAAATTAAAAAGTAGGCAAATGGATTCCATATTTTTTTTAAGTTGGGGCATTCCCTGCCAATCCCGCCATCGTGGAGCACGGGGTTGATCAGCGGGTACTAGTAGTAAAGGGGGCGGATCAGCTCTCTGAAATGCACACTTTATCAAACCACCCTTCTCGACGTCCTGCCTGAAATATACAGCACACCTCGCTCAAAAGCCAAGACCGAAAAGAACAGCAGCTTCACGGCCGAAGCAAGAGGGTGGGGTCTCACAACCAGTAGTAGCCGTGCTTCCGGTGCACACCAAGAGAAGACACCGACGACTGTTCGCCGTCCATCTTTGGACCCTCAGTCGGAGCCGGAGAAGCCCCCAAAAGACCATCGGGGCGCGGGAGAGTAGCCATGAACGCTTCAGCCTCCAGGCGCTGGGGGGGCTGCATGTGTGCTGACGTCAGAGCGCAGCCCGGCGGGTCTGCCAGGATTTAGGCCCCATGGAAAGGATGCAGCGCCCTGGGGCCTTATTTATGAAGGCCCTGCGCCGCCGGTGCGTCACTTTTTCACATTTTTAAAGTGGCGCACCGGCGGCGCAAGGCCTTCATAAATAAGGCCCCGGGTATCGAGCGCTGATCGGACACTGGGGGGGGGGGTTTACGTCGCTTTCAGCATTTCTAGGCAGACTACTTTTAGGGCCTGATGAGAGGTGTGATAGCCTGAGCCGCCCCCGCCTTAAAGGGGCCTCGCACAGTCGACCCAGGGCGCCAGCAGAGGCCCGGAGGATAGCGCCTACCACCGGAGGACCACCCCCCCACCAGAGGGCGACATTATTCTCATATCAAAACAAGCACAGAGTCCACACAGAAAAGTGTCTGAACAATTTAAAAACAACACAAATCCCCATCACATTATCCTCCAGCACCCCCTAAAAAAAAGCCACAGTCACGAACGCTTCAAACAAACAGCTCACTCGTCTGCTGTCTTGTTTTCGTCTGTCAGATTCCTTCTGACAGTGGTGAGTTTTTGGATACCGAGGCAGTAGCCTCATTACTCCACAATCGTTTTGAATTTTTTAGTCGCTGTTTAGATTGTCTTATTGATGTGTGACGCTTTGTCACAGTTGAGGTTGCATCACATGGTCATCTCAGTGATGGGCCGCGGGTAGCGGTCGATTGAGTATGCAGAATTGTCAGCATGTTTCCTCAGGGGGTCTTGTCTTTGTCCATCAAGTTCCTTCTGATAGTGTTGAGTTTTGGTTGCTTGCCGAGGCTATCATGCCATCTGGCAGCGGTGGGTTTTGTGTACCTGCCGGCGTTTGCCTTCAAGCAGTGCTGAGTTTTTGGATGCTGCGTTTCTGTTTCAGTTTCGCAAGGTTAGCGCTTCAATGGGACGCGGGTAGCGGTCAAATGGGTTCGTAGAGATGTCTGCGAGTTTCCTGATCAGTGGGTTTTCTTTTTGATCTAATCCTGTGTAGAATTTCCTGTTGAGTTTGAGGAGATGGTCGTCCAGCATCTCAATCCCTAAGTCTCTGTGGAGGTCTGCTGTTCGTGTGAACATAGGTGCACCTGCTGCAATCCGTAAGGCCTTGTTCTGTACTTTCTGTAGGTCCATCCGAAGCTGTGGGCGGCAGCCACTCCAAACTGGTGAAGCGTATGTCATAGTTGGTCGAATTATTGCAGTGACTACTCGCACCTTGCTCTGCATGGGCATCGACTTGGTCTTCAGGAGTGGGTATAATGCAGCCAGTTTGGATGCTGCTTTCTGGCAGGTCTTCTCTATGTGGTTTTTCCAGCTGAGTTTAGAGTCCAGAGTCACCCCCAGGTAGGAGCTGCTGTTTTCCCATTTGACCTCGTCCCCGTTGAGGAGGATCTGTGGGTGTTTCCTGTTCTGCTTCCTGGTAAATAATGTTGCAGTGGTTTTGCCCGTGTTCAAGGTGATCTGCCAGTCGCTGTACCATTCGGAGAGTCTGCAGAGCGATGTCTCCAGGTTCTTAGCCACTTCCTTGTCGCTGAAGGATTGAGAGATGACCGCGACATCATCTGCGTAAAGGGCAAGATCAGTCTTCTTTAGGTCCGTGGGGATGTCGTTTGTGAATATGTTGAAGAGGAATGGTCCTAGGATTGATCCCTGAGGCACTCCAGCAAGAATTGGGCGTGGCGATGAGCATTCTTCTCGCACTGCCACGTGAAAGGTCCGATTTGTCAGGTAGCTGGACAGTAGCATGACCAGGTAGCTGGGAAACTGGAGCTTGATAAGTTTATAAAGCAGTCCCTCGTGCCATACTCGGTCGAACGCTTTGGCTACATCCAGAAAGACTACTCCGGTAGACTTGTTGATGTTGAAACCATGGCTGATGATGTCCACAACTCTGAGGAGTTGGTGATTGGTTGAGTGATCTTTCCGGAACCCAAACTGTTCTTTGGCAAGGAGGTTGTTGCTTGTCGCAAAGTCCACAAGACGGGCGTGGATAACTTTTTCAAAGAGTTTTGATAGGCCAGATAGTAGACTTATGGGCCGGTAATTTGCAGGATCTCGCAGTGGTTTCCCAGCCTTGGGGAATACGACGACTCTTGCTTCTTTCCAGGTGTTTGGGAAATACTGGTGCTTCATGCATGCGTTAAATATCTCAGCAAGGTGATCCACTGCAGTATCTGGTAGCATCTTGATGGCTTGGTTGACTATTCTGTCCTTCCCTGGTGCCTTGCCGTTTTTTAGTGTTTTTGCCAGGTCCAGTAATTCGCCCATTGAGCATTCCTCAATGTGTGCAGTTTCTGTTTCTGGTGGGTGCTCCCGGTGATGCTTGGCGACCTCTTGCTCTACTTCTGGTGCCAGTTTGCTTGCCTGGTTGGGCCTGAATGATGCCTCCAGCGTGTCAGCGAAGACCTCAGCCTTATCCCTGCTGCTGCATGCCAGGTGAGTCGTCCCTTGTATCGGTGGGTTTGGTTCCTTCTTCCCAGTCAGGCGGCGGGTCATTCTCCAGAGAGAGTTGTCTGAGTCCTTAAGGTTGGCTGTAGCTGCTTCCCATTTTTCGCCTCTATGCTGGCTTATTTGCATCTTCAGCTGTCTTGTCAGTTCATTATACTTCTTCAGCAGGTCGGGGGTGCGGTTCCTTTGCCACTCTCTGCGGGCTCTGTTCTTGGCAGCTATTGACTGCTTGATGCCCTTCGGGAGATCGTAGATAGAGCATCGTTGTAGTTTCTGCTCTGGAATGCTGCGCTCAATAGCTGTGTGGATTGAAGCTGTGAAGTGGTGAATTGCCTGGTCAATGTCTTCAGTGCTTCGCAGGGGACCTGGGACCAGTGTCTCCTCCAGGCATCTCTTGTATAGGCACCAGTCCGCCTTCTTGAAGTTGTGTCTGATGCCCTGCTGCTGGTCTTCAAGTACGTCTCCAACTGTGATCAATACTGGGTTGTGGTCGGATGTCAGCGCTGTTAGGGTTTCAAGCTCCATAGACTGGGAGAGATTCTTCATGACCACAATGTCCAGAACATCTGGTTTATGCAGTGCAGAGCCTGGATAGTGCGTTGGTTGAGTCGGGCCGGCCACTACAAAGTCCTCCTTCTTTGAGTGGGCAAGTAGGGCGTGTCCTTTGCTGTTTCCCGTCCGAGAGTTCCAGCATTTGTGCTTGGCATTAAGGTCGCCTCCAATTAGTGTTGGGATGCTGGGGTCCAGTAAAGCATCCAGGTCCTTTGGGCTTAGCTTGCCTGGGGGTGAGTAGGCGGCGATCAGCCGCAGCGGGCCTGCAGATGTCTGAATCTGTATGCCAGTTGCTTCAATGCTCCCAACTGGTGGTAGAGAGATCTCGTGGTGCTTCACTTTTGTGCTGACGATCACCGCTGTTCCCCCACCCTTGGCTCCAGTGGTGCGATCTGTGCGGTATACCCTGTGGTTTGCTATGTTGAGCTTCTGGCTTCCTTGAAGGTGGGTCTCGGAGATAAGCGCTATATCCACGTCCATGGTTTCCATCAGGTGCAGGAGTTCTGCAGTTTTCTTCTGAATGCCATTAGCATTCCACATCACGAAGAGGGAGTTTCTTTTAGATTTTGCTGCCATTGCTGGTGTTTTCTTCGCCCTGGAAAAGTCCGGCGATAATATTCGCCACCATTGTCACCACCGGGTGGATGTTCATATCTGCAACCGTTTTTGCAATCTTCGCAATGAGTTCCTGCCAGTTGATGGCTGAGCCTATTTCACAGGATGGTCCCGGTGCGGTTGTTGGAGGTGGGCTGGTTGAGCCTGTTCCACCGGATGGTCCCGGTGCTGTTGTGGGAGGCGGGCTGACTTGTTTCGGTACTATGACGTCCGCGTATGTCCTTCCATCCACGTGTGCTTCTCTACTGTTGTCGGTTGTATTGGGGGTTGGGATCCTGTGGTCCAGTGCAGGTCTGCGGTTGTAGGTCTTCCTTTGGTGCTGGTCCGTTGCTGATGATTGTTGGGAAGACCTTTGTGGTTGTGAGGGTGGCTTGCGGTGTTCAACCTTCTTTGCATTCTGTAGATAGGGACAGCCGCGATAGCTCGCTGGGTGGGGTCCTGCGCAGTTGGCACACTTTGCTGGTTCGGTTTCCCGGTTCCTTGTGCATTGGGTGGAGGTGTGTTCACCTCCGCAGCGTACACACTTTGGCTTCTGTTGGCAGAAAGCAGAGGTGTGCCCCAGGCGCTGGCAGTTGTAGCACATGACTGGTCCTCGTTTCCCTTTAGGTGCTTCTGTGGTTACGATGCAGCCGCAGAGCCGTGTGACTGCTGAAAGGTCCGCTGGTTTCCCGTCGTGGCTTGCTGACAGGGTTACGACAAAGAGGGGAAATTTCTTGCTCTTGTCTGCTGGAGAGGCAATCTGCGCGATATTTTTGACTGGAAGCCCGCGTTCAGCTAAGTCCCCAGTGATGTGGTCAAGTGATGCATTTGCTGGGAGTCCCCGTATTACAAAGCGCTGGGCTTTTGCAGTGGTCATTGGGAAGGTGTAATACTCCATTTTCTGTTCGGTGAGTGTGCTGGTCACGCTCCTGTAGTCTTCTGGGGTGGTGAGCATAAGCTTGGCGTGGTCTTGCCTGGGCTTGATCGTGTAGGGGGAGCCGCAGTGTTCATCCAGCATCTCCACGAGGTCCTTGTGTGTGGGTAAGTTCTTCAGGATGATGGGGGGGATCCGTAGTCTTTTTGTGGGACCTGGAGACGTCCCTGGTTCACCTGCCCCGTGGTCCTGAGGGTTGGCGTCGCAGTCCTGGGTAAGCTGGAGAGCCTGATAGCGGTTTGAGGTTGGAATTGTAGGACTGATGAGAGGTGGGCGGGCAAGCTTTGCATGTTTTTCCGGCGAGCTTGGATTTGAGTCGCGTCCCTTTCTTTTTGCCTGAGTGCGCCATTCCGTGTCGTCTCCGGTGTTGCAGGGTTGAGTCCCGGCGTCTGCATCCATGGTTGGTGCTGCTTGGTGGAGGGGCTGTGGGTCGCCTTGGGTAGACATAGGGTAGTAGCTATGGGGCTTCTACGGGTATAGTAACACTAAGTTTTTTGCTAAGAAAAACCTGAAATTCACAGACAGTGTTGCTAGGGAGTCGCAAGATCCAGAGTATCAAAAGGTCAATTGATGCAAAACCACAGTCTCAGAATCAGCTGTTGTAAAATCACAAATGCAAATGCAGACAATGCAGGAGGATAGCACAGCGTATAGCAGGTCAGAAAGCGCAGGTAGCAAACTATGCAAAACCACAGGTTCAGTAAATGCAAGTTCACAAATGCAGGCAATGCAATATAATATTACAAATGCTAAACAATGCCAGGGAATAGCGCAGCGTTTAGCAGAGGCGCAGGGAAGAAACGATGCGGAAACCACAAATTCAGTTAATACAAGGTCACAATTGCGAGCAATGCAGTAGAATATGATAGTATTTACCAGGTTAAAAAGCACAGAATCAAATCACAAGTGCAGTTTTAGCAGGTACTCACTGTTTTGTTGACCCCCGGCAATCCAGCGGCGATTCTCCGGAAGACAGCACGCCCCCACGGCAGGAACAGTCAGTCCAGGTGGATGGGTCTGGGGGAGGGTCTGGGGGAAGCCCTTGGTATTCTCAGGCAGTCAGCCTGCTTGCCTGCCCCCCTCTCTGGTGCGCAGCCTGGCCCCGGTCAAGCCAGGGAGACGCAGGCCCAGCACCCAAGAGGAGCTGGCTGTGAAATGGGGCTAGCTCTTCTCCTTCCCCTCCTCGGTGCGCAGCCTGGCCCCGGTCAAGCCAGGGAGCGCAGGCCCAGCACCTTAGAGGAGTGGGGAGAGAGAGCGTGGAGCGAGGGAGGGAGAGGCCCTACTCAGGTGCTGCCATCAGCTGTAGCTTCCCCTCCTTGGAGCGCAGCCTGGCCCCGGACAAGCCAGGGAACGCAGGCCCAGCACCTCGGAGGAGCAGGCAGGCAGCGAGGCGCGAGGGCGGGAGGGCGGGGGGGGGAGAGCCCTAATCAGCTGCTGCTCATCGTCGTCACCAGCTGTCGTAAATCAAACAGCTCACTCGCGAAGGCCGCAGCTTTTAAAGACTCCTTCAGAGCAGGAAGTGATGACACTGAGGGCCCAGCCAATGGAAGCACGAGAAAGAATTCAAACTGGCACCTTTCAGAGTGACTCACCTGGCGTTCATAATGCAAATGAGGCAGGTACATAAGCGCCAGCGCTGGGCTTTGATTCCTCAGTTACAGAGCGCCCAGAAGCCTTGCACGGAGCTCCCTGCATTGGGACTGCCTCCACGCCCAGAAGAAGTAAGTAGCGCCTCTGAGGGGCCCCGACTCCTGCCCCGGCTCATGCTGATGACTGCACGTGTCAGCGGCCTGTGCGAGGAGCTGTATGTGAGATAGCACAGGGGGTTGAGGCGCCTGCAGCAGAGATCTATGGATGTTGGCGGGGAGCCCCGGGGGGTGTGCGCGGACACGGCACGGCACGCAGGTCGCCAGCAGAGGGCAGTGAGGGCTTTAGGTGGGATGGAAACACTGGGGGGGTCTCAAAGGGGCGCAGTCGATGGAATTCAGAAGTTTGCTTAAACGCGTCAACTCGTCTTGTGTTGCTTCGGTCATTGCATCCAGATCTAGGATAGAACCAGGCCCGGTTCTAGCGGGTGGGCCCGGCCCACCCAAAGATGAGCCTGGCCCACCCAAACAGGAGCCTTGGCCCTCGCAGTGAGGGCTTGAAGGCAGGCGCAATGCGCAGGTCGTGTGTGTCAGCCCGGGGAGACAGCTTCCCGGGCGCACACACACAGACAGTTTAAGATTATCGCAGCCGCACCAAAGCATTTAACAGGTCTTTAAAAGACCATTAACATGTTAACTAGGCTTTGTTTACTTTTTTCACCCCTTCATCTCTGCATGGTGAAAGGGGACAAGTCCTTTCTTTGACAACGGTAACCTTTGGTAACCTTTGCCTACTGTCCTGCTGAGTTGATTTTCTTTTTCTATGCAGCGCAGGGGAAAAGTGGTCTGTTTATTCCTAGTTACCCCCTGACCCCTGCAGCTGCTTATCACATAAGGCTGTGACACAAAGTATGACTATTGGAGTAGGTAAGAGAATATGTTACAAAAAAAAATCTTTTTAAGATCTGCACAGGCCCAGCAGGACACATACTTCGTATGTGCTTCATTTAAACAGTTTTTATCATTTCATCATAGCCGATGCTGGTCAACAATAAAAAAATACAAAATGGCAATGCCTAGATAAAGTTGGTGATTAATGATCCTGCTTTAGAGCAATCGTTTGTCTGTTAGTATTTTTTAAATGCAGACGCACTGTATTTTATGTGGATAGCTCAGTGGGTTACTGCCTTTGTCACAGAGATCCTTGTGGTACTTGCAGTTCAGAAGTTACAATCCTAACAAAAGGCAGTGAACAATGAACTGCCACCAAAGAGCTGCAAACAAACATGAATGGTATAATTAGAACTTCGCTTTTTTTGTTTTGTGATATAGTTAGAACTTCCCTAGTCTTTTCATTATTCTAATGTTGCTATAATGAGTATGTTTGGGCAGATATACATTTTTATCAGTAAAGCTGACCCCCATGGAATACTCTTTAAATCCTAAGGTTGTGTTTCCCCAGACCAAACCCTCTTAAAATACACTGCCCACCGGAATCGATGACCTATGATTCCTACACCTTGTAATCCTCATTGGTTTATGTGACATTCCCTGTAGACTGATTTACATACTTGCATGATTCATTGTCTCTGTAAGTGTGTGCGTGATGTAAAGTACTGACACACACTACATTGATATGAGCAGCGTTATACAACAAATGAAATGCATATGAGAGAGGGGATACGTAAACATGAGGGGCACTGGTGGAGGGTGCCAGTGAGGGAATCCGAGGAGGAGGTAGTGGGAGGGGCGATGGAGCGATGAGGGGCACTATTGGAGGATTACAGTGAGGGAATCCGAGGAAGAGGTCATGGGGTGGAGGGGGAGCTAGGGAGAGATGAGGGGCACCGGTGGATGGTGGTATTGAGGGAGTCTGATGAGGAGGTCATGAGGGGGAGGGGCTACAGAGAGACGAGGGGCACTGGGGGAGGGTGGCAGTGAGGGAATCCGAGGAGGAGGTCATAAAGGAGAGGGGCTACAGAGAGACGAGGGGCACTTGTGGCGTGTGGCAGTGAGGGAATCCAAGGAAGAGGTCAATAGGGGGGGGGATGGATGGATGAGGTACACTGTTGGAAGGTGGTAGTAAAGGTATTTATGGAGAAAGAGGTTTTTGGTGCAGCGCCAAAAAAGACTTTTGCATCAGCGCTGAATCCGGCCCAGTCATGGCCTTTCTGTTTTTGTTCATTTAATTAGCAGTCGGGCCATAAGGGCCACTGTGGAACATACTTTAAAGTGTGTGCTAATTATATTTATTGCTCCATTCAATGTTTTAAGTATGAAGGTGATTTTACTAATGTTTTTACCGGGAGATGGTGCCTGACATGGGGCGGGGCCCAAGGTCATCTTTGAGATACGGTGCACTGCAGAGGAATAATGGCTAATCAAGCTTGTAAGGGAGTGCGCTGCAGAGCCCGGGGTCAGGTGGATGTAGTAATGAAGAGGGATTCTCCCTGAAGGCTCAAACAGAGGGAGCCCGAGAAGTGTCACTTGCCTGATACTCCCACCTCAGAAACCTCCTCTTCCCATCAAAGGAACATTACATAGAAAAAACACTTTTTGTGAGTGATAACATTAAAAAGAGATTTGGAAAAGAGTGAGTTTTACTGGGCCTTGTAAGACTAAGAAGAGGTAAAGGAGGGCCCTGAAGCAGGCCTGCCTAGACATATATGCGACAAATCAAGCCCGCAGTGGCCCACCCAAATGCGTCCTTGGCCCACCCAATTAAAAATTCCTGGAGCCGGGCCTGGATAGAACCCGGAGCGTTACACTTCTAAAAGCAAGGACTATTGGCTTTGGCAATGGTTGTTGGCTGCACAAGATAAATAAGCTCGTGTTGCTCGTCGCTGCCTCGAATTGAAGTGAGTGAACTCTCTGACCTTGTTAAACTATCAGGGCTTTGACACAACTCCTGTCCCTTTCCTCGCGGGATGAGGCCAGATGTAGAACCGCCGAGCAGTCTAGAAAGCGGCAGGTGAAGCTTGTTGGAGCAGAAGACATGAAAGTCCAGCTGCTCCAGATGTGGGCGGTGGACTCTGCAGTGCGCTGTGGGGGGGGGACCCATGGGAGCCAGTCCTGCTCCAGATGTGGGCGGTGGAATCTGCAGTGCGCCGTGGGTGTGGGGGGGACCCATGGGAGCCAGTCCTGCTCCAGATGTGGCGGTGGACTCTGCAGTGCGCCGTGGGTGTTGGGGGGGACCCATGGGAGCCAGTCCTGCTCCAGATGTGGGCGGTGGACTCTGCAGTGCGCTGTGGGGGGGGGGCCCATGGGAGCCAGTCCTGCTCCAGATGTGGGCGGTGGACTCTGCAGTGTGGTGTGGGGGGGGGCCATGGGAGCCAGTCCTGTTCCAGATGTGGGCGGTGGAATCTGCAGTGCGCCGTGAGTGTGGGGGGGGGCCCATGGGAGCCAGTCCTGTTCCAGATGTGGGCGGTGGAATCTGCAGTGCGCCGTGAGTGTGGGGGGGGGCCCATGGGAGCCAATTCTGCTCCAGATGTTTATATTTATTTATGCATTTTTATATAGCGCGGACTTTACCCGAAGGTGTCAGAGCGCTTCACAATAGGAACAGAACTGATACATGAGAACATTACAAGTGAACAAAATACAAAGGCAAACGTTACATTAAATGAAGCAAAATTACAATTGTGCGCCAACAAAATACAAGAGGTAGCAAACGGTGCATTACAAAAGTGACAATCGTGAGTCAACAAAATACAAGAGGTAGCAAACGGTGCATTGCAGGAGGAAAAATTGACGTGTGCAGGTTACAAAAAGCGTACAGAATAAATATAGAGGTATAATACTGCAATATATGGAGGACACTCCAGCACAAGAACAAACGTTACGTAGGCACTTGTGCAGGTGTCAAAACAAACAAATGTAGGAGGTAGAAAACAGTGTGTTACCGGAGAGAGTGACGGGTGCATGTCACCCATGAGTCCCAGACACAGGAGGAAGGACAATACTGCAATAAGAGGCAGACTATCAAACCACAAGAACACACTTGGAAGACACTTCCATAGTCAAATAAAGTAGGTTTTTCAGTAGTTGAAGGGCTTCCTTCAGATAGCATAGAGGGCATGAATTACATTTGGAAATGTCTTTGAAGGAGAACTTTGAGGTCAGATTTGAAGGCTTGGGAGGAGGAGGTGGTCCGGAGCTGAGGCGGAAGTGAGTTCCAGATTCTCACTGCGCTGCCTGAAAAGGATTGGGCCATCGATCTCTCCTTCTTGAAAGTGGGAGGTTCAAGCAGTAGATTTTCCGCATTTCGTTATGGTCTAGAGCCTCCAGAGTTTCAGTTTATTCGCCAGGTAGCGCGGAGAGGAGGAGTGCAAGGCTTTGTGGGTGATACAAGCGGTCTTGTAGATAGCTCTAGCCTCGATGGGGAGCCAGCGGAGGGAGGATAACATGGGAGTGATGTGGTCGCTTCTTTTGGCCCCATAAATGAAACGAGCTGCTGAATGTAGAACAGACTTAAGGGGGATAGGTGGGATTTGGGGAGGCCGGTCAGAAGAGAATTGCAGTAGTCCAGTCTGGAGAGGACCAGCGATTGGACCAGGGTTTTGAGGTCATGCACCGGGAAGAAGCGACGAATCCCCCAAAGAAGGCGCAGTTGGTATCGGGCAGACTTTGCAATTGAATTAATGTGGGAAAGTAGATTGAGTTTTGTGTCGAGTATGACACCAAGGGATTTTGCGCTGTTGACAATGATGGGATTAGTGTTCAGCAGATTCATCTGGTCCATCCATGATTGCACCGGGGGAGGAGAAAGTGAGGAGGAGGAACTCAGTTTTGGAGGGGTTCAGGATCAGTTGATGAGTTGACATCCAGTTATGAATGGAGTCGAGGGTAGAGCTTAGGACAGAGAGATCGTGCGTGGAGGCGACCTTGAGGTAGATTTGAGTGTCGTCAGCGTAGAGGTGATATTTGACCCCAGATTTACTTAGGAGATTTCCCAGAGTTTCCAAATGGAGATTGAACAATGTGGGAGCAAGAATAGAGCCTTGGGGACCACCTTGACCCACCGCCAAAGGAGGTGAGAGACTGTCCTCTATTTTGATCATTTGGGATCTATCAAAGGAAAGAAGCAAACCATTTAAGCACGGTGCCTTCCATGCCCATTCTCTGTTGAAGGGTGTTGAGGAGGGTGTTGTGGTTGACAGTGTCAAAGGCTGCCGAAAGGTCAAGGAGAATTAGAAGACCAGACCCCCCCCCCCCCCCCGAGTCTAGTATTCTCAGTGCGTCATCGATCACTTGCAGCAGGGCAGTTTCAGTGCTGCAGTTTTGGATGAAGCCGGACTGAAAATTGTCAAGAAGATCATTTTCCTTGATATGACGTGAGAGTTGTTTCGCAACACATCTTTCTGTGATCTTTGCAAGAAAGGGTAGGTTAGTGATGGGGCGGAAGTTGTTGAGGTCATTCGCATCCGCAGTGGGTTTTTTAAGCAGAGGGGTGACCTGCCCAGATTTGAAGGGAACAGGGAGGGAACCTTGACAGAGGGAGAGGTTGACCAGAGTGGTCCAATAGGGAAGAGAAAGGGTATAGAAGTCGATGGCAATGGCACTGGGGATGGGGTCAAGCGAGTGGTTGGAGGGCTTTGTTTCGAGGATGCACTTGAGGACATCTTCAGAGATGGGGTCGAAGTTCTGCCAGATGGCTAGTGATTTGCGCTCCTCTGGAGGGGTAGGATGAGCGACCTGAACCACAAGTGATTTCACTTTTTCGTCAAAGAATACAGCGAAATCAGCAGCTTTCTTTGTAGAATCCTCCAATTTGGAGGTTGGGGGAGAGTAGTTAGGGGTCTTGATGAGATCAAATAGTTTTTCGGATCTATTTTTGGCTGCGTCAAGGAGGGTTCTGAAGTGTGATGCTTTCCCAAGGAAGATGTGCTTGTGGTACTCGGATCTTGCTGAACGAAGAGTGGCCAAGTTATCGGTGGAGGGTGCTTGCCTCCAATGTTTCTCCAGGCGTCTTAGGTGTTCCTTTCTTCATATAGGGATTTGCTGAACCAGGGTGCTGAGGGAATGGGCCTTTTCTTTTTTGTTTGGAGAGGAGCAACGCTATTGATTTCGACTGCAAGGACTGAGAGGCATTGTGAAGTGAGATCATCATCTAGGTTCGGGTCTAGTCTTGGAAGTGACAGCAAAGCTGATTCACAGAGGGAAGCAGTGTCAATGTTTTTAGCGTCACGGAACCAGGAGGTAGCCCTCTTGGGTTGGCCAAGAGTGATAGAGTGAGCTAGGAGAAGAGAGAATGGAATGAGGAGGTAGTCAGACCAGTCTACGTGAATAGGGGTAGCGATAGAAAGCATGCCTGCTTTAGAAATAACAAGGTCCAGGATAGAACCCTTAGTGTGATTCTGTGCAGTGTTGGGTAAGATCGTTTGTAGAGACGAAGGAGGCCAGCCCGTTCGCAGAAGAGTCTTGCATGGAGCCCCAGTGGAGATTGAAGTCACCCACGAAGGTCTGATTGTCACTTTGTGCCGTATTGGTCACTGATGAAGTCAGTGAGTTCCTCCATAAATGAAGGGCCACTGCCAGGTGGGTGGTATATGACATGGAATCTGAGGGGTGAGCGGTGGTGTAGTTGAAGCTCAAGAGATAGACATTCAAAAGTGCGGAATGCGCTGATGGGAAAAGCCTTGAGTTGAAGGGAGTTTCTAAAGATAACTGCAACACCTCCCCCAACTTTGGTGGAATCTGCAGTGCGCCGTGGGTGTGGGGGAGGGACCCATGGGAGCCAGTCCTGCTCCAGATGCGGGCGGTGGACTCTGCAGTGCACCGTGGATGTGGGGGGGGGACCCATGGGAGCCAGTCCTGCTCCAGATGTGGGCGGTGGACTCTGCAGTGCACCGTGGGTGTGGGGGGGGACCCATGGGAGCCAGTCCTGCTCCAGATGTGGGCGGTGGACTCTGCAGTGCGCCGTGGGTGTGGGGGACCCATGGGAGCCAGTCCTGCTCCAGATGTGGGCGGTGGACTCTGCAGTGCACCGTGGATGTGGGGGGGGGACCCATGGGAGCCAGTCCTGCTCCAGATGTGGGCGGTGGACTCTGCAGTGCGCCGTGGATGTGGGGGAGGGACCCATGGGAGCCAGTCCTGCTCCAGATGTGGCGGTGGACTCTGCAGTGCACCGTGGATGTGGGGGGGGGACCCATGGGAGCCAGTCCTGCTCCAGATGTGGCGGTGGACTCTGCAGTGCACCGTGGATGTGGGGGGGGACCCCATGGGAGCCAGTCCTGCTCCAGATGTGGGCGGTGGACTCTGCAGTGCACCGTGGGTGTGGGGGGGGACCCATGGGAGCCAGTCCTGCTCCAGATGTGGGCGGTGGACTCTGCAGTGCGCCGTGGGTGTGGGGGACCCATGGGAGCCAGTCCTGCTCCAGATGTGGGCGGTGGACTCTGCAGTGCGCCGTGGATGTGGGGGAGGGACCCATGGGAGCCAGTCCTGCTCCAGATGTGGCGGTGGACTCTGCAGTGCACCGTGGATGTGGGGGGGGGGACCCATGGGAGCCAGTCCTGCTCCAGATGTGGCGGTGGACTCTGCAGTGCACCGTGGATGTGGGGGGGGGACCCATGGGAGCCAGTCAAAGATCAAACGAGGAGCATTTTTAGTTTCTGGCTTCTCCCTTGTTGAGGTCATCTTTGCCACTGACCAACATGCCCTGAAGGCCAGGAGTCCAAATGTTACTAAGGGTAGGTAATGGGATTCATTATTTTGAGCTAACTACTTTTAGCGCTTAGAAGCGCTATGTAAAACTAATGTGTGACCCTTTTACTCTTCTTGAAATCCTTTGCTTTCAAATGGAAATGCTACTTTGCCTCATGGCATGTCTGGCCTTTCTGGATACTATTCAACAAAGCCCCCCCCCCCGGCCCCTGTTTTGGAGCCAGCAGCGAGGGCGCCGACTGCTGGGCATTAACTCTGGTGAACGGCCCTGTGACTCTGTCCACGGACCCATCAGGTGGTCTGACACCCCCTGCGATCCCCTGCCATCTTTTCTGTTCATGCTCAGCTCTGTAGGGTCAGTCTTTGGAAAATAACCGCATTGAAAACTGTATAACAGTTTCTAGTTCTATTCGATCTGACATTTGTACCTTTATTCGTTTTTATAAATCTATGCATTAGCTGAGGGGACATCCCTGAGTGCTGTGACCTGATCTATCCTTGCGCCCCCCCGAGTGCTGTGAGCTGATCTATCCTTGCGCCCCCCCGAGTGCTGTGAGCTGATCTATCCTTGCGCCCCCCCGAGTGCTGTGAGCTGATCTATCCTTGCGCCCCCCCGAGTGCTGTGAGCTGATCTATCCTTGCCCCCCCGAGTGCTGTGAGCTGATCTATCCTTGCGCCCCCCCGAGTGCTGTGAGCTGATCTATCCTTGCGCCCCCCCTGAGTGCCCTGAGCTGATCTATCCCTGCGCCCCCCCGAGTGCTGTGAGCTGATGTATCCTTGCCCCCCGAGTGCTGTGAGCTGATGTATCCTTGCCCCCCCGAGTGCTGTGAGCTGATGTATCCTTGCTCCCCCCTAGAGTGCTGTGAGCTGATCTATCCTTGCGCCCCCCCTAGAGTGCTGTGAGCTGATCTATCCTTGCGCCCCCCCGAGTGCTGTGAGCTGATCTATCCTTGCGCCCCCCCGAGTGCTGTGAGCTGATCTATCCTTGCGCCCCCCCGAGTGCTGTGAGCTGATCTATCCTTGCGCCCCCCCGAGTGCTGTGAGCTGATCTATCCTTGCGCCCCCCCGAGTGCTGTGAGCTGATCTATCCTTGCGCCCCCCCGAGTGCTGTGAGCTGATCTATCCTTGCGCCCCCCCGAGTGCCGTGAGCTGATGTATCCTTGCGCCCCCCGAGTGCTGTGAGCTGATGTATCCTTGCCCCCCCGAGTGCTGTGAGCTCATGTATCCTTGCCCCCCCGAGTGCTGTGAGCTGATGTATCCTTGCCCCCCCGAGTGCTGTGAGCTGATGTATCCTTGCCCCCCGAGTGCTGTGAGCTGATGTATCCTTGCCCCCCGAGTGCTGTGAGCTGATGTATCCCTGCGCCCCCCCGAGTGCTGTGAGCTGATGTATCCTTGCCCCCCCCGAGTGCTGTGAGCTGATGTATCCTTGCCCCCCCCCGAGTGCTGTGAGCTGATGTATCCTTGCCCCCCCCGAGTGCTGTGAGCTGATGTATCCTTGCCCCCCCGAGTGCTGTGAGCTGATGTATCCTTGCCCCCCCGAGTGCTGTGAGCTGATGTATCCTTGCCCCCCCGAGTGCTGTGAGCTGATGTATCCTTGCCCCCCCCGAGTGCTGTGAGCTGATGTATCCTTGCTCCCCCCGAGTGCTGTGAGCTGATGTATCCTTGCTCCCCCCGAGTGCTGTGAGCTGATGTATCCTTGCTCCCCCCTAGAGTGCTGTGAGCTGATGTATCCTTGCTCCCCCCTAGAGTGCTGTGAGCTGATGTATCCTTGCTCCCCCCTAGAGCTGTGAGCTGATGTATCCTTGCCCCCCCGAGTGCTGTGAGCTGATGTATCCTTGCTCGCCCCTAGAGTGCTGTGAGCTGATGTATCCTTGCTCCCCCCTAGAGTGCCGTGAGCTGATGTATCCTTGCTCCCCCCTAGTGCTGTGAGCTGATGTATCCTTGCCCCCCCGAGTGCTGTGAGCTGATGTATCCTTGCTCCCCCCTAGAGTGCCGTGAGCTGATGTATCCTTGCCCCCCCCGGGTGCTGTGAGCTGATGTATCCTTGCTCCCCCCTGGAGTGCCTGCATTGAACTGCCCGAGGGACTCCTTTAGAAGGATCATCCTTTCTGACCAGATGTGGCCGGTGAACGCAGGCCTGTGGCACCAGATGTGGCCTGTGCGCACAGTGAACGCAGGCCTGTGGCACCAGATGTGGCCTGTGCGCACAGTGAACGCAGGCCTGTGGCACCAGATGTGGCCTGTGCACACAGTGAACGCAGGCCTGTGGCACCAGATGTGGCCTGTGCACACAGTGAACGCAGGCCTGTGGCACCAGATGTGGCCTGTGCACACAGTGAACGCAGGCCTGTGGCACCAGAGGTGGCATTTGCACACAGTGAACGATGGCCTGTGGCTTGTACATGCTTTCAGCTGTTCGTAAAGAGAATCTCCATTCTAGCACCCTGAACAGACCATGAATGCAGTCAACAAACTGAGCCAGAGACTGGCTCGAACCGGTACAGAAAGGAGTCCCGGGCACAACACTCAGCGTGGCCACATTAGAGAATTGGCTGAAAATGTGGCCCACGTTAGCAAAGTGGTAATTCTGACTTGGTAAGGACAGCTGTAGAAGTGCTCTGGCAGGGATGGAAGACAGCATGGCTTTGAGCTTGCTGCAGGTAACAATTATGGTAATATCAGGAATATTCAGTGTAAACTGACCAGGCCAACCAGGAAGCAGTCTGAAAACAGCCAAAATGTCCCCAGCCCTCCGGCCCTGCCTGGTGGCACTGACCTGTCTCCGGCCCTGCCTGGTGGCACTGACCTGTCCCCAGCCCTCCGGCCCTGCCTGGTGGCACTGACCTGTCCCCAGCCCTCCGGCCCTGCCTGGTGGCACTGACCTGTCCCCAGCCCTCCGGCCCTGCCTGGTGGCACTGACCTGTCCCCAGCCCTCCGGCCCTGCCTGGTGGCACTGACCTGTCTCCAGCCCTCCGGCCCTGCCTGGTCGCCCTGTGGGCCAGTCCGACCACGACAGACACATGAGAAACGAGGCAGGTCCTTAAAGGCAGTTTGCCATCCAAGCTTCTAACCTTTGTAACAGAGCGAGACGGCAGCAGAGCCCCGAAAGCAATCCCAAACTTTGCCTAACTTTGATTCCCAGAGAAGGAAACTGGAACCAGCTGGAGAGCACCCATACACCAGTGGGTCTGGGAGGGGGGCTTTCTATGGCCCGATTACACTCAAACCCTTGATAGTTGCACTATCTGTGATACCAAAATATTGATGGCAACTCATTTGTGCAATAAAACGTGCACTCCTGAGTGTTCCCCAAGTGGATTTCAGCAGAGTTTGCAGGATGAAAAATGGCAGATAAATCATTTGATCAGTGGCGTTGCTAAAGGAGGCAGTTGAGACCCATGGCCAGCTCTGTCAAGACTCTAACTGGGTTCCACCACCACACCCATTGAACATTTAAAGTTTGAGAATAGGTTGAGATCGTTTCGGCCCCAAGACCTCTAATCATTCGCTTTACCAGATCAAGAGGCAACAACACTGAAAAAACCAAGCAATGGTAAAAGCATTAGGTTTTGCTTGGGGGAGGGTTAATAATAAGTACAGAGGTGGTGGAGCAGAGTAATGAGTGCAGAGAGAATGGTGTTTGTCCTCTCTGTGCAAGAATGAAGGTTGATAAGTGTCTGAGTGCAGGGTGAAAGTGCTTCAATGCCTGGGGATTCATGTGAGTTTGGTGCAGAATGAAAACTGTGAGATGATGGGTGAGAGATGTTGCTCTGTCTAAGGTAAGATGTGTGCGAGTTACTTCCTGGCTGCTTCCAAAGACGGGGTAGGGTTATACCAGAGTTTGCTGTTAGCTGAAATGAAGCAGATGGAACTTTACCCCTTCCAAGATTAGCGTCTCGACCATAGCTGCGATCACGCAGAAACTATTTCATAGATTGAAATATGGAGTGGAAGTGTGTTGCGGTGTTCACTGAGGGTAAAAGCCTGTCTTCCAGAGAGAAGAGGCATTATGTGCTCTGTTTCCATGAGGGAGCCCACCAGGGTCTGCTTAAAAGGGTCCCCCGTGTGAACATATGCAGAGATTGAACCTGTATGAAATCTTCCAAGTAGACTACACAAGACACCCAAAGATTTCCAAAAAGAGGGGTTGAGATATAGGAACCGCGTCCTTCACTCCTAGTGATTTCACAACTGCAAAATGTGACTATCCTGTAGGAATACAATTACAATTTAAAATTGCATTTTATAAAAGAACCCTCTGAAAATGAAACATGTGCTATTTGGGATCTGAGCAATGGTAACAAAGTTTTGAACGGCTGAGTACAGAGTCTTTACATAATTTGAAGTTTGCTCCCAGAGCTGTACTTGCGTCACTGGAACTGTCTTGACTAATCTTTCAACTCTGCAAAGAAGCTGCTGGTGCAAGGACAGCTCGTGAATCTTCTGCCTCAGAACTCCTTTGAGAGGAACTGAAAGAGGACTTCAGACGGTTTAACAAAACAAATTCACTGCACAGGGTAAATGTGCAGGGGTTGCAGTGCACAGGGCTGTCAGTGTCCATGGCTGGCAGTGTGCAGAGTTAGCAGAGTACATGCTTGGAAATGCATACAGCTGGAGGTGCACAGGGCTGACAATGCCCAGGGCTGATGGTGCACAGGGTAAATGAGCAGGGCTGGCAGTGTCCAGGGCTGGCTTTGTACAAGGCTGAAAGTGCACTGAACTGGCAGTGCTCTGGGCTCACAGTGCACAACGCTGGCAGACTCCAGTTGGCAGAATGCACGGGTGTAAGTGAGCAGGGCGGGCAGTGCATGAGGCTATTGTCCAGTGCTGACAGTGCACAAAGGTTGGTATTGTACAGGGCTGTAAGTGCACAGGGCTGGCATTTTACAGGCTAGCAATGCACAGGGCTGTCAGTGCACACGGCTAGCAATGCACAGGGCTGGCAGTGTAAAGGGCAGGTAGTGCGCACAGGTGGCAGTGCACTCAAGTGGAAATGCACAGGGCTGGCAATGTTATGGGCTGATAGTGCACATGGGTGGCAGTGCACACAGGTGGAAATGCACAGGGCTGGCAGTGTAAAGGGCAGGTAGTGCACATAGGTGGCAGTGCACTCAAGTGGAAATGCACAGGGCTGGCAATGTTATGGGCTGATAGTGCACATGGGTGGCAGTGCACACAGGTGGAAATGCCCAGGGCTAGCAGTGTGCAGGATGGCATGTGCTCTCAGCAGGCTGGGCTTGCGTCCCTATGGCTGTTTCTCTTTAAGGCTACCTGTCAGCACAGGGTCCCCTGCACCCTCCAAATAATTCGAGCTTCCAGTGCAGACAGACTAGTGCATAAGTGGAACAGTCTGGAGGGCTGCAGTGCACAGTGCAGCTAATGCTCAGGGCTGGCTGCACAGTTTTCTTGCACTGGGAGACTTCAGTGCAGCGCTACCTGTACACATAGCTAGCATAGTGCAAAGCTGCCTGTAAGGCTTAGTGCACAGAACTAGCGGCCCATAACACCTGCTGTGCATGGATCTGCCTCTGTAACAATGCTTGAGGGCACACCTGCTTCCTGGGCTACCGTGCACAGAGCGAACACTGAATGCACAAACTCACAAAAGCAGAGAAGAGCAGTCGTGCACGGGATTGCGAGTGTGCAAGAATGAGTATGCACGGCACCCTGCAGGACTGTTCACGTGCACAGGAGCTGTCCTGGCTCAGACAGTACATCTCTTTCAGCAATATGGCGGCCTTTGCACAAGGTTGTTAGTGTGCAGTGTTGCCAGGGAACCCTGCTGCCTGCAGTACTGGGCAGTGCTTGAAATGGGAAAATAGAAGTGCAGGCACCTTGTACCAGAGTACCTGCTGGTTTCTGTGAAGTGCCGGTGCTCTCCAATTCAAACTAGTACATCTCTCTTGGGAAGTGTCATGCTCTCCAATTCCAACTAGTACATCTCTCTTGAGAAGTGCAGGTGCTCTCGCTCTCAAAATAAAGTGCCAGTTCTCAGTACTGGACAGTACCGGCCCATTTCAAGCACTGGTTCTGGGTCGGTTACTAGTTTGTGTTCACCCCTGGCTAAATTGGACTGTTTTGCACGTTGGCATGTTGGGTCCTGTGAGGGGTTAGCACCTTTAAGATGGGCTTAGTAATGTTAGCGCCTTGAAGGAGTTTTCTCAAGGTCAAAGGAAGCCACTGAGATCGGACCAAGGCTGGCATTAGGGCGGTGCGACTGGTGCGGCCGCACTGGGTGCTGATCTGGAGGGAGTCATCGACCCCAAGGGGGGGGGCTGTGTTGAGCAATAACTTACCATGAGAAGCACCTGCTGCAGAGTTCCTTGTGCTTCCAGCTTTCAGGCAGTAATGTCAAGATAACTCTTGTGGTTAATGTTCCTGCTGGAGAGAAATGGAGTTTTGTCTAGTAGCAGTTTTGACTCGCCATAAAGTAGCAGTGGGATAATATCTGCATTTGCGGATAGCTGAGTGGATTTGTAAAACCAGCGCTTTAAAACAAATGAAATGTATGTGAGAGGAGCTATGGAGAGATGAGGGGCACTTTTGCTGGATGGTACAGAAGGAATCTGAGGTGGTCCTTTTGCCAAAAACCTTGCTGCACCAGACACCAGCGCTAAAGCCGGCTCTTGACCAGACAGGAAAAAAGCCCTGGCGCAAGGCCCAAACCAGCTGTGCAAGGCACTGATAACATACTATTTGTTGAGAGCATGTGCGCTCTTCCGTTCCTTGTCTTTGACCCTAGAGATGGCCATGGATGCGCCCTCGAAGAGTCCCTGCAGTGCGACGTGTAAGATGGAGGCTGCTCCGTGCGTGGACACTGCCTGAGGAAGTGGGGTGGAAGCAGCCTGGTCCCCTGTAAAGTCTGTACATTTTATTAGTGTCCATTAAAAGATGCATCACAGAACGCAGCTGGTAGCACCCTTACGTTACCTCGCACAATAAATGAATGATTGTTTGCCACCATGAAGCTTCAATGACTCCAATGCTTTTTAAGAATTGCTTTGATCATGAATTGCACATGGCGGTCTGGCCGTAACTAACCCTGGGCAAAGCGCTACGCTTGTGTAGTTTGCGAAATTTGCGCAACTTTGCACTACGCAAGCTGCTCGTAGCACAGTGCGAACATGTGTAGCGCAACGGTCATTTTTTGTCTGTTCGCGGTCCTCAACATCATGTTTGTGACCGCGAGCAAGCAAAATGACATCCCGGCGAGACTCTCAACCCGGGGAGGTCAGGTTTCTCACAATGAGAAACTACCAGTTCGCGTTGAGAAAGCTGCCGCTCGAAAAAATCTACTCGAGCGGCAGAAAACTACAGCTCGCACTGCAAGATGCCATTTTCAGTGATTGCACAGTGCGAACAAGCATCCGGCACTGTGCAATCATTGAAAATGCATCTTGCACAGTGCGAACATGCTGCTACGCAGCTCACGTAGCGATACGTGAAGTTTGCGTAGTGCGAAGTGCACTTCGCGTAGCTTCGCGCAGCGCTACTTCGCGAACTACGCCCACCCTAAGCTGTAACAAGATAGTCAGCCAAACCGACTTGCGAACTTCAAACTGAAGTGGCCACTACTCGTTGTTGCCAATCAGCAGCAATGACGCACTGGCCCTGTCCCGACGCTCCCTTCGCCAGAGAGTAAAAAATTGAAATGGCGTTAGACCTGATACACTTCAGGTACTGTTTACCTAAACTTTTTGCTTTTCCTCCTGGGTTTTGCTGATTCTATGCTTGTAGCCTTAGGGCTCTGGGCACTTTCCCACTGTCAATGCAGTGTGAAAGTGTGCACGCCCTTCCTTCACATGTTAGGAGTTGGTGCTTACCTGATGTTTTTCAACATGTCAAGCCTGCCATTGTGTGCCTTTGACTGCACACTCACACCCATGTGGTTTTTAAATGTCAAGTCTGCCATTGCAGGTCTATTTGTCGTGGTGAGCCTCAGCAAGGCCTGCCGGTGCTAGGGGTTCACCCTTCTCTACACAAGTCCTCAGACCAATAGAATAGAAGTTGGCACGGAAACTGGAATATAAAACAGAACTCGTATTAACCTCATGAGGTGGAACTACATTCACACAACACCCTTCGGTAGTGTATGAAGTAGCACACTGAATGGAAGGAGCTTGGTCCTTTTATTCCAACACAGGGGCTCAAAAGAAGGCGGTACAAGTACAAAATGCAGGTTTTAGGTACATAGACGGTCATACAGAAAATGCAGTCAACAAGTTGGAGGAGCTAACAGTGGCTGTTTTTGGCAAACACATCCTGACATTTACAGACTAGGAACAGCTGTGAGGACAGCTGCAAGCTCAACTGGGCAGGTGCAGAGCAGAAGCTAAATATATCCTGTCTATAGGCAGATTCCAAGGGCAGACAACAGCAAGATAGGACAGAGCACATGGCATGCACGTGGTAGCACATGGCAAACAAAATGGCTGCCAGAAATACAAAATGGATTCCACCAAACGGACAAGATAGCGTCTAAATGTAGGATGGCTTCGGCTAATGCTAACCCAATTGCTGCCAAATTACAAAATGTGTGTGCCCAATTGCACTTATGCTCAGGCAGGCCTTTCTTAACCACTGACCAATCCTGAGGGTACCTTTCACTACTACTAGAGCACCCTTAGGGTAAGCACCAGTGGTGGAGCAAGAGGTAGGTTAAAGGCAGGACAGGTGGACGTGTGCTCCCTGCCCAGGTAGTGAGGAATACCAGTGTGTTTTCACTACCAATGCGATCTGCCCTTCCCATAGGTTAACATGGGGCAATGGTTGAAATTACTTCAAGCTGCAATAGTGGCATACAGTGGTGGGATCAATGTGGGCCGTGACTGCAAGGTTGAATGCTGTGCTGGGTGCATGCAGAGCTGGCAGTGCACAAGGATGAATGTTGTGCTGGGTGCATGCAGAGCTGGCAGTGCACAAGGATGAATGTTGTGCTGGGTGCATGCAGAGCTGGCAGTGCACAAGGACGAATGTTGTGCTGGGTGCATGCAGAGCTGGCAGTGCACAAGAATGAATGTTGTGCTGGGTGCATGCAGAGCTGGCAGTGCACAAGGATGAATGTTGTGCTGGGTGCATGCAGAGCTGGCAGTGCACAAGGATGAATGTTGTGCTGGGTGCATGCAGAGCTGGCAGTGCACAAGGACGAATGTTGTGCTGGGTGCATGCAGAGCTGGCAGTGCAGAAGGTTGAATGCTGTGCTCTGTGCATGCAGAGCAAGCAGTGCAGAAGGTTGAATGCTGTGCTGGGTGCATGCAGAGCTGGCAGTGCGCAAGGTTGAATGTTGTGCTGGGTGCATGCAGAGCTGGCAGTGCACAAGGATGAATGTTGTGCTGGGTGCATGCAGAGCTGGCAGTGCACAAGGTTTAATGCTGTGCTGGGTGCATGCAGAGCTGGCAGTGCACAAGGATGAATGTTGTGCTGGGTGCATGCAGAGCTGGCAGTGCACAAGGACGAATGTTGTGCTGGGTGCATGCAGAGCTGGCAGTGCACAAGAATGAATGTTGTGCTGGGTGCATGCAGAGCTGGCAGTGCACAAGGACGAATGTTGTGCTGGGTGCATGCAGAGCTGGCAGTGCACAAGAATGAATGTTGTGCTGGGTGCATGCAGAGCTGGCAGTGCAGAAGGTTGAATGCTGTGCTCTGTGCATGCAGAGCAAGCAGTGCAGAAGGTTGAATGCTGTGCTGGGTGCATGCAGAGCTGGCAGTGCGCAAGGTTGAATGTTGTGCTGGGTGCATGCAGAGCTGGCAGTGCACAAGGATGAATGTTGTGCTGGGTGCATGCAGAGCTGGCAGTGCACAAGGATGAATGTTGTGCTGGGTGCATGCAGAGCTGGCAGTGCACAAGGACGAATGTTGTGCTGGGTGCATGCAGAGCTGGCAGTGCACAAGAATGAATGTTGTGCTGGGTGCATGCAGAGCTGGCAGTGCAGAAGGTTGAATGCTGTGCTCTGTGCATGCAGAGCAAGCAGTGCAGAAGGTTGAATGCTGTGCTGGGTGCATGCAGAGCTGGCAGTGCGCAAGGTTGAATGTTGTGCTGGGTGCATGCAGAGCTGGCAGTGCACAAGGATGAATGTTGTGCTGGGTGCATGCAGAGCTGGCAGTGCACAAGGTTTAATGCTGTGCTGGGTGCATGCAGAGCTGGCAGTGGAACTTCACGGACACTTGTTACCGGGCTCTCTGCTGTGCCTCCAGTCCCCTGTCCAGCGGCCGGGCTTGGCTCCGCCGGTCCACTGGAAGAAACTTCAATCCCCAGGATCCCACGGGGGAAATCGTTGACGCTACTAGCCAGCGCGCCAGGAGGCGCATAAAACAGCGCCAGGGGCCGAGTTCACTGAACTTCACTGACACTTGTTACCGGGCTCTCTGCTGTGCCTCCAGTCCCCTGTCCAGCCGCCGGGCTTGGCTCCGCCCCCGCATTGCTGCAAACGACCGGCCGGGCTTGGCTCCGCCGGTCCAACGGAAGAGACTTCAATCTCCAGGATCGTTGTCGCTACTAGCCAGCGCGCCAGGAGGCGCATAAAATAACGTCAGATCCCTCGTCCCGCGAGGATGCGCGCAGGATGCGCCGGACGAATCCCGGACGAATCCCGGACGAATCCCGGACTAAGGGCGGACAGTCTGAGACTGACCGGATCTGACCTGGGCCAGAACCCCTGCCTGTTTTTACTGAGGCTATAGGTGATACCTATTAAGTAAGAGTTATCTTTGACAAAACATTCTGGAACACTCAGACTTTTTAATTGTTTGTTAACTTGCTTTGGTTTGGGGTGAACTTTTTTTTTTTTTTTTTTTTCAAAACCTTTATTTACGCAAAAGGGTACACCGCTATTTAGCCGAACATCCCAGGGGCACGGCAGCATTTCAAAGACATGGAATCACGGCATACATCAATCACAATGCCGAATAAATGAGGTTTAATTTTACTTTGAACACAGGATGACATCTATAACGGAAAAACTCCAATATAGCGAAAAGGAAACGGGAATCAGGTGTCTAGCCGTGAGTAACAAGCATATCTTGAGCAATCCAAACAAGAAGTCCCGCAGAATGAAGGCAACCACTAGGAAGACCTGGGCAGTGCAGCAGAGATACAGGATACATATGCATACAGTTACCACAAATATCAATTAAGCTCCGGCCCAGTTACATCAATAATGCAACAACCGCTAGGACACAGCTTACGAAAATCCAATGAAAACGTAAAGAATAACCCATCCGGCGACCCCATACCCAGAAAAGGAGAAATTAAAAGGAAAGCCAGAAGAACGAAGAAAAAAGGCCATAGAAACAAAGTAGAAAGAAAAAAGGAAAACCCCCCCACCCTGCACAACTGTAGATGGCTATGGCCTACCCCCCTTTAGCAGCGTGCCTGTCGCCCAGTACCTAAACCCGAAATATAGAAGAAAAGTTAATAAAAAAGGGGGAAAAAGAGAGCGGAGGAGGAGAAAAATCAATAGGACAGCACCCAAACATCCATCCCCAGAGCCCAGAATCACAAAGGAAACACAGAAGCGAGAGCAGTGGCAGGCAAAACAGAGCGCGTCCATCTTAGTCACCAGGTAAACCAACACCATCAATCAATAAGGCAGATTCAGCCCTGTCCCGTGCGCTCGAGCGCACCAGTCAAGTACATCCAACCAGCCACCATGATGAGGAATGTAGACGACAAGGAGAGGCAAGTGGGTCGTTTTCCGCCGTCCGCCGTCAGCGACAGTGTACCGTGAAGGGCGTCAAATGAAAGTTCCACAAACAGCACCAGTCCCAAGTACCGAGCGAGAGCAGATAGTTCCGTTGTCGTCGCGGTAGACCAGCCCTCGAAAGCCGCCACATCCACTGGGAAGAAATCGGCAGACCGCTCCAGTCCAGGGTATGGCATAATGGCCTGAGCGCACGGACAGTCCAGCAAAGTGCGTTCAGACGCGGGAGTAATGGCCTCCAATTTGCGTCTCAGATCGCGAGCACTGCGGATCATGTCGCCACGAAGGGTATCGAGGGCAATCAAAACATCCCGGACCCCAAGCGATGTCTCAGGAGCACGGTCCAGGGCGCTCACCCCCTCCATAGGCACAGCAGGTTCCGCCATGTTAGTCGGGGCGTCGCTGACCCACACACCTGATCGGGCACCCTCTCGCCCCCCACCAGAGCCCAAGTAAGTCATCAATGCGAGGGTGGGAAACTTCAAGATGTGAGCAGAAAAGGAGACGAGGGCAGTTTCAGCGGTGTAAAAGTCGCATTCACGCACCAGTGCGCACAAGTTTCAAATCACCGACCTCCCGGTGTACAAAATGGCGCTCAGACGTACCTCGGGAGAAATGCAGGGAACGGCCGAGTCATAAAGCGACGAGAAGTCCCAAAGGGAGTCAACCCCCCCGGATTCCTCAAAGCGCTACCGGCCCGGAACCCACGAAGTGGACCGGAGAGCGCAGCAAGAGGCAAACGCGTCGGGCAGATCATTCCGGGCGGCCAGTTCTTCCCCGTCACAGACGATCACCAACAGGATAGCGGGGGCCGGCCGTGCTACGCATGCAAGACCCCGGATCAGCAGCCATGGAGGGCCGGACAGGAGGCGAGAGCATATCTCCGGATCTACGGCCGATGGAGAGGCCGGGAGCACAGCACCGAGGACCGCCTCACTTCCCCTCCACAGGAATGCGGCTCGGGGACAGGATAGGAAGCAGGATCAGTGCACACAGAAGCAAGGTCGGCGGAGCCGAGTGCCTAGGCGGCCATCTCGCTTTCCGGCTAGGCTCCTCCTCCCTGGGGTGAACTTTTGAGTCAATTATTAGCTAACACTTTTCAAAATGTCTAAACAAAGGTCTTCATCGGTACCTAATACTCTAGACAATTATCTAGTACAGGTTGTGAGCAAAATTAATAGTACTAGGCGTATATCGTTTGGTTTGAGCTCACCACCTGCCACTTCTACCCAGAGTTCACTCCCAGATCCTATTGTTTTAGAAGTTCCGGTACAAGTACATAGTAGCGAGGATCCGCTTACTGAGTTAGGCCTTAATGCGGATCCTAATTTTGACTTGATCACATCTCCGGTTGTTAACTTAGATGCTGATTCAGGTGACCAATCAAATACGATAGAAGTCGACTCACCTCCCCCGTATCTGGGCCTGTGACTAGAGCTATAAGAGCATGCAGAAAGGGACGGAGTAAACTGGGTGGGCTGCGTTCTAGCAGGAAAAGAATTGTATCTCCACTGAAGGCCGCTGCTATATCTGAAGTGAATGGAGAACAAGGCAAGAAGGAGATACTGGGGGATGATATGATAAGCTAGTTAGTATGATCGACTTAAAGATCAGATCAATAATCAAACCCTTGGTAGCTAAAATTGACCTATTAACAACTGAGGTAAATAGATTAGGGGGCCTGTTAAACAAGTCAGTGGAGGAAGTGGGTAATACATCAACTGTAGTTACAAATAAGGTTGTTCCATCGACAAACACCCCTAGGGACGGGTTGGGGAGTAATAGTGATGATTTGAGATTAATTCCGCCTCCTACTCAGCAGGTAACAGATAAAGGTATTATGGCAACAGCCAACAAAGATATACTACCAAACCCTATAGGGAATAGTGCAGACCAAGGCCCTGTTCAACTTATTGTGGAGGCCTCACCTCTTGTTTTGGTCTTGGCAAACGTGCCTCCACTAAAATCAGGTCAAACAGTCTACTTCTTCCTTGATTAGTAAAGCCTACCACTGGTTATGTAATAACATGTTGATATCTCCGAGAGGAAAACAGCTAGCTGGGGCAATCACTATGGCAAGAAGGGTGGACTGGATAGGGACTACCGAAAAAAAAAACTAAAGGGGGATTGTGTAGTCCTGCATTTTTTAAGTCCAGAAGTACTCCCAGAGCTTTTAAGACCTATATTTCCCCCCCAACGCAGGAGTGCTGAGAGTGTCCTGCTGACTTTGGATTTTTTCTACAGGAGAAGTAACAGTGAATCCAAATATTTTGAAAACAAAATGGAACTTGGTAACAAACTGGGGTAGGGTTCCACAATCAAGTGAATGGGGAATTAGTGTTGAAAATAGGTTTGCAGAGCAACAACACAAATGCCAATACTGTCAAATCTTTCAACATGAGTAACTCGGTAGCAGAGCTGGCAGTGTACAAGGTTGAATGCTGTGCTGTGTGGGTGCAGAGCTGGCAGTGCACAAGGATGAATGCTGTGCTGTGTGCATGCAGAGCTGGCAGTGTACAAGGTTGAATGCTGTGCTGTGGGTGCAGAGCTGGCAGTGCACAAGGTTGAATGCTGTGCTGTGTGCTGTGCTGTGTGGGTGCAGACCTGGCAGTGCACAAGGATGAATGCTGTGCTGTGTGCATGCAGAGCTGGCGGTGTACAAGGTTGAATGCTGTGCTTTGTGGGTGCAGACCTGGCAGTGCACAAGGATGAATGCTGTGCTGTGTGCATGCAGAGCTGGCAGTGCACAAGGATGAATGCTGTGCTGTGTGCATGCAGAGCTGGCAGTGTACAAGGTTGAATGCTGTGCTGTGGGTGCAGACCTGGCAGTGCACAAGGATGAATGCTGTGCTGTGTGCATGCAGAGCTGGCAGTGTACAAGGTTGAATGCTGTGCTGTGTGTTGGCAGTGTACAAGGTTGAATGCTGTGCTGTGTGGGTGCAGACCTGGCAGTGCACAAGGTTTAGTGCTGTGCTGTGAGTGCAGAGCTGGCTGTGTACAAGGTTGAATGCTGTGCTGTGTGGGTGCAGAGATGGCAGTGTACAAGGTTGAATGCTGTGCTGTGTGGGTGCAGACCTGGCAGTGCACATGGTTGAATGCTGTGCTGTGTGATGCAGAGCTGGCAGTGCACAAGGATGAATGTTGTGCTGGGTGCATGCAGAGCTGGCAGTGCACAAGGATGAATGCTGTGCTGTGTGCATGCAGAGCTGGCAGTGTACAAGGTTGAATGATGTGCTCTGGTAGCAGAGCTGGCAGTGCACAAGGTTGAATGCTGTGCTGTGTGGGTGCAGAGCTGGGTATAAAGCAGGAATATCGACTGGATAATATCGACTAGCATAAATATCGAGGTAAGAATATCGACTTTAAAAAATATCGTTGAAGTAAATATCGTTGTTGTAAATATCGATTTTGTATAATGACAAAAATATCGTTGTATAGAATATCGTTTAGAGAAATTTCGTTGAATATAATATCGACAAAATAATTGAATGTGTTATATAAGGGATATTTTTAGGGTTCAGGGTCAGTTTTCAGTTTTTGGGTAAAGGGGTATTTTTAGGGGTCAGGTTTCAGTTTTTGGGTAAAGGGGTATTTTTAGGGTTCAGGGTCAGTTTTCAGTTTTTGGGTAAAGGGGTATTTTTAGGGTTCAGGGTCAGTTTTCAGTATTTGGGTAAAGGGGTATTTTTAGGGTTCAGGGTCAGTTTTGGGTTTTTGGGGTACAGGGAAAAAAAAGTAACTATGAAAAAGTGAATAACAGAAAGGTAATGTGTATATAAGATTATAAAGAAAATGACGATATTTTTTGTATATTAATATAAGTAGAAAGGTAGTCGATATTAGTGTTGTCGATATTAGTGTTGAAGGTAATGTTATTTTAAATATTGTCGATTATGTAGTAGTCGATATCTATGTAGTCAATATAATTGTTAACGATATTAGAGTAGTCGATTAAAAAATATCTATTTGTGTAAATCCTTTAAGTATATGGTGACGATATTTTTGTAGACGATGTATTTGTGGCGATATTTTTGTAGGTCGATGTTTTAGTAATCGATATTTCATCATGGAACCGCAGAGCTGGCAGTGCACAAGGATGAATGCTGTGCTGTGTGGGTGCAGACCTGGCAGTGCACAAGGATGAGTGCTGTGTGCATGCAGAGCTGACAGTGTACAAGGTTGAATGCTGTGCTTTGGTAGCAGAGCTGGCAGTGTACAAGGATGAATGCTGTGCTGTGTGGGTGCAGAGCTGGCAGTGTACAAGGATGAATGCTCTGCTGTGTGCATGCAGCGCTGGCAGTGAACCATCAAGTCCAGTCAGTAAGCTAAGTTTTGTCATAACATTTTTAAGTTTGTGCTATTTTGTTTGTTTTTCTATACATCGAATGTTAATGTTTGAATGTTTTGTGCAAACTTTTTGTTTTATGCTTGTTGCACTTTGCTTTGTGGTTGTTAGTAAATACATGGTATAATTAATTAAATGTTATATCTTTTTTAATACTGTGTGTTTTATGTTTTGATTGTGATGTGATTTATTTTTTATATGCGCCTGTAGTTGAAAGTGCTAATGAGTTTTTTTTTTTTTGTTCTAGCCTCCCTACTGGGCCGGAGATGTGAGGACTCAGCACGAAGGAGTATTGATGGAATGTAAATGTTATTTTAGTATTCTATGCTAAGTTTTGTTTTATCCTTCTTGTTGTCCTTTACAGAGTAAAGAAAATGGATCAGCGAGCCACGACAAAGGTAAGTTGTAAAAAAATCTGTAGTTTACTATGTGTGGTAGTCTGTTAATGGTAAATAAATGGTATAATTAATTACATTTGTTATATATTCTTTAATGCTGTGTATTTTATGTTTTGATTGTAACGCTATTTGTTTTTCATACACGCGTGTACTTTGTTGAAAGTGCTAATGAGAATTAATGCGCACGTGTACTGTATGGGAATTTCCAATGTTGATGCTAATTTTATGATGCCCCACCTCACTAAGTGAATGCTAGAAAGAAGGCACTGCGAGCGATGTAAAATATGCTTCAAAAAGTTATTAGTATCTATGTAGTACAAGAATTAGAGACGGAGTGTGCAGAGTATTGGTAAGGTAATGGGATTAGCTGCTGAGTAGTGATTTGGTAAGAGAAAAGAGCAAGGTGGGGGATAGTAATGTATGGATTATGGAGGATGACAAGTAAACATATAAATAAATAAAATGAATTTTATTACGTGTACTGCATCCTCCAATTCCATGAAGTGCACGCAACATTTGTTGTATTTATTTATGTTTACTTACCTGTAATTTTTTGTAAGTTATAGATTACCTCCTATCCTGCTCCTGTTTCTCCCTACCTTACTGCTCATCAGCTACTCTTACTAACAACCGCTACTTTGTACCAAAAATCGTTCAGATGAACTAAGAGAATAATATTGCATGTAATACTAGACTGAGGTGTTAGTAATAATTTTAGCAGTGCATTACCTAATATATACAAATCAACATGCACTACATTTTATACGACTTATATTTGTGAAGCTTATTACTAAAATCATTTGACTAGATGTTGTTTGCTAGAAGGTTTTATAGAACAGTGTGCTTTACACAAACAGTAACTATCCACTGTAGCTGGTTAAAGGAAGTGACATTAATTATTGAGACATGAGTATTAAGCTACACGCCACATTGTTATGAATGGTAACTGGAAGGATGTTAGGACTAACTAGGCAAACAATAAGTATACAAAGTTTGTAGAATTGAATTACTGTGTGTCTGCATTATAAAATGTGGCAGTAGGAATGCTGATTTAGGCTAGAACTTTATCATGTAGTAAATGGATGCGAAGTTTAAGTGCTACATGTACGCATTGTAAAAGATGTATTAGGTAAGTTTAGTGTTATGAGTAGGCAATGCTATGTATTTTTTACTTTATAATGTGGCTATTGAGTTCTGGTGCTGCAACTTTTTTTTACATTTAATATAATTGAGTCCACAATCTCAGTAAACACTTATAGCGCAGAGCACGTACTTTAATACTATCAAATGCAATCAAATGCTAATATGTGTTTGTTCAATCTGTGTTTAGTAAAGTATGATGCATGAATAGGTAGGTGTGTAGGTTGGTTAGATGTATAGGTAGGTATATAGGTTGGTTAGATGTATAGGGGTTGGTTAGATGTATAGGGGTTGGTTAAATGTATAGGTTTTCCTTTATTATCCTTTATTATTCCAGGAGAAACAGTGCAATCAACACACTGGACAGCCAACGTGTTTCGTCCATTTACAGGACTTCTTCAGGGCATAGGAGTAGGGTGGGATCAGGCCCATCCAGGTGTATTCAATAAAGCATCTAAGTTATTACTGGTTGTTCTCCGTCAAGGGCAATATAGTGTACAATGTAGTGATCCTGTCTTCTCTTGATAGAAAGTGGAATTGACCAACAGGGCCACGTCCACATATAGGAGGGTTGTTCCTTGACTTACACGGTATTGAATTGTAAGTTATTATCCTGAGTATATATCCCAATACAGATTAGTATTAGTAAGCAATAAAACATCCAATTTAGTAGGCGTCTCGATCTGCCAATCTGAGAATGAATGTGGCAATTGAGGAACGACGACAACCAGTAAGAACTTGATGCTTTATTGAATACACCTTGATGGGCCTGATCCCACCCTACCCCTATGCCCTGAATAAGTCCTGTAAATGGACGTTACACGTCGGCTGTCCATTGTGTTGATTGCACTGTTTCTCCTGGAATAATAATGAAGAAAAAAGAAACATCAAAGATGTCTATTGTTTTTGGTCACTGACATTGGATTTGCCTTTCCTGTTAGAATCTGTGTGGTGCACCTTTGCTTTGTTTAAAAAAAAAAAATTTATGCTTCTTGTCCTTTACAGAGTGAAGAAAATGGAGCAGAGCGCGGCGGTATAGGTAAGTTGTACAAAAATCTTTAGTTTACTTTGTGTGATAGTCTGTTAATAGTAAATGTTATAATTGATTAAATTTTATATATTTTTAATACTGTGTATTTTGATTGTGATGCTATTTGTTTTTTATATGCGCGTGTAGTTTGTTGAAAGTGCTAATGAGAATTTATGCGCACGTGTACTGTATGGAGATTTCCAATGTTGACGCTAATTTTATGATGCCACACCGCAGTAAGTGAATGCAAGAAAAAAGGTGCAGCGAGGTAAAAGGTAAGTTTTGTGTTCTTTTTTTGTTACAGCTTTCTGGGTTAACTGTTTTTCCTATTGTAAATGTTATTGCTAAAGGTAACATACATTTAAGGATTTATTTATGTTGTATTTTAGTGTGTTGCGAATCTGCTCTGTAGTGATTGATAATCTTCGTGTGTTATTTAGCATAACTTTTAATGCTGATGTCATTGTTCTGATGCTTCACTTGACAGACCGGAGCTGAAAAGAAGAGGGACCAGCGAGGAAAGATAGGTAAGATGTTTTTTTTAACATTACCTTACACTGTGTATTATCTATGTGAATACTGTTAATGGTGGTTGACAGTTTTATTTAACGTTGTAATGCTCCATACTATGCACCGCACGTAGCAGCGAGGAAAGTGAAAGTAAATTGTGTTTGTGATATTGACAGTACTTTACGTGTTATCTGTTTTCCTATTGTAAATGCAATACTTAAAAGAATCTTTTGTCCTACACATTTAAAAATATTTTGTATTTTAATGTTGCGAATCTGTTTTGTTTGGATTACGTGTGTATATTTTACGTTATGCTATGTTTGTGATGCCCTGAAACATGGATTGGATGCGATAAGACTGCATCCTTAGGGAAGTAAGTTAAAAATGTTTTATGTAGATTACTTTGTGTTAACTAGGTTTGTATTGTAAATGTTATTGTTTGAAAAATATTTTGATGTAAGTATTTATTACAAATGTTTATTTTGTTTAGAATGTGCTATGTATTAATGCGTTTGTGTACTTGAAGGTACTTGCTAATGTTTATTTTATTTTGTGATGCCGCACCCGCAGTAACCTGACGCAAGAAAGAAGGCGCAGCAAGCGAAGCTAAAGAGAAGTTTTCTTTTGTTACAACTTTTTGTGTTAACTGTTTTTCATATGCTAAATGTTATTGCTAGATTTAACTATTTACTGTGTATTGTTTGATAATTGGTGGTTGTAATTATGCATAACTGTTCATGCTGGTGTTATGTAGGTAGGTAGGGAGATATATAGGTAGGTAGGGAGATATATAGGTAGGTAGGGAGATATATAGGTAGGGAGATATATAGGAGGGAGATATATAGGTTGGTAGATATAGTTAGGCAGGTTTAGCTAGTCTTTTTTCCTTACAGGTCTCCCTCCCAGCTGTTCCCATCCTTTCCTTCCCCGGATTGACCCCCTCAATCTTCCGTGCTATAGTAGCAAGTCGGAACAGAGGATGTCAATAGGGGGAAAACATTTGAGCAACAAACTGATCCTGAGAGGCCTCCGAGGGACATGTGACACTGGATGTCTGCACCACGCACATAAACCTGGCAGCTGACCGCGTAGGAAACTAGAATGTTCCCACTGTCGCTCAGTCGGCCCCATCAACCCGTTCATGCCAACGTGGGAAAGAAGAGGGACTTATCACTGGTGCCGTTTTTGTGTGAATGACACTGAGACCTTGATTCATATTATATACATATGCAAGAAGCTAGACAACATATGGAAAAGTCTGGTAAAACCACTATTTAAGCAGCATGGATTAAGGTCCTGCAGACAGGCAGAGATGTGTTTTAATCCCTCTTTATTGCAGCAAAACTGTCGCCTTACAAAGATCTTTGACCTGATAGCACAGAGATTGAAAATCTCTTGCTGCCAACAGCAGTGACCTACTAAGAATGACACTCTGAATTGGTAAGCTCCACTGGTTTTATTACGTGGTTCTTACAATGACCTCAGATAGGCCGGCGATCCTGTCAGCAGTGCTACTACAATCTGAACAATTTTATGTCTTAATACCATTGCAAGGTTGTTTTTAATCTTATGCTTACTTTACTTGTTTATCTAATGTAACTCTTTTAGATATCAACCTGTAATGTTCTGAATGCAACTGTTTTAATTAATCATGCATAATAACGTTTCTTACTTACTAGATTTTGAGTTCCAGCAGGATGGCCGCTAAGGAGTGCTCGGGTGCTTCGCCCTCAGCGCCTAACAGGTGATCAGCAGTGCATGTGGACGATTCAGAATGGTGTTTTATGTTATCAATGTGGTATTTCCCCTGCTTTGGGTCCTCTTGCTCATCACAATCAGTAAAACCGTATGATAAAGAAACGGGGAGAGTAGAAGGGAAAGCCTGCCCACAACTCCACAGCAGAGTTTAGAGATCACAGGTACCAAATATGACAAAGCGGGGCCTATCCAAGGCTGCATGTGTCTACAATGTCAGGCAAGGTCAAAATCTGATTCACTATAAGGAGTTATAAAGGATCTGTCAAAAGAAAATAAACCTCCAGCAGATTGCCCGTCTAGACATCTGGTGGAATAACCACCCTAGTTAGAGGAACTAGTGGAGCTAGCTCTGTGCTTGTCGTCGGTTCTACAAAGATGTTGAGCCAGTCCTGGTGATAGAACTGCTGAAAATTTTATAGTGAATTATTGACTACCATTTCTGGCAAATTAAACTCCACGAAAGACCAGTCTGGAATGAAAGGGCAGAATTTCTTCAAATTGCACATAGATATTGGAAAGCTGCTCTGCCCAGGTGTAGAGCCCCAATTATGGTGGATAAGGAAATAACATCCTACCAGACCCTTGTGAACAGCATGCACAGAGACCCAGTGCTAATCTTGCATACCTGTCACAAATACTGTCCTGATTCTGGCCTTCAGCACCAGCTTCGTCTCCGGCTTGAGGTGGTTTTCCATCACCAGCAGCCCAAGAAATTCCAAGTTAGATTCAACCTTCCCTTCAAACTAAAAGAAAAAGGCAAATGATACTGTAACATAAGAATGTCATTCATGTTTTTCTTCTTTAGAGACAATCTCTGGATCTGTCAATGCACATCTATTTCCCTATTTGGTATCCCTCTTAAATCTTTCTCTTGCTTTGGTCACACTCTTAAGACTCTCCAAACATACTCAAAAAAATTCATTCATCATTACCACTTTAAAAATATTTGTCACTCCTTAAACAAGACCGTTTTAGTCAAGGACATGCTAGTAGCTTGCATGATTGAGGCATCACAGACTCAGGCACCAGTAATTAAACAGTCTTGTGCAGAGAGATGGGGGGCCGTACCTGTCAACTGACCTATTCACAGACCAGAAAAAAGAAACTTCAAGGAATGAAAACTAAAAACAAGGAGGGGCCCTCACATCTGTACACTGTGATGGTATAGGAAAGTGAGTTTCTGTTGCAGTAACCCCCACTTTTTGCCAGCCTACTGATGCACATTTACTTGGTGTGCCCTGGGTCCCTACCAATCAGGTTCCCAGGGCCTGTGTTCTTTCCTCAAAAGTAACCCAATTGGCATCCCTGGCCACACTAACTTGCGCCATGTAAATATTGAAGGTGTGGGATTTTAGTATACTCTTGCCAAAAAATAGAGCAGCCAGTAGGTTTGTATTTTATTATTGCAAGGAAATGAACTAACACTTTCGTTTTCTTAATGGTATTGGGCTCCTGTAAACTCTCAATGTCTGAAGGAGGAAGTATTGTAATCCTTTTGCCAGCGATCACGCATTATGCTTTTTCCTCCATCCTCCCATACATATGAAGTCCGGGGCTATTTACAGACAAATAGATATTGTGAAGTTATGCGCTAACTCTAAATGTATGAGTTATCAGTTTTCTTATTGTAAATGTTATAGCTGAAAGACGTTTTTTGCAAATATTTTTTAATATTTTGTATTTTAATATTTTACGAATTTTTGTTGTGTTTAGTAGTACGCATGTATAATTTACGTTACCATAATGTCATGCTATGTTTGTGATGCCATACACCATGGCTTGGATGCAATAAGTCTGCGTTGCTAGGGAAGTAAAAGGTAAAAATGTTTTATATTCATTACTTTGTGTTCACTATTTTTGTATTAATGTTTGAAAAAATATGATGTGTAACTATGAAATTTGCATTTATTTGTTGCTAATCAAATACGTATTGTTTGTGAATGCGTTTGTATACTTTACGCGCTAATGTTTATTTTGTGAAATATTACCTTGTTGAGTGGACGAGAGAAGACGAAGCAGCAATGTGAGTAATGTAATATTTTATTCTATTTTTGCATTATTTTATTTATTTTTTCCTTAAAGTAAATGTTATTTAAACGTTGTTTTTGTAGGTAGGTAAGGGTGCATATATTAGTATGTTGCGAATCTGCGTCTAATGTTTGATAATGTGCATGTGTACTGTACAGGCATTTCCAATGTTCAAGCTAATTTTGTGATGCCCCACCTTAGTAACCGGATGGAAGAAAGAAGGCGCAGCAAGTTAAGCGAAAGATAAGTTTTCTTTTGTTGTTAATACTTTGTGTTAACTGTTTTTCATATTCTGAATGTTATTGCTAGAGAAAACAAATAGATTTAACTATATACTTCTGTATTTGTGTTGCAAATCTGCGTGTAGTGTTTGATAATAAGTGGTTGGAATTTAGCATAACTGTTAATGCTGATATTTTTCTGATACTTTACTCCAGATTGTAGCTGAAAAGACTGGATAGCGAACAAATTTAAAAGTATGGTTTGTTCTTTAATGGTAGCTGTATTGATGTGCATTATTTTTTTTTATTATAAATGTTAACAATGTAAAAGATATTTGCTATTTATTGATAGTGTATGTATATAGGTTTTTTAGATATATTGGTAGATAGATGTATAGGTTGGTTAGATGTATAGGTTGCTAGATATATAGGGTAAGTAGAAATATCGGTTGGTTAGATGTATATAGGTTGGTTGGATGTATAGGTAGGTATATAGGTTGGTTAGATTTGTAGGTAGATGTATAGGATGTTGGAGGCAGAGGGGAGAGTGAGGCAGACAGAGGGGAGGGTGAGGCAGACAGAGGGGAGGGTGAGGCAGACAGAGGGGAGGGTGAGGCAGACAGAGGGGAGGGTGAGGCAGACAGAGGGGAGGGTGAGGCAGACAGAGGGGAGGGTGAGGCAGACAGAGGGGAGGGTGAGGCAGACAGAGGGGAGGGTGAGGCAGACAGAGGGGAGGGTGAGGCAGACAGAGGGGAGGGTGAGGCAGACAGAGGGGAGGGTGAGGCAGACAGAGGGGAGGGTGAGGCAGACAGAGGGGAGGGTGAGGCAGACAGAGGGGAGGGTGAGGCAGACAGAGGGGAGGGTGAGGCAGACAGAGGGGAGGGTGAGGCAGACAGAGGGGAGAGTGAGGCAGACAGAGGGGAGAGTGAGGCAGACAGAGGGGAGAGTGAGGCAGACAGAGGGGAGAGTGAGGCAGACAGAGGGGAGAGTGAGGCAGACAGAGGGGAGAGTGAGGCAGACAGAGGGGAGAGTGAGGCAGACAGAGGGGAGAGTGAGGCAGACAGAGGGGAGAGTGAGGCAGACAGAGGGGAGGGGGAGGCAGACAGAGGGGAGGGGGAGGCAGACAGAGAGGAGGGGGAGAGGGAGTGAGGGGGAGGGAGTGAGTGAGGGAGTGAGGGGGAGGGAAAGAGGGAGGGAGAGGGTGAGGGAGTGAGGGGGAGGGAGGGAGTGAGGGGGAGGGAGTGAGGGGGAGGGAGTGAGGGGGAGGGAGAGAGGGCCAGGGAGGAATAAGCATGTGAAATTCACTGTATGTTGAGAATACTTTGGTATTGATTGCTATTGTTCACCTTGCCCCCCTCCTGTCTGTTACTGTGTAGGAAATACTTCTCCTACTGTCCTCTATTGTTACTATGTAACTAATGTGTTTTTTTTAGTTACTTTTACTGTTTGTAATTGTCGAAACATAACAGTTTGCTTTTATTGAAAATGCCTCGTATCTGTTGAAGTGAAGAGAAAGCCATAAGGGTTATAATGTGTTTTCTAATTTGGATGCAAGTATTTATTAGTGCATATTGTAACATATTGCGAATCTGCTGTGTACTGTTTATTAATATTTCCATGTTATTTATGGTACATGCTGATATAGACCCTTACCTAAAAACCCACCCCAAAGACCTGACCGGAGAAGATGTAGCAGCGAGTGAAGTGAAAGGTAAGTTTTTTTATGTATTGCGCAAATAGAATCCCATTGCAACTAACAATATTGATAGTGTTTTTGCGATGCCTATATCACTAACGGGAGTAGAAAAGACGTAGCAACAAGAGAAGAGGAAGGTAAGTTTTGGTTTTGAACATTGGCTGTACTTTGAGTTTACTGTAATGTATTGACTATTTTAGATTTCTGTATTGTATACGTGCACCTCTTTGTACAGAGTTGAGAAGACTGGGGACAGCATGCGACCAGAAATGTACGCTTTAATATTTAATGTTGCTTCTATTTTATGTATTTCATCACATCCTATTGTATGTGTCCAGTCTTTTGTAAGGAGGTGACAACAGAGGACCGCATGCAACCAGAAAGTTATGCTTTGATATTGAATGTTGTCGAATTGATGTAGTTTATCTTTTTGTTTTGTATAGGTTTATCTTTCTTTACCGCTAGGAAGAAAGGATGGCATGCGAGCAGAAAGGTATGCTTTGATATTTAATGTTACCTCTACTTGTTACTAACTGCTTGCAATTTAGGGACCTGTCAAAGATTATTTTTCTGATGCCTTACTTAGTGGAGTGAAACATGGAGCAGCAAGCTAATAGAAAGGTAAAATGCTAGTGTGTAATAAAGTTAGTGTACTTTTATGTGAATGTGGTTATATATTTACTGCAAGTTATACATTTGTCTATAAATGTAATGACTTGTGGTAACTTTGCTATTCCATATAATGGTGCATTTTCAATCTATAATAATGCGTGTATATGTGGTGAAACTTTTGTCTGAATTCAACCCTGTAATGGAAATCTTGTAATTTTCCATTAGGGTTTGTTTTGTCCATTATCACGCAATTAAATAATTTTCTTACTTAAAAGTCAAAATGCCTTGCACAGGTAATTGGATCTTCATGTATTTTACATTTTGTTTCCCAGGACATTTCTTTAAATTCTACTTCAGTGCAATCATGTAGATTTTCCACTCGTAATAATATATTAAGTGTTGGCATTTAGTTTCTGTGGCAGATAGTGAGGAAAAATGTTGGTATTCCAAGTTGCCTTATCATTGCAAAGAGATCTTTTTTTGCAGTACTCTCAATATGGGGGTAAACTGCAAATAGAAAGCATCTTCAAATATAATGAAGGGTAAAAAATATTAAAAACTAAGTTATGTTTTGGCTTTGGCAGTAATACATTCACCATTGTTGAAAAATGTCATTAAAGAAATATTTACTTTCCCTTGTATTTGTTTTGCCATTTTTTTAGTTTAAAGAAAAGATTTGTAATAGATTTGGACACTCTTCTATTCTAGCTCCTTAATTCCCGTTGGCATATTGTACTATAAGGTACAGGTACTTGTCTATCATTATTAGGCCTTCGAGGGCCAACAAATATGGTTGGAAAAGCTAAAAATTCTGAATATTTGTCTTCATATAAACCTCTAAGTGTGTTATGTTCAGCAGGTGCTAAACATAATAAATTGGGACTATCGGTTGTGATTGTTTCATTTATTAATAACGGATCTAAATTTCCTGCTTGTTTGTTTTCTGAGGAGCTTGTTGAATTATGATCTTCAGATGTTTCATGCAATAGTTTATTTCTTGAGGTATATATTGCCAATCTGGATTAACAGTGACTCCATATTCTTTAAACATGTCACTGTTTGTTGATAGCCATAGTGTTGATCTTTTCACTGTTTGGTCTAACATTTTCAAAATGGGTAAATGATTTGAAAGCTAACTTTCTTTTTAGTTTGATTGGAATTGTCATTTCATCATTGATTTGTCTTGGTAAAATTGTGACTGTTATAACATCTGCAGGTACATTAACAGCCCCTGATGACTTTTGAGAGCCATGAGGTAATGTTCAAATTTGCACAAAAGGAATTTGTGGAGAAAGTGATCTTTCTTCTAAATTATGCAATTGTAATTGTATTGGTATATGTTGAAATTTCATTCTAATTATATATGAGCATGGTGGTATTTTCTTTGCTAATGTCTATAGCAGGTGCTACGTATATAGTTTTTAATTTAGACTAAAGTTACATTGGATAAATCTTGTATTTTCAGCAAAACTGTTGGTATTTTTTAGTGATTGCTTATGCCATAATTAGTTGCAAATAGTACAAGGCGCAGCGAGCGATGTAAAAGGTATGTTTTACGTAGTTTTTGTTACAGCTTTGTTAACTGTTTTTTCTATTGCACATGTTTTTGATAAAGAGAACTTATAGATTTAACTATTTATGTAGTATTTTAGTGTTGCAAATCTGCTCTGTAGTGATTGATAATCTTCGTGTGTTATTTAGCATAACTTTTAATGCTGATGTCATTGTTCTGATGCTTCACTTGACCGACCGGAGCTGAGAAGAGGGTCCAGTGAGGAAAGAGAAAGGTAAGATGTTTTTTTAACATTGCCTGTACATTACCTATGTGAATACTGTTAATGTTAATGGTTGATTTACAGTTTTATTGAATGTTTGTTATTGTTATGCTCCATACCATGCACCGCACGTGGTAGCAGCGACGAAAGTAAATTATGTTTGTGATATTGACAGTACTTTGTTATCCATTTTCCTATTGTAAATGCGATACTTAAAATAATTTTTTGTCTTACATATTTAAAAATATTTTGGTACTTTAATATGTTGCGAATCTGTTTGGTTGTGTTTGGGATTACGCATGTATAATTTACATTAACAAAATGTTATGCTATGTTTGTGATGCCCTAAAACATGGATTGGATGTGATAAGACAGAGCCCTTAGGGAAGTAAAAGTAAAAAATGTTTTATGTAGATTTCTGTGTTAACTAGGTTTGTATTGTAAATGTTGTTGTTTGAAAAAATATTTGATGTTACTATTTATAAAAAATGTTTTTTTACATTGTTTCGAATGTGCTATGTATTAATGCGTTTGTGTACTTGACGGTACCTGCTAATGTTTATGCTATTTTGTGAATATTTTCTTTACTGCGTGGACGTCACAAGACGGAACAGCAAGGTAATTAATAACGTAATATTGTATTATATTTTTGCATTAATTTGGGTTTATTTTTTTCATAAAGTAAATATTTGTGTTGAAATAGTTGTTTTGGCAACTGTTTACTAATAGTGCATATATTTCTATGTTGTAAATCTGCTGTGTAATGTTTCATAATGCGCTCGTGTACTGTATGGGGATTTCCAATGTTTATGCAAATTTTGTGATGCCCCACCTCCGTAACCGTGCATGAGAGGGTCAGCGAGCGAAGCAAAAGGTAGTTTTGTTTTCTTTTGTTACAACTTTTTGTGTTAACTGTTTTTCCTATTGTAAATGTTATGGCTAGAGAACCTATAGTTTTTATTATTACTTATTTGTGTGTTGCGAACCTGCTGGATAGTGTTTGATAATACACACGTGTTATTTAGCATAACTAATAATGCTGATGTCATTGTTCTGATGCTTCTTTTGACAGACCGTAGCCGAAAAGAAGAGGGAGTAGCAAGGAAAGAGAAAAGTGAGATGTATTTTTTTATGTTGCCATTATTTATGTATAATGTATGTGAATATTAATGTAAATGTGTGATTTATAGTTTTACTTAAGGTTTATGGTTATGTTCCATCCTATGTAGCACACGTGGTAGCAGCGAGGAAAGCGTAGATTAGATGTGTTCTTATATTGACACTAATTTATGTTATCCGTTTTCTTATTGTAAATGTTATAGCTAAGAAATTTTTTTGCAAATATTTTTAAATATTTTGTATTTATATTTTACGAATTTGTTTTTGTGTTCAGTATTACGCATGTATAATTTGTTACCATAATGTCATGCTATGTTTGTGATGCCCTACACCATGGATTGGATACAATAAGACTGCGTTGCTAGGGAAGTAAAAGGTAAAAATGTTTTATATTCATTACTTTGTGTTCACTATTTTTGTATTAATGTTATTGTTTGAAAAAATATGATGTGACTATGAAAATGTGCATTTTATTCTGTTGCTAATCTAATACGTATTGGTGAATGCGTTTGTGTACTTTACGCTACGTGCTAATGTTTATTTTGTGAAACATTACCTTGTTGAGTGGACGAGAGAAGACGAAGCAGCAAGGTGAGTAATGTAATTTATTCTATTTTTGCATTATTTGTTTGTTTTTTGCTTAAAGTAAATGTTGTTGTTCAAAGTTTTTGTAGGTAAGGGTGCATATATTAGTATGTTGCGAATCTGCGTCTAATGTTTGATAAGGTGCATGTGTACTGTACGGGCATTTCCAATGCTTATGCTAATTTTGTGATGCCTTACCTTAGTAACCGGACGCAAGAAAGAAGGCGCCGCAAGTTAAGCGAAAGATAAGTTTTGTTTTCTTTTGTTAATACTTTGTGTTAACTGTTTTTCATATTCTACATGTTATTGCTAGAGAACATAGATTTCACTATATACTTCTGTAGTATTTGTGTGGCAAATCTGCTGTGTAGTGTTTGATAATAAGTGGTTGGAATTTAGCATAACTATTAATGCTGATATTTTTCTGATGCTTTACTCCAGATTGTAGCTGAAAAGACTGGATAGCGAGCAAATTTAAAAGTAAGTTTGTTCTTTAATGGTAGCTGTATTGATGTGCATTATTTTTTTATTATAAATGTTAATGTTAAAGATATTATTTGCTATTTATTGATGTATGTATATAGGTGGTTTAGATATATTGGTAGGTTGGTTAGATGTGTATAGGTTGGTTAGATGTGTATAGGTTGGTTAGATGTGTATAGGTTGGTTAGATGTGTATAGGTTGGTTAGATGTATATAGGTTGGTTAGATGTATATAGGTTGGTTAGATGTATAGGTAGGTATATAGGTTGGTTAGATGTATAGGTAGGTATATAGGTTGGTTAGATGTATAGGTAGGTATATAGGTTGGTTAGATGTATAGGTAGGTATATAGGTTGGTTAGATGTATAGGTAGGTATATAGGTTGGTTAGATGTATAGGTAGATGCATAGGGTGAGAGGGAGGGAGGGGGGGAGGGAGGGAGGGGGAGAGAGGAATAAGCATGTGAAATTAACTATAAGTATGTTGAGAATACTTTGTTATTGATTGCTATTCACCTTGCCCCCCTCCTGTCTGTTACTGTGTAGGAAATACTTCTCCTACTGTCCTCTATTGTTACTATGTAACTAATGTATTTTTTTTAGTTACTTTTCTGTTTGTAATTGTCGAAAAATAACAGTTTGCTTTTATTGAAAATGCCTCATTGTATCTGGTGAAGAGAAAGCCGTAAGCGTTATAATGTGTATTCTAATTTGGATGCAAGTATTTATTGGTGCATATTGTAACATATTGCGAATCTGCTGTGTACTGTTTATTAATATGTCCATGTGATTTATGGTACATGCTGATATAGACCTTATTTACCTAAAAACCCACCCCAAAGACCTGACCGAAGAAGATGTAGCAGAGAATGAAGTGAAAGGTAAGTTTGTTATGTATTGCGCAAATAGAATCCCATTGCAACTAACAATATTGATAGTGTTTTTGCGATGCCTATATCACTAACAGGAGTAGAAAAGACGTAGCAAGAAGAGGAAGGCAAGTTATAAATTTGTCTATAAATGTAATGACTTGTGGTAACTTTGCTATTCCATATAATGGTGCATTTTCAATCTATAATCATGCGTGTGTATGTGGTGAAACTTTTGTCTGAATTCAACCCTGTAAAAGGTCTTGTAATTTTCCAATAGGGTTTGTTTTGTCCATTATCGTGCAATTAAATAATTTTCTTACTTGAAAGTCAAAATGCCTTGCACAGGTAATTGGATCTTCATGCATTTTACATTTTGTTTCCCAGGACATTTCTTTAAATTCTACTTCAGTGCAATCATGTAGATTTTTCACTCGTAATAATATATTAAGTGTTGCCATTTAGTTTCTGTGGCAGATAGTGGAGAAAAATGTTGGTATTCCAAGTTGCCTTATTGCAAAGATCTTTTTTGCAGTGCTCAATATGGGGGTAAACTGCAAATAGAAAGCATCTTCAAATATAATGAAGGGTACAAAATATTAAAATCTAAGTTGTTTTGTCTTTGGCAGTAATACATTCACCATTGTTGAAAAATGTCATTAAAGAAATATTTACTTTCCCTTCTATTTGTTTTATGTGCAATTGTTTAGTTTAAAGAAAATATTTGTAATAGATATGGACACTCTACTATTATAGCTCCTTAATTCCCGTTGGAATATTGTACTATAATGTACAGGTACTTGTCTATCATTATGTCTTCGAGGGCCAACAAATATGGTTGGAAAAGCTAAAAAGTCTGAATCTTGGTCTTCATATAAACCTCTAGATGTGATGTTCAGCAGGTGCCGAACATAATACATTGGGACTATCGGTTGTGATGGTTTCATTTATTTATTAATAAAGTATCTAAATATCCTGCTTGTATGTTTTCTGAGGAGCTTGTTGAATAATCTTCAGATGTTTCACCGCAATAGTTTATTTCTTGTAGTATATATTCCCAATCTGGATTAACAGTGACTCCATATTCTTTAAACATATCACTGTTTGTTGCTAGTCATAGTGTTGCTCTTTTCACTATATTTGGTTTAACATTTTCAAAATGGGTAAATGATTTGAAAGCTAACTTTCTTTTTAGTTTGATTGGAATTGTCATTTCATCATTGATTTGCCTTGGTAAAATTGTGACTGTTGTCATAACTGCAGGTACATTAACAGCCCCTGATGACTTTTGAGAGCCATGAGGTAATGTTCAAATTTGCACAAAAGGAATTTGTGGAGAAAGTAATCTTTCTTCTAAATTATGCAATTGTATTGGTATATGTTCGAATTTCATTCTATTTATATATGAGCATGGTTGTATTTTATCTTTGCTAATGTCTAATGCAAGTGCTACGTATATAGTTTGTTTTATTTAGACTAAAGTTACATTGGATAAGTCTTGTATTTTCAGCAAAACTGTTGGTATTTTTTAGTGATTGCTTATGCCATAATTGGTTGCAAATAGTACAAGGCGCCGCGAGCAATGAAAAATGTACGTTTTTTTTGTTACAGCTTTGTGTCAACTGTTTTTTCTATTCATGTTGTTAAAAAAAGTAAAAATGTAGGTATTTATGTAGTATTTTAGTGTGTTGCGAATCTGCTCTTTAGTGATTGATAATTTTCGCGTGTTATTTAGCATAACTTTTAATGCTGATGTCATTGTTCTGATGCTTCACTTGACAGACCGGAGCTGAAAAGAGGGTCCAGTGAGGAAAGAGAAAGGTATGATGTTCTTTTTAACATTGCCTGTACATTACCTATGTAAATACTGTTAATGTTAATGGTTGATTTACAGTTTTATTTAATGGTATTATGCTCCATAACATGCACCGCACGTGGTAACAGCGACTAAAGCGAAAGTAAATTGTGTTTGTGAGGTTGACAGTACTTTTTGTTATCCGTTTTCCTATTGTAAATGCTATACCTAATAATTTTTTGTCTTGCATATTTAAAAATATGTTGGTATTTTAATATTTTGCGAATCTGTTTTGTTGTTTGGGATTGTGCGTGTAGAATTTACATTACCATAATGTTATGCTATGTTTGTGATGCCCTACACCATGGATTGGACGCAATAAGACTGTGTTGCTAGGCAAGTAAAAGGTAAAAATGTTTTATATTGACTTTGTGTTAACTATTTTTGTATTAATGTTATTGTTTGAAAAAATGATGTGTAACAATTTATGAAAATTTGCATTTTATTTTGTTTCTAATCTAATACTTATTGTTAGTTAATGCGTTCATATACTTTAGGCTATGTGCTAATGTTATTTTGTGAAATGTTACCTTGAGTGGACGAGAGGACGAAGCAGCAGGGAGAGTAATAACGTAATATTTTAATCTATTTTTGCATTATTTTACGTGTTTTTTTTCTTAAAGTAAAAGTTATTGTTTAAAAGTTGTTTTTGTAGATATTTAAGGGTGCATATATTAGTATGTTGCGAATCTGCTCTGTTTGATAATGTGCATGTGTATTGTACGGGGATTTCCAATGTTTATGCTAATTTTGTGATGCCACACCTTCGTAACCAGATGCGAGAAGGAAGGCGCAGAGAGAAAACAAAGGTAAGGTTTATTTTGTTATTAAAACTTTGTGTTAATTGTTTTTTCTATTGTAAATGTTACTGGTAGTAAAAACATATATATTTGACTATTTTAGTGCTTTGTGAATCTGCTGTGTAGTGCGTGATAATACGCACATGTTTAGCATAACTGTTAATGCTGATGTCGTTGAGTTGACGGACCAGAGCTGAAAAGAGGGACCAGCGAGGAAAGAGAGAGGTAAGAATTTGTTTTTTAATGTTCCTCTACTTGTGTATTATGTAGGTTAATACTGTTAATGTAAATGTGTGATTTACAGTTTTAGTTAATGTTTGTTATTGTTGTGCTCTATCCTATCCACAGCATGCGGTAGCAGTGAGGAAAGTGAATGGAAGTTGTGTTTTGTTACATTGACACTTCTTTGTGTTATGTTTTCATATTGTAAATGTTACCACTTAAAGATGTCTTTGCAAGTATGTATTAGTATATTGTATTTTAATATGTTGCGAATCTGTTTTGCTGTGTTCGGGATTATGCGTGTATTATTTACGTTACTATGTCATGATATGTTTGTGATGCCCTAGCCTATGGATTAAACACCAGAAGACTGCGTCGCTAGGGAAGTAAAAGGTAAAAAAAATGTTACGTTGATTATTTTGTCTTGACTGTTTGTATTGTGAATGTTATTGTTTGAAAAATATTGTGTAACTATTAAAAATGTGTATTTTAGCTGGTTGCAAATGTACTACAATAGTGTGTATTTTAGCTGGTTGCAAATGTACTACAATAGTGTGTAAATGCTTTTGTGTGCTTTACGGTACAAACTAATGTTTATGCTATTTTGTGAAACCTCACCATACTGAGTGAACAGGAAAAGATGGAGCTGCAAGGTAAGTAGTAACGTAATAGTGTGTTCTTTTTTTGCATTACTTTGTGGTTATTTATAAAGTAAACGTTGTTTAAAAGTTGTTTGCACTTATTTAATAATAGTGCATATATTAGTATGTTGTGAATCTTCTGTTTAATAATTGATAATGCGCATGTGTAGTGTACGGGGATTTCCATTGTTTATGCTAATTTTGTGATGCCGCACCTCTGTAACCGGACGCAAGAAAGAAGGCGCAGCAAGCGAATCGAAATATACGTTATTTTTCTTTTGTTGTTAATACTTTGTTAACTGTTTTTCATATTCTAAATGTTATTGCTAGAGAACATAGATTTAACTATATACTACTGTAGTATTTGTGTTGCAAATCTGCTGTGTAGTGTTTGATAATAAGTGGTTGGAATTTAGCATAACTGTTAATGCTGATATTTTTCTGATGCTTTACTCCAGATTAGAGCTGAAAAGACTGGATAGCGAGCAAATTTAAAAGTAAGTTTGTTCTTTAATGGTAGCTGTATTGACGTGCATTATTTTTTTATTATAAATGTTAATAATGTTAAAGATATTATTTGCTATTTATTGATAGTGTATGTATATAGGTTGTTTAGATATATTGGTAGGTAGATGTATAGGTTGGTTAGATGTATAGGTAGGTTGTTAGATATATAGGGTAGGTAGAAATATAGGTTGGTTAGATGTAAATAGGTTGGTTGGATGTATAGGTAGGTATATAGGTTGGTTAGATTTGTAGGTAGATGTTTAGGATGTTTGAGACGGAGGCAGAGAGAGGGAGGGAGACTGAGGCAGCCAGAGGGGAGAGCGAGGCAGCCAGAGGGGAGAGCGTTATTGGGCCCCCGGGGGGGGGGGGGTAATATTAACAACATTCTCAATGTTCGAGAATCTAAATGGATGTTCTTTTTTTGATTCGATCAACAATGGCCTTAATGAAAACGACGGCTCATTTACCCAGTTGGCCACACTTACTTAAATGATACTACTGGCCGTGTAAAAAGCTGCCCCTATCTGTTTCTCTTTAAGCTAGCAACTCTCTTTGAGCTTAACCAGCTGTTAGCTATTCGACCAGACAGGAACGTAACAGGTCATACCGTGTAGAATACCTGAAAATTCCAAAACCAATTCTACTGGGAGTGTCATACATGTGTATTAATGCGATTATGCCAATTTATTGCTTTGTAAATGTGTCCTTTAATATGACTAATATGATGGATATCTTTAATAACTCTCGTTTGCCTTTAGATCTATTTACATACATACTGTATGTTTGGACAATACAGACGGGACATCTTTTACTGGCATTTGTAAATATTCTGCACAATGTTGTAATGCATGTATTATGTATTATCATTTTACTTCATTTATTTCATGTAACCTAATCGAGTTTGTTTAAACTGTGCAGTGGTTCTACCAATATATCGAGTCTTTCGTCACTTTCCTTTCGCTCCATGCGAAGATCGCGTTCACGTGGAGCGATCTCCATGGTTACTTCCAAACAAGGAAACAGCGGGTCTCCATTGCTGACCATGCGCTTTTTCGTAGACTCGTTCCTGTCTTCTCCCGGTAGGTGCAGCCCGTATTTTTCCATTCATCACAACAATCTGGGTCCCACCGAAGTGTTCATCTTATGACTCAATTTCCCTCTTTCACAGAGGGTACTTCGATCCCACGACCTTGGTGACAGTGGCTACGGTTCTGCTGACTTACCCGACCTACGGGTGGATTTTGAACTTCCTCATTTCCTAATTAAGTAAGGTTATCGCCTTATGCTTTGTCTTCATTTTTTACTGTTTCTAATGATTGTTGACCATACCGGAGACGACACATGACTAATGCCATGTTCTACTCCTTTTCAGATTCAAGGTTCCATCTCTATCCATTCATGTGAGTTTTTTAATCGATCCACCCTATTCGTGTTGACTCTTATGGTGTGGTCCCACATTTACAGATTACCCACTTCTCTTTAGGTATTGAAGTTCCACATTTGGGCATTATACCCCTTTCATCATCCTCTCCTATGACAAGCAACCATTCGGTATGTCTTGTCCCATACAAACATGTGTCTATTGACTAAAGTATTGTTGATTCATTATTTAGTAATACCCATTATTATTTAAATAGGTTCTCTGCCCCGCCCACCCTGTCCTGAAGAAGACCCCACTGCAAGGAGATAATTAGCACCTGCTACTATACAGGGGTCAAAATGTCGACAGCTTTGTGTACCCTTCAGCTCTACCCCCTGATTACGAAAATTCATATATTATGTGGAGCATGATATTTTCCTTAATCGTGGCATTAATGATGTTTTTTTTTTACCTCATATTTGCGAGAGAGTAGATAAAAAGGTATTTGAGAGATTTGACGGTCCTTCCAAGTTGTGTGCCTTCACTGCTCATATGGTTTTCGATTCCCAGCTATCATTTGGGACCAGTCAACGTACTCCATTATACCTTTATCCTACACAATAATTCCAACGTTCCTGAGATGAGCTAGCTATATAGCTACTCATCAGATTTCCGATCTTGCCTGGAAATTATTGTCTCCGCTTTAATCATTGGTAAACAAAAAGAAAACAAAAAGGAAAAAAGAAAAAAGAAGAAAGGAAAAGGAACAAAGAGAAAAAAGAGCGAAGAAGAGCATGGAAAGTGAAGAAGAGAAAGACAAAGGAATCTAGGTTATCAACTAGAGGTAGTAAAGTTTTCCCAGATCTCCCAGAACAGCGATCTTTTAGTGCGTTTCCCTTTCCTGTCTAGTCTACATACTTTAATAACGGAATTTAGCCAGTCCTCATGTGTCGGTGCTACTGGTTTTACCCCATTTATGCAGATCTCTCTTCGTGCTAATAGTATCAAGACAAAAATTAGTCTTTCTTGAAGTTTACTTAACCTTAGGACATCTGTTTGGATCCCAAAGATAATTAAAGACGTACTTGCAGTTATTGGTGTTCCCAATACCGCCGATAGTGTCTTACCAATCTCTTGCCAATAACACATGAGGGCCGGACATCGATGGAACATGTGAATGTCATCCGCCTTATCTTCACCACATTTACAGCATGCTTTTAACTGGTCCACCTTTAAACTTTGATAATCTTTTTGGCGTCCAGTACGCTCTACGAATTGAGAGCCGATGTCTTTTTAAAGCTGCCGATTTCACACACGCCCAGCATTTTTCCGAAGATTTTTTTCCAAATCACTTTCAAGTCAATATCTTCGTTAGGGAATTCTGTTCTCCAGATTTTTTCTGATATTGATAAATCTTCATCTCCAGCCTCAATTAGCGCCCAATACCATTTTGATACTTCTTTTTTTATTGTGGATTCCTTTACCCTTTCTTCCTTAAAGTTACCCTTATTTGTTGCTTCTTTTGGTATGGTATTAGCCCAGCTATTCAATTGATGATATTTAAATTTCGAAACCTTCCCTTCCGTTATTGTGTGTAGATGTTCCCAAGATATTAGGGCGTTTTCAAATAGAAGTTGACCCCATTTTTCAAATCCTAGTTGTCTGAATGGTCTTGCTAATGCATCTTTTAAACACTCCGGTGTCCCAGGTGAGTCCCATATTGGGGCCATATTGCTGTAATATGGGATCTTCACTACGTTTCTAATCTGAGTCCACAATTTGACCGCATTATTTAGAATCTTCAGTTTTACTTTCTTGAAAGTTTGGATGGCCAAATTTCAAGAGAAAATAGTCTTCTCCATTTGTAAGATGTTGTAGGAAGTTTGGGTATACACAGTGTTTTCTTAGCAGCGTTCTGAAATTTTTAAACGGAAAAGCTCTAATATTGAAACACATCTGGGCTTGCTATGCCGCCTTGTTCTTTTCCTAAGTTTGTTCCAAGCAATTCTTGTGCTTTTCTCCGACCAAATAAAGCTGGATATTTCTCCTTGTATTTTTTTAAGAGCTACTTTTTTAAATTCCAATGGAATGGCATTAAAAAGATATGTAAATTTAGGGATGATTGTCATTTTGACTGCGTTTGATTTGCCCAAAAAGTTTAATGGTAGACCGGACCAGATTTTAAAAAGTCTTCTCATTTCTTTTACTACTATATTTAAATTTAGTTGTGGTATTTTCTCAAGGTCTTTGGTTAGCGTAATTCCTAGATATTTTATTTTATCCTTTGAGAAGGCTGGCTTTGGATTGCTGTTCCAACTCATTGCCTCTGTCTTGCTATTTATCAAATATCCTGAGACCTTGCCAAAATTAGTCATTATTTCATTAATTGCTTTTTCTGAGGAGTTATAATTATCCGTGAACACCATAAGGTCATCTGCATATAGTGCCACTTTCTTTGTCCAATTCCGGTATTTAAATGGTGTTGTTTGTCTATAGTTTCTGATCATTCAATATATAAATTGAAGAGCAATGGGGACAGGGGGCAACCTTGCCTCGTGCCCCTCTGAATAGTAATATTATTTGTCAGATTTCCATTCACTATTTTTGCTCTGGGGCTCATATAAATTTCCTTCACCATGTGACTGAACTTACTCCCTAGATTGTTTTTTTTCTATGATGTTATTTAGAAATGCCCAATTCACACGGTCAAAGGCTTTCACCGCATCGTACGTAATGACTGTAAGAGGTAATTGTTCCGAGATAGCTACATCAATCGTAGCTAATAGTTCATGTGTAATTTCTTGAATTTGTCTGCCTTTTATGAAACACTTCTGATCATGATCAATCAGTTTCGGTAGTACTTTTGATAGTTTTTTTGCGATTACGTTCATAAACAATTTATAATCACAATTGAGAAGTGATATTGGTCTATAAGACTCACATAGCTTTGGATTTTTCCCTGGTTTTAATATTAGACTTATTGTAGCGTCATTCCATGAATCGGGGATCTTTTCACAATCCATGTAGGTCTTATTCATGACCTCTGTCAAGTGAGCAATTTACGGCTCTTTTAGAGCTATGTAGAATTCGTTAGGAAGTGCGTCGGGGCCAGCAGCTTTCCCCCTTTTTAAACTATTTATAGCAGTTCTCACTTCCTCTTATCTCGCTGTTCAAAAAAACCACTTCCTCTTCAGTCAATTTTGGCAAAGGTATACCATCTAAATATTTCTTGATGTTTTCTTCTGTGGGGTTTGTGTCTTCTTTATAGATCGTTGAAAAAAAATCTAGGAACTCTTGTCTTATTGAGGCATCATCCGCACATAATGCTGATTGGTCTTTGGTATGGACACTTGATATAGTATTTCTTGTCTGGTCCGTTTTCAGTTTCCATGCTAACATCTTTCCGCAGCCTTCCCCATACTCATAGTTAGCCAATTTACTGTTCTCCCATTTCTCTTGAACAATACTCTCCGAATAATCTGTCAGGTCCTCTTTTAACTTGCGATTCTTCTCTCTTAGTCTTTCTCTTAAATCCGAAGGTATCCCATCATCTAGCTGTACTTCTATTTCTTTGATTTCTACTTCTAATTTTTTAATGTCTAACTTTCTTCGCTTATTTTTGTAGGCTCCCAAACTGAGTAGGTTACCTCTAATTACCGCTTTGTATGCGTCCCATATTACTCTTTTAGGAGCTCCTACATCATTATCAGTGAAATAATTTGTGGTGGATGTTAAAAGTTGATTCACCATATCTTCCACCGTTAGTATCGACCGGTCCAGTGTCCATCTAGTCGGAGTTGGAATTTGTGGTAATAAGAGTTTTAATAGGACTGCTGAGTGGTCCGATAAGTGTGCCGGTTGATGCTCAATGCTTTTCACCTTATCCCGAAGCAAATTATTTATTAGGAATAAATCTATTCTGGATTTATGCCCTAGCTTCTTATTGTGAAAAGTGTAGGGGTAGGTTCTCTCCTTTTTGTTTCCACATGTCATCCAGGTTTAAGTCTTTTTTGTATATTCCCAGCCATTCCCTCATCTTTGGTGAATTCATTTGTTTAGAAGGAGGCAGTCTATCTACTTTCGGATCTAGTATGATATTGTAATCTCCTCCTACAATTATCGGGGCTGAGGATGACAAGTTCTGAGTATAATTTCTTGAGGAGCAGAATCATCAATATTTGGGCCATAATATCCTGCGATCGCAAATATAGATCCTTCAATCCTGATTTTAGCCACTGCCCATCTACCCTTACTATCCACTACTTCAGACTCCAATTTAGCATTCAGGGATTTTTTAATAATGATTGCTACCCCTTTTATATTAGTCTTGTGATGTGTGGATACTTGAGCATATCCATCGTAAATTTTTTACCATTTGAGACCATTCTGATTTCACTAGATGGGTTTCTTGAAGAATAATAATCTCACTCTCAGCTTCTCTCAGATATTCTAATATTCTTCTTCTTTTAGGAGTTCTAAGTCCATTAACATTCCATGAGCGTATTTTTACCATCTTTTCTCCTGCCATTCCGTATTAAACAATCTTGTTTTGAAAATGAAATCGAAAGGACCATTTGGTCCTCATCAAGTACCTTTCGTTTACCAATTTTGAGGTTATTTTTTGATTTTTTTTTTTTCCCCCATTATGCTCCCCACCCTCGTGCAAATATATCTTACATAATTAGTGTACAGTGTGAATCTAGAGTCCCACCCTGAGGAAGCCTCCCTTTTCTTCATTCAGGTGGTTTTTCCACCCGTCTTCGGGCTCCATTTCACCAGTTATCTTACTTCTTAAACATTTGTCATACCAGCGTTTCCCCTTTTTACGCTCTTTATTTTTAAGAATTTAATCCCTTCTTTGTAATACAGATATATATCTTGATCTTACTCCTTATTAGTCTTTTCTACTTCGATTTGATCTTTTATTTGTTGGATAAGGTTTTCTACCGCTTTTGGTTTCCTTAGATTATGCGTTTTATTTCTCCACATTCGCAAAGCCGCAGGGAATTTCAGCTGAACGTTTGCTCCCAAACTTTTTAATTCCTGCATATATTGGCCCAGTTCCCATTGCCTGTCCTGTGTAGCTTTGCATATATCCGATCTGACTCGGAACGACCAATTATCCTTATTGATGATTCTGATTTTTAATCCTTCATTTAGAATTTTTTCTTTCAAGGAATAAGACCTAAAATTCACCAACATTTTTCTCGGGGCTTTTATCTCCTTACTTTTTCTGAACGGATCCCTGTGGACTCGCTGAATGTCTGCTGCTAACTCGCTATCTTTTGCCCAGTTGAAAGATTCCTCTAATAAGGATATAACATACGTCTTAATATCAGACCCCTCCGAGTTTTCAGGAATGTTCAGCAGTCTAAGGTTATTTCTTCTTCCCTGATTCTCCAGGGATTCCAGTTTGTCTTTAATCGCCCTCTCACTGTCTTTTAGCTGTCGTATTTATTTTTGATTTGTATCCACTTTTTTGGTTAAAGAGCCAAGTTCATTTTCCACAGCCGTTACTCTTACCCCTAATTCGTTTAATTTCTGGTCTAAGTTTTCAACTACCTCTTGAATCTTTGTTTGATTTCCTTCAGATATCGAGAATTTCTCATTTCCCCCAGAATTTTGTCCATCATTTTTTCCATACACATCTCCATTGCCAGTTCCATTTTACTTGTACCTTTCTGGTCTTTATCCTGCTGTTCCGATATCTCCTCGTGGATGACTGCCTCATTTTCTTCCTCTGTTTGCTGCACCATCGCACTTGAAGCTTGTGAGGCTATAACTAGGTCTGCCTGGTTACCTATAAGTTGTGCCATTGGGGTACTCATTACTGGTTTTAAAGGTAGTATATTTAGTGTTTGTGCTGGCTGAGCCAAGATTAATGAATTTATTCCTTGATCTTCTGTGGCACCTTCCAAGAAGTCTACTGCAAGTACCCTTGCCTCTTCTCTTTCTTCTTCCTCGTCCTCCCACGTAGAATTTGGAGACCTCTATTCACCTTCACCTACAGCTACACCTTCACAAAAATTTAAGACGGATTCAGAGGCAATAACACCCGCCACAGACTGGCCACTCCTTATCTGTAGTACTTGTTGCACCTTAAAATAAGATCTTAAGGATGGTGTTATCTTTACTTTTTGCCCCTTGATTTTTGCTTTAGAGGCTCTAATTTTTATACCCTCAGACAGTGCTTCTAATCGTGGTAAATTCTTCTTCTTTGTACTTCTCGGATGTAGGCTTTTTTTGTATTGATATTGTACTTTGAGTAAATTTCGGCTCCTTAAGCTATACACTGACCTAATTCCTTCTCCTTCTATTTTGTCTTGTGTAGTTAATGGCGTTACTGGCGTTGTTTTCTTTACCAGTAATTTCCTTGACCTCGTTGCGTAAACAATTGTGTTTTTAATATCTTGAGCTTTAGCTGGATACTGCGGTTTAGAATCACCATGTGAACCAGAGGAATGTGCTGCTGTGGGGGCTTTATGAATAAGCCCTTTATTATTAAGCACACTTATTTGCTTCTCCTCCCTTATTGACGTGTGCGGTAATTTGTTTTGTGATAGCTTTTCACTTCTGGTGAGACCCACTGTATCGGGCAATTGGAGGCGTTTTTTACTCATCCAGCACCAATTAGTCAGGGATTCTGGGGTTTTATTTTGTCTGTTTCTCCTTTAAAGAATTGCTTGAGATTTCTATAAGCTTATTCTCTTCATAGTTCCTTATTGTGTGCCTTTGTTCACTCAGCGCGATTACACCTTTGCTTAACTCACTATAATTATGGCTGTGCTGCCCATTACGTGTTCAGTCACACTGCTCTTGCCGGTGCCGTCAGCTCTGCTGCCTCTCCCCTGGAAGAAGAAAGATTCCACCGAGAGTCTTCTTGTAATTCCGGGTGGCGTCTTGCGCTCTCGCCCACAGCCCGGTAGTCGGCGTCTCATACAATCCGCTCTCTCCCCGCTCCAACATGCAAGTTTTTCCAAGTCGCTGCCGCTGTTACTTTATTTTTTAATCTCCCCCCAACAGGGGTTCATTCGCAGGAAGCGGACTCCACGAGCGGTTTCAGGCTCCGCTACAGTCACCACAATTGCCGTCGCCGCCGACACCAGTCAACGCTGCCTCCGTAATCTCCAGGTAAGCGCCGCCTCTCGTCTTTTAGCAGCCTCTTGAGGATACTGGCAATATCCGCATTTATGTCACCAACTGGGGTTCAGGGCAATTCCTACCTTGATTATGTTTCTCAATCGGCTGTAATTCATCCTGTATTCTCTCTGGGGAAACGCTGAAGCAGTCTTGCTTCACTGGTACCCCTGGAGCTCACGACCGAGCGTCTTGGCATTAATGATGTATGTCTGTGTTTGACCTACAATACATAGTACAGTGAGGCCGTTTGGCCGTTTTTATGTCACTATCCTTTACCTTCACCTTACCACGTCCTTCCCTTTTCAGGGGCACTGTGAATATTTCTTAATGTGTTTGGCAATTTGAAATACGACAACATTGTGAATAAATAACAATGTCTGTGAATCTATGTGAGTGAGGGAGAGTGAGGGAGAGTGAGGGAGAGTGAGGGAGAGTGAGGGAGAGTGAGGGAGAGTGGGCCAGGGAGGAATAAGCATGTAAAATTCACTGTATGTTGAGAATACTTTGGTATTGATTGCTATTGTTCACCTTGCCCCCCTTCTGTCTGTTACTGTGTAGGAAATACTTCTCCTACTGTCCTCTATTGTTACTATGTAATTAATGTATTTTTTATAGTAACTTTTCTGTTTGTAATTGTCGAAACATAACAGTTTGCTTTTATTGAAAATGCCTTGTATCTGTTGAAGTGAAGAGAAAGCCGTAAGGGTTACAATGTGTATTCTAATTTGGATGCAAGTATTTATTAGTGCATATTGTAACATATTGCGAATCTGCTGTGTACTGTTTATTAATATTTCCATGTTATTTATGGTACATGCTGATATAGACATTTACCTAAAAACCCACCCCAAAGACCTGACCGGAGAAGATGTAGCAGCAAGTGAAGTGAAAAGTAAGTTTTTTTTATGTATTACGCAAATAGAATCCCATTGCAACTAACAATATTGATAGTGTTTTTGCGATGCCTATATAACAACGGCCCTAGGAAAAGCCCCCTTACCGACGGACCACGCACGGAACCTGGGCATCATCCTGGACTCCTCACTCTCAATGACCAGACAAGTCATCGCCGTCTCATCTTCATGCTTCAACATCCTACGCATGCTCAAAAAAACATTTCACTGGATCCCCACCGAAACAAGAAAAACGGTCACCCACGCACTGGTTACAAGCCGTCTGGACTACGGAAACACCCTCTACGCCGGTTCCACCGCGAAACTACAGAAAACTCCAACGCATCCAAAATGCTTCAGCCAGACTCATACTAGACATCCCCCGCACAGACCACATTTCCGCTCACCTGAAAGACCTTCACTGGCTCCCCGGCAACAAGAGAATAACGTTCCATCTCCTCACCCACGCACACAAAGCCCTATACGAAGTTGGACCTGATTGTCTCAACACGGGCCTTTCCTTTTACACCCCCACCCGCCAGCTGCGTTCGTCCAACCAAGCCCTCGTCGCTGTACCGCGCATCCACAAAGCCACCATGGGAGGAAGATCCTTCTCCTACTTAGCGGCCAAGACCTGGAATTCCCTTCCCATCCACCTCCGCCTTACTCAAAACCACCTAGCCTTCAGGAAACCACTTAAAACAGGGATATTCGATAAATAAACCTCCCCCCCCCCTCCTCAAGCGCCTTGAGACCCTATGGGTATGTAGTGCGCTATATAAATTCTGACTTGACGTAGCAACAAGAGAAGAGGAAGGTAAGTTTTGGTTTTGAACGTTGGCTGTACTTTGAGTTTACTGTAATGTATTGACTATTTTAGATTTCTGTATTGTATACGTGCACCTCTTTGTACAGAGTGGAGAAGACTGGGGACAGCATGCGACCAGAATTGTACGCTTTAATATTTAATGTTGCTTCTATTTTATGTATTTCATCACATCCTATTGTATGTGTCCAGTCTTTTGTAAGGAGGTGACAACAGAGGACCGCATGCAACCAGAAAGTTATGCTTTGATATTGAATGTTGTCGAATTGATGTAGTTTATCTTTTTGTTTTGTATAGGTTGATCTGTTTCTTTACCGCTAGGAAGAAAGGATGGCATGCGAGCAGAAAGGTATGATTTGATATTTAATGTTACCTCTACTTGTTACTAACTGCTTGCAATTTAGGGACCTGTCAAAGATTATTTGTCTGATGCCTTACTTAGTTGAGTGGAGTGAAACATGGAGCAGCAAGCTAATAGAAAGGTAAAATGCTAGTGTGTAATAAAGTTAGTGTACTTTTATGTGAATGTGGTTATATATTTACTGTAAGTTATACATTTGTCTATAAATGTAATGACTTGTGGTAACTTTGCTATTCCATATAATGGTGCATTTTCAATCTATAATAATGCGTGTATATGTGTTGAAACTTTTGTCTGAATTCAACCCTGTAAAAAATCTTGTAATTTTCCATTAGGGTTTGTTTTGTCCATTATCACGCAATTAAATAATTTTCTTACTTAAAAGTCAAAATGCCTTGCACAGGTAATTGGATCTTCATGTATTTTACATTTTGTTTCCCAGGACATTTCTTTAAATTCTACTTCAGTGCAATCATGTAGATTTTCCACTCGTAATAATATATTAAGTGTTGGCATTTAGTTTCTGTGGCAGATAGTGAGGAAAAATGTTGGTATTCCAAGTTGCCTTATCATTGCAAAGAGATCTTTTTTGCAGTACTTTCAATATGGGGGTAAACTGCAAATAGAAAGCATCTTCAAATATAATGAAGGGTAAAAAATATTAAAAACTAAGTTATGTTTTGGCTTTGGCAGTAATACATTCACCATTGTTGAAAAATGTCATTAAAGAAATATTTACTTTCCCTTGTATTTGTTTTGCCATTTCTTTAGTTTAAAGAAAAGATTTGTAATAGATTTGGACACTCTTCTATTCTAGCGCCTTAATTCCCGTTGGCATATTGTACTATAAGGTACAGGAACTTGTCTATTATTATTAGGCCTTCGAGGGCCAACAAATATGGTTGGAAAAGCTAAAAATTCTGAATCAGTCTTCATATAAACCTCAAGGTGTGTTATGTTCAGCAGGTGCTAAACATAATAAATTGGGACTATCGGTTGTGATTGTTTCATTTATTAATAAAGTATCTAAATTTCCTGCTTGTTTGTTTTCTGAGGAGCTTGTTGAATTATGATCTTCAGATGTTTCATGCAATAGTTTATTTCTTGAGGTATATATTCCCAATCTGGATTAACAGTGACTCCATATTCTTTAAACATGTCACTGTTTGTTAATAGCCATAGTGTTGATCTTTTCACTGTTTGGTCTAACATTTTCAAAATGGGTAAATGATTTGAAAGCTAACTTTCTTTTTAGTTTGATTGGAATTGTCATTTCATCATTGATTTGCCTTGGTAAAATTGTGACTGTTGTCATAACATCTGCAGGTACATTAACAGCCCCTGATGACTTTTGAGAGCCATGAGGTAATGTTCAAATTTGCACAAAAGGAATTTGTGGAGAAAGTGATCTTTCTTCTAAATTATGCAATTGTAATTGTATTGGTATATGTTGAAATTTCATTCTATTTATATATGAGCATGGTGGTATTTTCTTTGCTAATGTCTATAGCAGGTGCTACGTATATAGTTTTTAATTTAGACTAAAGTTACATTGGATAAATCTTGTATTTTCAGCAAAACTGTTATTTTTTAGTGATTGCTTATGCCATAATTGGTTGCAAATAGTACAAGGCGCAGCGAGCGATGTAAAAGGTATGTTTTTTTTAGTTTTTGTTACAGCTTTGTTAACTGTTTTTTCTATTGCACATGTTTTTGATAAAGAACTTATAGATTTAACTATTTATGCAGTATTTTAGTGTGTTGCAAATCTGCTCTGTAGTGATTGATAATCTTCGTGTGTTATTTGGCATAACTTTTAATGCTGATGTCATTGTTCTGATGCTTCACTTGACAGACCGGAGCTGAAAAGAGGGTCCAGTGAGGAAAGAGAAAGGTAAGATGTTTTTTTAACATTGCCTGTACATTACCTATGTGAATACTGTTAATGTTAATGGTTGATTTACAGTTTTATTTAATGTTTGTTCTTATGCTCCATACCATGCACCGCACGTGGTAGCAGCGACGAAAGCGAAAGTAAATTATGTTTGATATTGACAGTACTTTGTGTTATCCATTTTCCTATTGTAAATGCGATACTTAAGAATTTTTTGTCTTACATATTTAAAAATATTTTGGTACTTTAATATGTTGCGAATCTGTTTGGTTGTGTTTGGGATTACGCATGTATAATTTACATTAACAAAATGTTATGCTATGTTTGTGATGCCCTACAACATGGATTGGATGTGATAAGACAGAGCCCTTAGGGAAGTAAAAGTAAAAAATGTTTTGTAGATTTCTTTGTGTTAACTAGGTTTGTATTGTAAATGTTGTTGTTTGAAAAAATATTTGATGTTACTATTTATAAAAGTTTTTTATATTGTTTCGAATGTGCTATGTATTGTTAATGCGTTTGTGTACTTGACGGTACCTGCTAATGTTTATGCTATTTTGTGAATATTTTCTTTACTGCGTGGACGTCACAAGACGGAACAGCAAGGTAAGTAATAACGTAATATTGTATTATATTTTTGCATTAATTTGGGTTTATTTTTTTCATAAAGTAAATATTTGTGTTGAAATAGTTGTTTTGGCAACTGTTTACTAATAGTGCATATATTGCTATGTTGTAAATCTGCTGTGTAATGTTTCATAATGCGCACGTGTACTGTATGGGGATTTCCAATGTTTATGCAAATTTTGTGATGCCCCACCTCCGTAACCGGTCATGAGAGGGTCAGCGAGCGAAGCAAAAGGTAGTTTTGTTTTCTTTTGTTACAACTTTTTGTGTTAACTGTTTTTCCTATTGTAAATGTTATGGCTAGAGAACCTATAGTTTTTATTATTACTTATTTGTGTGTTGCGAACCTGCTGGAAAGTGTTTGATAATACACACGTGGTATTTAGCATAACTAATAATGCTGATGTCATTGTTCTGATGCTTCTTTTGACAGACCGTAGCCGAAAAGAAGAGGGAGTAGCAAGGAAAGAGAAGATGTATTTTTTTATGTTGCCATTATTTATGTATAATGTATGTGAATATTAATGTAAATGTGTGATTTATAGTTTTACTTAAGGTTTATGGTTATGTTCCATCCTATGTAGCACACGTGGTAGCAGCGAGGAAAGCGTAGATTAGATGTGTTGTTATATTGACACTAATTTATGTTATCCGTTTTCTTATTGTAAATGTTATAGCTAAGACATTTTTTTGCAAATATTTTTTAATATTTTGTATTTTAATATTTTACGAATTTGTTTTTGTGTTAAGTATTACGCATGTATAATTTGTTACCATAATATCATGCTATGTTTGTGATGCCCTACACCATGGATTGGATACAATAAGACTGCGTTGCTAGGGAAGTAAAAGGTAAAAATGTTTTATATTCATTACTTTGTGTTCACTATTTTTGTATTAATGTTATTGCTTGAAAAAATATGATGTGTAACTATGAAAATGTGCATTTTATTCTGTTGCTGATCTAATACGTATTGGTGAATGCGTTTGTGTACTTTACGCTACGTGCTAATGTTTATTTTGTGAAACATTACCTTGTTTAGTGGACGAGAGAAGAGGAAGCAGCAAGGTGAGTAATGTAATTCTATTTTTGCATTATTTTATTTGTTTTTTGCTTAAAGTAAATGTTGTTGTTCAAAGTTTTTGTAGGTAAGGGTGCATATATTAGTATGTTGCGAATCTGCGTCTAATGTTTGATAAGGTGCATGTGTACTGTACGGGCATTTCCAATGCTTATGCTAATTTTGTGATGCCTTACCTTAGTAACCGGACGCAAGAAAGAAGGCGCCGCAAGTTAAGCGAAAGATAAGTTTTGTTTTCTTTTGTTAATACTTTGTGTTAACTGTTTTTCATATTCTACATGTTATTGCTAGAAAACATAGATTTCACTATATACTTCTGTAGTATTTGTGTTGCAAATCTGCTGTGTAGTGTTTGATAATAAGTGGTTGGAATTTAGCATAACTGTTAATGCTGATATTTTTCTGATGCTTTACTCCAGATTGTAGCTGAAAAGACTGGATAGCGAGCAAATTTAAAAGTAAGTTTGTTCTTTAATGGTAGCTGTATTGATGTGCATTATTTTTTTATTATAAATGTTAAAGATATTATTTGCTATTTATTGATAGTGTATGTATATAGGTTGTTTAGATATATTGGTAGGTATATGTATAAGTTGGTTAGATGTATAGGTTGGTTAGATGTATAGGTTGGTTAGATGTATATGGGTTGGTTGGATGTATATGGGTTGGTTGGATGTATATGGGTTGGTTGGATGTATATGGGTTGGTTGGATGTATATGGGTTGGTTGGATGTATATGGGTTGGTTGGATGTATATGGGTTGGTTGGATGTATATGGGTTGGTTGGATGTATATGGGTTGGTTGGATGTATATGGGTTGGTTGGATGTATATGGGTTGGTTGGATGTATATGGGTTGGTTGGATGTATATGGGTTGGTTGGATGTGTATATGGGTTGGTTAGATGTGTATATGGGTTGGTTAGATGTGTATATGGGTTGGTTAGATGTGTATATGGGTTGGTTAGATGTGTATGGGTTGGTTAGATGTGTATGGGTTGGTTAGATGTGTATATGGGTTGGTTTATGGGTTGGTTAGATGTGTGTATGGGTTGGTTAGATGTGTATATGGGTTGGTTAGATGTGTATATGGGTTGGTTAGATGTGTATGGGTTGGTTAGATGTGTATGGGTTGGTTAGATGTGTATATGGGTTGGTTTATGGGTTGGTTAGATGTGTATATAGGTTGGTTTATAGGTTGGTTAGATGTGTATATAGGTTGGTTTATAGGTTGGTTAGATGTGTATATAGGTTGGTTTATAGGTTGGTTAGATTTGTAGGTAGATGTGGAGGGGGTGGGAAGGGGGGGAGGGAGGGAGAGGGAGGGGGAGGGAGGGAGAGGGAGGGAGAGGAAGGAATAAGCATGTGAAATTAACTAAGTATGTTGAGAATACTTTGTTATTGATTGCTATTGTTCACCTTGCCCCCCTCCTGTCTGTTACTGTGTAGGAAATATTTCTCCTACTGTCCTCTATTGTTACTATGTAACTAATGTATTTTTTTTTAGTTACTTTTCTGTTTGTAATTGTCGAAAAATAACAGTTTGCTTTTATTGAAAATGCCTCATTGTATCTGGTGAAGAGAAAGCCGTAAGCTTTATAATGTGTATTCTAATTTGGATGCAAGTATTTATTGGTGCATATTGTAACATATTGCGAATCTGCTGTGTACTGTTTATTATGTCCGTGTGATTTATGGTACATGCTGATATAGACATTATTTACCTAAAAACCCACCCCAAAGACCTGACCGAAGAAGATGTAGCAGAGAAGGTAGTGAAAGGTAAGTTTGTTATGTATTACGCAAATAGGATCCCATTGCAACTAACAATATTGATAGTGTTTTTGCGATGCCTATATCACTAACAGGAGTAGAAAAGACGTAGCCAGAAGAGGAAGGAAAGTTTTGGTTTTGAACGTTGGCT